>NC_138548.1:261545708-262265708 GCF_964273705.1 Natrix helvetica
ATGTGTAAACATCTTTGCTAAGGTTCTACATTTAGGCAAGAAAAACGAAATGCACAGGTACGGTATATGTGGTACCATGCTCAATAGTAGTAACTGTGAGAGGCATCTTGGAGTCCTAGTGGACAACCATTTAAATATGAGCCAGCAGTGTGCAGCAGCTGCCAAAAAAGCCAACACAGTTCTAGGCTAGATAAACAGAGGGATAGAATCAAGATCACGTGAAGTGTTAATGCCACTTTATAATGCCTTGGTAAGGCCACACTTGGAATGCTGCATTCAGTTTTGGTCACCACGATGTAGAAAAGATGTGGAGACTCTAGAAAGAGTGCAGAGAAGAGCAACAAAGATGATTAGGGGACTGGAGACTAAAACATATGAAGAACCGTTGCAGGAACTGGGTATGAAAAGAAGGAGTAGGGGAGACATGATAGCAGTGTTTCAATATCTCGCGAGTTGCCACAAAGAAGAGGGAATCAAACTATTCTCCAAGGCACCTGAGGGCAGAACAAGAAGCAATGGGTGGAAACTAATCAAGGAGAGAAGCAACTTAGAACTGAGGAGAAATATTCTGACAGAACAATTAATCAGTGGAACAGCTTGCCTCCAGAAGTTGTGAATGCCCCAACACTGGAAGTCTTTAAGAAGATGTTGGATAGCCATTTGTCTGGAATGGCATAGGGTTTCCTGCCTAGGCAGGGGGTTGGACTAAAAGACCTCCAAGGTCCCTTCCAACTCTGCTATTGTATTGTATTGTATTACTGTATTGTATAACCTTGAGAGTGGAAAATGTCATCTATAAAACTTTTTATAAATATTTTCTTTGTATGCAGTGGATGTTAATTTATAATTTCTATCCCATAATTTCTGCCATTGGTCTAACTCAATCGAATAGTCAAAATTTTTAGCCCATACTATCATTGTCTCTTTTACTTGTTCCTTCCTCTTAACAAATAGCTATATATTTTCTTTATTAACTTTTCATCTGTCCCAGTTAATATCTCATCTAAATCTGTTAACATTCCTCTCATATGTAGAGTGTATCTGCACATATGACCACCATGTTATCTCAGTCGCTTGGTCACTCAGTTCCTGTTTACTTTTAAGTTCCCCCTTTTCATTTAAAATACATATATTTGTATCTCGTAACATTCTCTATATCAATAACATTTAGATAAATCAGTGCCTCCATTGTGGAAAGCCAGATCGGTAGTGTTAAATAATGTTGTTCTTTAATTTTCTCCCATACTAATTGTAATGCATTCCTAACATAATGTCTTTGGAAATAGCATTTTCCAAATGTATTTTGTTTTCTCCATACTATAAAAATGCATGCCAACCTAGTTCAGGAACCCTCCAAGATCAATAATCTTTTGTTCCTCTGTTCCATTCTTTCACCTAAGTAAGTTTTGAAGCCTGATAATACAATTCCCAAAAGGGTAGTCCAAAGCCAATTCTACTTTTAGAATAGAGGTTTCTCTATTCCAGAGAAAACTCTTACAGCATTTTCAAGCTTATCCCTGCTTTTTTCCCTTGCCAAATATATTTTAATATTGTTTTATTTAATTCTTCAAAATATTTTTTTTCCAGTTTTATTGGTATTGTTTGAAATAAATATAGTAATCTTGGCAAGATATTCATTTTATAGTGGCTACTTAATTGTCACACACCTTGCTGTTAGTTGAATTCCTAAATTTTTAATTTTCCTGATTATCTGTATATTTATTTTCCTTGTTAGTTCATTTTTCTGTGTGTCTGTAACATTTTAAACTATTATTTTGGTTTTTTCTTTATTTATTTTCACTCCTGAAACTTCACCATATTCTTCTATTTTCCTAATTAGTTTAAGTCCATTTTGTTGTGGGTCTTCCAAGATAAAGACCAAATCATCTTCAAATGACTGTAATTTATATTGTTCTTTTTTATTTCCATACCTTTATTTTCTATATTGTGTCTAATATTTCTTCCAAGACTTCCAATGTCAATATAAATAGTAAAGAAGATAGTAGACATCCTTTCTCTGCTGTATCTCCATTTACCATCACATTTGCTATTTTTTAATGGTATATTGCCTTTATCATGTATATAAATCTCTCACCAAAATCCATAAATTTTGGTTGTAACAACATAAATTGCCAATTTATGTTATCAAATGCTTTCTGCGCATCTAAGAAGATCAGCACCATTTTTTTCCAGGATGTGCTTCATATTATTCAAATGTATTTAAAATAATTCTCATATTGTTTTTAATCTTTCTCTTAGGCAAGAAGCCATTCTAAATTTATTTAGAAACTTTTTAGTCTCTCTGTCATTATTGAAGGACATATTTTATAGTCAGCATTCAGTAGGGACGTGGCCTATAGTTTTTTTTTATCTGCATTAAATCGGAGTCTTCTTTTGGAAGAAATAAGTAATATCCTTGACAGAGGCTGTCTTAGTTAGAGGAGAAAAAGAATAACTTTGTTTGGATGGCTGTCTACAGAAGATTCTCCTCACCAAATGGTATTTGGTAGGTTGCTAATGGCATTCATTCATTCAATATGGAAATCTAATTCTGGGTGATTAACAACATTCAAAAATCAAGATTCATGATGCTGTTTACCAGCTTTCTGAAAACATAGTAACATAATTCAAAGATTAAGATTGAAGTACAATCACCATACTAATAATACAAAGCTCAGCTTCTCCTTTTCATTAGATCTAGGTAAGGATGAAAAAAAAATACTTAATGTACATATAACTCTGTTCATACACCAGATGAAGGTTAATAAATTGAAACTCAAGACGTATGAAATAAATGTTCTATTATTTGTTCTGGAAATAACAAGTAATACTCCTACAGAGTCACATTTACAGTTTATGAGTGCATCTAAATTAATAAATTAATCTTTGTTGTAAAAGAGGCTCCTGCTCCTTTTCTTCTCCAATTCATTGCATAGTTCTTACTTATTGCATTATTACTATTATTAATATTATTTTAGTCTGCCAAGCTGGTGCTGCAGCTAAAGTACTACAGAGCCTGGCTCTGTCATTTAATAACTCATATCTTTATGATCTCCTTTATATTTTAATGTTTTATATCTGTCTGCATTTGAAGATGATCTGGAGCCTATACCGTGTTTCCCCGAAAATACGACATGTCCTCATAATGCAGCCATGCCACATTTTTCTGGTAGGCAAAAATATAAGCCCCCCTGCATATAAGCCCCCTAGACAACCCCCCATCTCCAGCCAAGCAGAGTGCCACTCACCAACCTAGTAGTACCCCAAAGATGCCAAGTCGCAGGAACCTGGGGGGGGGGCAAAGATGATTGCGTTGCTTGCTGCCTTCAGGATACCGCTAGGTTGGCAAGCAGCACTGTGCCCAGCTGAAGAGGGGGGTTGCCAGGTGGCTGCTCTCTTGTGAGCGGGCTCCCAAAGAGCCATGCACAGCCTCATGGGCGAATGGCTATGTTGCACTATCACAGCAGTGCAACACAACAGCCATGAAGCGACCACGCTCACAAGTAGCCACCCAGCAAACCCCCTTTGCAGCCAGGCACAGCGCCATTCACTGACCTAAGGGTATCGCCAAGCCACATGAGTGCCTGTTTGCTGCCGCCCGGCTCCCATGGCTTGGCGCCTTCCAAATGCCAGTGAATGGCGCTCTGCAGAGCTGGAGAGAGGGGTTGCGCGAACGGCTGTTCTGCTCTCGCTCACCCACTTCCCAATGCATGGCCCAGTTCTCTTTACAGAGCCAGGGCACCTCCGCCGCCGCCATCCCAGCCTAGCTTTTTCCGCGGCTTCTAACCTGAGTCTTTCAGTAGTGGCCGCTCTGGGCACATGCTCTATGGTTGCACACTCTGCAGGCAGTTGGCCCACAACCATAGAGCATGCGCCCAGAGCAGCCATTGCCGAAAGACTCGGGTTGGAAGCCGTGGAAAAAGCCAGGCTGGGATGGTGGCGGTGGCGGAGGTGCCCTGGCTCCGTAATGATGGCTAGGCCATGCATCGTGAGGCTGGGAGGCGGGTGAGTGAGAGCGGAACAGACGCTCGCACAACTCTCCTCTCCAGCCATGCCATTCACTGGCATTTGGAAGGCTCCAAGCTGTGGGTGTCGGGCGGCGGAAAACAGGCGCTCTATGTTGTAGATGCCCATAGTGCTTGCTTAACAGCTGCTGCAAAATAGGCTAGAAAATTACTTCTGGTTATGTGTATGGCTGTAGTAACTTGATAGGATTTCCAGTCCCAATTTTAGCCGTAAGTCAAGGATTACTTGTATTCTCCTCCTGAATATAAATCATATTTGAATTTTTAAATAAGCCACAACTATTTCAATGCATTTTGCAAATGCTCCATGGAGGCTAGTTAACCTTAACAGAAGAACTTTGAATTGAAAAGCCTGTCCTCTCAACAAAATTTTCAGGGAAAAGGGGATGTGCCCTTTAAGTCTATTATAGGGAACCAAACCTTACTTTTCAGGAAGAGGGGAGATATTTTAGCATGGTAGCATTCTGAAATTCCAGGGAGAAACACACTTCTGAGTACCTGGTGATGGGGCAGAATCATTTGTTACACTTGGGAAATAAGGGGAACTGAAGCTCTGCTCTGACTGTGTATGAGATACTGTTCAATGGCTCCTTTTTATAATAATGTGTTTATTTCATCTTAGAGAGACAATGGTTTGAAGCAGCATCAATTACACATTGTCAGTCTCTTATTGAATTCTGCAGCATAACTTGTTATTATAATGTTTAGGATCCAAAAGCAAATAGAGGTGTTTCCACAGTAACATAAAACATTACCAAAAATGAGTTTTGCAATACTGGGCAAGAAAGGTATAATTCCTAGGCATCCCAAAATTTCTTCATTAGGCTGATCAATGCCAAATTTATGATGCTGCCTTTAACAATATTGACACAGGAGATACTGAGTCATATGAATTGGAATGAATGGCCTGAAAGCTATATGTTCTTGAATGATTCAATTATTTGTTGAATTGGTAAGACTTCTGAACAAGCAATAATGAATAATTACTTGGAATAGCAGTTGCTATTTTCTAATTTCCAGGTTGATTACCTATCTCTTTTTCTTAGAATAAGTTTGAAGAGTGTTTAGATTCAGGTGTACATTTACTTTCGCAGTACCAGAGAATTGAATCATGGATTGTTCTCCACTTCCCTGGTGCTGAAAGATTTGAAGGGCAGAGATTTGTGTACAAGAACTGAGCTGGGCTACGAATTTTGTTTTACTTTACTTTACTTTACTTTATTTAGATTTATAAACCGCTCCCTCTCCCCGAAGGGACTCGGGGCGATGTTTTGCTATAATGGGAACCATACAAGAGTAAATGGGTTTGCTTTAGCATATATAACAGCCATACAAATAGTAATAAATTGTCACTCTCTCAATTTAGAGAAAAGGAGGAAGGAGGAGGAAGGGGAAGGGAAAGGTTTCAGTTAAGTGGATTTATAAAATCTTGATAATAAAACTGTGCTGTGTCTCATGACATGCATAGATATATTGCCAAAAATCTTAGCTATGATAGATTCCAGTAGGCCTGCACAGGTGCAAATTCCTAAGTATGACACATAAAGACTATGATGAAAAATAGATATGTTTACCAGAAGTTCAACTAACTCTGTTCATGCAGAAAGAAAATCCATGGTGGTTACTACACACGGGGTTGGGAAAAGCTTTTTGAGATATAAGAACTACAACTACTAAAAGATGATTGAAATAATTAAATTTAACTTTTAAAAAAGCTTGCATTCTTTCCTGGTGTAATTTATAGCTCTTGTACTATTTTTTTACATGTAAATTATGTTATTTAAAAGCCAGAATATTGTAGCCCTGCATTAAAGTTTTCTGTTTGTTCCAGTTTCTATAAAGAAGATACAGTATGTTGTGAACTGCAAAGGGAAAGAAGCTTGATTTTCCAGCATATATCTAATAGGTTAAACTGAAAATAGGGATAATGACAAAATAATTGTTTCTTAATAAGCAAAATATGGGGTAATGCCATTGTTTGCACTAAAGTTATTCAGACAATAATTTAAAGGATTTGAACTACATGCATTAAAATAAAAGATGGGGAAGACATAGACAGAAATGTTGGGGAACATGTATAAACAAAACTGTAACAAGTGCTTCATCAGAAGTGGATCTGATTTTGCTAGTGATCCCCACTTCTGAGCTATATGAAGCTCATCTACATTAAGTTAAAGTCTGAGAAGACATGCATCCAATTGCATTAAGCCATTAATATTAAGGACTTCAAAGCAAAACTACATACTGTAAATCAGTATTCATATAATCTTGTACTGTTCTTTTTAAAAATGCTTTCTAATGGTGTAAAATCTGTTTTTCCTTAATTGTACAATTTCTACTTCTACTAGATTTATAATGTTACCCTCACTCTATTGGTCACTCAACTCACCCCCCCCATTTCCCCCTGTAATTTTGAACATACATGAATATCCCGATGTCATGCTAGGCATAAACAATAGTACTATCCTCTAAATATACATTTTCCCCAAATTCCCTGTTTCATTTTCATATATTTATTTTGTTGAAACTCTAAGAACAATTTTCATTTTTTTGCTTTGCCCTTTAAGTAGAGTTCTATTATTTAAATGTTCCTGAATGTGCTTCACAGAAGGCATTTTCAGAGCTTCTTTATGACCTAATTTTTTTGTTTGGGAAGGTATTGCATTTCCTTTGCTCAGAGATACTTAACACTGAGCTAAATGAAATCTAAGACATTCCATCCCGCTGATACTTTATAAAAAAAAGCACACAGCTGGCAATATACTTTGTAGGTTGTGCTAATGCTTTCTCAGGCAAGTGAAAGTAAATTGAAAATGTTTTTTTTCTTTAAAAGATCATGTTAGTCTTCTTAATTCTAGGTCATTATTGCTTGTTTGATGCACCTATAGAATTTAAAACAATCAAAAGCCCCCCTCTCTGAGGAAGATGGGCCCTTAAGAAATATGAAATATAATAAATAAGTTAATCTACACTAATATTACTCCATAGATTATTTTATTACTGTTACTGCCTCCAGAAGCTGTGAATGCTCCAACACTGGAAGTCTTTAAGAAGATGTTGGATAGCCATTTGTCTGAGGTGGTGTAGGGTTTCCTGCCTAGACAGGGGGTTGGACTAGAAGACCTCCAAGGTTCCTTCCAACTCTGCTGTTGTAATTGTAACATCTTTTTAAATAGTTATGTGCCCCCCCCAAATTAATTATACATAAAACACTGGATGAAATCCAGGTTTATTGCTATGTACTCTAGATTCCTTAGGAGGCAAAATGACTCAGTGGTTAAAGATGCAGTGCTTATCAGCTGAAAAGCTGACAGCCAGGGTTTGAGACCCGTATGCCATGCAAAGGGATAAGCTCCCATTCCTTTCCCCAACTCCTGCCCATCTAGCAGTTCAGAAGTATAAAAATGCAAATAGATTAATAGTTATAACTTCAGTGGGAAGGTAACCGCATTCCATGCGCCTTTGGCATATAGCCATGCTGGTCACATGACCACAGAAAATGTCTGGACAACGCATATTCCCTTGGCTAAGAAATGGAGATGAACACCATGCCCTAGAGTCGGACACGACTGGACAGGGGATAACTTTACCTTACTCTTGATTTAGTGACTTCACTGTCAATTCATAAAGAGAATATTGATGTACATGGAGTAGACTTCTGACTTGGTATTAGTAGTTTCCCAATTTTATAGAAATAAAATGATCTTGTTCCCTATGCACTTGTAACAATGGAAGAACAACGGGGAAAGGAAGTGGGTTACAGCGCGGACCTAATAACACTACTGATGATGCAGCAGAATC
This sequence comes from Natrix helvetica, assembly GCF_964273705.1. Taxonomy (NCBI): domain Eukaryota; kingdom Metazoa; phylum Chordata; class Lepidosauria; order Squamata; family Natricidae; genus Natrix; species Natrix helvetica. The sequence continues at coordinate 261,553,535 of NC_138548.1, forward strand.
TATTTTGGCTGTTTTGGAATTCATCTTTTTTTAAAAAAAATATTATTTATTATAGTGCCTCCAAATCTGGGTAGCCTATCTAAAAGAACACTAGGCACCTTTGAGAATTATTGCATGCTGCAGCACTTTTAGTTGATAGGTTCAATTTAAACAAGCATTTGTGTTGGAAGAGAGGGTGCCATTGGGGTCCTTAGGTTTGATGGTCTTATTAAGCCTGTAGAAAATCAAAAGTCAATTTCTATCCCTGCTCTTGCGTTCATTTTACCCCATTCCTTCTGGACTAAGATTAGTAAAGATGACATCACTTACCAATTCCAGAGACATGACAGTGAATTACAGGTACTGAAAAGCTCTAAAGAAGACAGGAATATTTTTCCACCATCTTCTGGAACCTAGCAGACTCCCTAATATGTTAAAACTATATATACTAGGATTCCTAAGCACCATACCAGTAATTCTGAGAATTCAGAAGCACCATTTTATATGGAACTTGATGTTTATTTTAAGACTAAATTAAAGATACAAAATAGCTAATGACTAAAATACAAACCTGTCTCAGATAACACAAGTAGGATAGAAAACTAGAATACCCACACTTTCTTATGTGTCTCAAGCTATGTTATATTTTTTGAAGTTTTTCACACTATTGTTTTAATTTTGAGAATATTTTCATAGAAATTTGCAACATTGCTTGGCTATCATGGCATTATGTTCGCATTCTCTCCTAAATAAAAAGGATCCAGCAATTCTATACCATGTCATGTCCCTCAAACATATGACATATTTATTAAACTTCATCCAGAAGGGGGCAAGATGAAATTACACTGGGAATGGAAATCAAATTCTGATTTTGCAAAGGTTGAATAAGACATTCAAGTCTACGACCTTATTGGCACATTCTTTTCTTGCACAAATGCTTGCATAAATTGAGTCAATTAACTAAAATGCTATAGCATACAATAGTTGACAATATTTTATTACCTATTATAAAAATACAGAATTAAATATACATGCAATGGAAAGGAATTATGTATAATGAATCCGTAGAGTGAACCAGGAAAGAATTATTTAAAAAGCACAGAAAATACACATTTTGCTATGATGCAAATTAGAGTGAATGACACTTTTAAAACTGAAAATTGTTCATCAAGTAAACCAAACAAAAAAGCTTAATCCTTATGCCAGAAACATTAGTCCATTCGTCCAAAATATATTCTAAATATAGACATCAGAGCAACTAAGTTAATAGCATGCGTGAGAGAAAAGTGTTAACCAGTTGAATTCAGCAAACAATTGTAATGCAAATCAAGGTGATGGTTATCTCCCATATAAAGTCCTTCATGGCATAAGATCTAATTATTTGAGGAATCACCTACTGTATATCTCCTATAGTATCTACATATCCCATACAGTCTCATAGAATTGCCATGCTTTGAACTCTTTTAATTGCTCCAACTCCCCCCCCCCCCAAAGTTCCCACAGTTCACTGTAAGTCCAGGAGCAATGCTCCAAACACACACACACACACACACACACACACACACACCGGATCTCCACAAGTTCCTGGCTGCTGTGAGTCCAGAGAAGTAGCCAGTTCTGAGAGCAAACACAGTTCAGGAAACTTGTTTCCCGGGAGTCCTTGTTGAACAGACTCCCAGAGCTGTGTCACTGACTACTTCCCCATGGTCAGGCCAGGCAAGCAAGGCAAGTCGAACCCAGGCAAAGCAAGGCTAAGCACAGTAAGACAAGGTGGCAACAGGTCGACAACTGCAGGCATGGCTGGAAAAAGGTAACTTGTCCCAACAAGTGCGGCGTGTTCCCATGGTGTGTCTTTAAATCTTATTCCCCAAGTGAGCCTTGTGACGAGAGGTGGGGTGCTCTCCCCCCCCCCCGAGCCATTGGTTTTCCCTGTGCTGATCCGGCTACCTCTCCACCATCTGTGCTCAAAGATCGAGCAGATGAGGAAATCGCTCCTCCCTGGAGCTCCATCACTCCTCTGCTCCACTGTCTACTCTTTCCTTCTCCTCCTCCCTCGCTTGGTCATCCTGCACCCTCTCTCCATCACCGGTCATCCCTCCAAGGCCCAAGGGACCCAGGACTGTCTTGTCCTGCTCCCCCAGTTGCTTCTCCATGGTCAGAGAGGCTGGGTCCTCCTTGGATCCAGGCTCTATCAGTTAAATAATGTGATCTGGTTGGAACCTGTTATGGAGCCTGCCCTCTGAAACACCATTCCACTTAAGATTCATATGGCTCTGCCCCTGTCCCAGGTCCTGGGACAGGGGAGGAGCCCTGGGTGGTAGATTCCTTATGGATATTTTGGATTACAGTATTTATTCTGTATTACTATTAATTTTAATGGTTGTATCCTGCAGGTCACATGAGTGATATGGATTGCCTCAGATAATGAAACAAACAAAAAAATAGCATTTACAAAATACTTACAGCTTTCTATCTCTAATGTGCAGTTTTGTTCATCTAAGGGATATCTTCGTAGATCCATCATGCATGCAGCTGTTGTTGTAATTCTAGAAAAGACAGAGATGAAAACATTTTAAAAATTTGTTCAACCTGGTTAAAATCTAGATAAAAGACTGGAAAATTGATGCATCCATTCCATGTCACTCAAGGTTAGAGAACGATATATATATACATTCAAGAAAGTCATGTACTAGTTTTGCTTGGCTTTAGTTGAACATTAGTTTTGCACTTTATATTTCACATTAATTTCATATTTTGTTTAAAGACAGACTAATAACAATGGGAAAACATGTAAAAAGTCCAAACCACAAAATTCAGTCTATCAGTGTCTATAGAAAACATAGTGATAAGATCGAATTGGTTTAACTGATTCCAGTGAACACATTCCTGAAGGTAATTTGGTACCAAGCCATAAACTACTATTACTACAGGGTATTCAGCTGTCTTCAGTTGCATTTCCGGTTTATTTTCATCATTGCGTCTATTCGTTCATTTCATTTTCTACACCTCCTTAATAAAGGAGTCTATTGGGATATGTGAGAGAAATGAAAGCTGCTTTGGGGCAATCTCTATTTCCTTCACCATCTCATAGTTCTAGAGATTGACAAAAACATGTGGTGAATAGCTCACAAACCTCTCTCACACAAAGACACGTTAATTTAGCAGGTTCCTGTGTTTCAGGTCGGCATAATGGAGTTAAGACAGAGAAATAATTGTTTAAGTAAATGTTTGCCAAGTTTGTAGAATCATTTTTCAATTCTAACAATGTCAGTGATTAATTTGTGCTATTTTGTATAGCATCTCTCAGGAGCATAATATCTCTACCCCCAATAATTGGAAAATATTGCATTTTCATTTATTTATAATAATTGTTTTAGTATTCCTTCTCACAGTATAGAAAATCAGTGAAAGCAAGTAATTATTCTGCAAAAACCAATATGTGGTTTTGGAATTCTTAGACCAATATTTTTCAAACTTGGAAACTTTAAGATGTGTAGACTTCAACTCCCAGAATTCTCCAGTGAGCATCCAGTATGAAAACATCTTAATCAAATAACATAATACAGGCATTAGCAGGGCATTTTCTTTTCTTAAATTGTGCAGCTGGCCAGCAGTTTAATTTAAAAAGAGCATTATTATGATTGTTTCTTTCTTCAAAAAGATTGCAGTTCATTTACTAAATCTCAGAAGATTCAAAAATATTGGAAACATAGTAAAAATAATATCCCCTTAAGGTGAGGTTCAGTTCTCTATGGTTTCATAGACATGTCTATGTAGTTATTTTAGCAGCAATAGTGAGAAGATTTCACAATGCCTTTTTCAGTTGAGTAGAATACCATAATGCCCTGGAGATTTCTACTAATGCCCTGTGACTGTTCCTTTCTTTCTCCCAGGCTCAAGTTTTCTTTAACAAGATTTATTAACAGGGAAAGAGATTAGGTTACAGATATTAAATGAATTACTTTCATTTTTGAATCTAACTTATTTTTTCAGCTCATTAGGACAGACATTCCTTCAATTTCTTTCTAACAATCCTTTGCTGAACTGGTTGACTGGCTGGCTGCTTGTTTCCTAGACAACTGAGGGATGTGCAGGGATTTGTTAATATGTTCTTAACTGTCTCTGGAATTCTTATTGGGCAGTGAAAACATACAGTATCATTAGATCCCTTAAGTATTCTCCAGAATCAAAAGTTTAAAATACTTTTTTTTTAATATAACCACATATTCTAAAACTCCCATTCATTATTTTAAAATAGCTCATACATACATCAACCTCAAACTGCTAATCAGCAATCTTCCTACTGATCTATCAGTATATATATATATATATATATATATATATATATATATATATATATATATATATATATATATATATATATATATATATATATATATGTGTGTGTGTGTGTGTGTGTGTGTGTTTGACTCAGAAGACTTTTATTAGAATCATTATCAGGAATTATCAATGCATAAATACTGAGTACAGTAATTTTTCTATGTAAAACAATTAAGAAAACTGCCCTTGTAGCTCTTCCCAGCATTCTGCTTCTTGAAAACAACTGTCTTTTTAATAGATGGATGGGTTGGCAGCACTCCCAATTATAATATATGGAAATTTGAGGACAAAATTGTCTTGTGATTATTTTCTCTTGTGCATGGAGAGATAAGCTTTGAAGAAAAATGTTTTGGCTTTTTTTCTATTGTCTTTAATTTACTGAATGTCAGTAAAAAATAGGATAATTCTATCTCAAAGCCCCTTGTGAAAAATCTAAGAGATTTTTTTTTCCACCATTTGCAATAATCACATAAGTAGCAGTTTATAAAACCCCAGAATTTTATTATTTCAATTTATATTATTCTGGGGTCATCTCACAGCAACTGCCTTTCATCTCATTTTCTGCCTTAGACCAAAAAAAAAAAAATCTTTTATGTGAGGCTTTTCACTTTTAATTAATTTTACAATTTATTTGTGATTTTTACCTTTTCATTTTGTGTTCTGCGTTTTTAAAGGTTGTTAGTCTCCTATGGACTTTTTAAGAATACAATATTCTCATTTGAAGTGAACAAAGAAATCAAAATATTTAAAGCGACAAAGACAATTAACATTATTTGTTGAAGTCACTTGAGTGATTGGACACGCAGGCCTCTGAAATTATGCAAACATTTTAAGGCAACATTTCTTGCTAAACAGTGACAGCCTAGGGTTTGGGGATTTTTACATTCTGCCAAAATAAAATAGGTGTTTTCAAATCACCTTTTGGGGGGGATGGTGTATTAATAATGTGTTATCAAGCATATCTTTTACCTAGTTGTTAGCTAACCAGTCCATTCGTTTGTAGCTTATTCATTGTTATTGTGAAACTTGTTGTATAAGTGACTATTTTGTCACTTATACCAGAGGAGCCAAACATAAACAATTCCGGGACAGCACAGAATCTAAAATCAAACATTTTCTTCAATTATTAATGTGGTATGAATGAAGTTTGATTTTAGCAGAATATATTTATGCCTGGCAAAACGCATAAGTACACAGTTCTATTGCTGGATAATCAGTAAGAGTTGGCCTCACAGGTCTTGGACCATCTGGTTTAAGTGACAAAATAGCTTATTGGCTCAGCTATACCTTATTGGACGTGATAAGCCAAGAGGTGAAGCCAGAAGGAGGTTGCTGTATAACCAGTGGTGGGTTCCTGCCAGATCGCACCGGATCGCACGCTCCCTTTCGGCGCTGAACCCGGAAGTACGTTCTTGCCCCGCCCCTGGCGACGGGACGACGCTTGCCTGCGCTCCACAAGCTCGGCTGGGACCGGAGACGTTTCCTCAGCGGAGCGGAGTGCCACCTCCACTGAAGACATTGCTGAGCAGAGAAACGTCTGCGGTCCCAGCCGAGCTGGTGGAGCGCAGGCAAGCGTCATCCCGTCGCCAGGGGCGGGGCAAGAACGTACTTCCGGGTTCAGCGCCGAAAGGGAGTGCGCGATCCGGTGCGATCCGGCAGGAACCCACCACTGTGTATAACCTAGATAATACCCCTGGGCATAAGTTCAGGTTATAGATCACATGGAATAAAACTAAACAAATGAACAAATTAAAGACCTTGTTCGAATTGATTATGGCAAGTTGTAGAATGCACTTAGAAAAGTGGGAATCCCAGAACATCTTTATTTCCTCATGAGGAAACTATATATAGATCAGGAAGCCACAGTATGCAAATAACATGGTGAAACATAAGAGCTCCAAGCGAGACAAAGCTGTATGCTCTCCCCTCATTTATTCAAGCTACATGCTGAATATGTAGTAAGGGAAGCCGAATTGGAAGATGAGTGTGGTTTTAAAACTGGAAGAATAAATATCAGTAACCCGCACCATCCTGATGATACTACTATAATAACCAAAATCGCAAAAGATTTGCAAACTGTAGTAATAAAAGACAAAGAGCATAATAAAACATGGGATTGAAATTAAATATAAAGAAAACCGAACTATTGATATCAAGCACAATACATAGCCAGCTTTCGAATTGACAATAAAGATATCAAAGTGATAAATAACTTCTGCCATTGATTAGCACTTGGTGGAACTGCAATTAAGGCCTTGAAAATATATTTAAATGCTATGATTTGTTTTTAACCTACAAAAATCAGAATCATACAAACAGGGTGTTGCTGTGACACACCATGAAAGCACAAGTTGGACTTTGAAGAAGCAGGAAAGGGAGAGTATTGCTGCTTTACAACTTTGGTGTTGGCAAAGACTCCTAATAGACAACCAAGAAAACAAAAATGTATTCATTCAAGAAATCAAGTCACCCAAAGGTACACATGGCCAGGCTCAAATTATTCTACTTCAGTCGCATTATGTGAAGATCTAGCTCTCTAGTGAAGGCTGTAATCCTAGGAAAGGTGGAGGGAAAGAGTGGAAGAGGATGTCCAGAAGTAAAGTGGATGGACCCAATAAACAGTGGGATGACTGCATCATTCAAAGATGAAATAACAGGTTTGTTATTGTCATGGAGAAAACATTGAAAAGAAAGAGAGAGAGAGAGAGAGAGAGAGAGAGAGAGAGAGAGAGAGAGAGAAAGGGAGAGAAAAGAGAATTGTATAAAATGCAATTCTAATTTCTGAATTTGCTAAATGAATCCTATTTAAATTTCAGATTATTTGAGTGAAACAAGAGTAAAATATGGAATTCAAACTTAGAAACTTTCAATTTAATTATATAAATTAGCATTTTTGGTATTATCTTAGTTCATTTATTCTTGGTCCAACTCTTCTTTAAACAGTTTCCATAACAAACTTCTTTAATATTCCCTTAGTATCAAAAATATGCTATGCAAAATGTTTAGGACATGTTTTTCTTCCTAACGTTCTATCTTTATTAGTCTAATAATCTTCTAATTTCACTTTACATTCCTTTTCTTCTTTGCTCAATTTAATTCATCAGCATCGCCATGCCAATGAAAGCCAGTGAAAACTATGGCTAACAGCTTGCCCCTACTGTCAGTACAGAATATTTCAGGTTTTTAAACAGCTGTGAAGTCCTTCCAAATATTATACATGTTATGGTTCTCCTCTTTTTAACAGTCATTGCAGCACAGCTTGTACTTTTTCATTTCATTTCCAACTGAGCCTACTGAAACTTCCTCTCCAATTAGAAATATGCATCTAAAGCTTAGGATCTTAATTCATACATCTAATAAAGATTGCAGTTCAGAATAAAATGAATGTTGAAAGGAATGTGTTAATCTTTAAAGTGCTAAAAAGTGTGATTGAGGAAACAAAAAATTAACTGTTTCAAACAAATTCTTGATGAAAAGGGTTATATAATTCAGGGTTATCAGTCTGAAACACCTCAAAATTAATCAAGAATTACAGCTAAGAAAGATAAAAGTTCGTGATTTCATTCATTATTTCTAGATATGGAGATTTCCAAAAATCAGTGGGGAGATCTAAAAATTGTTACACGTAGAAGACCAGAGAATATTTTCAACTGAACATATTCTACAACAAAGGTGGGGGAAAAATGAAAGAAAAAAAGATTTTTTAGCCAGCTACAAGAAATGTTTGGAAGCTATAATATTTCCACCAAATGAGGTTTTACAAATTAACTGACTAACTACTGAAAAGGTGTCCAAGCTTCTATAATTGGCATATTCTCTATTTTGTTATTTGAGTTTGTAAACAACTGCACATAAATAGTAAATGTATGCTCAAATTTGAAGAAAGATGTGTCATGTAAATATTTTATTGGTCTATGAGTTTGCTGAAGCATATTGCAGAAATCACTTAGGGATTTATCCAAACATATTGTATAATTGGAGTTGGGGTGCTTCAACATTTGCATGTAACTTGATATGCAAACATGATTGATAGGCAGATAATAGAATATGTAAGAGGTATAAATAATTAGGGCACCATCCCCGAGCAGCTTCCCCCCCCCACCTGAATTATTTTTCTATATCTTTTGATTCTCTCATGTTTTGTCCTAACTGATTAGTATGCTGAAAAAAATAGCACGGGGTTTAACATAAAAAGATGTTACATACAGAATTTCACTTGACACACTGAATTGCCAAATATTTTCCAAAGTCTGTTACATTTAATTCAATAGCATCTTTGCATACATGTAGATTCATATTCTCAAGAATTAATTGGATTTTTCTTCATCATCATCATCATCATCATCATCATCATCATCATCATCATCATCACATATAGCTGCAATCTATAGACAGAGAAATACTAGGACATTTTTAAATATTTACATCCTCAAAATAATCTCTAGAGAATATTTTGTCTGAATAGCCCACTGATATTGCATTCATAAATAAACATTAATGACGTAAGCTATCATCCATTTATGAATAAATGTTTTCATAGCTCATCCTTAGGCAACTGCCAGCTCCACAGAAAGAAGAAGAGACAGAGGTTTTAGAAAAGAATTCATTTCTGAGTTGGAATACTTCAAAGCAATACTTCAGTTTTACTGACTGCAATTTCTTTTGCCTTTCTTTGAGGAACTTTAAAACAAGGTTATTTAAATATCCAAAAATATGGTCATTAGAAGAAGTAAGACTGAGCAATCTTTGAATGATTATCCTACTTTACATTTTAGAACTGTACCTTAAACATAAAAATCTAAGACAGCAAATATTACTAGATACAGGGCCTGAAATTACAACTCCTATCTCCTGTCTTTGATTTTCCTACATCTATAAAACCACTTTGAAATCCATACACATAACAATATAGATGGATTATTTGAGACCCTAGAGAGATAATGATGAGATGGTGAATGAGATGAAAAGCTTATCAAAACGAGTTCTGTAATCCTACAGACTATAGTATTAAAAAAAATTTCTTCTTGAACCTGCTTTGTGAGGCTGTTTAATGTCATTGCTTCATTGCTTCTTAAGTTTTAGCAAAACAAAACCTAATGCTCAATGCATTTTTAAATCTAATTCATATTTTCTTTACAAAAAGGAAAAACAATTTACCATAAAAACATATACCAATAGAACATTTTCTTGTAATAAAAGTATTGTAGCATCTTTTTCACAGAAGCATAAGTAAATCTTTTTTCACATAAGCATTCACATTTTTGTGAAAGTAGAATAAACCAATGTAAAATTAACTTCCAGGTAGCACTTGCCTTTTTGTTGATTAATTTTGTATTTTATGTTAGACTTTTATCTTTTCATAGTTAGAAGTTTTAGAGCAATATTCACTACCACAGTGAAAAGAAACATTCAAGACTACTTCCAGAACTATCGATTAAAATATATTTGCAGTTGGCTTGCTGTTCCTTTTGGCAGATTTTCTGACTAAGAAATATATATATATATAGTTCTCCATGAATTCTCACTGGGATTCTATTTGTAATTGATACATAGTTTCCTACTAATATATATATATATATATATATATATATATATATATATATATATATATATATATATATATATATATATATATATATATATATATATATATATATATATATATATATATATATATATATATATATATATATATATATATATATATATATATATATATATATATATATATATATATATATATATATTAGTAGGAAACTATGTATCAATTACAAATAGAATCCCAGTGAGAATTCATGGAGAACTAGTCATTCCTGAAGGACCAGGGACATCATAATGGCAGAGTTCTAAATTAGGAGTGTCAAACTCATGGCCCACAGCCTGGATGTGTCATGCGCTGGACACACCCACCCGTTTTAGCAGGGAAGGGGGGGAGTTGTGATCCATCACGTAACGAAAACGTGTTGTGAGTTTGACACTCCTGTTCTAGATTCTGGCAGTGCAGTCTCTGCAGAAAAAGAAGAGATCATGAGATTGCCCACCGGTAATCCAAACAGCTGCTCCTCATGAATAGACTGCAGGAACTGAAGTTTTTATGCTTAGCTTGAGTTGAGCAGTTGAGAGTTGAGGGATTTCAATCAAGCTTGTAGCCATAATGCAGCCTATATGGATGTAAGGCTCACCTGAGCCCATTTCTTAAACAGTTATATCTAACTAATTCATAGCTGAAGAGAGAGTAGCAGGATAAAAAAAATCCACTTGGTGAATCAATGTTCTTTCAGGATTACAAAGGGAAAACAACATTTGAAAAAAAAAAACTTAACTAGAAGAAGGTGTAAAAAAGTTGAAAATGGATACAGGATACAGTTATTTTTAAAGATTACTTTGTGGTGAAAGTTCTTTTGAACTGATTGGAATTAAAATAGAGAAATAAACTGGACTTTGTGGAATTTTGTTTGTTTGTTTACCATTAAGGAATGCAGACAACTGATGGGTGTTACAAAACAAAATCATAAAGGTACTATCAGCCAGAGTGTGATGCTGGCTGTAAATATAGAGATGCTGACTGTGAGCCTGACTGTAACTGTAACTAATGCTATTTGATATAAAAAAATTAAGGGCACAGGAAGACAAAATAGGGGAAAAATGAAGCTTTTTTGAGAAACATTCATTTTGAGGTAATAATAGTATAATGGCAACCACCAGAAAAGCTGTAAAATTAGTAGGGTGTAGGGATATATAGAACAACTTGCAGTGAGAGGAATTACACCACATTTGATTCAGAAAATATTTGAGCAACTAAACAGTAAGTTATCTGAATTATTTGGTACTAAACTGACAGAGAATGGATGAAGGATGAAAGAGAGATGAAATAAGAACTTAAGAAGATGAAAAGGTCTGTGAAACGACTTTCTGGAGATGTAAAACAAATTGGTGGAAATTTTAGAGCATAAGGCAGAAGTTATAGACTGAGAGTTGGAAAGAAAACTACATAATTTGGCTCTATTGGAAAAAAGCTTTTTATTTTTTTGCATTTGAATGAGAAGGCCATAGAAAAAAGTTGATAAATTCTATACAATGAGTACAAGATTTGTGAGGATAGGAAAAGTCCCAAAAGATTTTTTGCTACACTTTGTGAGGTAGAACAAGAGATCAAGACTGAAAATTGATAATACAAATGTAATTATTCTTAAATACATTTATTAGAATCTTGCACGAGAGAAAAAAGTATTCTTTTTTTAAACTAATAGATTAATGCAGAAGATTCAATTTTAATGGGACAAACTGGAAGGTGTGATTTTTACTTTTAAATAGGAGAAATTTTAACTGATTTTGATTCTGTCCAAAAGGCAAGGAAAGCTCTTGAGGTGTCAGATGAGATTACAAAAAAATTCCAACAAGTGAGAGGGATCTTGGAGTTCTAGTGGACAACCATTTAAATATGAGCCAGCAGTGTGCAGCAGCTGCCAAAAAAGCCAACACAGTTCTAGGCTGCATCAACAGAGGGATAGAATCAAGATCACGTGAAGTGTTAATACCACTTTATAATGCCTTGGTAAGGCCACACTTGGAATACTGCATTCAGTTCTGTTTGCCACAATGTAAAAAAGATGTGGAGACTCTAGAAAGAGTGCAGAGAAGAGCAACAAAGATGATTAGGGGACTGGAGACTAAAACATATGAAGAACGGTTGCAGGAACTGGGTATGTCTAGCTTAAGAGAAAGAAGGACTAGGGGAGACATGATAGCAGTGTTCCAATATCTCAGGGGCTGCCACAAAGAAGAGGGAGTCAAACTATTATCCAAGGCACCTGAGGGTAGAACAAGAAGCAATGGGTGGAAACTAATCAAGGAGAGAAACAACTTAGAACTGAGGAGAAATTTCCTTACAGTTAGAACAATTAATCAGTGGAACAGCTTGCCTCCAGAAGTTGTGAATGCCCCAACACTGGAAGTCTTTAAGAAGATGTTGGATAGCCATCTGTCTGAAACGGTATACGGTTTCCTACCTAGGCAGGGGGTTGGACTAGAAGGCCTCCAAGGTCCCTTCCAACTCTACTATTGTATTGTATTGTATTGTATTGTAAGTGCAACAGAAAACTGAAAGGGGTGATACTGATCAAGGCAATATAGGAATGGATTTTTCCAAATTTTTTGGCTTGATTATGGATTACAAATGCTGGGTCCTCATTTTACTGACGTTGAAAGGCTGGAAGGATGAGTCAAACTTGAACCACTCAGAATCAAACTCCTGGATGAGCAGTAAGTTAACCTGCAGTATTGCATTCTAACCATTGCACCACCACAGCTCTTTTGAGGGATCCCTTAAGTAGAATAGAGCGATCTCCTCACAGTGGGTTAGAGCCAGAGGTGGCATTCACTTACCTTCCCTACCAGTTCACAAATGTGAACATGCTTGTGCATACACACCACTTTCTATGCATGCGCAGTGCTTGCGCATTACATCGGGGCAGGTGGGTGCAGCCTCCCACAACCACCACTACTGGTTCGCCCAAACCGGATAGAACTGGCTGAATACCACCTCTGGCTAGAACTTCTGACATTAAAATCATTCAAGGCAAATTTCCAAGAGTTTTCTTAGATTTGAAGGACAATTTAGGGCTGGTTTATATATGGAGACAGAAAAATGGCTATTTGAGAAAGCACAACTATTTTTCTGGAAGTCATGGATCCTTTTCAAGTACAGATATACGTTTCATTTCAAAGAACATGGCTATTAAGGTTTCTAAAGTAGATATATTTCAAAATATTTCTTTGAATCATAATTTTGTTATTTTGTTTAATCAGATAATTGGGGGCAATATGATGACTCTTTAAACTGCTTAGAAAGGGCTGTAAAAGCAAATGAAGTGGTATATAAGTCTAAGTGCTATTGCTGTAAAATCAAATTTAGTTCTTTTAGGTGGAGATAAAGCAAAATGTTGCCACAGAAAGAATCAATAGTGTAGGAGCTATTTTGGATGACATAAAGAGAAAAAAAGAAGAAATTTCCAGGAAAGAAAATATTTTTGAACAAATTAAGCTCTTACAATAACATTTATCTATGTTAAGAGTATGAAAAATAGAAATCAAAAATGAATTATGCAAAGCAAAGAAATAAGAACAAAGTTTGCAAATAAATCAGGAGAGTGCCTGGTATATAAATTATGAAAAGAAAAAGAAAAGAAAATGCTATTGAAATTGCAAGAGAGATATACTGTATTAATGGATAACACAGCCATACAAAAAGCATTCTATCAATATTAATTTAATCTGTCTAAAGGAAGTGATAGTTCTGTAGAGATAATTGATTAATATCTAAAGAAACAAAATTTACCAAGGACTACAGAGGAACAGAAACTAATTACGATTGGACTTATAACAATAAGGAAAGTTTTTGAAGTTGTAAAAAAGATTAAACAAGAAAGGTATCTAGACCAGATGGATTAATAGGTGATTACTATAAATATTTTGATGATGAACTTTTGCAACCTTTATAAAACACAATGAAATATTGCAAAGTAGAACCAAAGAACCAAATGCAAATGTTGTCTAAATGCAAATGATGTGTGAGCTAAATAGCTTGGAATGGATCCATACTAGTCTCCCTTTATTTATTTATCAGCACAAATACAACACAAACATATATATATATATATATATATATATATATATATATATATATATATATATATATATATATATATATATATATATATATATATATGTGTGTGTGTGTGTGTGTGTGTGTGTGTGTGTGTGTGTGTGTGTGTGTGTGTGTGTGTGTGTATAAAAATACATATTTGGAAAGAGAAAGTAAATATATGTTGATTTTTTTCTTAAGTAAAACATTAATTTAGTCATAAATGAGGTAATGCAGCTGTTTACAAATGTTTAGAAAAATATAACATCTGCATTCTTACAGTTTATAGTATTAATATATATGGAGGTTGTTGATTCAAATCTTAACTATTTGAGTAGTATCAGGCAGGCTACTTAATCTCAGTTTAAGTTACTGAGAGAAGTAAAAAAATTAGGTATCTTAAATTGTTTTGAATCAATTAAGAAAACTTCCAGAAACACACACACACACACACACACACACAGTATATTATATATATTAAGTTATATGTGTTTGTGTGTGTGTGTGTGTGTGTGTGTGTGTGTGTTGTATTTGTGCTGATAAATAAATAAAGTTTTCTGTGATGAGCCGAAGGACAGAAAGAGGGAGTAGTGAGCTTCCTCCCATATTTGGGCATACCAGGGGTTGTAACACACATACATACATACATACATACATACATACATACATACATACATACATACATACATACATATAATTACTTATTTATTTATTTGTTTGTATATCAAATTTAAATTGCTTCCCCTCTCAAAATAAAGTGACTCTGAATGGCATATAAAAAGATTAAGAACAATTAATATATAATAACAATTATTAAATAAAAATAAAAACTGAGCTGAGAGAGAACTGAATATATTAATAACAGAATATCAATATCTCACTGGTTCCTTTGATTTATTCATCTCAAATATGAATCAGATTTCAGATTCTTTCTAAAAAAAATCAGATTTTGTTCCTGGGAAAAAAGTTGTATTCAACCATTTATTCCCACAAAGCAAAGAAAAGCCGAAAGAACATGCTATTTTCATTGCACATCCCAAGGCACTTTGCTTTTAAAACAAATAGCAATCTAGTAATCAGTGCTATCTTTCAATATCTACAGTATATTTTTATATATTGGTAAAAGAAAAAGAAAAGTCTGCATGTTGTCCCTTTCCCTGTGGTTTGGATTTTGACATCTCCCTCTGGTCCTGTAACATATTTTCCATCTGTTCATACAGCTGGCAGGTTAAAAGGGAATGGTGTCCTGGCATTCTTAGACATTATATGAGATTTGCACAGATATGAGGCAGTACACAGGGCAACTGGAAGTCACTCATACATTCAGATGGAAAGTAAAGAAGACACACATATGCCTAAATTTAATTACAGTATATTGTCATATAATTGTATCCCCACTCTTTTCCTCCTAATTGTATACGTGACCAACACCAAAACATGATTGCAAAAATATTTTATTGCAATTTTTTAAATTGCTTATTCTTAAAGCAGAGTGAAAATGCCCCTTGCCTTGGATAGCCTTCATATTTCATATCAAAGCTCTAGCTGAATTCTGAAAAGGATTTTTAAAAAATAGTTTAGGGAAGAAAAAGGTATATAAATACTAAATGCAGAAAACCTGATTTCAAACTTGTATAAATTTCAGCATGATATAAATCATGTTGTATTCAACAGTATTTACCTTTGCAATAATATTGGAATCTTGAATGTTATTGTTTTTAAATATAAAACTGATATTACAAGGAAGTGCTTTGACATTAGACTTAGTTTGTATTGTGTGTGCCTTCAAGTCAGTATTGAAACCTATGACTAGTCCCTGCAATTTTATTGGCAAGTCTTTTCCTACCTAAGACTGACAGAAAGTGATTGGCCCAAAATCACCCAGTTGGTTTCATCTAATCCTAAAGCAGGACTAAAATTTTCAGTCTCCTGATTTCTAGTCTGATGCCTGAACTACTACAACAAAACTGGTTCTCTAACTTAGCTTAAGGAGACCATATTAGTCACTATTAATTAGCAGTCACTTCTTTGATGGCGCTGCTTCTAGAGAGTTAAATCAACCTTCCACAATCTGTTGTCCTTCTGATGTGTCAGACTTCCATAATTCCTAGAGGAAATGCATTTGTGCTGCTGAAATGTAACACATCTGGACAGCAATCTGATGGGAGAAGGCTTAGAGAAGACTAAGTTTTTAATCTCCCTTGTTAATACAATATTTTTTTCTGATTAGATTAGATAGATTAGAAAATAGGATTTTTTCATTTTTTTCCCTTTTGGCCAGCTTTCGTAAACCCATTAAAGTTCCTGTATATGTCAAATGCTAAGTCACTGCATGAAGAAATCACTACACAAAAAAACAATAATAAGTTTTCCCTGTTCTGATGGTTCTTCCTATATATAAACATTTACTTTCCTGTTTTTACAAGTCAACGTATATAGGTGGATTTGTGTAAGGATTTTACATTGTTATTTTGTGACTCACTTAAGCATTATGTGACAACACAGGTCTGATAATCCATACAATTCTTGGCTGTAAAATGTATGTGTGTGTGTGTGTGTATTAAAATTTAGCGACAAGACGGGTCAAGAAATGCTAATATTTTCTTGGCTTTTGTATAATCTTCAATTTCAAATTATTCACCGGTGCATTTTTCATACCATATTAGGAAGTACATATGCAGGGGACATTTGGGGATAAATGAAAAGGCAGAGGAATGAGTTAAGAAAATATTTTCTTGACGCTTTATTAAAAAAAAATCTTCCCATCCCAAGGATGAATATACCTATTACTGTTTTATAACAAGAAAGCATCTTTGCTGCAGGACTCTTATCTTGAAATTCACAGACATCAAACCATTCTCAATATTCTGCCACAGTATAATTCTGATACCTATTTTCAGCTGTTACATATACATTTTGATTTGCTGCTGCTATTTTCCAATTTTTTATTGTGTGACAAGAACCATTTAAAATAAAAAAGAGGTAGCATCATCCAATCCATTTTTATTCCCTTTTAAACGTATATACTAGCACAGAGAAACTAATATTTTGGAAGCAAGTGGCAATAATATAGTGGGGGAGGGGGGGAAAGATGAGAAGTACTGTTCTTTCCCCATCAATAGTTAAGCAAAGGTCTTTATATGGAGTTATGTATGTCTGTAAGATGTTTCTTCACTAAAGTCACTTGTATTGTTTGTGATTAAGGCCTTTAGTTTTGTTACAAGACCTACTGTCTTCCTCAATCTAGTGCCCTCCTGAAGATTTGGATGGAAAATGCCATAATGACCTTCAGATTATGGGGCTTTAGTGCCAACCATTTTGAAGAGCATAAAGTTGAAAGAAGCTGGCAAAATTCTACACAACCTACATAAAAAAGAGAAAAACTAGAG
Organism: Natrix helvetica; assembly: GCF_964273705.1. NCBI lineage: Eukaryota > Metazoa > Chordata > Lepidosauria > Squamata > Natricidae > Natrix > Natrix helvetica. Next base: position 261,570,887 of record NC_138548.1, read on the forward strand.
AAAGAAAAGGAAAAGAGAATTAGCCTGTTGGTTTATATATAGAAGGTGACCATTCAAAATGTTTAATGCTCCCTTTATTAAAAAGAATCTTTCCCCCCCAGAGGAGGAACTTAGTGGGAGTAGGGAAAAGGACAGCAAGACGCAAGACAAGGAGGGGGTGGGGGGCGCTGAGACCCTCCCAAGAGGCAGGGAAGAAGAAGCAATATCGAAAAGGCTTAGGTCACAAAAATGAATGTATTTGGAATAATTGTAATTGTTGATATTACAAAAGTAACAGAAAAAATAGTAGAGCACATGTTTGATAATAATGGTTAAATTTGTTCTGATGCTTTCTTCTATATTTTAGTTCTAAGACTGTTAAATTTGTGGGTTTCTAGGGGAGACTTTCGCCACCAGTATGGAAGCTGCAAAAAATTTTCTTGTACACCCTTTTACCCTTCCCTATATATTTCAAAACCAATAAAATTTTTGCAATAAAAAAAAAGTTTAATGCTCACCTGAGACCATAGAGAACTGTCCCATCTGGATGTAAACGAATCATTCTGTTCTTCACAGTGACACCATGTACAAATGACTTCTTATCATTCAGGAAATAGGTATCAGGAACCCAAAGCTGATCTGCTACTCTATTGTCCAGTGTAAGATTTAAAGGTATTACATTATATGAAAGCCTCTTATCCCTCCATGCTTGTTGAAAGTACATGGTCAAAGTATAGTCCTGAAATGATAGAAGAGAGAGGGGAAAAATAGGTTGAAAATTTTACTTTTTTATTTTGCTATTTGAAATAACCAAACCAAACCAACATACTTCTTCAACTGACCACCATTGTCTATAAAATTATTATTTTTAAAATAAATACTGTGTTATCCTCAAAAAACAGAAAATATAAAAATATTTGGCACCAGACTCTATATGATATTATCATTATTTTTTAACAAACTTCCTTTAATAAAAAGAAAAAGGATAGAAATAATGGCTATAGAGAACCATGTAAGCAATTATCCATAAGTATTGCTTTCTCTTTAAGAATCAGCAGTATTTAATTAAAGTTTGGGGATGTAATTGTCTAGATATTAATAACAGCATTTTATTTTATCTATCTATTCACATGTATCTAATACAAAATTTCACTTAGCTCAATCAAGTAAATAAATTATGATTGTAAAGATTGTCTCTATAAAGAATGTTTTCAGGCTTTTGACAGAAACAAAGATTCAAAAAGATACATTGCATAACTAGAGATTATGTGAATTACAGTTCAACACATCTAAAAAGCACCGCATTAGGAAAGGCTTAATTAGACAAAAGGTGCGGCTCTTTCTGACATTCCTTGAAGTCTGGAGATGTAGTTATCTTTGTAAAATAATTCTCTTCTTCTGGAAACATCCATTCAGCCCACCAAGGATGCTGAGAAGAGTAAGACACGGTATCTTATGATTAGTTCTCTAGACATCAGTATCTCCAGATGAGGCCTGTAGCACAACACTGATATACATTGCTTTATCTGTCAGTGTTTTATGATTCTCAGTTGAATATACTCACCTGAACCAGTGAAAATGCTATGTCTTAAGACAGATGAAAGGTTTAATCAACCAACTGATTTAAATCATTTGCCTAGGTAGTTTGAGGAATATTTCAGGCAACACAGATGGCAATTTTGTTGAGGCCTTGTTTTAGTGTAGCATTGAAAAGGGCCACTGGCACTATTGCTCCTGACTGCCCTCCATAGCTATGGGAAATTGCCTGGTAGCACCAGACAATAAAGAGAAGTGCCAACTGTCTAGAGTGAACCCAAATAAACTTGCAGAAAAATACCCAAGCACAAAAGACTACATAATTATCTCTGTCTAATAGTAAGGATGGGGTCAAAGAGGATTTATTTCTCTACCACTATTGCATTTTACCCTAATAGACCTTTCACAGATGTTGGGCAGACAGCTCAAAGCTATCCCAGAAAAAAAACTCAGCTGACTACTCAGCAAACTGCTATAATAAATTTGCAAAGAACACTGAGAGCGTGCTGCTTGCATCCACTTCAAATTAGACATCACAGTTATGCTGAGTTTATGGAAGCGCCTTGATGATATGTACTGGAAACAATTTGCAGAGGATGAGGAACAGGCAACATTTTAAAAAATTGTCATCCAGTTCAGATCTTCAATAAGGGTAATCAAGGTTGTTTCATATAAGAGGCATGACAGATTTATACGCACTGGCCTTTCTCGAAGAGGTCCTTAATGAGCAGTGTGATTTAAGATAATTACTACTATTTGCAAATTTGTCTTTATTAGGAACACTAATAGAGAAGATACTACCCATCCAACTCCAAATGTATGTGGGAAAAGTAGATTATCTAGATGAATTTGGGTCTGCTTCAAGTTTGCATATGGTACTAAAATAATCTTGGTTACTCTGACTGAGAGAGCCAATTTGACACAGTGGCTTAAGACATCAGGGTACAAACTGGGAAATCACAAATTCTAGTCCTCCCTTTGGCATGAAGCTATTTTGAATTCAGTCACTTTTTCTTAGATCTAGGAAGAAGGTAAGGCAAACCTCTGCTGAAAATACTGCCACAAAAATTTCAGGGATTTGTCTAGATAATCACTAGGAATTAATACTGACTTGAAGACACAAATCAAATAAACCAAAGCAAACTTGACTGAGACCCTTTAACAGATGACAAAGATAGAGAATATCACTGGATTGATCCTATTAATATTATTAACAAATGTAGCTAAAACAACTCAGTTGGGAATTGGCTACAGGTGTTTCTATAATTATATTTCTCTTTTCAAGTTTATTATTCAAGACTGATAGTGGCATATTTCCATTTAGTCCATGACATCTGAATTCTGAATCCAATAGGATTTTATTCTTTCTGTACAACTTTTTAATATTTGCATAAAATGTAGACACTAAACTAGATTATTCAATCTCATGCTGGCATGTTAAACAGAAGGCTTAGAAATTGTATATATCCCAGAAACATACAGTGTAGTGTTGTGAATGTTTTAATTGCCTCCAAATATATTATTTATATATGATTTTGTTTTAATTGTACACTACCCAGAATCAATCTCTTAGTGATATAAGCAGTTTCTAAATTTGATAAATACACAAATAAATATAGCAATTACCACATTTAAAAAAACCTGCAATCTCTTGTTTTCTAAGGAACTTTTAATTAATTTGTCCATCTTTCAAAAACATGTTCTGCCTTATATTTTTTTAAAAATATAACAATGCAGTAACTATTTCCTTACAAATATCATCAAAATTTCAGAGAGGCATACTATGTATTACACCAACTGACAAAAAATGAGTTCCGGCATACTCCTAGAAACATTATTTGTCTAAAAAGGAATGTCTGCCACATTAGGTTTCACATATTGCTGATTATATAGACAATATTATTCTAAAATCTTACCTATCAATCTATGACCAAAGTGTAATTTCAATTCTAATTTTTCACCTGTCAATGAAGAAAAGTTCCATCCTAATTTAATTCTAGAATTCAGGAAAAAAATATTATGAATTATCTCCATCTATTTAACTGCCCTTTGCTCATTGTTCAGAGAATGTTAGCTAACAAGGGAGTAAAATATTAGAAGAATGTATGTAAACAGTATTTTCTGCACCTACTGAGATTTCAGGTGGATAAATTATTTTTTCTTAATGACAACTGGTAGCCTTGTGCAAAATGTTCTGATCTTATAAAAGCTATTAGTATCCTGCCTTTGAAATAAAGCTCATGTGTTCAGAGAATTTTGTTTCAAGGTCAAAACTGAAGACATTTACATCCAGAGAATGTTGTTTTGAGATCATAACAAAATTCCCTGTTTGGTTCCAAACATTAGAAGATAATGGCTTTTTTCAAGCAGTGGTGTCTTCAAAGTTTTAGACATAAAAAATACATTTGAAATTGGTCATTCAACTGTTCCATATTTGAAATGGAGCCTTTATGTTCAAGAGTTTGTTTTGAAACTGGAATTACATACTTTGACACATTTTGAGTTTTGTTCTGATGCCAAACAGAAAACAGTCAACTGGGACTATTCTGGCATAACATTTCAGAATCAGAATCAGAATGGAGTTGGAAGGGACCTTGGAGGTCTTCTAGTCAAGCCCCTTGCTCAAGCAGGAGACCCTATACCATTTCAGACAAGTGACTGTCCAGTCTCTTCTTAAAAACTCCCAGTGATGAAGCACCCACAACCTTTGAAGGCAAGTTATTCCACTGGTTAATTGTCCTGACCGTTAGGCAGTTTCTCCTTCATTCCAAGTTGCTTCTCTCCTTGATTTTTTTTCCATCCATTGTTTCTTGTCTTGCCCTCTGCTGCTTGGAAAATAAATTGACCCCCTCTGCTTTGTGGCAGTCTCTCAAATATTGAATACTACCATCATGCCCTCCCCCCCCCCCAGTCCTTCTTTTATGTAGGCTAGCCAAACCCAAATTATGCAACTGTTCTTCATATGTTTTAGTCTCCAGGCCAATTTCAAGTGGGACTCTTTTGTTCATAGCTCAAAACAAGCACATTTTCCATTTTGTGCATATCTTTAATAATCTCCTTTTTAACAGCTGTTCAATGATCCAGAGAAACAGACCAATTGCTTAGCACTAGATGTAAAAATTACTGTATCTAATAAAAACAGAGCCATGAAAGAGGGGAACAACTAAGAATAATATTTGTCCTTAATAAAGTATCAAAATGTCTTCCAAAACTTAATCAAACAAAATTATTATTTTTTTTAAATCTAAATTTATTTTCTGAAAACATAATATGTGCTGAGTAAAATTTGAGGACAGACTGAATGATGTAAATATGTACATTAATCTGAAATACATTATACATTGACTTTCAGATCAATCCTTTTGGTGAAAAAACTAATGCAATTCTAATAAATCTAAACTAAAAAAAGGAATGTCCCACTGTTTGTTGCTGAGATTTAATTTCTAGGGCTGTTGTCTGAATTATGTGGAAAATTGATTGCTAGAACAGAATGGATCACATCTTACAAAAACTGATAAAAATCTATGTGGCCAAAACATGGTGAACATGATGAAAGAGAGTAACAAAAACTTTAGCCTTGTAGGTGGAAGTTGAAATATAGAGTATCTCTAATGTGGTCTATTCAACCATTTGGTGAAAAATCAGAAAGTGCACTGGATCATAACATTATTTAGTAATGCTCCCCACCACTACCACTTCTGCTCAGTTGTATCTGATTCTCTGATGTTGCTTGGACAAGATCCTGAAGTTCTCTTGGAAAAGTTTTTAATAAGTGGCTTGTCACTGCCTCCTTCCTGAGGCTGAAAGAAGTAACTGGTCCAAGGTCACCCAGTTGGCTTTGTGCCTGCAGCAGGAATAGAATTCATGGTCTACAACAGTGGTGGGTTCCTACCGATTCGGACCAGTTTGGCCAAACCGGTAGTGGTTTGGCAGCCTGGGTCACTGGAACTGGCACTGGAACTGGTTCTCTGAGTGGCACTGTAGGCACTACCATCTTGTTTTTCATTTCTGCACATGTGCAGAACAATTTAAATTGCACTGCGCCTGTGTGGGCAGGGGGTGCATACAGGGGGCGCACCCACGAGCGAACCATCAGAAGTGCCTGCCAGAACCCACCCCTGTTCTATGAGTTTCTAAGCTGATGCCTGAACCACTATATTAATTGGTTCTCTATTAATGCTTATAATAAGGGAAATAAGCAATATGAACTTAAATTCCAAACAAGGGCAATTAGGTAACTTGATGAGAAGTCTCTGATGATTTATAGAAACTGAGTAATACTATTTAATCAAAATGAACACAAACAATAAAAAGGGGGTTATTATATTGCATATAATAGAATAACATATAAAGCATATGAAAGGAAGCAGACCATCAAGGAAGAATACAAAGAGCCAGCCTGGAATTGCAGAGAAGGTGCCAAAATGCCTAAAGAGAGTTTCTTCAGATACCTTTGAAATAAAAAGAAAATAATTGGTGTACCATCTGTTCAGTGAAATGGTATAATGCTAAACAAGAAAAGACAGAGCAACTCAAATCCTGTTTTGATGTCTTCAAAGATAAATATGTCTAGTTTAATGAAAAGAAGGACTAAGGGTGATATGATAGCAGTTTCTCAATATCTAAGGAAATAGATATTTTTTAGTTGCAACAAAGAAGAGGGAATCAATCTATTCTCCAAAGCACCTGAAGGTAGGACAAGAAGCAATGGAATGGAAACTAATCAAGGAGAGAAGCAACCTAGAACTAAGGAGAAATTTCCTGACAGTTAGAACAAATAATCAGTGGAACAACTTGTCTCCAGAAGTTATGGATGCTCCAACATTGGAGCTTTTTAAGAAGAGATTGGACAGTCATTTGTCTGAAATGGTATAAAATCTCCCACTTGAAAAGGGAGTTGGACTAGAATATTTCCAAGGTCCCTTCCAACTGTTATTCTATTATTCTCCAAAAGGAGCATGTGCATCTAACCAAATAATTGTGAACAGCATGACTGAAGCTTTGGATTGATAACAATATAGTCAAAGAATATTTATTTATTTGTTTGTTTGTTCATTTATTTATTCTCAGTCCAAACCTCCAGGATAAGGACAATTCCATCTGACATGAGTGGAATTTCCATCTGGCTGTACTTCTGTTGCCTGGAGAGAGGGTCAAATGCCAGACATCCGTAGGCGGACAGCTATTATATTCTATTGTCAAAAAAGTAAAAATTGCAGAAAGGCACAGACCATTTAAGATGACATCAATATTTGGGAAGTTTCTACAGCAGACACAAGCATTTTGAAACTATGCAGAAATGGACAGAAATCAGGCCAACCCTTTATTTTTTTAAAAAAATATTAGCTAAATAACTTCATAACTTGTAGATATGACAAATTATGATTTTAACAAAGCCTCTGACAAAGTACCCTGTGACATTCTGATTAGCAAACTACTTAATAGTGAGCAGGCTGGCATGAGAATTATGTGGATATATTACCGGCTGAAAACTCATATTTGAACAATCCTCATTTCTTGAAGGATTTGAGTGGAATACCTGGGGCCTTAGGTCTTTGGGCCCTATACTATTTAGCATTATTTTATCAACTGATGATATGCAGTAAACACTTTATCAGATCTGCAGATGACACAAAACTGGGCTAGGAGAGTTGACGCCCTGGTACATGAACATATATACACTTTTGCCCTGTTAGAGATCACAAATGTAGTAATTGAAAAGCCAAGGACTATTTTTCTATTTCTTCAATGAAACAATTCAAAGTTATTAATCAAACACACTTATGCCTCAGTGCAAGTCACTACTTATTGCAAAACAAGCATCATATCATCCTATTTAATTGAATCTAACTTAAGAGCTATCTGTTCTCTCCAGAAACTAAAATATGATACACTTGCAAAGAAAAGTGACATAAGGGGGAATATTTTGAAACCATAAATGCAAATTTTAGACATAAAAACTAATTGTTGTTATATTCTAATTCATCCAAAAGGACACTAACACCTGAAACCTATCATACAGTACTCAAGATGCAATGCATTACCATTTTCTTTTACCTTTATTCTGAATTTTAACTGCAGGAAAGATGAAAGGATATAGGGGTGGGGCAAATAAGGAGAATACTTTGATTTATTACTGAAGAGAACTGCAAAGCCAGAAAACAATGTGCTTCTCAAAGATTTAGAAGAAAGAAGTATAAACACTCAGTTGTATTTAAAAATTATTACATGGAAAAAACAGATAAACATGATTATGTGTTTTAAAAAAGTAATAGTTCCTGTTAGCTCTTAAACAAATAAGGTTCTATTTTTAAATTGATTTTTTAAAACCCACATTGTAAATGTACATTATTAGGTTAATGAATATTTTTTAAGAAAAAATGAATCCAGTTGAATGGAGTTTTTTGCTTGACATTGGTAGAAGTGAAATTATCTCAATACCGAGGTTGATATAAACTGAATATGAGTCAGTATGAAAATAACAATGTAAAAAAAGAACAAATGTATTCAATCTATTATGTGGTGGTAAGACCTTACCTTAAATTCATTATCCCATTTAGGGCATGATACTCCTTATTTCAATTAACTGAAGTGCCCCTTTCAGAGAAAACAGGCAAAAAATATTATAAAGAAACTGATGTTTATGGGAGGAAACTATATGGATATATTTCAGTTTAAGAAGATCCAAGCTAAATTAGGGTTCCTCCCTGCAGACAGTAAAATTGTATGATGCTTGCAAAAAGTCAATATCATCTAAATGATCTTACAAAAGATGCAACTTAATCAGACGATGTACATTCTGAATAAGATTTAAATGTATACAGTAAGACTTGAATGCAGTTTTCAGGCATCCCAAAAGTTATCCCACAAAAGATAAAATATCATCTTCACTATGTTCCACAATGCAAGACATACTGGTATTAAGTTAGAGCAAGACATTCTGGTTGAATGTCTAGAAAAAGCTGGGAAAAAAGAGTAGTTCAAAAACAACATCCAGACAGAAAATACATTCCCCATCTCTCAAGCTGTTCAAGAAAATGTTGAATGGCATCTGTGGCAAAATGCCTTAATTCAGATTACTGGCAAAAAGAGGGGACTGGATTCTGTAGCCTTCATAATCCTTCCAACTTTATGATTGCCTGGCAGAATGCATTTCCTTTACCAATTCATGGACACCAGTCTTTTCTCCACAAAATAACATTCCAATTTATTATTCTCCTATGAAATAAGAGGGATATTAATTAGTTGATTCAATCTGATTTACATGAACCAACCATTCTTTTTTAACTTGATAGTGCTGGATCATGACCAGAAGTCACCCGAGGTATTTTTTAAGGGTTTTTAACCCCACCTTCATAGTTTTTATGTATAACTCAAAACAGTGAACATAACTTATTCTTTCTCCTATTTTCCCCTCAAGAACATCCCTGTGATGTGGGTTGGGCTGACAGAGTGACTGATCCAAGATCACCTAACTGATTTTTATACCTAAACAAGGATTAAAAGTGTTTCTGGTTTCCAGACTGGTGCCTTAGCCACTAGGCCAAACTGGCTCTTTGATCAAATGATAGTGAAGCAATGGGTTGCATGATTTACAGCCGCTTCAGCCCTCAAATACCTTAAGCCCTCATTCCTAAAGAGGAGTAACAGAATCATAGTGGTCCCATTTCCACCACTTCCAATTCTGGTTATGGGAAGCCATTCATTGCATGGAAGACCTTAGTTTAGTTGAGGGAAGGGAAGGATATAAGTTATCAGTTATAAGAAAAATAGATTTTTCACATGGATTCTGTTGCTAGGCAGATGAGATGATTGTTTTGTTAAGGAAAAAGAGCGTAAATTCATGCTAAACAACGTATTGAAATTCCTTCCAGGGATTTTTACTCAGCCACCAGCCAGGAGGGGAAATTTAGCATGCCATGGGAACCAAGTTACTGCCTGCACTTGTACAACACATTAAACTTAGCTTTAGCTGGATTGACCTAATTTCTCAGTACACACAATACACTAATAATCAAAACCACACTGTCTGGCTTTTTGCAACACATTAAGCAACATAAAAACTAATCCAAGTAAAAACTAATTTGATTACTAACGGAGTCAGTTTGGCAAATTAAAGCTAAAATGCTTCCTATCCACCCTTTCTGGACACAGTGGTGCATATCAAATCTCAAGCTAATGTCCCCTTACAATAAAAAATAAAAATGGAAAAGGCCTACTTTCTCCATAAAGAAGGGTTTAAAAAAAATAACAACCCACTTTAAACTATGCTTGCATTGTAACAGAATTATTGAACTGCAGCAGTACAGAGACAGGGGTTTATTTTTACACTTTGTAAAGAGCACAGACATGTCCATGTTTACGTTATTCGTGTTTCTTGGTTGGGCAGTGATGCATTGACTACCTTAGCGTAAAGAGTAGGAAGATATGCATGAGAGAAAACAGGAACTAAAATTACTTTCAACAGCTTACATGAGTCCTTCCCCTGAACGTGCAGATTTATATTTATTTTTATTATTACAATTCAAAAGCATTTCAGTACACATAAAACTAGAAGAATATTGCTTTTTTTTAAAGGTCATGATAAACTAGAAGCCATGATTTTTCTCTGCATTAAGACTAAGTGTGGTCAAAAAGCAGAGAATTTAAGTGCTTTACCACTTCAGAGTGTTTCAATCTGAAGATCAGTGCAGAAGAGATAATCATATTGATCTGAGAATCCTCTAGCTGCATTGTAACCTACATGATACATAAATCCAAGGGTCAAACGGTGCATTTTACTTTAAATATCAACATTGCACTGTATCTAATGCCACACTTAATGATATACTTCCTTTCAAGCCTTTTGGAAGGAATTAAGTCTTCATTTTAACGGAGTTGATTAACTTGCAATGGTGCTGATTAGGAGTGTGTGTGTCCTAGAATTAAAACCATCCACTCTTAGCAATCATAAAAACCCTCCAAATTAAGTTTCTGCTTGTAGATAAGCCTTTTCAGCTGTTTCCAATAGCATATGTGGGAGAAAATTAGATGAGTAGGACAGACTTTCAAGAGGCCTGGGGTAGTTGGGAACCATCATGAGGGAGAGACAGAAAATATCAAGATTCTTCCTGCAGTCAGTTTTTCTGTCCTTTTTGAAGACTAGGTTGGAGAGAGAGAGAATTATAGACTATGGACAGGAAAACATTCAGAATGTTCATACTTTTTCAAACTTGCTGAAAACCTTAAGATGTATTGAACTGAATTGAGGGTATTCATCTCTAATTTAATGGTGTCTATTGCACCCCAAAGAGGAGAAACAAATGGGTTGAATAATTCTTCACATTCATGTTTCAGAATGAACAAATGTCCCTGAAATTTATGGGAAAAACAAAGCCCAAACAAAACAATGACCAAACAAAATCATCAAACCATTTCATAATAAGATGGATTTAATTTAAATCATTAGTCAAAGATCTTTAGTGTAGTAATTAAATCTCAATTTAAATTTGTGGAACATCTCATAATAGGTTTTTTTTTAAATTGCTGTTTAACATAATAGTATTCTTCAGTCCTTAAAGAGAAATACAGAATTCAGAATTAGAAAGCATATATCATATACAGCAATTAATTAATCAGATCTTGTTCAGATTAATTTTCTTCAAAATGAAATGGTCTTCATTACAAGCAATCAGAGACATACTGATGACATCATTAAAAACTCAGAGCATTCCAGTTAAATTGAGAGATTGGAAGATGTTTTTGTCATGGTACCCTAGGAGAATCATTATCTTGTAAAAAAAATCTGGTTAGCATTTTCCAACAAAGAATAGATTTTAACAAAGTAAAAAAAAATAAGCAAAATTATTTTGAATGAATTATTTTATTCAAAAATCATTTAAAAAAACAATTTCAGTGAAATCATAAAAACTTCAAATATTGGCAGAATAGTTTAGTTTTATTTTCTTTATTCAAAATCCGGGGGAGGGAGGGAAATCAAGTTTTTTTTTAGGCCCCAATTATTTAAAAATAATTACTCTAAAGTATGGACACTCTTTTTTAAAAAAATCATCAGAAAGTACTGCTATTAGTACTTCAGCAATGTTTAAGAGGCTTCCATCACCTCATCACTATACTGTAATTTTCTTGAAAATATCCTCAACAAATTTTTACCCTGAAATTTATCATAATTGGTTTTGTAGAAAGATGATTGTTCACATCATTAACAATTCCTCCTGTCAGCAGTTATGATCAACCTTGCTACAACAACTGAGAATAATGTAAAAAAAACTCGGAGGCTTTGCTTTTTTTTTTTGTTTGTTTATTATTTTCATTCCCATAATTTACCATTGTTTTTTCCATTTTTTTTCAAATTACACCCAATTTTTTCCAAACAGAAATAAAAGTTGCTTCCCACTATTGAAGATTGCAGAGTAGCCTTTAGGGCAGTTATCAAATAGTTGATTTTTCTTTTTAGCTCCGTACTGAGAACTCTGGTCCTGATAATTCCTGTCTGTTTCCTTATCTTCTTGTTTAACAATCACCAGTAGTAGAATTCTTCATACAGCATTTCAAACCATCATGCTTCATTAAGTATCCTGTGGGAAAGTTATTAGTTCTTCCTGCTTCATTTGGAGCAGCTACTACAAAGTGAAATAACCAATGAAGAAAGCTGTTCTATCTTAGGTTCCAGATAAATACCTAGAGATACCATTGCTAAGATGTTATTTACTACAGCTAAGCAGATAACGGAAGGCAAGATAAAAAAAATCAAGGTCTGTGCAAAGAGCGCTCGCCTGAATAAATAATTCTGTTTGAAGTTCAAATGGCAATAGTCTTGATTCATTCCAGGAATGAAGAGCTGAGTCAGGTAGTCAGCTGATCCAATAGTCAAAGTTTTAGGAATACACAGCAGCAAGAATCACAAGATGGAATACCAAATAGTTAATTCCAACAAAGGCTGAAGTCAAAGCAGTTATATAAAATTATCTGCAGGGAGTTGGCTGAAGTTATTCTTTGATCTTTGCCTTGTAAGGAGCCTCATTGAGTGGAGCTGTTCTGCTGGCCATTGCAGACCTGAAGCTTGGGGGTTGTGCCTCTTCATCCAGTTGCTCCAAGATGCCTGTGATTGATTGGCCTCCTCAGATCATTATGATTTGAAGATTCCCGAGTCTGACAATCCATAGACTTGACTGGAACAATGTTATAGGGGTAGAATAGGAGTCAGAGTCTGACTTGTAGCCCTTGACAAAAGCACTGAATTGGCAGAAGCTGGGAAACCATGCTGTGCTTCATTTCAGTTTCCTAGGACATGCGGACTATTTATGTTTCCTTCTTAATATTTCCAATGTTGGCATTCTAACATCCAATCTTGGTAGCACATCTTGGTTTCATGTTCTGCCACTTTATTTATTGTAATATCATAATACTCATTAATTTCAATAAAGGTTTGTAGCATTAACTTGGATAATTTTAATATTAAAGGACTGTCCATGAAAGTCTAACTAATTCTATATTTTTCATTGGTTGCATCTACCAAAATACAATCCTTGCTGTGAAAGTAACACTGTTTCTTTTTTCTTTTGTATCCTGAGTAGCATACAGCATGATTTTCTGATTGAACTGTCCAATTCCACTTCATTTCAATTTGCTGATGATCTTAGAGGTCAACATGTAATGGATTCATTTAATCTTTTACTGTGTTAAGATTTCCCATATTCATGCATCTTTGCAGCTTCAATTCTTTCCCCAAGCAGGTCAACATCTGTAACTAAACATCTCCAAGGCTTTAATCTAGCTGAATCATAAGCACTATTAGTCAAAGACCCACAACTCTCAGTCCTTCTTCAGTAGCATGTTGAACACCATCCAACCTGAGCGGTCATCATCCAGCATTATATCATTAATTTATATTGTCTATCCATGTGGTTTTCTTATTAAATATTGATTTCTCATTCTCTTCTCCCAGGCAATATGGAATCATTGTAACCAAATGTGTTCATTCAGGCTGAACATCTTTTTATATCATTGGTAAAACAAAACCATCACAGATGCCTGTTTTCTTTAACTGAACAGCGGGATGCCCTTCACATGTTGGGTGGCTCCGGTGGGAATATATGTTCTTGGCATATACTCTCAATATCCTTTACTTACTTGCTGATGCAAGTCAAAATTAAATATGAAATTCATTTTTATAATATGAAAAAAAATATTTGAAGCAAATATGAGTCTTGTTCAAAAATATACAACAGCCCAACAATTTTGATGAAAGAAAAGCATTTAAATTACAATATGCCAATTTTAAATTATCCTAAAGGTGCTCATGTGATCCAGGATAACTGAGCACATGTGAACATAATTTCAACTGAGAAAGTCCTATTTACAGAAAGATACAGACAAGCAAATTGAGCATATGTATAGGTATATTCTATCAGGACCCTATTATGTAACATTTCTAAACTATATATAATACAGTTTATATATTACAATGATGACATACTATTACCAGTATAATATATTATCATCAAAAGTTAGCTTTTTCTAACCCATTGAAACAAAACATGAATAATTTATAAAACACATTTTGTTTGCAATCCTCCCACATGTTTTTACACTTTTTAAAATGTAACACATTTAATTGATATTTTCTACATGAATATTATAAATTAAATCCAACTGAACAATTGGCTGAATTTAGTTTCTCCTAGGAATGACTACAGAATTTTTTTTAAAAAAAACAAAAAGTAAATACATTAAGAAGTTCATTTTTCCCATTAATTTTCTTGATGTAACATCTTTTAAAAAATATTTTATAAGTACATTTTGTGATGTTAAAGGGACCCATGTAATTTCTCTCATTTAATTGCACCAGAACGTACCCTTAAGAACAGAGCTAAAAGCAAGATAGAATCCACTTTTTCCTATTTATCTGTTATTACCATATTTTCAATGAAAATAAAATGGGGCTGATGAAAATGGAAATCACAGTCCAAATTGTCCACTCTAGATGATACAAATGTTAGGTAAGATATCATTCTGATATCCTCTGAAAAATTACAGCTTTTCACAATATCTATTTATTGCTGATTTTATATATAATTGGTCAATTTACGATTGATTTCTAATCACTTGGAAAAAACTGACAAGAACATATATATTTCCATGTACTATAGTTCCAAAAAGTTGATATACTTCCAGAGAAATGTAGAAGTCAGGCTGTGTTTTCTCCAGTTTTACGTACATCTGAAAAGATGCTTTGATTCTCCCATAAAATCACTTGCTGGTCCTAAACATGTTGAAAAATGTAAGGAGACCACTGCAAAAAAAGCAGTCTTCTTCACACCTAAGATCTTGGTACCAGTTTAATCATTTTAAAATCTGAACCCTCTATTCCAATTGCAAAGCCAGTGGTATAAAGAGATCAGATCTGAAGGATAAAATGTGAAATGAAGAACTTGTGGGTGGCCATATAAATTTTGTTGGGGAATATCTTAAATTAAATGTGCCTGGTTCAAAGGAATATGTATCAAGTACAGAGAATTCAAGTACAAGCCCATAAAAAGAAGCAGCTGCTTTAAACATTCCCAGCAGGGACTACAAAGTTTATTTTTTATTCAAAAATGCTTTTTCTGGGATTTTTTTTTAAAGAAAGAAAGCTAAAAGATAATTATACTAGTCATTGTGTACCACTGGATAGATCTCTCCTTGCCAAAATGTCAAGTGTGGATACATTGTTCTGTTCTCAAAAAGTCAATCTTATTAACAGGTTCGTCAACATGAAATGTTCCACTTCAGCCCTTTTTTTTGTGTGTGTGTCACATGGAAAAGGCTTTATTGAATTTTTTTTATGTTTAATTTGCTTATTGCATACTTCATATATGCTAAGAGATTTAAATGACATATTAAGTGCTGAATCTCACAGCCAAGCCTTCATCCATATGTCTTGAAGAACATATTTCAGAATAACGACACTGAAATATGACAAGTATCTCATTGCAAAACAAATCTGTGAAGCCGTCTACAAATAGCAGGGGGCAGGGGAAGAGGAGCCCTCTTGAGGTAACTGAATACAATGTTTATTCCCTCATTTTGAAATGATTTTACATTCAAAAGTTTGCCTTAAAAACAATATAGGATTGTGTTTTGAATAAGCAAATGTACTACAGAGATATAAGCAATTTGCTTCTCTCTCTAGTATTGGGACTTGGGTTGTCACTTTGGCTGGCTCAGACTTGGCAGAATTTACCCAACTGCTCAAACTGAGACAGTTAGTAACCATACCATGCATGAGAGTGAGGTCACAAGTCATTTGGTTTTCCTCTGCAGTAATTAGGATGAAGTCACATCTTCTACCCTCCAAAGTTTAAATCTTTTTCCCACCTTTTCCACATTTAAGTGGAAACTTCCTCTGTGTATCTCATGTCTACTGCTATGTAGCAGTTAGTTAATTGCATAGCTTTGGAAAGTTTAGCCCTCAATACATTTCTCACGCAGTGGGAAAGATGCCCTTGCCTACCCTACGTACAAAGACATCCTACACACTCAATTTTTCTTTATTTTGGTTTTAACATCCTACCAAATTCCTTCTCACTTCTCAGATCGATGGACAGGAAGAGGAAGCATCTGACTCTTTAAGTTATATACTTAAACCTCTCTGCAGGTGACGGCTGTACCAATCTAAGCACTGTTTCACCTTTTGTGTTCACACAATACCATCAGGGAAACCAGGCAGCTTGGGAAGGCAAACTCCTTAAAAGTGTGACACTTTTGTGGCAACAGGCAAGAACCCTGTCCCCCAAATAATCAGATTGCATCCTTCTGCCAGGAGAAAGGCACAATTTGGCATAAAGTCCTCCCCTAGTTCCATTAAGAAAAAAAACCCAGCTTTGCTACAAGTTTGCACTGTGCCGGTTGTTGTTTATAAAATAGGTTTTGTTCCTTGACATAAAAGGAAGCTGCAAGAAGAAAAAGTAGACTAAAACTAAAGTATGGGGCAGGGTATTGACTAATTGTTGTTTTAGCTTCTTTGCCATTGGTGACATCAAAGAAAGGCAAGGTGAAGATAACAGCATGGAGATGTTGCTTACTATTGTCAGCAAATGTGAGGAAGAGGTCCCTGACATGCAGTTATATACAGTACATGTGGCACTGGCACAGAGTCCAGGCTCTGCAGTTTGCAAAACACAGGAACTCGATTTATGATGACAATTGAGCCCAAAATTTATGTTGCTAAGTGAGAAATTTGTTAAATGAGTTTTGCTTCATGTTACAACTTTTTTGCCACATTTGTTAAGTGAATCACTGCAAGTTAAATTAGTAATAACTTTGTTTGGTGAATCGGGCTTTCCCATTGACTCTGCTTGTCAGAAGGTCATAAAAATGATGATACACTGCAACCGGGACACTGCAATCGTCATAAATATGAACCAGTTGTCAAGCATCCAAGTGTAAATCCCATGACCATGGGGATACTGAAATGGTCATAAGTATGAAAAATGGTTGTAAGTCACTTTTTTCAGTGCTGTTGTAACTTCGAACGATCACTAAATGGACTGTTGTAAGTCAAGGATTACCTCTACTGGATCTATGTAGCTTAATGGCATTAGTGATTTGTCTTCAATCATATTTTCCTCATTTGGTTCATATCCAATCCATATCCAATCCATATTCAGAATAGAATAGAATAGAATGAGGGTTTATGTGCTGTCCACATTATCTTCTGACAAAATTATTTAAAATTCATTCATACAATCTATCACTGATACCTTGAGGCTATGAATGACTTAATTCAATATTCAGCTAAACAAACCATTTAGCTCAAGTTAATTACAATGCTACATTGCTTTTAAGCTGAAAAATGCCCAATCAGAATTCATCAATAATTAAGTGCCCAATCAGAATTCATCAATAATTAAGATTATTAATAATCAAGCTCTTTCCTATGTCTTCCAATAATTGATAAATGAATGAAACAGAGTGAGGAATTTTTAAAAGAAAAGTTTTGTGTATTGTTTTAATTACATAGTGATTGTCGTCATCACTCATCTGTGCATCTAAAAAAAGGGATATAACAAACATTCATCCATATACACAATAAAATATACTGTATAACACAGGGGTATACTGTATATATACTGTATATACAGTATGTATAACTGTGTTATACATACTGTATAACACAGGGGTGAAATTCAGCAGGTTCTGACAGGTTCTGGAGAACCAGTAGCAGAATGTTTGAGTAGTTTGGAGAATCGGCAAATATTACCTCTGGCTAGCCCCAGAGTGGGGTGGGAATGGACATTTTGCAATAGCCTTTCCCTGCCATACCTACCAAGCCACACCCACAGAACAGGTAGTAAAAAAGATTTGAATCTCACCACTGACATAACACAAACATACATATATTTTTATCTTGGCACTTCAGCCACTGGAAATCATATATATATAATTTCTCTCACAAAGAATAGAATAGAAAAGAACTGAATAGAATAGAATAGAATAGAGTTCTTTATTGATCAAGTGTGATTAGACACACAAGGAATTTGTCTTTGGTGCATACGCTCTCAGTGTACATAAAAAGAGAAGATACATTCATCAAGAATCATAAAGTTCATATGATTCATAGTTATTAGCAATTGAAAAAGTCCTATACTCTTTCCTCACTAATGTTTTCTTTCATTAATTGGTTTCCATGTTTTTGCTTATAGTATGAATATCTCAATTCATTAGGGACCTGTCCTTCCTCTTTGCTATTAAACAATACAAACAATCAAAACAATAAGCAAAAAATCCTCTAATGTAACAAAGCTTTTAATTGAGTTCCTGTGTCGGTAAAAACAAACCTGGCATTGCTTTTGGTAGATTTTTTTCCTCCAGTCACATGCTAAACTTCTAATCTATATTAAAGTAGTTTAATGCATATCAGCAATGAAATACATAAACCAAAACAACTCGCATGAGAAGACTATTTAATATATTATGTTCTCTTTACTGCCTGTCATAGATCAGATGTCAAAAGAAAAGTGAAAAGTTATCTAGATTACTTTCATGCTCCTTTTAAAATGTGAAATGATAGACAGGTTATAAAAACTCTTGTTATTCCAGTTGAAATAACTTTCAAATATTTCATACTGAAGCAAGGATGTCAAACTTGCGTGGTCACAGTGGCATCACATGACGTATCACAACTTTTTCCCCCTTTGCTAAACTGGGTGTGGGTGTGGCCAACAGGTGAAGTTTCTGGCCCACGGGCCACGAGTTTGACAGCCCTGTCCTGAAGCAACAGTACATATGTATATATGTACATAAATAGTATGTAGAAGCATTGGAAAAATAATACATTGGCCAGCTGGAAGCATTTGGAGAGGTTTTCATATTTGATGATTCATTGCAAAAATAGTAAGATATATTTCTCACTTTTTTTTCCAAGTGATAAAATAGAAGTCGTGGGAAAATTTAAACTCTTGTGGGTTTCAAGGATGGATGTAGTGAAGACTCAGTACATAGAAGACTGAAATGATTCTTATGATTAACCATTGGGAGTAAGATTTCATCTGAAGAAACTCAATAATGATTTAATTGTGATTGCTGTAACAGTACTTTTTCTAACTTTGACAGCTGGACTAAGGGTAGTACTAGTTGAAAAGGCATCCCTAGCCTCAATGATTCATGTTTTAGTCATTTCCTCTTTAAGTAACTGAAATCTGCTTTTCCTCATGCTGTCCTTGAAAGGGATTTTCAAGCCATATCTGTACAAATACTGCATCAAAATTGCTTTTAAGTATGATTTTCCAGAAACTGTTTAATTTCAAACCTATATGAACTCTATTAGCTTTCATTCTGCATTCTATTGCAGCAGAAGTGTCTAATCGATAAAACTCTACCAATTTGGAAGTCAGGGTATCTAAAACTGATCTTTAACCATGCAAATTGTCCTATAATTTATAGTTTAATTGTTCAGCTTTTATTTTTTTTTAAAAATCAAAGCAGTTTAGATTTAGTGCGTTTAGCAGATAAGATCTTCCTTTGTAGTGAGACCCCAACTATGAAATTACCTCTATTGCAAAATGAGACATTTTTCTTCCTTTCAGCTTTCTGTGGTAATTAATTTCTACTTTTATTAATTATAATTCTGCTGTCAAGTTGACTTATTAAATTTTTTTTTCTTCATCATCACATGGTCTAGCTTTCACCAAATGGTAAGTTAAATAGTCTACTTAAAAAAACAGCAATGAGCTTTCACTAACCAGAAAAAAATTAATTATCTAAAACCTAATTATATATTACTAATTGGGAAAGGATGTTAATATATCACTCTGAAAACCTACTTGGCTAAACCAGAATATCAAGAAGAAGATGACACTTCCTCTGGTAAGTGTCATCTCATACTTTTCCTAAAATTACCCCATTGTCCACTTACCCTGCAGAGAGAGTAGACTTTATTAATGCTCAAAATGTCACAATATCCATTCTGTTTTCAATGTTAATACAAGACACAAGGTTATTTAATGCAGGCCTCCTGGGAAATGGACTATAGGAACAAGTGTTGAATACAGGTGTGAGAATTCTCACCCCATATGAAAAATCTGAACCTCACAACAATAATCTACCCATTTCTGCCTCTCCCACTGCTTTTCAGAAGATGTTCCAAGAACATCTAATTATAAACAAGGCAGCACAAACCTGCTCATAATCCAAAACCAATGGTTTTCTTGCCAGAATTGTTTAGCACACCATAATCCTTAGTTAAAATGTTGTCTTATTAAATTCAAGGATATTTTACAAGTTGTCTTGCTGGCTAATTTAAACCATTGACAGAAGCCAAAAATCTAAAAGAGCCTGCAGAATGTTATTTTCAGTAGGGTTTCATCCCTAAAACTGAAAACTACCATAACATTAATTTATGTTTAAACCTAATACGTTGAAAAGGAGTGTGAGTAGAAGCTCTCCCAACTTGTTCTTGTCAAAAATATTAAACCAACTCCTAAAATTCCCAATGAGTACAGACATTAGAATTTCAAAAACTGAAGTCCAATGGGGAAACACGTTATGGAAGACTTTAATATAAGAACCTGAAATCAAGTGTCCTACCTAAAAGATTAGCCAGAACAATCTGATGGCCATCTTAAGTGCTGTAAATATCATCTACTCCTGATTGTCATAGAGCATATTTGGATTATGCCAATGGGATTATGTTGTATCCAGCAGAGTGCAGCTTTTATATGCAACACATCTCCCAAAAATGATTTATATGCTGCTCGCCCTCCATGAACTGAAATGAGGAGTTCTGAATAAAGGGGTAGTGAATATTACTATATTCAACATTAATTACAGCTAATTTCATTGACTAAATGATTTGCTTTCATTTAGTTGATAGGAGTACTTCACTATAAAATATAGGGAGACTATCTATAAACACTTATTGGGAAACAAACAGGAATGTCTGTTCCCTTTATATCATGGTAACGATAGTGTAAAACCCATGGAACCAACATGATAATTGGTTAGAAATGATGAGAGCAAAGGAAATTATTGCTGGCAAAGCTTGAATTGCAGAATAGATTTGTACTACTTCTCTCTCTCTCTCTCTCTTTTTAAAAACAAACAGACATATATTCTAGTGTTATAAGAGCACTGGCAAATATTTGGATTGCCATCAGAAACACTGTAAAAGAGGTAAGAAGTTCCATTACAGGCCCACAAGAAAAACAAGTGTTCATCCTATAGAAAATGATGCTACTATTATGAAACCATCAAGCCTCTGAAATTCCATAATCATAATCATATACATTACAGGGCTAAAATCTACAGCATCATGCCTAAAACAGCTAAAATAAAGCACATTTATAAGTTTGAAATGTAATCCTTTGGAAGTGAATGGCTAAACAAATAAGTAGCTAGCATATGCAATGCAAAAATAGATCTTTAAACATTTAAGCAAATGTTTTCACGATGATCACACGGTCCTGGGCTGCTAGTTTTCTTAAGAACTATATGGAAGTCATGTGCCATTGCCTTCCTTGGAAAATGTTTTTCTAAACTTCCCAACTGGAACTTCCAAGTCTCCTATCTAAGCAGTCATCAGACTTAATCTCACTTAGTTTTTTCCCAAGGACATCCAAGATCAGTTAAATGCTTCTGATAGAGGCAATCAGAAAATGAAACTTTTAAAAATAAAGTTTGCATTTCTTTCCTTTATTATGATGCATGCAAAATCAACCTTAAAATTTAATTCAAACCACTTGCTGTAACCTGGCTAAAACATTGAGCTTGTCAATCAGAAAAATCAACAGTTCTGCAGTTCGAATCCCTAGTACAGGTCTCCTGCGTGAACAGGGGGTTGGACTAGATAACCTCCAAGATCCCTTCCAACTCTGTTACTGTTAATGCACAGAAATACATTGGTTGAAGAAAACGGGCATTGTTTATTACTATAGTTTCCTATTTTGTCTCACCACAATCTTAGAAATACACGGAAAGACTACAGAATGTCTTGGAGAACATATTTTTCAAGTCATTACTATACATGCTGAGATCTTTTCTTTCCCAGACAGATACAGCACAAACTGATATAAATTATACAGCAGGAAGGTATATCTGTACATATACAATACTGATGCCTGCATCACAAGTTTCATTTCATTTTCCTGCCTCAATAGCTTATCACAACTAAA
Organism: Natrix helvetica; assembly: GCF_964273705.1. Classification (NCBI taxonomy): domain Eukaryota; kingdom Metazoa; phylum Chordata; class Lepidosauria; order Squamata; family Natricidae; genus Natrix; species Natrix helvetica. Next base: position 261,593,053 of record NC_138548.1, read on the forward strand.
GTGTGAGAATGAGAGAACAGAAAAGCAGAATTTACAATAAAGTTTGCATATAAATTCCTAAATTAACGTATAAAATAAAAAAAATATTTATTTGTAGATTTTACCTATATATGCTACAGTCTATAGTAGCTCTTTACACTTCATGCTAAAAAGTTTTAGACATGGATCACCACATGTATCCTTGCTCTTGATCGTTATTAAATATAAATGATACACTTATTCTTGTATTTACTATGCTTTTACTATGTTCTCAGAATTAGGACAATTCATCAGCAATATCTGGTTTTAAAACTGAACTAAAGTTAATTGTGGCACCTCCAGCATGAACTTTAAGATTCTGAATCATTTATCCAGTGGTTCTCAACCTGTGGTCCGTGGATGCCTGGGGAGCAGTGATGTCATTGTGGGAAGCCATCCCACCCCAGAAAAATGAAATATTTTGGGAAATATTAAAAAAAGGCAGGATAGACTATTTCCCCTCAAGGAGAAAAATCTCAAGGGAGGCAGAAACCAGCCCCAGTCTCCCTGCCCCTAATCAGAAACTGAGGGAGGCCAGCTTTTAGAAATGCAGATTTGGTCATCAATTCAAGACAGGATATTTCAAAACTCCTTGCAGCAAAGTTTGACAGCTAGCAAAGGCAGAATGGTAGGATTAGAAAGCAGCCCCTCACCCAAGATCTAACATAGGACAAAAGCCATTAACCACAATAGGAATTGTCCAACATCCATTCAGAACACAAACCCTTTCATTCCACCACCCTCAGAGCAGTTCAAACTTCAAAGTCACAGAAACATATAAAGATCTATCTACTCATTCAACCATTTAGTCAGCTGCCCCCAAACCTTGGTGGTTCTGCTTCCTTAATAAACCTTTCTTTCCAATCAGCCTCCATGTTGTTTCTAGCGTCTTTCTCCCAGCTTGGAAATGAACCAGATTTTCCTTTCAACATCTTCCCAGAGGGTTTGTGAAGGCTTGAGGAAATGTTATGATTAAAATATTGAGTTATGTCTTGGTGGTCCGGAGCCATGCTTTGTGTCCATGGTGAAGAAAAGGTTGAGAATCACTGATCTATCTGATTCTTTTTTTCTTTTTCTTTTTAAAAGAAGATTCAGCTATAACTATGATACCATGAAGCCCTGTCTTCTCTTTAAAAAGAGGAAGTAAAATAAACAGAAGGTTTATATCAGTTAGAAGGTTCATACTGGTAATAATACAAGGCTGGCCATTAAAAAAATAATACCCATTAACAGCAGGAAACAGGCTAGAAAAACCATTGGATTACTAGATGGCAAAAGAGAGGCGATATGACTAATGCAAAGCTAAATGGATTCTCCATGCCTATTTTTACTGCAAAAGATGTAGCACAAATTCATGTGCTTGAAGTGACATTTCCAGAAAATTTGAGCAATGAAGACAAATGATGGCAAAAGAAGGCAAATTCTTTTTATTGCAATGACAGGAAAGCTTCACTGAAGATTAAAGAGCATAAATTATAAACAGTTACCACAGTGCAGAAATGTAATCATTGGAATCCCTCAATGATCTGTGTGGTGCATGGCATTTTTTAATTTGTTGCTAATTTAATGCAGCACAATGAGATAGCCAGATTTACTGATAGCATCAAGTTGTCAAGTGCTTACAAGTAATTACAAGAAGCAGCAAAATAATTCAAACAGCTGAAATGAACATTAAAATATGACCCAATGGGGGGAAAAAGAAGACTGTGAGACAATGCATATTAGATTTCGTACTTTTTGCACTGATAGTTCTAAACTGAAAATGACAGTTCAAAAAAGAGAGAAACAGCGATTATATTGAACAGCTCAGTGAAATCAATGACCCAGTATGGGACTGCTCTGGAAAAAAAATATGATCAAGATTCCTGGTGCCACTATATTTTGAAAAGAATAATGGAAAGGGGGATACAAGCAATAAGATTTGAGCAATGTCTCCAGCTGGAAGGTTTTGGATTTTGTAAAGTAACCAGGTAGGAAATTTGATGGAATCATATAAAACTATATTATGGATAGGAAAAAAGAACCCTGTCAAATATTGTAGCCATTTATGAACGTGAAAGCTGCAAAATTCAGGAAGGAAAATATTTTACCCAGTTTGATGGCACATTGACGGTCATAATATGAGCTGGTGTCCAGTCACCTAGATGGTTTTGAAAGGAAACCAAATAAAGGTATCAACAATCAGAGTACCAATAGCTAATAGCCATGATGGATATTTTGTCTAGAACAAGAGATAACTTATCTCTGTGTATCAGTTCCATTTATCATGACCTGTCACGGCTTTTCCTATCATAAATAAGTTTTCTTTTTGCATCTTCCTTCTTCCACTCTTTGGACAGTATTGGATACAGATAGTCCTCGACTTACAACCTATCATTTAATGACCACTCAAAGTTACAACAGCAGTGGAAAAAAAGTGACTTATAACTAGTCCTTGGACTCATAACCCTTGTAGTTTCCTCCACAGTCAGGTGATCCAAATTCAGGCCTTGGCTACTGGCATGTATTTATGATGGTTGTGGCATCCCTGGATCCTGTGATGGTCATTTGCGACCTTTCCAGGGAGCTTCCACAAGCAAAGTCAATGGATTCATTTAATAACCATGGTGAGTTGCTTAACGACTGCAACAAACAGGTTGTAAAATTGGATGCAACTGACTTAATGACCACATTGCTTGGCAAGAGAAGATCTAGGCCCAGTTGTGGATGTAAGTCGAGGACTACCTATAATGGTATGCAAAGATAGGAAGACTTTAAGCCTTAGGCAGAACTTGGCCCTTTGGATGGCTATGCCTAAAGGAGGAGGAGAAGGAAATGCTGTTGTTGTTGATGTTGTTTTTAAGAATATTCCTCTTCTTTTCCTTTTCCTCTGCTGAGAGAAAGAAAGTGTGCAGAGAACTAATGAAGAGGATGTTGGGGAAGTTAAGACACAATTAAGCAGGAGGAAATCACCTCCAACTCAGATTTATCCTAAATTAAATTCTCAGAGTCAGTTCTGATCTGACCGGGACAAAAATAAAAAGTTTCTGGGGTGAAGAGGCACAATTAAAAAGTAGCTTCATATTTAATGCTATCACAGACAGAAGAATTTAACTAGCTATAGTTAAATATAGTTAGTTACATATAGTTCCCAAGATTTAATTGTAAACATTCCTGCTAAGATCCTGAGAGCAAAGGTCACTAAGAAATCAAGGTTTCCTCCCAGAGATGTCTACATATGGATATGCATCTTTGGTCAGATCTTCAATAACTTGTGGGAGCAAATTAAAACTGGTTTTTCAGAGAGGTCCTTGACATATAGAATGTTTATATTCAATTTTTGTTTCCTGATCTTTCTCAAGATGTTTTTGAAGACAGTTTTGAGAAAAGTTTGCATTGTCATGTTGTACTGTGCATCCAGATGAAGCCTATAGGGTATGGATTACATTTTTAAAATAGAAATAAAATGAAACAACACATAGTTTTTCAAAGCAAGTTAGAATAGATTCACCAAATGCCACAGTTTTCTAACTTTATTGGACTCAGTCAGTGGTGAAATTCAATTTTTTTATTACTGGTTTTATGGGCATGGCTTGGTGGGCATGGCAGGGGAAGGTTACTGCAAAATCCCTATTCCCACCAAACTCTGGGCCCAGCCAGAGGTGGTATTTGCTGGTTCTCGGAACTACTCAAATTTTCTGCTACCGGTTCTCCAGAACCTGTCAGAACCTGCTGAATTTCACTCCTGGACTCAGTGGGAAATTAGTCTATTGCTCTAAAATTAAGTATATACATTTTCTAAAGCTTATCATATTCTAATTCCTAAAGTAGAAAAGGTCTGGTAAAGAAAAAGAAGTGAGAACATAAGCAATGTCCTGCTAAACTAGATCTCTGGTTCATCTAATCCAACAGTCTCTTTTGTCAGTGGTCAAAAAAATTAGACAAGAAAGCCCACTAATCTCCCAGCAAGTGATCTTCAAAGGCAGTTGTGCTGTCATCAAGGCTATATAGCATTAACCCTCATGATTTTCATAAATTGGCCCAACACTTTTTTAAAGCCAATCTACTACATTTCCTGCTAAAGGAAAAACAAACAAACACCATTTTCATTCATGGCCAAGTGTTATCCAGGCCTTCTTACACATATTCTGAGTCTTGAACGGTTTGTTAAATAACTTACTTTTTAAATTACCTACTTCCCAAAAAAGCATTTTAAGAATGTGGAATCTGTTAGATTGGGTAATGGATAGGCACACACAGGCTTAATGTAAGAACAGCTCTTTATTAAGTACAACAAGTGAGAACAATCCAGCGAAGGTTGAGTCTGACAACAGCCTTTTTATAGGGAGCTGTCAGACCCTTCGACCAATAGGATTAAACCTCTGTTCCCGCCGGAACAGAGGACCTTGGCAGAAACCACTGTAGTTAGAGCAAGTATCTAACACCCCTCCCTCTTGGATGGAACAATCCTACTAGTTACGTAGTCACGCAGGTAGGCGGGCTTTTGGGTAGCTCTGCCTGACCTGTGCAGTTCAGTAGGAGGGGTTTCCTTGGACAGGTTGGACGGACCAGTTTGTTCCACAGCTCCACTTGGTGGAAGCTCCTGGAACCTTTCACAGGCTGCGGCTGGAGCTTCTAGAGCCTCTAATGCTGCAATGCTCAGTCTGGGTGGAACAACAACCCGTTCCCCCCCCCCAATAAACAGCCATTTACAACCCATAACTCATCGCGTTTGGCAAAATACATTTTGAAATCAGCCCTAATAGGCCCCTTGGTTACCCCCTCCACACTCAGTTCAAAATTTGCTTGATGGTGGAGACCTTTGCAGAGTGATGGGCAACGTCACTGGATGAGACAGGCCCAGTCTCAAGGCAGTCAATGGGAAGGACTGGTGTCTTGGGGGTAGGGTCAGTGAGAAGTTCAGGCAGCGGGCAGCGGCTGAGAGTGTCAGCATGCCCCAAAGTGGAGCCTGGTTGGTGGATGAGAAGGTAGGAGTAGGCAGCTAGGAAGATGGTCCATCTGGTCATGCAGAGTGATAATGACACTGGGGTAGGTCAGTCCCCAGCCAGTAAGCCCAACAACGGCTTGTGGTCTGTAACCAGTTTGAAGTCCTGGCCATATAGATACTCATGGAACCTCTTTACTCCAGCCACTGCAGCCAAAGCCTCACAGTCCAGCTGGCTGTAGTTCTGCTCTGCGGCAGACAAGGTCCTGGAGTAAACTTTGGTTCCGGTGGGCATGTGGTGGCTGAGGATGGTGCTGACGCCAAACGGGGAAGCGTCACAGGTCAGCACCAATGGCAGGGTCTGGCTGTATTGTACCAGGAAGGAATCCCCCGACAGGAGTTGTTTTATTGCGGCAAATGCAGCTGCCTCGGCTTTGCCCCAGGACCACTTCACATTCTTAGCCAGAAGATGGTGTAAGGGCTCAGCAACCATGGCTTTCTGTTTTAGAAAGACACTGTAGAAATTAAGAAGTCCAATAAACGCCTGCAGCTTGATTTGATTGCGAGGTGTGGGGGCATCCTGAATTGCTTTGATTTTTTGTGTGCTCGGGTGAATCCCAGAGCCATCAATTAGGTATTTATTGTGCACTTGTAGTCTGCGCAGATGCGGACAGACCCATCAGATTTGACAGGTGTCACTATGGGGGTCTCCTAGCGGGCATGATCGACCAGCTCTAGGATTCCCTGGCCTACGAGCTTGTCAATTTCCCTGTCAATTTTGGGGCGGAGAGCAAAAGGTACTCTCCTGGGTTTTAGCCTTATTGCGGCTACGTTGGGGTCCAAACTAAAGGAAATTGGAGTCCCCACATACTTACCCAGATCGGTGCTGAAGACATCCTCGAACTCCTTAAAGATGACTTCAGCGCCGTCGTTTTTCAAGGCGTTGATACCGGTTACCTCTAGGCCCAGGGCTTGGAACCAATATAGCCCTAGGAGGCCCTGCAGGTTGCCGCTGACCACTGTCACTTGGAGTTTCCCGCTGAACTGCTTGAACTTAACCTGGAAGGTGCCTTGGCCCATGATGGGGACCCAGTTTCCCTGGTAATCGCGTAGGCGGATGTCAGGGGTGCAAGTATGCTCCTTCTTTAGGCTAAGGATAGCCTGCTTTAGGGTAGACCACAGCATGATGGTCAGTTATGACCAGGAGTCAAACTCCATCTCACATGGAGAGTCTTCGATGAGGACTGTGACCTTCAGCTTTTTTGGCCACCTGGTGCGGACCTGGCTAATTGACGCGTGACTCTCTTGTCGCCCTCTAAGTGCCATGGTGGCTTCTGCCAGGCCCCTTGGTTGGGTCTCTGTTGGCAGTTTGGTGCACTTCTAGGCTGCCAGGTAGTGGCAGGGAATTCACTCTGGCACACCTTGGCGATGTGTCCCTTTTGCTCGCAGCACTGGTAGGTTGTGTCGTGGAAATGGCAAACTGATCTGGCATGGTCTCCTCTGTAGCTAGCGCAAGGCGAGAGATGTGGTTTTAATTTGTGCACAGGCTGGGCGTGGCTACTGCGCATGCGGTAGCTGTCATCTTCTTCGCCTTCTGAGCTCTCGGGCTCTGCAGCCTTGCGATGTACGCGTGTACTCTTTCGCGCATCTTGTGGAGTGCTTTGGTGCTGCAGAGTCTCAGTAGATTTGACGGCTGATTCGGACGCCCTGGCTTCGTCCAAGGCGATTTGCAGAGTTAGGTTAGATTTAGCAAGTAACCTCCTCTGTAGGTTAATGTCCCTTACGCTGCAAATTATGCAGTCCAGAATCAGCTCGTCCAGGTCTCGGAATTCACAGTATGCTGTGGCCTTGCGGAGCGCCGCAACATACTCGTTAATTGACTCACCTTCCTTCTCGTTTCTGATGTTAAATTCATGCCCGCGAACATGCTTGGATGGCTTGGGTGCATACTGGGTCCTCAGCGTCTGCTGACGCACGGACCAGGCAACTGATTGTAGCGGTGTCGACTCAGAACGGTTTTTTGCCATCTCGAACACTTCCTAGCCGCAGTACCCGAGGAACATGTTCTTCTTGCGGCCTTTAGAAAGGCCCATGAGGACATTTGCCTTGAGGAAGAAGTCAAATCATAGCATGTACAAGTCCCAGTGCTCAGTGACTGGGTCATACAGAGTCAGTGAGGCGTGCATGGCCATTTTGTGATCCGAGGGCATTTTGAGTTTGCCGCCCAAAAATGGCTGCTCGAAGCTGCGCTGAGCTCCGGGCTGGATGTACTTGCTAGATTGCTACACCCTTCGGTTCGACTAGTTGCTTTCCAATCCCACCTTTGTCACCAGTGTTAGATTGGGTAATGGATAGGCACACACAGGCTTAACAGTAACAACAGCTCTTTATTAAGTACAACAAGTGAGAACAATCCAGCGAAGGTTGAGTCTGGCAGCAGCCCTTTTATAGGGAGCTGTCAGAACCTTCGACCAATAGGATTAAACCTCTGTTCCTACCGGAACAGAGGACCTTGGTGGAAACCACTCTCGTTAGAGCAAGTATCTAACAGAATCTCTACCTAATTCTTTCTCCTAGTTCCCCAACTGCTTCCTATAATTTTTTTCCCTTGACTTCCTTCCTTAGTTTCATTAGTTTCAATGTTAAACTATAGATTTAAGTTATTTTATTTTAATAAATTGAAATATGATCTACTGCTTTGTCCACATAAGCAACTACCTCACTTCTGTTTCTTTATGTTTAAATCTTTTAAAAGAAACAAAAACAGAAATCATGAGTACTAACACTACTTGTAGTTTAAGGTTAGAGAGCCAGTTTGATGTAGCAGTGATGGCATCAGGTTAGAAATTCAGAGTGTGAGTTCTAGTCCCACCTAAGTTAGAAAGCCAGTTGGGTGACCTTGGGCCAGTAACTTTCTCTCAGCCCTAGCAAAGAGGCAATGGCAAACTTCTGAAAGAAATGTCAAAGAAGCTGCAGGAATTTGTCCAGACAATCTTGGAGAATCGACATGATTGAAATGGATAAAAATAACTTGTTAAGAATCTTGCAAGTCTGAAAGCAGTTCTCCCTTTCCTTGCTTTTACTTTCTAGAGAATTACAGAGGTCCCTTTTGAGATAATTTCTCAATCTTTTGTTGGACTGGGGTATCTCTGGCCAACCATTGCCCTTACTGTGGCTCCTTTTCCTCTCTCCCAAGGTTATTCTCATAGTCCACTATAGCTACAGTAAGAATTTTCAAATTCAACACAGCTCTTCATTTCACCTAGACTGAAAAATTTGCAACCAGAAAAAATGTTATCCAGTTATATACCTAAAATCATGAATATATTAACTGAAATGGTTTATATGGCCACCTGCCTCACACATGTGACTAGCAGTGATCAACATCTGAGGAAGAGAAATGAAATTACATGTGTTGGGAAAGTCATTTATATTTGAGCATATGTAATCAAGATCCAGCTGTGAGAACAAAATGAAGAGAATTGAAATGCTATATGAATATGAAAGATATTGTGATGGTCTATGTATTTCAGACCATTTTTTCCCTGTGGCTCTTAAATTGGTCCCCTATTACCTATGGGGGAAAAAAGAACCAAGTACAGTCCTTTAAAACTGCTTAAATCTTACTAAATATTAGCATGAAAAAGCCTCTTTGCTGTATTGTGTATCAACTGATTGACAGAAGCCTAATTGTCATTTTTCCCCCCAGCTGACATTTCTCTATGACATTCACCAATTACAGTGAGTGTTCCAATCTCCCCTGGCATCACAGGAATTTGAAGAGGAGCTGGGACAGAACAATTTGTGGGATACAGCCAATGGGTTTCACAGAACCTGGATTAAGCCACCTACAAGAGTATTTCATAATCTATTCTGGCATTATTCAATGTTGGGGGTTCCTTCACTGAATAGTTCTAATTTATGTTTCATAATAAACCTGCCCACAAATAATGGTAGATAATCATGTTATCAAAGTAACAATGTGAAAACATAGCTTCTACTTTTCAAGTAATAATACACTTCCAGAAAGACAACCAAGTTAAGTTAATAGGAAGTAAGTTGCTGCCTACGGATTCGTTTAAAATAAGCCCATTAGTCTCCATATTGACACAGGAGAATTTGTAATCCTAGTAACTACTCAGCTGTTTTATAATATATGATAGTGCATAAAATGATATAGTTCTAACCACATGCCACACCATCTTAGCATTAGACATTCTGATGCAATTACTTTTCAGAAACAACCTTGAAACAAAACATGCAGTGATTTCCATTCCATCGATAGTAACATCTCTTTCCACATTTAGACTTTAACCTCTCTCTTTTCTTAAAAAATCAGATTGCCTGATGACACTCTGGTATACATCAGTCTTATGTAACACCTTTGAGATAAACAGATTTATCACAGTATCAGCTTTGTTAGACCCCACCTGATTTTTGAAGTGTTATCCTACATAAAACTAAAAAATGGTTTTGCCAATATTTACAGCTTATAAAATCATGATGATTGCTTTCAAATCAGTTTTTGTTTACTCCTGGTGACTGCCTGGATTAGTCTCTGTGATTTTCTTGTTACGATTTCATAAGCAGTATAGAGTAGAATAGAATATAACAGAATAGAATAGAATAACAGAGTTGGAAGGGACCTTGGAGGTCTTCTAGTCCAACCTCCTGCCTAGGAAACCCTACACCACTTTAGACAAATGGTTATCCAACATCTTAAAAACTTCTAGTGTTGGAGCATTCACAACTTCTGGAGGCAAGCTGTTCAACTGATTAATTGTTCTAACTTCAGGAAATTTCTCTTTAGTTCTAAGCTGCTTCTCTCCTTGATTAGTTTCTACCCATTGCTTCTTGTTCTCCCTGAGATGCTTTGGAGAATAGCTTGACTCCCTCTTCTTTGTGGCAACCCCTGAGATATTGGAACACTGCTATCATGTCTCCCCTAGACCTTCTTTTCATTAAACTAGACACACCCAGTTCCTGCAACTGATCTTCATATGTTTTAGCCTTCAGTCCCCTCATCATCTTTGTTGCTCTTGTGTCATTGCTTTCTTCTGAGGGCTGACAGAAAGAGATTGGTCCAAGGTCACCCAGCTGGCTTAGTCCCTACTAGGGACTAAGGACTAGAACACATAGTGCCTTAACCATTATATGAAACTGACTCTGGGAGTTAATTATTAGTGTGTATATTTCAATTCTAACTTCTATGTTCTATTCACACACACACACAAACACACACATAGATTTCTGTTGCAAGATTGCCTTGCCTTCATGCACTATGTATTATAAAATATGTGCAATTTTTCTAAGGGGCTATTAGGATCCTTTGTTGATTTGTCTTTGAAGACAAGTATCTCCAGTTATAGATATTAGTGATATTGTTACAGATAACATTTGGTCCTGATAATGATAATGGGATTTGTGACGGTTATTAATGACAATGGATAACTGCAAGTCCTTATGGTAATTTTCCTTCCATGATGAGCCTGGGACCGGGACCACAACTGATATGTTTTACCTTGTTTCTTTCAAAATATACTCCATAGGGGTGGATAAATCTGAAACCACCTGAAAGCTATATTATGCTAAGTGGAATACAAGCAAAATTGACCTTGAATACTACTATTGTTATTTAATGATTAGAGGAAGCTTAAATTTCAAAGTTTTTTCCTCTTCCAGTTGTTTGAAAGCAAGAAGGCAGGTTTTTCTTTGATGGAAAAAAGCTGGAGGGAGGGGGGGTTAAAAATAGAGGAAAAAGTATGAGGAGACATGAAAGAGCCTTTTTATTGTCTGTCTGCTGATGCTAAGAACTACTAGAACAATAATGATTTACCCCCTAGAAGCTTATTATTTTATTCATTTCATTTGATGTATTTCATGTTCATAGCTGATGAAAGCAACACCTAGAAGGCTTTGTATGACCAAATCTCAAGGGCTCATACAAAAGAGACCAGGTGAAAAAGTCAAATCATTCTCAATATATATATAATTAGCTCAAAATCTGTATCTCACAAAAATAAAGGAGATAGGTAAAATGAGATAATTTGCACCACATGTTTAATTATTATAAAAGAGATGGATTTCTAGGAGACGAACTGTAATAAAAAATACATTTATTAAGATGGATATATTTGTATAAATCTGTCAAAATGCCATCTCACTGGCTTTTTATGAATAAATTAGTAACAGAGTAGAAACTGGATTTAAAGTTAAAACTTTTCATTTAAAAATCAGGTGAAAAGTAAATAAAATGTAACAATTGCATTTAATAATTAACAGAATATATTTTACATTGGTCATCATGTGATGTGTCTAGATACCATAAAATAAAGAAATATTCAGTGGAATGGAACTGTAACCTTAAAAGAAAATGTATAATAATTAGAGGGGAAAAAACAAGTCTCGCACGAAACCTAGCAAGGCTATTTTGGCATATAATTGTCATTTGAAATAGAAGCTGAAAATAGTTGAAACAATCTGTTGGGCCAGCAATTCCTCATTTTAAGTATTTGAAAGCTCTTCTAGACAATAAGAACCATATTTTTGTGTAGTGAAATGCCACCTCCACATAATTAATAGAGAAGGAATTGTTTTGCATACAATGCAGCTTAACCCAATGCTTTCCTTAAACTTCAAAGATGGATTTGCATACATAATAGAGAAGGACATGTAGTCTCAAAAATATATATATCTGGATTTAAAACAGAGAGAAAAGATAATAAAAAATTCTTGAATGGCAAAAGGCATTATTTGTAATATGTTTTTTTCTTCTTTTTCTAAATCTCAACATTTTATTGTACAGTAATATTATTTTAAAATCCATACCAATAAATGAAAATATAGCCCAGCAAAAGGTCAGGAATGGCTCCAAGTAGGGAGAATAGCTACTTATATATGTCTATATCCACTTCAGCCTCTCTTGTATTGAGATAAGTTCATTTAGTCATTGGCCACAGTTCTACACAATTCTCTCCCCCCCTCCTTTTCATAAACTACCGTAGTCATGTATATGAACTTGCTAAGAACTTTCTGAAATAAGAAATATTTCTGAAGTAAGAAATATTTCTGAAATAAGAAATATTTTCAGGAATATTTTGAGTAAATGATGAGCTTTATTCTGGTTTCATGGTCACACTATCTTGTTCAAAACAAGACTTGTAAAAATGTCTCCAATTATCTCTTGCAAAATGTACAACTTTAATCTAAAATACAGATATTAAAACAGGTCCCTATAGGGAGAAGGGAGGAACAGATTTGATTATTGTCCCAGGTTTTTTTTAAGAACATACATTTTTATATAGAAAATGTTTATTCCAGGGAAAAATACTCTTGAAAAGAAACATTTGGATTGTTAGCACCGACAGCATAAAAAATAAAAACCTTAAATTAATGTAGTTAATTTACATGTGTTGATATTGAACAACATGATATTAAAATATTGCAACTGCTAGTGCTATTACATTTGCTTTTGACAATTGTATGTAGGAGAAATGACCATTTGTTATTCTAAATTACTTATATGCTACTTCAAATGTATCTTCAACAAATTCTGTATATAATCACTGAATGCCCTTAAAAGTATAACTTGAGATAGAAAGTATATTTATGTTTCTACATGAACACGCATGCTCAAATATATATGAGAAGCATCTTCTTAACTTTTCTGGCCATTAAATCATAATAAACTAAAGTTAATGTAAACATTAATTTATAATAAACAACCTTTATTGCTGTGGTTGGCAATTGACTGAGGACAAAAAGGTGCCTCTAGGATACTACCATGATGCTTGTCAAACAAGATGCTTGTTTCTGTCTTTTACGTCATCATCAGTGCCATCATCACATCACCTAGACACATTTTTTTAAGTTTGTACAAATATCAAGAAGCAAAATTCCAATTACTTTGCTCCTTTCCCTTCCCACAATTCCTCCAGGGCCCACATGTTTTTCAGAAATGGGAAAAAGTGTGGTGAGATGAAGGCTAGAGGCTTGCTGCTTTACAACTTCGAAAGAAAGGAAGAGTAGAAAGGAAAAACTGTCTTTAAAAAATGGAAATGACAATAGAAAGTTCTGGTGGAGTAAGGGGCAGCCCAGAGGGAGATGAAAGAGAGAAAAGGGGCCTGATACAAAAGCAAATGATCCTAAGTCATGATGGAAATTTATCGGTGTGTGTAGAAGATAAAAAGGGTTTAGGAGTGACCCAGAAGGAATCAGGCTTTAAGAATGTATGAGTTTGGATCAATAGGTTTGGATTATAATGTATTTATGATTTTCTATATTAACAGAGTAAGTATGTAGTGATTTTTTTTCATACATTTCAAGGGAAAATGATTTGGGATGTAATCTTCCTATTAGAAGAAAATTTGATTAGAGAAATTGAATTGAGAACTTGGAGAGGTGATGAAATTAACTTTTTACCCACACTGATCCTTTATCTAGAGTAGAATACTGTGGGATCAAATGAGACCTAGTTTGTGCTAGTTTTTTTTTTTACTGCATCCTTTTTAGGAAAAACTATTTAACATAAATATGTGATTGCTCATATGTGGCAACCATTTTTTTTAAAAAAATAAACCACAATCCTGAAATGTGCCCATAATACCTAAGGTTGAAGGTTATTGTGTTATATAACAGGTTTGGGCGGATGGTGGAAGAGATTAATCATGACTATAAACTTATAAACAATGCTTTTTCCCTGAGAAAGTGGGATCAGGTAAAAATGTCGATCACTTGATATTGGTGTTGTCAGAAACAACCAAAGATTTATAGTGACTCCTCAACTTTTTATTCAAAACAAAATAAGAATGTGCTCATTTACTGGTGAGTAAGTATATTGGACAAAGTGATGCTGACGTCTAAGCAGTGATGTGTGGTGAGGTTTATGGCTGGTGAGGCTGGTGATGTCATCAGGAAGGCGGGGAATGGGAGCCTCAGCCTCCTGCACACATGGTCCCATTCCCCGCCTTCCTGAGTCAACATGAAGGGGACCGCGGAGCGCGAGCCGCAGGACCGCAGAGCACACATGGTCCCATTCCCCGCACACATGGTCCCATTCCCCGCCTTCCTGAGTCAACATGAAGGGGACCGCGGAGCGCGAGCCGCAGGACCGCAGAGCACACATGGTCCCACTCCCCGCCTTCCTGAGTCAACATGAATGGGCCCCTTCATGCTGACTCAGGAAGGCAGGGAATCAGATCATGTGTGCCTTTTCCCTTTTCCCTTTTTTTTCTTTTCATGATGAGAGCAGTGAGGCTCTGCCTCCCTTGCCTCCCCTGACTGCACGTCCCTGCATCTAAGTAAATGTTCCTAGATGTAACTTCTAAAATTTCAAAACATCTATTTTGTCATATAGGCTAAGGATCACTGATATCAGCAAACAAGTAGGCAATCTATATTTCCTTATAAACATTCTATTATAATATTGCCAAGGTTTAAGAATAATATATCATCACTGCCATGGAAATATACTGTAAGAGAAATTTGAACCAAGTAAATCACCAACTTTTATTCTTGCTCCTGAAAAAAAAAGTTTGATGCAAGAACAACACCATTCTTATACAAAGTAAGGCTCTATATGACCTCTTAGATTTGCATAAATTAACTGTAGCCTATATCAGGTACATTCTCACCGAATTTTGCCCTTAATCATGGTGAAAGATAAAGGGTAATTAATATAAAAACATGATTTTGTCTTTAATCCTTTCCTTACACAAGCACAAGTTCTTTAGATTGAATTTATATCACACTTTAGAATTCATTAGCATTTGTGTTTAAGCTTACCTAGAAGCTGAAAGCAGCTTTGAGACTGAATTAACTCCAAATTCAATTTAACTATGATACATGTGACTGTAACCATGATCTTCAACTATGGATGAAGTCAGTAGGGAAAAGTTCAGCATGACAAAAGAGTTGCTTGTGAAGAAAGGATTTAATAATCTATAGATTATCCAAATCTGAAATTAGTGTAAAGAATCTTTTTTTTTTTGCACATAGACATATTTAAATTTCTAAATTTAGGAAAGAATTGCATCTAGTAACGATGAAATAATTTGGAACAACAAAGACCTTGTATGAATAAAATTTAACATTAGCACAAGTATATAGAGATCCATTTGATAATGTATCTTTTATACAATCTGTATTACAAAGATATATTAATATGTGGCTGTATATTATTTTTGTAAAAAAAAATGTTCTTCCATTCAAGAATACAGCATAACAGTGAATTATGTTCACAGTGAATTCAGTGAATGAATACTGAAAGTATTAATTAATGTCAAGTCAATATTCTTATTACAAACATAAACACTTTGAAAATACAAACTGAGCATTTTGTGTTAACTCTAATTTAGCTTTCACAAAAGTTCATGTTATTTTAATTTGTTTTGGATTAGACTTTGCCTTCTTGCCAGTATGTAGGCTTGTATGTTTCACCAATGCCTTAGTCACTGCCAAATTTAAGAACTTATTTTTTTTGAAAAATCTAACTATAGAAAAGCTTTTTAAAAGGATGAATGCTGTCTTCTCTATATCAGGAAGAATATTAACTTCTCAATAATTTTGGTTTCAGAAAACTGACATCCTTGCTAGTAATCAAAATTATGTTCAAATGGCTTGTGTAAAAACAAAGTACTCTGGCCCTGCTGTAATAAGTTACCAAAATCACTCTTATATATTTACAGACTTTACAAATTGTTTTTCCCACCATAAAAATTGGAATTTTCAATAAAAGTCAAATTATGTCTCCGCGAGCAAACTGAATTTTATTCCAAAATGCACAAACACCCATTCTTCCTCTTCTAATAGAAGTCCCGTATATTTCAAAACTAGCAACGCACATATAAAATATTGAAACAGTCAACACTAATCTCATTTTCCACTGATCAACATTCTAAAATAATCTCAAACGTGATCCCAAACAGTGAACAAAAATGTTACAGAAATACAAGTTGCAGTGCAAAATCGTGTCAGCAGGGGGCAATCCAGCACGAGCAAAAAGAGGCCAGAATTGTTCCCTTAGGATTCTCTTAACTGCATGTCTGAAATGGTATCTGTTAAATAGCACAACTGTCAATAAATCTGACCAGCTTTTTACACCCTACAAATGATATCAGTTAAACAATACCAATGTATTAAAATGGCAAACATTCACTTGAAAAAAAAAAAAGATAATTTATTTCAGATGCCCTTGTGAAGCCTCACAAATTGATTTCCTCTGTGTTTGTGTGTGCATACTTATGTGTGTGTGTGTGTGTGTGTGTGTGTGTGTATAGCAATTCAATATCATTTCAAATGAAAAATGCAGGCAAAGATATAGTTATTCCTTAAAATCCACTGGTCAGAGTTTTCATATTCAGGAATCACAGGTAGTCCTAAATCAATGAAAGGGGGAAGAGAGAGAGAAAGAGAGAGAGAGAGAGAGAGAGAGAGAGAGAGAGAGAGAGAAAGAAAGAAAGAAAGAAAGAAAGAAAGAAAGAAAGAAAGAAAGAAAGAAAGAAAGAAAGGAAAGAAAGAAAGAAAATAGAGAAAAAACCAGGCACCAGTTTTTGGGGAGGGAGTAGAAAAGGGATGGCCTAAAACATTGCTGCCAATGTAAATAAAAGGTGAAAAAAAAAAGCCCAGAACTTTCATTGGTTCCCCTTCCCTGTAACAAGATGTAATATATTCCAGACCTTAATACAATGTAGGGGGTGGAGATGGGTGGGAGTGAGCTGAAGTACTCACCATATTGACTTCTGACACCATGTCTATGCTGGCTATGTCTATGTTCATGCCAACCGCCACAGGAGGACCTGGAACATAAGACAGTCTGCACTGTGATCTTTAACCATTTAACTCATTACAGGGAAGATTAGCTCAGACTCAAGAAGGGGTGGGGCACAAGGACTTATCAGTCTTAGTTAGCCTCTTCCAGGGTCTCTCTGTCTCTCTGTCTGTCTCTCTCTCTCTCAGTAGCAGGAAGGTTTATGTAACTAACACACATTAGGTTTGCTACATTAATAACAGGGCGCAGGGTCTTTTTAGTTGGTCAGACAGAGGGAGACCCCCAACCTACTAGAGGAAATTAGCAGGGCTTTAAAGCAAGTAGGGCTTTGATTCCCACTTGCCGCGTGGACTCATCCTGGTGAACGGAGTCTAGCAAAGTGCAAAGTCAACCCATCCTAAATTCCAAGCTATTAGCTTCCTTGAATGTTCTCTCGTTGTATATTCCAAAGGAATCTTAATTTAAATTTAGGTTTCAAACATCACAGACACATGCACATGGAAAGATTTCACTAGAAGCAAACCCCCTGGGTGGTTTGAATGACATGACCATTCAATTTGCAGGATATTTTCAATTTAAAATACTCATAAAATACCACAGGGATAGATACGGTAGCTTGATGATTGAGTACTGGATAAACTTAGGATATTAGCATCTCAATAAAGCTAATTAAAGTTTACATTACAGAGAGCAATGTACGCAGGCTGCCAACACATATTCCTACAGTGAGGCCAATCACACTTACACACACACAAAATAGTCATTGCATGTTAAAGAAAATTGGAGAACATCGACTTAACTTGGAGAAAGCTTCAGAAATGACAATTCCCGTGCATTAGAGAGAGAGAGGCAGCTCCCTGACAATGTTTGAAACATGCATTCACAACCCAGAGCATGGCAGCTTAGGCATGCAGCAAGGTTCTTCCACAAAAGTAATCAAATTACCTCCAAAATCTGGCCTCAGTCGAATGTCGTAGCCTTTCAGCAATCTATCCACAGTCTCTTTTACTAGGGACATATTGCTAGGATCATTAGCACTAAAGAGAGACAGAGGAAAAAAAAAACATCAGCTCAGAGACATTTTCTGTCTTCTCTCTCTCTCCTCCTCCTCCTCAAAATTCATTTGCACCTTCAGTTTAACTGAAGCATACAATACATTTCAAAGTGAAGGACTGGGAGGGGGGAGGTTTAACATAGAAGAGAACCTTTAATCACTTACCTCTGTGCACAAACCACTGTTATTATAAAGGGCAACGACCAAATCCCAAAGCAACCTTTTTTCCGGACTCTCAGCATCCCTTTAGCTTTTGATTGGATTTTAGGGTTTCAGTAGAAGAGAAGAAGAGATCCAACTTATTCTAGCCAGTGCAGTAATTCTAATGTGGAACGCATGCGCAGGGCGTACCACAACATCAAAAGGAGCAGTGGTTGATGCTGGAGATGGAGCAAATTTCCTTGCCAAAAGAGAAAGAGGGAAGGAAGGAAGGAAGGAAGGTGAAACAAAGGAATTAAAAAAAATATTAAAGGGGAAGAAAGAAATGCATCATTTAAAAGAGAGGAAGGCACAAGAGGCTTAGCAGCATTTTGTTCTTCTGAGTTTTACAATGTATGGGCTGCACTATAGCAACCCGAGAAGTTTCAAGAGTTGCGGTACTTTTGCAAGCTAATTTAAAAGAGAGAAAGGCGCAACATCAGATTAGGAATTAAGAGAGAAAGAGTTTAAAAGGGAATCTAAGGCGTACACGTGTGGTGGTGGTGGTGATGGTTAGAGGGGTGGGGGGGGGAGTGGGAGCTAGACTTTTTGTTCCTTGAGAATAGCAAATGGTGTGTGAAACCAGGGAGGGAGGGGGTCCGAGTTTGCAGTCGGTGGCTAGAAAGGACTCAGCCTATAGCATTTGGGGGAGGGGGCAATGCCAGATGATGACGAGTTTCTTGGAAGGGGCTTGATGGCTGTTTGCTCTTCAGGGGAGGGGGATTAAAAAGAAAGAAAGGCGGTGGTGGTGGGGGCACAGAAATGAAAGACTGGGAATCGTGAGCGGCGTTAGGCATACTACGATCTTAAAGGTTCTTTACATCAGAGTAAAAAAAAAAAAAGTACAAAAGTCAGATCCTGCCCAGCTTTTACATCAAGCAAAGCGTCTGGTTTCAAAGGCCATCTCCCGCTCTCGCTTTCATAGTGCTTCCTCACTACAGATCAAGGATGGGCAAGCGAGGAGGGAGATCGTCCCTAAATACATCACCCTACCTGGGGGCGATAAAAGGGGATGGGAAGAGACGATGGGGTGGTGTGGGGCAGGGCAAGGAGGGGAAGTTATCCTCCCGGTGACCATGCCGCCGCCGCGCATTTTGGCTTACAGTCTCCTTACCTTCTCGGGTAGTAAAGCCGCAGAAATGCAATATTCGGGGCTCTCAAATCAGCGCTTCGGAAGAAAACGGAGAGGAGCCGTAAACTGATCTGGGGATGCTTTGAATGACATTTAAATCCCCAGTAGCAGAGCGAGACCCGAAACGCTTCCTTGCAAATATGCCTGCTGCCGTTGCTGATGCTGCCAGCTCCTTCCCTCCACCGCCACTTCCTCCTCCTCCTCCTCTTCCTCCTCCTCCTCCTCCTTCTTCTCCTCGTCCTGCAAAATCCCACTTGGAACGGCCGGGAATCTGTGCTGCTTCACTGAACGGGTACGGGGCCGGAGTGCTCTCGCCTTGCCTGAGATGGGCACGGGAAAAGGGGGAGTGGGTGAGGGGGGGGGAGACAGAATTAAGCGGAAAACACTCGGATTCTTCAATTACGTCTCGAAACACTTAATTTGCTGCAGGAGAGAGTAAGAAGCGGGCGGGGGAGCGTGGCACGCCGCGCGAGGCGGAGGGGCATCGGCGCGCGCAAGGAAGATGTGAACTGTGCGCGGAGAGGAGACGCCGAAAGCCTCCACGGCTCCTCAGTCAACGTTTAGTTATTCCTCGCACATAGACCGTGACAGCTACCCAGCCCCCACCGCCCGCTTGCCGGTCAAACGTTGACTGAGGAGCCTTCGGGAGGGCTGGAAGCAGCTCCCCGCAGTCGGCCAATCCCACCCTTCTCCCACTCGCGTCGCTCTCGCCCTCGCCGTTACCCACAGGCGCGCCATCAAAAGCCGGCGCGAAAGAAAGAGGCCCTTCCTTCCCACAGAAACCGCATCTCGGCTCCCCGCGCAACACCGAAGACTGGGAGCCTACGTTAACTCCCCCCCTCCCTCGCCTCAGTTTGGCGGCAGCGGTAGCCGGGCTCTTTGACAGTATATATGTTCCGCAGAGGCCACCGGAACAGAAGCTCCGAGAGCTAGTCTGGGGGGGAAACGGCGGCGGCGGCGGCCTGCACAGCTCGGCGTTTCACTTGACGCGGAGCCGCCAAACGTTATCGGGAGCCACAAGCCAAGAAGCCTCCTCAGGGCGCGCCCCTCCTTCCTTCTCACCCTTAGCGGGTCTTTAGCCTCGGGCCCCGAAGTGCGGGTGTGAGAGAAAGGGGAGGGGATGGAAATATAAAATGTCGGGGACAATCATTCTTTCCTGGTCGTGAAAGAGGAAAGGTGCTGTGTTACTGGCCAGGCTTCCCACACGTGTACATAACATGGCACAATTATGTCTCCGCCACCTTTTGTTGTTCTGTGCCATCTTTATCTGTCCCAGTTTTCAAGGAGTGTGTTTTCCGTTCTGATTAAAGAAATGTTACCATGGATACAAACTGACATGCTTTGTCAACTCTTCTATTGTGGATGTGGATAGGTGACTCCCAGGGATTGGGCTCGGCTCAGCTCTCATAGGGCATTTTGAAAGGATGAAGGCATGCCCTGTTTTCTCCAGCCTGCATTGTCCTGCAGGAACATCGGAGGTTGGGCAGTGAGAGAAGCTGGTTCTTTCACACTAGGCTCTCCCTCCTACCTGTCAGATCTGAGCCAATTCCTATTTTCGAGACCTGGGTCGCACAAGACACTAGCTCACTGGCAATTGCTATATAAGGCTACATAAGGAAATGGAAGAGCAACCTTGTTGTTTCATAGCTCAACCTTCTTACATCTATTCTTAGGTTATCTTTGAACACAGGTTTAATAATGTTCTGTGTGAGCACTAAAACCATCTCTAACAGGAGACTCGTGGTAGCTGATACCACATATTAGTTGGACTCCCCTTGAATGCATTTGTATGAACACCTGCACAAAGGAAAGTGAATTTTAATAGATGGTGAAACTCACTGCTTTAGCCTTCTGTCAAAACGCTCCTCATCTTTATCTCACATTAAGAGTAACGATGGATGTTTTACCACCATGTAGTGTGGTTTCATGGGAGGAGATGGAGGCAAAACAGTCCCTAGCTCTTAAGATGTCTTGTTCATAATACATCAGGACAATACTAGGGTGGGAATCACCTAGGGAAGCAGCACATTTTATGCTGCTATAGTTTTCAGGCTGATAGCTCATTCTCTCAGCTTTGAGGAAGAGCCAAACTGACGTAGTTTAAATTGGGTTGGCAACAGCAGCTCACACCAGAAAAGAGATAATGTACAGTGGGGGCGAGGAAAAGGCCACTGAGCAAGAAATACAGTATCCACAATGCAATGTCAGAATAGAAAGAGTTCCCTATCAGGAGGCAGCACGTTGCTGAGGAAGTATATGTCAAGAGGGGTGAATAACATTTGAAATTGCTGCTCCTAATTTGATCCTCAGCCCTTTCTTTGATGGTGCAAGTATCTGGCTCTTGGAGTCAGTTTATCTGGGGAATTGACCCAGTTACACAAGTAATGACAGCTCATCTGGCAGCTGAGCTCTGGAGTCCATGGCGTCTGTAATGAGCAATAAAGCAGTAAAAAGTCTCCATTGAACTGAACTTGATTCCTGGTGATTTCATGGATTCATACATTAGGCCTCTTGTCAACTATAGAAAACTATTTTTTAAACTTCCTAGATTGGTAATTTCTCATCCAAACACTAACATGGTAGGACCCTTTTTCAATTTTCAAGGACATGAAGAAATTTGCAGGATATTTTTCTGCTCTAATTAGGTATAAGTAATAAAAAGTCATGAATTACTGCCAATGGTAGCATCCTCATGGTATATAGACCTGGTAAACTGAAACTGGTGGGGTGAAGGAATGAATGAAATGACAAACATGGCAACAAAACAGAAACATGTCCTTAACTTCTTCCCTGAATTAAGCAATTTCTCAACCTTTTTTGAAGCCTGAAAATAAGTTAGAATCAAAAACAGAACTGAGGAAATGATAGTTATTAATATATAGGACACATGCTAGGACAGGGGTGTCAAACTCGCAGCCCGGGGGCTGGACGCGTCACACACGGACCATGCCCACTCCCTGTTTAGTGAAGGAAAAAAGTCAAGATACATCACGTGATGACAACATGATGCTGTGAGTTTGACACCTCTGTACTAGGAGGAAATGGCTAGAGAGCAGAGGGTTAATTAACCAAACACTCTCCAGACATAGTTCTGATCATACACATCTCAATACTGACTATCTGAACTCATCCCCAATATAATGTATGAAAAAGCAAAACAAAATAATAAAGGCTATCCTGGCTGTCATTGAAAAGTAGAATAAGAAGAACTTATAATAATGACAATCTCACACATGGATGGAACCAAATGAGGCCAATATAATGGGGCCAAAGGAAAATATGAATGTTGTCAGGTGTAATTGTTTTGTAATAAAGCACAAGTAAAAAAAATCTACTTTTAGTCCAGTTAAATTTATTATTTCTCCATGGAACTAGCTTCCATTCAAGGTCTTTCCTCTCTTGAAACCAACCATGTCACAAATGCCTCAGTAAACCTTTTAAGTGCCATGTCCTCATGAGGCTACATTCATCTTATCTTCAGTCCATTACTAGCTATTCCAGTGTCAAAACAAGGGTTTTCCCTTATTCCAAAACGGCATTGAAATCTACCCATGGACTCTGGCCCATTGTGTGTGGGGGGAGTTAGGGTTAGTGTTAGGGTTAGGGTGGGGGCAATGGTAGAGTCAAGTTCTTTCAGTCTAGGCTCTCTGTCTCTACCTGAAAATCTCTTAAACAGACAGGGTTGGGGAGAGAGTGCATAAGAGTCTCTGCTGATTTATCATGAACCTCTTCTATGGACAGTCAGCTATTATTTGAATTCCCTTTGAACAGTGGTTTAGCATTTTCTAGAAAGACAGATAAGCCAATGTTTAGAAACTAAACAAAAGCTGGGAGGCATAGGAAGAAGAATGCACTGGGAGAGAGGCATGTTCTACTATACAACATATCTTCCATATGTGTCTGTTGTGAATCACATTTTTAATAGTTGAGCCCTGAACAAAGGAGAGCAGTCCTGTGGAGTTTTCAAAACTGCAAAGTCTCTCATCTCAATGATCATACCATATATGGCAGATCTGTGGGTTAGTGAACCTGGTAGGATAAAGAGTTAAATTTGCTGCTGCCTAGAAGCATCAGAATTTGGGGGATGAGGGATTGGGTTTCCAGTTTTTTGGCATTATTACTTTTATTAGGGAAGGGTACAAAGAAATTTATGGGACCTAGAACTATATTTTCTTCTTGTAGAGCAATACATTTGATAAATAATCCTTTCCTCTTCTGATATGTTACTAGGAAGGAAATTGAACAAAGCCTATCCCATTTGAATATCTCCTCAAAAACAACTTCATGTTGTAGAATGAGAGTTACATCAGAGACAGAACCTTGGCCAGAAAAAGATCTCTCTCACAAAATCTCTTTAAACCTGACACAGAGCTGACTTCGTACTTTGGGACTAATGTGAGAAGTTACTTGGCTTTTTGTCATCTTTCCAAAGCCAACATAATAAGTGCCAAGAGTTAAGACGTAGTTTGGGGAGCAAAGTTATTGTGGGTTTTTTTTTTCTGGCTTCCATTTGCTTCCCATGTCCTCAAGGCGATTGTGGAATGAGAAAACTTGTCAGGACTGAATCAGCCTCTGCCTCAGCTTTTAGAAGATTGATAGGATGGTTGGAAGGAGTACAAACTTTATTTTCTGGTTACCATTTAGAAAAGGGAGTCCCTCTGGTTTTTCTGAACCTGCTCCAAGCTGGAATATTATACATTTTCCACCTGAATTGCTACCTTAAGGACAGCAAAGACAGAACAAGTTGGAACTATGCCCATCTCAGCATAATGCCTGGCTGACAGAGAGATTAGTTATTCAGGTTACTCCTGTTTGCCAAATTTGCTTGTAGCAGAATTAGGAAGTTTTATGCGAATGTATAAGCATACTTTATACTTTTATTTTAATGTTACCTAGATACCTTATATTAAAAGCCACTTATTCTTGGAGAGAGGGAAACTAAAATAGGAAGAGAGAAACAAATCAAAGAGGGCAAGGCAGTCTCTGTGTATTGTATTTGTTTAATTATCCATGACTAATTACAAAATGCAATATTTTATCCTACCCTGTTTTAATCACCCCTGTTCTTTAGATACCCTATCCCAATCAAAATTAAGATCCTCATTAGTGATTTACGGTATTTCCCAGCATCACCCACTCACTATTGCAGGGGTATCAAACTTGTGATGTCATGTTGTCACGTGAGGTATCACGATTTTTCCCCCTTTGCTAAACCGGGAATGGGGGTGGCCAGCACATAATGCATTTGGTCCACAGGCCGTGAGTTTGACACCTCTGTACTATTGTGTTGAGATAATAGTGAGGACAGGTTTTGTATTGTCTTGATGATGTCTAGGTAACCCTAGAAGATGCTATAATGAGTATTGGATAAATGACCTGAGGCTGTGTTCCTATGACATGATGAATCACAAACCAGCCAACTATATTTTAGCCAATATGTTGAATGAATCCAGTCACTTTAGGTACTTTATCATTCAATATATATTACAAATCCAGAAAATTGAGATAATAGAAATTAATTTAAACATGTGTATATACTGTAGAAACAGAACCTAAACTTATTCGTTTAGAACACACATCTCTAACACTTGAACTTTCCTGTCATAACAAATTTTGAATCATTTTTGTTTGAATATGTGTTTAACATGTGTATACTTTTGTCCATATGTATTCATTTAAATAGTGTCTTTAACCTGGCTTGAATGTGTTAGCGATTCCTGACTTGACAAATTGTGATTCTGCATTTCATAGAATAGATGATAAATGTATGCATCCATCAAATGCACCTATAATCCTTGTAAATACCTCTTGTTTAGATGACCATTTGTATTTGTAAACAGCACAATTCTGACTTCATTTCATGGAATCTTTACCTAAATGAATGGACTGTATGTTGCATAGTCATTATTGGAGGAAATGCAGTAAAAATGTAAACTCTCTCTCTATATATATTGTATATATTGCTATCCTGACTGATATCCAATACCTATTATATGGTTCTGTTCATTTGGCTAGAAAGTCCATGAAATACAATCAAAATGTATGAAAATTATCCTGCAGAAATTGCTTGATAGATTGATTCAGAGTTTGTTTTCTGCCCTCTTTAGCTATTGTATTAGAAACAGTTTTAAGTGTGCAACAATAATTCATTAATCACTTTTTGGGTTTGCTATTATATTTATTTCAATGCAACCTTTGATTTTCTGGGCAAGCAAACCTGTCACCTTTCTTGTGCTGAGTGGGAACCACTTAATTTCAAAGCTGATGGCTTTCTTCCCATTTAGAATACAACCTTTGGCATTGTTCTTGTCAATTTCTCCTCCGGTGAATTTTTCTCAACAATATTATAGCCAATTAACCTGTTCAAGAACTGTGTTGGCTAAATCAAAGCTGACCTGTTATAATGCAATTCAGCTCCTTCTTGAGTTAATTGCTACTAAGCCTGTCCACTTTCTCTGATAAACTGAGCCAATATTACTCCTGATTAAATGGTCAGGTTTGGTCATTTTAAACCACTTTTATAGGCCAAACTCTATTTTCATGGACTGTTTTCAAAGAAACACGGATTGCCATTTTATTGTCACCTAAGCAATAACCGAGTTGAATAGACACAGAAGAAATTCTGTGGCTATATTTACTCAATACATTGAGCTATGCGTAATGCTAACCAAGGTTAGAGCACTAACTTGCCCAAATTAATCAAGTTAATTATCCCACTGATAGCCTTTGTCTCCTTTGTTGCTGTGAGTAGCAATATTTGCATTTATAAATATTATTGTTCACATTGTTGTTATAAGAAAAGATCTACAGTAGAAGGTTAATTCCCGGGCCATAAAAACAAGATTTTCCAAATGGTAGACTTATTCCCTCTAGGAACATCCATGGATTATCAATTGTCTAACAGATTTTCTCCCTCCCAAAAAATTCAGAACTGAATTAATAATAATCTTGTTCACTGTTTCTAGAGAAAATAAATATGATGTAATTATGTACAATATTAGTATCTCAGCTTACCTATTTACTATTTATTTATTCGATATGTATATTCACCCAGCTAGTAATTGTTCGCAGCTCACAACAGTTAAAACAACATCCCAATAAAAACAAGTTAAAAAAACCAGTTGGCAATATATAAACATATGGTGCTGTTCAGTAAAGGGGCTCACAGCATTTGTGCCTGATATGGTATTGAAATCTTTGGAAGCCCCTAAGGAATACACCCACCTCAAAGACAAGTCTAGCAGATGCAAGGATGCCTGAATATGAGAAATTGCTCATCAGAAATATCTAGTTCCTTTGGCTAGTTAATCCTCAATGAATTCTAATAGAGGATAGGTAAGGAGTTTAAAGGTAGAAGCATAAAAACCAGTGGGAGAAGTATCCAACCAAGCTATTACACTAGTTTTCCCTAACTGCTACACTTCCACCAGTGATGGGTTTCAAAATTTTTGGGAACCTCTTCTGTGGGTGTGCCCTTCCTTGTGGGAGTGACTTGCTGTTCATGTGACTGGGTGGGAGTGGCTTGCCGGCCCTGTGACCAGGTGGGAGAGGCTTGGCAGTCATGTGACCAGGTGGCAGTGGCTTGGCAGTCATGTCACTGGTTGGGAGTGGCCAAGACGACGTCACTGAATGGATGATCTACAAGAAGATATAAAAAAGGAAATTTATTATTTTGTGTACTTACTACTTAAATAAGATTAAAATAAGTATACAAAACAATAAAAGAGCTACTTACAGAAAGAAGATGACCATCCTTGCCAGTCTTCAATATCACTGACTCCAATGAATGGCCTGCACAAAGAAGAGACACAGAAATGAACTCTTTCATTGCATGCACTGCATTAGGATGAAACCAGCACACAAAATAGTAGAAAAGGAAGATTACTGTTCTTTTCTGTATTGAAATCACCCACTGACCACCTTGCTCCAATGAATGGCCTGCACAAAGAGATACAGAAAGGAAGACTTTAATTGTTTGTACTACTATATTAAGGATGAAACAAGCACACAAAGCAATAAAACAGCTACTTACATAGGAAAGATGACTGTCCTAGCCGTCATACTCTGTTGCCTCTTCATCCTGTTAAATAATACGAACTGCAGAAGAAATAAAACAATATTGGACTCGATTGTGGTTGTAAGCTGAGGACTACAGTACAGGTAACAGAAGAGACCTCTGTTTTCACCCAACAATGTACAGTCTTTTCAGGAAGGATGTCCCTCAACAAACAGGAAAGATACAGTTTTTCATCTAAGAAGTTAGATCAAGAATGAATGTCATAGGTAGATTCACAGAGCAATACAGATTTCTTTTTCTGAAATGTATTCCTCAGTTCAAAAAACAGGAATATATGAATTAGGTTCAGTACTTAGGACAGACCAAGTAGCTCTTCAAGAGTTAGTGGTGTCATGGTTAGAAGAATGGTAAAACAAGATATGGATTTTAAACCAGTAATATTTGTTTGGACATTTCAAAGGGAATACAATACATATTTAATTTTACACATGTTAACAGCTGCTGGAATTGTGTTTGCACAACAGTGGAAAAACAAAGATATGAAAATGAATAAATATTAGAATGTGCAGGAATGAACAAATTGACAATTAAAATCAAGAAGTCTTTGAATAATTTTTCACGTGGAATTTATTTTAGCAATTGCTAACTAACAGAAACAGAAATTAGAAATCTAAAAGTATGAAAGAAAACACCAATTATGTAAGGAAAGGTCACTAAAATGAATAAGGAAATATTATTAGTACTTGATCATTATTAATGTGTGGGAAAGGCATTGTGGGAAATTATAAAGGACAGTGCCAGGAAGCTCACAGAACCAGCAACAACCTCACAATTACCTAAACAACCAGGTATCACACAGAAACACAAAATCTACCTTGCACCAACCTGGCCTGCCCATAGAAAAGCAGCCACCTTGAGACACATAAACCATGCACCAACCTGTACACTTAAAAGCAACATATTGCATCACAAATAAAACATTTGCAAAAAGGAATAACATTTCTTGTAATAAACATATTCTATAAACAATAAATAAATAAAAATTCCCTAAAATATTTTTTTTAAAAAGATATTCTATAAATAATAAAAAAAATCCTTAAAAACTATTTAAAAATATTCTATAAACAATAAATTAAAATAAAACCATTAAAAATATTCTATACAGAATAAATTAAAATAAAACCAGTTAAAAGTATTCCACACACAATAAATTAAAATAAAATCAGTTAAAAAATTCTATACTCAATACTTTTATATAAAATGATTTTAAAAAATTATGTACATAATAAATAAAATATTATTTTAAAAAATATTAAAAGCATAAAAGAAAAAAAATCGGGTCACTTACCAGCAGGCAGAATCAGCAGCTCTCCGATGTGATGGATGCAGCAGGGAGCAGGCAGGCGACGAGGCAGCAGGTAAGCTGGACTGAAGGGACAAGGGACAACCACGACAGCTAGGCCCACGGCCTGACAGGCTTAGTCAGCCAGGCAAGGCTGAGGACTGGGGAGGGAAGGCCGGGAGGGTAGCAGGAAACCCCCTTTCGGCCACGCGGCGTACGCCAGCTCGCGGCTTTCAAGAGGGAAAGCCTGAAACTCTTCCCTCATGAAAGGCGCTAGCTGGCATATGCTAGCCTCCCACCATTACCACCGCCACAGCCCACCGCCTTTCGGCTGCAGGCTGGCTTACACTAGCTTCCTGTCACCACTGCTGCGCCCATTTCGGCCATGCAGTGTATGCCAGCTCGCGGTTTGCGTATGCTAGTCTCCTGACCGCCTTCCCTTGCGAAAGCCACAAGCTGGTTTATGCTAGCCTCCTGCTGCTGCCTAACGCCTTTCAGCCACGCAGCATATGCCAGTCCATGGCTTTCGCGAGGGGAGGCATTAAGGCCTTTGTACGTGAAAGCTGCAAGCTGGCGTATGGTGGCCTCCCGCTGCACCCACCCCCTTTTGACCATGCAGCGTATGTCAGCCCGCGGCTTTTGCGAGGGAAGGCCAGAAGGCCTTCCCTCACGAAAGCCGCGAGCTGGCGTACGCTAGGCTCCCACCATTCTCCCCCCTTGCACTTAGTTGCTTACCTGTGGGAAGCAGCAAGCTGCTGGAACCTGAAGCAAAGCGAAGGGAGGACCCGATCAGTAAGCGCAATGCAGCAGCTGCTCGAGAATGAGAAAGACTCTTTTCAAAAGAGAAAGACTCTTTTCAAAAGAGGAATGTTTGCCATTGGCACCACTCTTTTAAATGGGTGTTAGAGGCGGGCGGGTCAATTCCAGCCAGCTCACTGATTGGTTGAACTCGAGCTGCGACAGAATGGGTGGGGTGAGTGAACGACAGGGCCGAGGCAGGCATTCCAGAACTTACTTCCGGGTCCACCGGTGGAACCTCTTCTAACCGGTACAATAGATTTCATGAACCTTTTCTACTGAATTGGTTAGAACCGGCAGGAACCCACCTCTGACTTCCACTCATTTGAAGTCTTCCAGGTCTGAAGCTCTGTATATTATATAATTAATTCAAAAGCAATATGATTTACATAGTTTCTTTCCTCATCTAATTGTTGACTGTTGTGGCCAAATTTTTTGGCTGCAGTTAGATCCACCTCTATATTCATCAGCTGGAGCTATGAAACAGAGCACCAAATATCATATTTGTCACTACATTATTTTTACACGTTACCTACAGAAAGGAGCTTTTAACAGAGATGGACGAGCCCGAGCCCGAGCCCGAATATCGAGAATTGTACACCTTTTCCAACCACACTTGTAAGGTCATGGGAAAAGGAACTGTTTACGTTGAAGAGCTCAATACATTCATCCCTGATGTTTATTACATACCTTCAGCAACCAGTAATTTGCTTAGTCAAAGTCACTTGTCTAGAGAGCTAAAGTTCCAGGTTCACCACCTCGAGAAAGCAAGTTACATAGTGAAAGATGGAGATATTGTTGCTGAAACCATGCTGATTGGTGGTGTTTATTACTTAAAGCCAAAAGCACAGGCAAGTATGCAAACTCCAAAAAGGGATAGCACGGGCCCAGAGAGAGTTGCTTCAGAGAGAGAACCCGTTGCTACTCCAAAGGTTCCTAAAGCCAACAAACAGAGAAAAAAGAAGCAGGTTGCTCAGAGCAAGCCTGAGGTTCCTCATGAAACTTTTAATGTTGAAAATTCACTAACTGGTACACCTTTGCATTCCAGGTGTATCCACAAGTGGCATAGAAGATTGGGGCATGCCAGTTTCCGTGTTCTTAGGAAAATGCCGGAGTTCGCAAAAGGTTTGGATCTTAAGGGGTGTAAGGTGTTTTTGGATTGTGCAGTTTGCAGGAAAGCTAAATCCAAGGCAACTGCAATTCCCAAACATGCTACACGCCTGTCAACACGCATTTTTTATTTGGTACACACTGACATAGTGGGTCCTTTCCCACCATCATTTGGTGGCAGAAAGTATTTTCTAACAATTGTAGATAATCATTCTAGATATGGATTTGTATATCCTATGAGAGAGAAATCTGAGACCTTTCAGATCTTTAAAGACTTTGCAACTTTTGTTTCTACCCAATACCAAGTTCGCATCGCCAGAATCCAGAGCGACCGTGGTGCAGAATTCATGTCTCAGCGTTTCCAGGACTGGATGCGTAAGAATGGAATTCTTCATCAGACATCCGCTCCATATACACTGGCTCATAACGGAGTCGTAGAAAGAAGACAAGGGGTTCTACAAACCATGATGCGTTGTCTTCTAGAAGATGCCAATCTCGGTAGCATATACTGGGGTGAAGCAATCAAATATGCAAATTACATTGTCAACCGTACTTGGAGCAGTGTAATAAATTAAACTCCTTTCTACATGATGTATGGCTACAAGCCTGATCTCCAGAACCTCCACATTTTTGGTTCATACGCTATGGTGAACATTCCCTTAGCTCAAATAAGAAAAGGAGGTCCAGTAGCAAAGAGACTGAGATTTATGGGTATTGATGATAATTCAAAATGGAGCAAATTTATTGATCCTAAACATGCAATTGTCATTTCACAATCTGCTAATTTTGAGGAAGATATTGACTGGTCCAAGATTCATTCCAATGATCCTGGACTTTATTTTCCTAGAGATGATGTTGAAGATGCCACACAGCCTGATGACCAACGTTCACAGGCAGATATTTCTTCTACCAGTTTTTCACAACCTGATGTTCCATCTTCGCAAGCCACAGATGCTGATGGTAGCGACAAACGTGAGGACGAGGACGAAGAAGAAGAAGAATGGACTGTTGTTCCAAGACATTCCAAGAGGGTCACAAAAGGAATCCCTCCACAACGATATTCGTGGCAACTGGCAAAAACACCCTTGCCTTTGATTTACAATGTTAGTCTTCCTCCTGATACATTCACACAAATCAAGCAGCTTCCTGATTCGGAGCAAGACAAATGGTATGATGCAATGCAGGATGAAATGGACAGTTTAAAAAAACTTAATGTATTCACACCTGCAAAACCTCCAGCAAACAAGAAAGTCTTGGCACTCGATGGGTCTACAGAATCAAGAAGAAACCAAATGGTGAGTCTTTATACAAAGCCAGACTTGTAGCTCAGGGTTTCACTCAACGTTATCCTGAGGACTATACAAACACTTACTCACCTACAGTTATAACTGAAAGCGTAAAAATTGCTTTAACCACTGCAACTATTCTTGGTTTAGAAGTTTTCCAATTTGATGTGGACACAGCCTATTTACATGCAGACCTAGATGAAGAGATCTACGTAAGAAGCCCTCCAGGATTCCGACAGCAAGAAGGGGATACCTGGTTCCTGAACAAAAGTCTTTATGGTCTGAAACAGTCAGGTTTAATGTGGTATTTATGTCTTACTGACAAACTAAATTCAATGGGCTTTATTAAGTCTGAAACTGATGAATGCGTGTTCACAAAAAGATCTAACAATGCATATGAGATAATTCTTGTTTATGTTGATGATATTGTTTATATTGGTCCAAATAAGAAAATGAGTGAGATTTTTGCTAAAAGTTTGCAGAAATACTTCACACTGAAATCTTTAGGTCACATTAGCACTTATTTTGGTGTTCAGATTGAAAAAACACAGAAGGGGTTTAGTCTTTCACAAGAGGAGAAAATTGACCACATTTTGCACCATTGCAACATGAAAGATGCTAACACAACAAAGCCACCCATGCAAACAGATTTTCACAACTTTACACATGAACCAAGTCCTGAGTTCGAGGACCAAACACTTTATCGTTCAGTCATTGGGTCACTATTGTACATTAGTAGTTGGACCAGACCCAACATTGCACTAAGTGTTAATCTTTTATCATGACACGTAGGTAAGGCAACACAATTTCATTGGACATGCATTAAGAAGTTATTGAAATACCTGAAACACACTAAACACATGAAGTTATTGCTAGAGCCAACACACACCGATTATGCAGAATTATGTTGTTATGCAGATTCTGATTGGGCAAGTGATAAGAAATCACGCAAAAATACTTCAGGTTACATGATGTTCCTGAATGGATGTCCTGTTTACTGGCAAGTGAGAAAACAGAGTTTTGTTTCATGTTCATCTACTGAAGCTGAATATGCTTGTGTTTCAGATGCTTGTAATTCTCTAACGTGGTTTGATGCTTTGATCACAGATATCTGGACACATCCGATTCGACCAATCACCGTGATGGAAGATAATGCATCGGTGGTTTACATTTCTGAGTCACATTCACAGGTTCAAGGTCCAGACACATTGACATTTGTTATCAAAACCCAAAGCAATTAGTTAAGCAAGGTTTTATTAAATTGCAATATGTTTCTACACATGATCAAATTGCTGACATGCTCAACAAACCACTTCCAGCAGCTCAACATGAGTATCTGCGAAAGAAGATGTGCCTTATTTTATGATTTGATGACATCAGCCCAACTAGCAAAAGAAGGGGTGTCACTGCGTTATTTTGGTTTGTCAATTGAGCTTCTATTATGAGTTATACTGTAGAGAAGTTTTTCTTATCTGACAATGATTTACTGCGCATGCTTCTTAACACGTTTCTTAATACGTCACACTTTCTTGAACTTTTCTTCTGATCTTCGTCTGCCTACCGGAGAAGGTGGGCGACAATTGCTCTTGCCAAAATGTAACAATTAGATAGATCTGTTTTATTTTATTTTTCATATTAAAGTTTGTTTTTCATTAGAACATGTTATCGGGTTTTATTTCTTATCTGGAGATGTGCTGCAAGGAGGGGCGACGATCCACACCTCGTTAATTGAAGGTGGGAGGGAAACTTCCCATCCTTCATCAATATTAAACTAGGATCATTTATGTGCAGTTTGAGAAAGAAGCAATGATTCTGTGGATATTTGAAGTATTGGTTTTTTTTTTTTAAGGTTTCATAGTTACACTATTTTACAGAAATATTAATCCAGACAAACAACTAATTGAAAGAAAGGACGTGATTGCCATATATCCATTAAGCAGTGTCACTATTAAATGAAAGCTGCTTCAATGAAATAAGTTCATATGCTTAGCAGGGCTGGCTATGAAATCAAAATTTCATACCTCCTTGAAATACCAGGTTAGTTCTGTGTAGCTTCTATAGCACATTCCACTTCCATGGATTTCCATGACGTTTAATTAGACATATAATTATATTATTGAAATAAAGAAGACTCAAATGTTGTAGTTGTGGCTGAATTATATTGTGGAGTTTGAGTAACAGTTTGCTATACCAGGGGTGGGCTTCAAAAATTTCAGCAACGGGTACTCTGGCTGGTTACTGGGTGGGTATGGCCATGGTGGGCATGGCCTAGTCGGCCTCCTATACCATGGCTGGGGGCGGGGGCATTTTCACCTTCCCCAGGCTCTGGAGGCTTTACTCAAGCCTCTGGGAGGACAAAAATTGCCTCCCCGGGTTCTGAAGGCCTTCCAGGAAGTCTGTTTTTTCTCTTCCCCCCCCGAGCCTCCACGCAGGCCCTGCACGCACCTGGCATCTAAAATGGGCCATGTGAGGATTCCTGGGAGGGGCAGGGTGGGCATGTCCAGCCAGGGGTGGGATTTGGAGGTTCTCTGAATCAGCCATAATGTTAGCTACCCGTAGTAGCCCACCCCTAGCTCTACCTTCTGCCTTACAGTTGGCTCATTTTGTGTGTGATGATAAAACAAGAATCTTGTAGTAATATTAAAGCCTTACCATTTATTATAGGGAAAAAAAAAACTTTCCATAATACATTTTAGACTTTATGGCTTTTGGTTGTTTTTGCTCTAACGCGTTACAGTTGTCTGGAGGTAATAAGGCAATTTATTAATTCCATTATTAGAAAAAAGATGGTGTAATGCAGTCATTATTCTTTTGCAACTATATTCTTTGCTTTAGGGGCATTGGAAATATATAGAGGAGTAATGGCAATGCCAGTTCTGAAATTAATTTCTATTCCGTACCAGAACAGACAATAAAGATTTCTATGGGACAATCACTATGCTTAGCTAGATAGGATGATTACTGTTAGATATGTAGTATTCTTAAATATAAAGTCTGCTACTCATTTTGGGTCAGCATTACTTCTGTGGAAACCAGAACAAGACTTACACTTAGGAAAACTGAAATTACTCAGCTTGAGGCAATGTAAAATAAGGAACACCTGCAATGATGCTGTCTTTGAAATTCTCATGTATGATAGGAATGTGAGTTATAACTTAAATAAGTTTTCAAAGTACTTCATAACACTTTTTAAATTCCATGATTTGATTGGATAATTGTACCCTTACCAAATAATTATTTCATCATTACATTGGGCACTAATATTAAGCTGTGCACTGTGTTCTATTCTCATGATGCATTCCCAAACACAGAGTACTGTCACATTACCACTCATTGGATTTACAAGTTGTTTCAAATAGAAAGTAAATCTAACCTACTTTTCCTCCAGCAGTATTTTGCAATCCATTTTCAGAAATGCACTCCTCCTTAGAAACAGAAATCCCTGGGAGGCAGGGTGGGGTCAAGAATCAACATCTCCTCCAGAAGAGCAGGAAACAGGCACTCAAATGCCTAGTCTTCCTAATGGAAAGATGTAGGAAAAAGACATTTTCCAGTGTTTGCAGACCACTTAAACATGCTCAGCTTCTGGTATGTAGGACAGAGTTATTTGAATACAAATTCCATTGAGATCAGGGCTGTTCAAA
This sequence comes from Natrix helvetica, assembly GCF_964273705.1. NCBI lineage: Eukaryota > Metazoa > Chordata > Lepidosauria > Squamata > Natricidae > Natrix > Natrix helvetica. The sequence continues at coordinate 261,628,343 of NC_138548.1, forward strand.
AATTCATTCACAATTATATGTCCCTTTATGCTCAGAAAGTGATAGCACATGGGCAACTAGGTTCAGAATCTAAGCTTGATAAGTACTTGATAGGAGATGTCCAGGAATTCTAGCACTGAGAAGCTTTTTAATAACAACAATACAAGCCATCAGTAGAAGACAATGTCAACAACTTCTATATTAATATTGAAGGAAATTGCAGCGATGTATCTCTGTAATCTCCAGAAGTTGAGCTCAATTCAAGAATATCAGTTCTTTTGGAGAACAAAGTGAAGAATAGTAAACCTAAGGAAACTGGCCTTGTGTTTACTAGGTTCATTTTTGGGATGAAACAACACTGATTCTCTAAATATTATCTGAATAGTGGAAATCTTGCTCAGGGAACAGAATAAAAGGCTGAACCTCTGAAGATTACAAAGATAAGTCCATGCAATTTCCTATCAGTAATATAGAAGTTGTTTGAATAAAATATTAAAATAGAGCAATTATATTTACAAGTAAAAACGGAGAACAGGGTGCACAACTTTTTCCAGGCTGAGGGCCTCACATAACCCTTGAGTTGTATAACAAAGGAGGAGCTGGAATTTATCATCTTCATCATTATCAGCTAGTCCAGGGTTGTCAAATTTGCAGCCTGCGGGCCAGATGCATCACACACTGGCCATGCCTAACCCTATTTTAGTGAAGGGGAAAAATGTTGCAATGTTGTGAGCCCTGATCTAGTCAAGCAAAACCAAAAACAGTTGTATTGATAATTGCTGTATATTAAATTTAGATATGGCTATAATGATTACTTTCCGGTCATATATTCAATGTTTCCCAGTTTTCTTATTTTAAAAATTATAAAATTGTAACAATTAAGAGGCTTTGGGAGAGGGGTGGGGTATGTCCTTCGAGGCTTGGGAAGACTGAGTAGAATCTATATATTGCTGAAACTAAGTAAACTCAGTGTAAATTCCTTGGGACAGTGTGCTTGTATAATAAATGGACTGAGTTTGTATGACAGAACAAATCACAACTACCAAACCCATTTTAGCCTAGCATTTTATAGAAACCCAATCTGTATTGTTAGTTTTTGGTTCATTGTAATGCAAACTTAGAATATTGGATTAATGGAACACTTTATGATTAAATTAAGCACAGATAGCATAGTAGGAGCAACTTCACTCAAGTTGTCAGCAAGGCAAGAAAAGGACAACTTAGTCCTGAAATAACTGTAGACAACTGGTCTATATATAGATTACATATAGTCTGTAACTAAGAATTTCAAGATGTTGCCAGGATACTGATAGTCTTAATTTAGTGATTGCCTTGTTTAGCAACTGTTTGCGGTTATGATGATGATGGAGAAGTAACTTTATGGCCAGTCCTTTCATTTATGACCTTTGAAGATCTGTTAAACAAAGGAAAGCTGAAGTAAGATCATAAGCACAATTGCCATCTTACTTAACAATGTCTTCACTTAACAACTGAGGTGCCAATTTCAATTATGGTCACTACATAAGGACTACCTGTAATCTAGAAGAACAACGAAAATGGTGTATTCTGACACCAAAAAAGAAAGCTCAAGGAAGTTAGGAGTTACTGATATTTTAATGTATTTTAAAGACTCAGTGCTATTGATGAGAATATTGAATCTTGGTATATGACACTGTTAGTAATGCATCTGGACTAGGCTCCCCCCCCCACTTGCTTCTGGACTGAGAAACTTAAAAGTGTCCCTCATAGATTTACTGGCAGGACAGTAGTTTTAGGTAGATAAGCACAGCTTTACTGGGAAATCATTGTGGGAAATTCTGTTCAATCTAATTAGAAGAAGGCACAACTCTCTTAATTCGATCAATGATGAAAGTATATGACAATGGCTGGCTGCCTTTTCTAGGAAAAATAGTTGGCTGCCTTTTCTAGGAAAAATATATATGAAACTTTGAACCAAGGCCTCTAATCATTAAGAGGAAAACAAGGTACCTAACTGTTTGAAAATGCTAGTACATGGAATCTTGAATGTTTGCAAAGTCTCATGGATATAACATTACAGAACTGGGAAAATGGATAATTTGATAAATTCTTTCCCTGGATTTGTACATCCTGATATTTTTTTTTTCCTTTGCACGAAAGCTTCAGGTTATGTTATCAATTTTCTCAGGTGAAATACTACTCAGATAAACTACAATACTAAATGGCTCTACAACACATTGTATCCAAAGAAGATTAGTTCAACTCTGGCTTCATATTGCACACTCTGGCTTAAAAAGTTGTGCAGTCCTACATACTAACCATCCGAGTATTTCCACCCCCCTCCCCAGGGTTTATGTGGCAATTCATGCATGAGTCTAAAATGTGTTATTTGGCTGACAATAAGTTAATGAACTTGCTGCTTACTTATGTAACATATGTCTTATTGCATAGACACAGTGTCAGCTTCTCTAGTGATCTGTCAAAACTAAGTAGCACATACTTCAATATATGTGACAGCATATACACAAAAATCTATTCAAAGTGTGTCTTGTAAATTCAATAAGCTTAAAGACTGCAACAGCTATGAGTATGTGTTGCTAACATATTCATTTGACAACAAAGAAACATGATACCTGTGATAATGGTGGCTTAATGAGTGGCATTTCTGCTGGTGTCCTTTTGTCCATTAATTAGCCTTGGCCAAAGATCTAAGAAGTTATTGTGATTATTTCTAAAATGAGTACTTATTTTTAAAAGGACATTGTTATGCATATTATCTGGAGATCTTCTAGAATTATCCATTAATACCTTAATATTCCCTAAAAGTCATTTCTCTGCCTTCTGGGAATTAGTAGGAGAAAAATATGCCTACAACAATATATTATTGGTATTATTAAACAATCTTATCTTTCTTTGGCTTTAGTTTAGTGTGAGCTCCATCCTTCCTTCAGCACCATATCTAATTTGTTAGGTACTAATGGCCATTTTTCATTCATTTCCTGAGAGCAATTATGTCTTTATACCACCATAAAATACTTGCACAAAGCTAAAACAGATTTTAACCGATGGCTAAACCTGCTGGTTTAGCAAATGGTCAAGATTCATCTTCTTCCAAGGTAGGGAAAAGGAGAGGATGAAATGGAGGGAAAGTAAGAATAGGAGAGAGAGGGCAGGAAGGGGAAGAAGAGGGGAGGAGTAGGGGAGAGAAGGGGAATAAGAAAAGGGATAGGAGAGGAGGAAAAAAGAAAGTAGAGAAGATGGGAGAGTAGGAGAAAAGAAGAGGGAAGAAGAAGTTGGGTTGTGGTAAAACAAGATGGATGTATGGAATGGCAGCAAAGCAATCCCAATTATATTTTTAAACCTTTAGTTAGAGAAATGAATTGTTACAAATGTTAAAAGATACCACATAATATTAATAATAGCTATGAGAATGTATATTTGTGAATGTATGTATGAGAAATAAATAAAAAAACTTTTTTTCAAAAGAAAAGATTCATCTTCTCACCCTGCCACCGCCCCACCTCGTGTTAACCACAATGAAAAGATATTTATTTCATCAACTTGGTGAAAGTAGAGACAAAGCAACTACCACACCAGCTGAGGCAGGACAGAAGTCTCCCGCCCTTCCTAGCCACAGCTTCCACCTGCTATTTGAGCAGGAGATGTGAGCTCAGACGAACCTCCAAATTCCAATCCAAGTCATTTGGGATGTGATCAGAGATTAATTACTGGGACTGATGTTATTATTTTGCCTAGATGTTTATTGATGACTAGCAACTTCATTTTTAATAAGCACTCTTGTACCTCTGACAACCTCCAACCCAGGTTAAGGTTTTCCATAGCATCTCCAAATAGGGCTAGGATACTGATATAACAGAATGTCATCAGCTTATTGATCACATCTCAACCCCATACCTCTTCCAGACATTCCGTATATATATGTATGTATGTATGTATGTATGTATGTATGTATGTATGTATGTATGTATGTATGTGTGTTTGTGCTTGTGTTTGTGTTTGTGTTACAACCCCTGGTATGCCCAAATATGGGAGGGACCTCACTACTCCATATATATATATATGTTATATTTGTACTGATAAATAAAGGGAGACTTTAATCATACCAGGGGTTGTAACACAAATATATATATATTTATATATATAAATATATATATAGATTTTCACGAGTGTAGGTATGCTGGTTTTGTTGTATTCGGGTCTTTTCCTGTGTAAGATTGAGATTGTCTTTGCAACATTTCAGCGAGATCGCACTCGCCATCTTCAGGCTGTGGTCTTTGGCTTAAAGTGTGACTGGAGCTGCCGTCTTTCTGTATATCTTGGTGGGAGGGGATGGAGTGCTGGCTTTGTTTCAGTAGGTGGAATGATTGGTTGTGTGTGTCACGATGTTAAAAAGTTTGCTAGGCCTGAACTGACTGAACTGACATTCAAGAGTTAAACTAAGAAAGCTTTATTGTGCAGGTCATAAAACAAAATGTTATCTGAAAGTGATTTATTGCGCATGCGTCACACATTCCAGAAACTTCTTCCTTTGTTCTTTGTCCGATTGCCAGGGAGCTGGCAACCGGAGCTTTTATTATCAAAATGTAACAATTAGTTTATTTTACTTTTATTTACTTTTATTAAAGTTTGTTTATTAATTAGAATACTTCTCAAAGACTTTTATTTTATTTTCTTAATATCTCAAAAGATATGCTGAAGGGAATCAGCCTGGTCCATTGATCTCACATTTTCTCCAGGGTGTTTGTTTTTTCCCCTGACAGTGTGGTTGTATCATGATTGGTAGATTGGTGCTGATTGGTGCTGGCTGTGTGTTCCTTGTTCTTTTGTATTGTAACGGCCTGGATGGTGGGTGGTGTTCGTTTATTGGCTAGGGCTGGTTTCCAGATGTTTGGTAGGTGGGAGGTATCATCACGTTTATTCATGTTGTGGGGGTGTTTCTCTATTTCGATGGCTTCCATAATTATTCTCTTGTTGAGGTGTTCTGTTTTGGAGATTAACCTGGCTCCTTCAAAATTGATTTCATGTCCTGTAGCTTTAAGGTGCTGGAAAAGGGAGGAAGTTTTTTTCTTTTTTTCTTACTGCATTCTTGTGTTCTGTGATGCGTGCATTTATTGTCCTGTTTGTCTGTCCTATATATGTTGCAGGGCAGGTTTTGCATGGTATTTCGTAGACTCCTTGGTTTTCTAGCTGGATTTTGTCTTTGGGGTTTCTTAAGATGTTGGCTATTTTTTGGTCAGTGGTGAAGGCTGTTTGATATTGTGCTTGTGGAGAATTTTGCTGATTTTATCTGTGGTGCCTTTGATATAAGGGAGTAGGGCGATGCCATTGTCCTGTTCTGTGTCTTGGTTTTTTGGGGGAGTCTCCTTTTGGATTAGGTTGGTGATTGTTTTTCTTTGGAATCCATTGGAGATTAATACATTTGTGAGTTTGTGTAATTCAGTTTTCAGGTGGTCTTTGTCAGCTAGGTGTTTGGTTCTGGAGATGAGGGTCTTGGCTACAGAGTTGATCTGTGCAGGGTGGTGATGGGATTGTGCATTTAAGTAGCGGTTGGTGTGTTTTTTTTTCTGGTAGATGGTGTGTCCTAGGGAGCCATTGGGTTTTTTGTAGATTAGGACATCCAGAAAGGGAAGTTGTTTGTTTGTTTCCATTTCCATGATGAATTGTATTTTGGAGTGTAGGCTGTTGAGATGTGTGAGGAAGTTGTCCAGTTTTTCTTTCCCATGTGGCCAAATCACAAAAGTGTCATCAACATATCTAAGCCAGAGTTTGGGTTTGTGTTTAGATTTGTCTAAGGCGTTGGTTTCAAAATGTTCCATGTATAAGTTTGCAATGAGAGGTGAGAGGGGTGATCCCATGGGTGCTCCTTCTATCTGTTTGTATCTTTGTCCATTATGGATGAAGTATGTGTTGGTTAGGCAGTGGTTGGTCAGGTCCAGGATGTGTTTAGGGGGGTTGTGTTTGTTCTGGATAGCTGTCAAGGCTTCTTTTATGGGCACTTGGGTGAAGAGGGATATGACATCGAAACTCATGAGTAGGTCGCTGGGTTGTAAGTTTTGTTTCTTTATTGTTTCTATGAAGTGGAGAGAGTTTTGTACGTGTGAGGTTATGTATTCTGTGTAAGGTTGGAGTTGTTTGGCCAGGAATTTGGCAAGATTCTGTAGAGGTAAGTCTATGGAGCTGACTATGAGTCTGAGTGGTATTTCTTCTTTGTGTATCTTGGGGAGGCCATAGAGTTTGGGGCATCTGGAAGATTTCTCTCTGAGGATGATTCTTTGCTGGACCTCTTCACTGAGGGCAGAGGCTTTTATTTTGGATTTGGTGGTTTTTTTCCAGGTAGGTGGTGGGGTCTGTGTTTATAGGTTTGTAAGCAGGGTCTTGGAGTAGGTTTGACTACCAAGCCAAACTATCCAACCTGAGTATGGGGTAGGAATGTTAACTGAGTAAATGTTTTAGACAAGACTCTCCCTAGTTCTTACAAAGATAAAAGGAGGAGATGAAAAATCCAGACTTGCAAGATTCTATTACTACAGCTTTACAATAAAAGTAGTACTGACGTACATGGCATTGTATTATTAGTCTGATCTACTTAGAAGCACTGATAATGAAATGGGGAAGACCGGTCATCCTTGTGGATGTACTACATTGCAGTAGCTGTAAACTTAAGCAGTCCAACTGAATGGACTTAAGCAGTCCACCATGACCAACTGAAACCACCAATTCAAGCCCTAGTGGAAACGTAGGGTCCTCTGTGGCTGATTCTCCACCATTATTTTCACAACAGACTTTCGGGAAAGGCAAAGGTTAGAGGTTTGGATAAAATGAGTAAAAATGGCTGTCCCTGTCTCCTACAGAGCCATTGATCAGTGCCTGGATCTAGCCATTCATGCCTCATGTGGCTATTCAAAGACGGAGAGGAAGATACAGATATAGTTAACAAGTTACAAAGCTCATACTACAGAGAACCCTATCTATTTCTTTACATTCTACAAGCTCAATAGAAAGAAGGAGAAGGATGGGAAAGGGGAGAAAGAGAAGAAGGAGAAAGAGAAGAGGGAAAGGTTTATTATACCTGGCAATTCTGAGCAATGTTATATTTGAGTTATTGCCATGGCGGTTTATACTCCCAAATGAAGAGGTTCCCAATGAGTTTTTGTTTCACTTCTTCGGAGTTATGAATTGGTGAAGAGAGTCAAAGTGTCCTAAGATAGCAAAGCTATACATTGTGCATGCCTACAGAGTTAGATGTTTACACTAGATAATATATAGTTTCTACTTAAAAATTCACAGATCAGTACTGTTTTATTGTATATAGATTATCTTATCTACCATCTTCTGACCTAACTCGTGATCTTCTCAAAAGGAAGAATGAATCTTCCTCAAGTAGAGCGGCCTGCCTTAATAAAGTGCTTGGACACAGGGACTCTAGTCAATAAACATAAAAGCCTTAATCAATTGATGGGTTTGATTAGTCCCATAATTGAATAACCATTGATTTAAAATGCAGGCATTTAATTAGACTTTCATTAAAATAATTGTTTCAGACAGAAGTTCAGCATTGTGGAAGCAAGAAGGGAATATTGTATGGTACAGATGAAGAGCTCTGAAAAAAGGTACAGTAACTTTAAAGAATGCTCTGTTTGTAGGGGTGTATTATGCACAAATATTTAATAAAGGAGCAGATTGTATCAAGTATAATGTCACTTTATTTCAATAATACATTTAAATCGCTATATTATGGTCAAGATAATGCAGCAGAACTACTTTCCATTGCTATCCCAATTCAGATATATACTGTACATACATAGCTATCATATTATTCCCTTTCTGTGTGAAAAGTGCCTCAAATTAATAAGAAACAGTAAGCCAAATAAATCAATAATGATGTGGAAAAAAAAGAAACAGAATAAAATATACTTTACATCAATATCATTGATTATATTGCTTCATATGTTTTCCCCTGCAAATTATACCCATTTCCACCATATCTGTAGGACAATCATAGGTTGTCTTTTGTTCAACTACAGCATCCATTATGAGGGACAAGGGAGAGGCGTCAGAAAATATGTGTCACGATACTGCAACAAAACGTCCCATCTGTTGTCATTCCATGCAGTATTGCAATGTAACTGTGAAAAGGTATATCTTTCATAGTGGCACCACAACACACATTTTATCACTTTCACTTAGTTTAGGTTAGAAACAGCCACTAATTCTTCTCAGACACTTTTTTATTTTCAATAACAGATTAATTCCAAGGAGGGGAAGGAGTTTTGCGTCCTGTTCTTGGAATTGGTGCCTTTGCATCAGTGTTGACTCTTGTCCCAAAGGTGCTTTTTCATGAGGCAACCGGACTTTCTGGTTTTTCTTTAAAGACATATCGCTTCTCATCCAAGAAGCTTCTTCAGCTCTGATTGAATGGTGGGGAATGGAAGGATTTATACTCCTTGCAGACAGCTGGTCATTTGCATTCTTTTAGAAAGTCGTTAAGGTGACCTGGAGGTTTATTTGTGTCATCAGGGTGACCTGATGACAGACTGGGGACAATCATGACCTACATGACTGAGAATCTCCATAGACCTGTTGACTCTTGGTGACTGCCTAGGCTAGTCCCTGTTGTATACTTAGTAAGACTATAGAAGCGATTTTCCATTTCCTGCTTCTGAGTGCTGAGAGAGAGTTGCTGGCCCAAGAACACACAGCTGGCTTTCTGCCTAAGGTGGGACTAGAACTCAGTCTCCTGGTTTGTAGCCTGGTGCCTAAACCATTACATTAAACTAACTCTCAATTTCAATTGCCTATGATTTTTTTTTTGTTTCCTGTGTACTATCCATACTTCATAGATATCCTTTTTTTAACTTCTATTGCATTCAGATTACTTTTATGACAAACAAAAGATCAATCAATCGATCAGAATAGAGCTGAAAGAGACCTTGGAGGTTTTCTAGTTCAACTCCCTGCTCAAGCAGGAGACCCTATACCATTTCAGACAAGTGACTGCCCAGTCTCTTCTTAAAAACTTCCAGTGATGAAGCACCCACAACCGCTGAAGGCAAGCTGTTCCACTGGTTAATTGTCCTCACTGTTAGGAAGTTTCACCTTAATTCCAGGTTGCTTCTCTCCTTGATTACTTTCCAACCATTGTTTCTTATCTGATGCTTTGGAAAATAAGTTGAACCTCTCTTCTTTGTGGCAGCCCCTCAAATACTGGAATACTGCTATTATGTCACCCTTAGTCCTTCTTTTCTCTAGACTCGCCATACCAAATTGCTATATACCCAATTCCTATATACCCGAAATCAAATAATCTGTTTCCTTAGGAGCTGTATGATCACACCTTTTTTACACCATTTTTCCTAAAAAGAGAACATTAAAGGCAAAGGATTGTTCAGAGTTGGCAGAAAAAGACCCTCATTCAAAGAAATTTTGACAACTGCTAAGATCCAACTTCATGTAAAGCCTTATTCAATCACAAGGAGCAAGGTTGCAATTAGAAAGTACCAATTAGGAAGTAGAAGGAACATTACAGAGAGCCCAGGGGTTCACCATCTCTTCATTGTCATTACCATTGGCACTGTCTAATTGGGTTCCAATTCTTCACCAATCTGAGTGGTCTTTCAATCTGATATTACCAGAATTCTTCTTAGCAGCCTCTCCACAAGCAGAAACAAAGCTCAGGTTTACCCCAAGCATGCTCACATTATTTTAAGCAAAGTGAGATCTCTAATCTAGAAATTACCTTGCAAGTCAGTATACTGTTGCCCATTCCCCAACTACTAGGAGGTACAGGCAGTGTACACACAATCAGGATGCAGCATAAAAACCTCCAATGCTCCTACAAAATGTACACCCGAGTAGAAATTGAAACGAAGCAATTGAATGACACTGAGTATGAAGCCAAGGAAAGGGCAACTCAAGTAATTTAACGTAAACATTATTTAGAAAAAAGAAGGAACTGATTGACAATATGAGATCAGAAACATGACCAAGGTACTATTCTAGGGAGGATCAGGCAAAAGTAAAACACTGGAAGAAATGATACCATTTATTTTCTTGAATGTTTTTTCTTACCCAGTTTCTTCAAGAAATCTGGAATTGCAAACCTTAATTTGCTCAGGAGTGCTGAAGCCATGACTCATGGCTCCTTTGGAATCATAATCAATTTGGGAGGTGGGGTGTTACTTTTTCTTAAACACGATCTAATTTGTGCAGGCTAAGCAGGAGCATCAAAAAAAAAAAAAAAAAAAAAACACAACCCTCACTCCTTCTTTGTCTTAGCAAGCCAGAAGCAAGTTCACAAGTAAAGCAGGTATCAAATTTCACAGCAGATTTTAAGAAGGGCTAAACTAGTGAGTCTAGCCATCTGCAAAACCATGCACTGAACACAGCAACATGGTAAATAACAAATCATGCCGTATGCTGACTTCTAACATGACATACAGTACTATATCCCCAATCTTTGAAGTGTCTGCATATGTTTGGGAATTTGAGTGTTTTGTTCTATTATTTTGAATTTTACATTTCTAGCTTAACATTTCAAAAATCAAGATTTCTTATTGGGCGATAAGAGAAAAGCTAAAGATGATAAATTTTCTGGTTATAAAAATAAGCCCATCACTTGCCTCAATTAAATCTTCAGCTTTATTCATGGGTGGAAAGGGGCTGCTCAGATTAATTTATCACAGCATTGTAAAACTTGAAGAATTGGCCCATTTAAAACACAGCAATTGGAAGAATGGTAGGCAGTGATGCAACCAATAGCCCAGTGAACTTAATGACTAAGCATGTGAATAAACCCAGCTCACATTGATCCAGGATCAATACTCCATTGAGTCCAGTACATCACATTTTCCTAATATCCTTGATTCAGGAACTAACTGAAGACTCCTTTTTGAAGGGCACCAGGAATAACTGAGCATTGGCGAGTAAAGCAAGATGCGATGGAGACATGGATCAAGCCACCTGCAGAGTGTAATTATTTAGTTTAGTCACTAGGTGGCACTAGACTTAATTGTATTTGGATGGCATTTCCTGTTAGTACTCTGTTTCTAGTTAACAGAGAAAACGCATTTCTTGTTTAACTTAGTTACTTCAGATTGGGCTGTCTTCTAAACCTTCCATTATTTGACCAAACATTACTAAGACACAATCCTTCTGGTTCTGAAATAATAGAAGGAAGTGGGTAGGAAATGGATGCCATCTTTTTTTTTCTTTGGTGAAAACACTTGAGATAACCATACATGGCAGCAAACTTAGGCATGACTGATATTGTGAATATCATTTACAAGCAAACTTAACAAAGAACTCAGTTCCACTGAGTGCTTTGTTTTAATAGGAAAGCACCTCCATTCAAAGAATTGGAAAGCACCATGATATTTGATCTGTCTATGGATATTCTCAGTCATCCAGGTCATGGTTGTCCTAAAGGTGTTTTTTTTATGTTCATCCTGAAAAAGTTTGGAACTAATTATGAATTTATTGTATTATCGTGATTACTTGGAAAACACGTATAAACACTGCTTGTCAAAATTATGTGAGCAGGGGGACTTCTTAACACACAGAAGGATCAAATATCATGTCCTAAGATCATGTCCTTTTCCAAAGACTACTGGACTTTCTTTGTTCTTCTTGGATGGAAGCGAAATGCTTTCAAGGAAAAACAAAGAAAGTCCAGTAGTCTTTGGAAAAGGGGCATGATCTTAGGACATGATATTTGATCCTTCTCTGTGTTAAGAAGTCCCCTGCTCACATAATTTTGACAAGCAGTGTTTATACGTGTTTTCCAAGTAATCACGATAATACAATAAATTCATAATTAGTTCCAAACTTTTTCAGGATGAACATAATTGAGACATTTCATCGAAGCCATCCAGAGGTGGTATTCAGCAGGTTCTGACCAGTTCTGGAGAACTGGTAGTGGAAATTTTGAGTAGTTCGGAGAACCAGTAAGTATCATCTCTGTCTGGCCCTGCCCCCATCTATTCTCTCCCTCCCAAGTCCCAGCTGATCTGGAGGGAACTGGGATTTTGCAGTAACCTTCCTCTGCCATGCCTATGAAGCCATGCCCACCAACCCATGCCACACCCCACAAGTCACACACACAGAACCGGTAGTAGAAATTTTTCAATCCCACCAGTGAAGCCATCCTCTCAAAAGAAAAAAGAATCTAGCTGTCCTTTGATTGTCACATAGATAATTGGGATAATTAGGATGGACCTTCAGTAAAAAAAAAAACTTTATTTCCTTTCGACACATGGCAACTCCTGCATTTTAGTTACAGCTGGTAGTAATTTGTTTTTGAGAAAAAGTAAGATGCAAAATAATAATAGCTTTTTAAAAATATTGATCCATACTTTTGCCATTCATCCTAAACTATTACAATTTTTATTTATTTATTATTACATTTATATCTCAATATTGAGCAACTCTGGATGGCTTTATTATAATTTGTTATATATCTATAATAATTTATTTGAAAAGAGCAAATTTAACAGGCCTAAACATTGGGCAGTAGTTACATCTTGTTTTTATTTCTCCTTATTGATGCATAAAATGATGTCTTATCAACCTTTGTTCTCTTGAACAGCCACATTCCTTAAATTCTTTCAGACCCATCATTCTCTCCATTGCTGATGCTAAATTCTCTCTGATCTTCCAACTAGGTAACAACTTTTTTTTTTAAAAAAAATAATGCCTCAGCAGCACACTCAGTAATCAGAACATCACTTGGAGGTGACTCCAAATACATGCTATGGAGGCATGATAGGAATTGACTATAAGGAAATTTATGCCAATATTGTTTTGTGCTGATTCAGGAATGATTGTATAGTACTTTAATTCAGCTATGGGGAAGGATCCATTGTCACATGTAATAATTACGGCGTTTCCCCAAAAATAAGACAGAGTCTTATTTTCTTTTCACTCCCGAAATAAGCACTTGGCCTTATTTTCGGGGAGGTCTTATTATTTTTGAGGTGCAGGAGGCAGCAAGCATTGTCACCTCATGTTGTGTTGCAATAATTTCAGAGGACGGCTTTTTTTTAGCACATGTGCTCAAAAGCCTGATTGGGCTTATTATCTGGGGAGGTCTTATTTTCAGGGAAACAGGGTAGTGAGCAATCACATTTATTGATATGGTAAGATACTAAATATTGATTAAATATCTACATGTCATACAAAGATGTAAGTTTGAGTTCAGCAAGCAAAAGTTCTTTGGAATGGTTAATGTAAGATCTAGGAGGGGGACTCCTCTGGGTGCCGTCCACTAGGCAGTGCCAGCGGGAGGCGCCCAGGAGTAGGGCCTTCTCTGTGATGGGCCCAGCCCTCTGGAATGACCTCCCCCCAGATATCAGGATAACGACGGATCTCCGCTCCTTCCGCACGAAACTCAAGACCCACCTGTTCCAACTAGCCGGCCTGGCTTAATCAGAACTTCTAACCTCCCTGGCAAATTTTAAACTGTATATTTAAATCTTTTGGGTATTTTAATTGTTTTAATTGTATTAATTTTATTGTTATTTATTTTAACTTTGTGGCTTTTACTTTTTGTATTGTTAATTGTTGATGTATTTACCTCCTCCATGCCACATACCTTTATATTTGATTGTACGTCGCCCCGAGTCCCTTCGCGGAGAGGGCGCGACTGATAAATTGAATCAAATAAATAAATAAATAAATAAATAAATAGGAGATGGAAATCACTTTTGATGTTGACAGGAATGCTAGACAGGAACTGGTTGAGAAAGGAAGTCTACTTCAGTTATATTAGTTAAAAGCTATGTAAGAGTTTGGCTCTTTGTAAAGACAAATATTTATAAAGGGTTTTTTTCTTTAAAAAAAAAGAATATGGAGTAAAAATTTATAGAACACAATGTGAAAGCAATTACCCAATACATTTAAACACCTACATTTATATCAGACTCGTAAAACCACCTTGGTCCTATCTAAATGTCAGATCCATGTGTTTATGATCTTGTCCCATCTGAATTTCCAGCAATGTAAGTTATATTCTTATTTAGGAATTAGGAAAAGATGAAGGGAAGGAAAATACTACATATTTTGTAGATGGTCAAAAATTGTCTCTTTCCTAGAGTAAGGTCCATCTAAAAGAAGACCAATGCTCCATGCAGGTTGCAATCTACTCTGCCACTCCCCAAGATTCCTGAGTATTTTGCCGATCTGTTGTTTGAGATGATGGGTGGAAACAGGGAACTTATACAGTACATGCACAGTTTGTACCTTGCCAACAAACTATTCTTCTAACCATATTGCTCAGTGCCAATACCTAATTAGAGAAAATACATAAAATGCTGAAGAGTGAAAGCAAATAAAAACAGCAAGGAAATGACCATGACTATACCATTAGGTGTATTATCCAAAATGTTCCTTGCACAGATGGAAAACCAGCCCAAGTAGGTTAAATGATGAACAAATGGTCTCTTGGAACATATATTTAGAATAACTCTGCAAATGAAATTGCGCAACATAGCTCAGAAAGTGAGAGAAGGCCAAACATGCTTCTCAATGAGAGAACCAAAAACATGGACTGGAAATAATAATCGAGGGGGAGGGGGGAATCATTTTTGTGTTGGAGTTCAGGTTCTTTACTTATAATTCAAAAACTGTGGCAAATATTTCCATTTGTAAAAAATAAATATGTTTTGTAATTTGTGGCACATGAAAAAAAGTTATCTAAGAAAAGTGAGAGATGAAGCTGTTCCTGTGGAATCGCATCCCCCTAGATATTTTGATGCCCCCAAACTCTCTTGGTCTTTCACAAGGCACTGAAGACTTGGTTGCTCTCTCAGATATTTGAGTCAGTGGGGAAATTATGCTAATAATGATAGCTAATAATGTATTTTTGGGTCCTGTGGATTATATTTCTTTTCTTTTTGTGGGGGAGAGGTTATTTTTAATCTTGTAAACGGCCCAGAATCACTTCCATGAGATAAGTGACTATATAAATTATATAAATAAAGAAATGAAATTATATAGTTTGTTTTCTTTTAAATAACATGTAATCCACAATATCTCAAGCTCAGGTTTTTAATGTTACAATCTTACATGTGCCTCTTCAGAAGTATGTCTACCTGAAGTAAATGAATGTTATTCTCAGGTAGGTAATTATAGAACCATCTCCAAGGTGGTGGGGTGGGTGGGTGGGTGGGTGGATTTTTCCATTAACATCCACCCTTTAAAAATTAGATTATTAGAAGTTTTTCTTGTGGGGGTGTATTGCAAGAAAAAAATATGTTATTCACTTTATAGTGATCCCTATTTTCTGTACAAGATTATATTTAAAAGGGAGAAAGGCTAATGGGGATGTTTGTGTATGTGTAAGGTAATTATATACATATAGAAAATAAAATAATGTTTTATAATGATGCGCTGCAATTAGTTGTATATTTGTACTAGTTTACTTTATGAGCTATTCTACAAATGATTAATTATGGAAGAGGTCTATAATAAAATCTCCCAAAAGCATTAATTTATGATTGCCTAAGACAATTTATTTTATTTTTTGTCATTTTTTTCACTGTTTCAGATAAACAAAGTTCAGTGTTTCTAATGGGCAAATTTTGCATGTGAAATAGCTGGGTGAAATAAGGTACACCTAAAGGAAAACAACAACAACAACAACCAAACCCAGAACAAAAACAGACAGCTAGCTGATCAAAGGAAAAGCTTGGAGATGGAATAAAATTCTTATTACAGTGGACTTATTTTGACAAGGGCATCTCGCAAAAGGAAATGAACAACAAAGAGAATCTATAGAAGAATCCACAGAAGAATTGTGGCTGATTCCAGTCTTAAGGCAAAGTTGAGAAGACTTCCTTATGCAGCAAGTAGGCAGAGCTCTCTTCAGTCATGGCAGAAAAAAAAAATCTTCTCCCTTGTTGGTACATGGCCTCTTTAGGCTCATAACTTTTAAGAAAATGATGAGCTGCATGTGTGTGCTCTGAGAGTAAAAAAATTGAAAAGGAAAGTCATTACATAAGCTAGGAAAGAAAGAGAGATCCTGTAATAAAAGGCTGTTAGATATTTAACACTTTGTCAGTGTTTTCTACAAATACTTATTTTGATCATGAATGGAATTTTATAAATGATTGACAGTGTGACGAGCTTCTTTTTTTTTTGAACTAGAGGTGCATTTATTGGCAAAGGAGACAATGGACACAGAAGCTGTTAGAATATTCATGACTGGGAGAGACATGGTAACAAGGTCAGCCAATGAATAAGCATGGCAACTAAGTCAGCCAATGGGAGCTTAAACAGATCTGAGTCTGTGTTGAAAATTGAAACGGAAACTAGTTTTGTCTGTATTAAGCTCTCTGCTGGAAATAGAATTAGCTTGGACTAGCCTGCTTGTATTCTGCTTCTAACTTCTACCATGTTGAATGAATATACTATTGGTATTGTACATTTATTCATCTGTTATTATGTATATAAAGAAGTTAATGAATCCAGCTGAATCAGTTATCTGTGCGTTTTCTGGATTTGATTTTTCTGCAACAAACTCTGACAGAAGATAACAACAGTGGAGGATTTTATGCCTTTTACTATATACAATTATTTACAGAAATATTTACAACGGCACTAAACAATACAGTCAGGGAGTAGGTTTTCTCCCAGGTTTCTCTTCAATTGCTACCCCCTCCTGCATCTTTCTCTCCATGTTGTTCCACTATTTTGGGAGAGGGAGAGAGAGAGTGAAAAGGAAGGAATAGAGTACCAGTGTGATTTGAAGTTTATCTTGCTTGGCCAAAACATCTACTGCTTCTCCATTAAGGACATCAATAGCTCAACAATCAGAAAAAGTTCTATTTCTTTGTCTCAGGAAAAATATTTGGCATTTCAAAACTTTTATTATAAATGTCAATACCGGCTAAGTTCTCCCTGCTCTAGTAATAGTCAAGTTCATTCACACTGAGACATGTCTTCAGTGCAGTTACTTTTGGAAGCCTGTGCTGAAGGTTTCTGTCACTGCATAAGAAAGCCAGCAAAGTGACAACTGAAATTAGTCAGTGGCAATGTATCTCTCCAGTCTTGGTAGAAGGTCACTATTTCGTTCTTATCTAAGAAGAGGTCAAAGCTCTGCTCCTTTTCTGAAAATGGTATACAGTTTGACACACTTGCCAGAAGGACTCACTTGTATTTCCAACCAAATGGTCTGGAAATCAAAATCCTGTTGTGAGGCTTCGCTCTGACTGTTTCTGCCTTCTGAGATAAATACCACTGACTTTGCTTGCTTTATTGCATCGTGTTTTTTTTCCCGTATGAGAGAATTTCTATGGTTGGCTGATATAGAGATGGGAACAAGAAACTGGGAGCCAGGAGAAGATTCCAAAATAAATGAAGAAGCAAGGATCAAGAGCAAGTGAAAACTGAATATGAGGTAAGATCAATGAACCACCAATGAGAGAAGCTACAAGAGCAAAGGCTATAAGAAAAACTCAGCAGGAAGAATTATTCTCTATTCTGTCTAGAAGAACCCAATAACCAAGCTGACTGGAAGCCCATCATGGCCTGAAGATGCTTTTCCTAAAGACTGACTTCTAGAAGACTTTCTGTATGCAATTACCTCTGAATTATGGAGAAAGAGAACCAACAAATGAATCCCATCATACCCCCTCCAGTTTATGGGCTGTAAGATATTACTATCATTTAATCAGCCAGATGTCATCCATCAACATCACCACAAGCTATATAGGAAAGTTAGGAGCTGGGTGACTTGGTAAGGAGCTCACTGTAAATTAGAAGTTAAGGCATTACATAGTTTGCTAAAAAGACTGCAAAAAATACTCATTTTATGATAGCAATTTCATATACAAATTGGTACTTTTACAGGACAGCACTTGTGTTTTTAATATTGACGGCACCAGGCACAATAAATATTCTAGGCATTCCATCAAAACCTGACTCCAGTAGTATATTGCTTATTACAGAGCACGAAGTAGCCAAACATTCTAATGTAATGGTATAAGATATGGTATCAAATAGTTATAGCGGGAACTTCCAAGGGATGTGGAAGTTGAGATAGCTAGAGACTACGTGAACTTTTGAGTTTTAAATTCTTATATCTACCCTCTTTTGGACCATAATCTCTAAAGCAAATTATTTATGAAACTTTATCTTAGTCCCTTGCTCAGAGCAAGAACAGAATGAAAGAAATAGAAAGCCTTGAAAATTATCTGAAACCCCTGGAAATAAGCTAAGTTAGGGTACCATATCCGCATAGCTGAAGGTAAGATCAAAATATACTCTCTGCTTGATGATTACAACTGAACATAAAGAAATTGGAAAGTTGTGGAATTTTCTCTCTAAAGTAGACAGTGTTCCAGGAATATGATAAAGAACTGGCAATTTTAAACTAAGCTCTTAGAGTAATAGCCCCTTCTTTGTAGTGCTTGTGTTGCATGGAGCTGATGAAGGAAAGGCTCAGGCACTAAAACAATAGCCTTCACTCAGAAACATTCAAGAGCTACTTTTTCTCTAGGAGCATATCTCCAGTGAACTATGGGTAACTAGGGCAGTGACATGAAAGAAAATGGGGAAGGAAAATAACACACCACATGAATGGTTTTTGACCCTAATCAGTCGGGGACAGATATCACCAACATCATAGATTTTAAAAAAACCTCCAAATATTCCAAATAGTGCAGAGGGAATAGCTCTGAGATTACAAACACACAGACATACACATACACAGACACAATAGCATATTCCCGGTACAATCATACTCAATAAATATGTAATCTGTAATAACAAAGTCCCTTACCAAGGCAATTTCAACCCCTTACATTCCCACATGGCTTGGGAATACCTCTCGGCAAATGAGGCACATTATTTGATGGTTTGCTAAAGATTATAGAAGCTGAGGGAGAACAACATGAGGCTTTTAAGAAATTTACCATGAAGTGGTCATCTGACTTCTTACTACTGAAAGAATTTTTATCTACCTCAATTGATCTTCCTAGGGCCCTTATCGAATTAATTTCAAATGACATTGGACCACAGAAAAACACAGTATTTTGTGATAATTCACAAGTACACAATCCTGCCCAAACCTAGACTCATTTTTTAAATAAGAGAAAAAAACAAAACAAAGCCAAGTCCCCAGGTGAAAACTAAGAAAAAGAAAAAGAAGGCACAAGCGGAAAACTAAATAAAGAAAAGTAAGAGCTGAAAGAGTATTGCTATTCCCAAACAGGCTTCAACTTAAGTATAATAATCTATTTAAACTTTGGGAGCAGTTGAAGAAAGAAATAATAGACTAACAAAAAGGCCATCCAGGCAGAAGATGGAAAGAAATAAAGGTCCAATGAAGCAAGTAAGGCTTCTATTAATGTTGAAATGACCATTACGGGGCTAGTAATCCAACAATAGCCAATACCTGCTGAGGATTCTATTATTGAACAGAATTCTCCTGCAAACAGCTCAACAAACTCTGTTTTTCTTTGGATTGAAAAAAAAAGGTCCACACAGAAGGTAACACTTGCAACTAATGAATGAAAAGCTGGCATTAATCAAATTCCCACAAAGGCTTCCTTTCACAGATGGAATGAAGATTGCAGTGGTCATAAATGTGGGATTGGTTAGAAAGAAAGGCTTTTCTAGACACCATGGTAACTTTGAACAGCTGCTTAAATGAATGATCGTAAATTGAGGATTACCATGATTATATATATATATATAGCACTAACTAATGGGGTCAGACTAGATATCTCAGATGAAATAACACCTTGCCCAGATCTAATGACCAATCTTATCCCAAGATACAAAACAATAGTTTTAGTGAATTTTGCTTTCTTGTGGTTACAGGGACAAGCTGGAAGAAACATTTTGCCCTATAAGAAGGTAGACTTGGAACACTTTTTCTGATCAGAATTTTCTGTCTGCAGTGAGAAGCAGTGGAAAGAGGGGCGCACGCATGCATGTGCATGCACACGCTCGTGTACACCCACACACACGCAATGGAATTAAATAATCCTCTAGGCCAGTGTTTCTCAACCTTGGTGACTTGAAGTCCACAGGACTTAAAGTCGCCAAGGTTGAAAAACACTGCTCTCAGCTATGTAGCCTTCAACTCACTTTTATGCTGCTGATTTATCTATAGTACTACTACACTATTCTGTTATCAGAGTACTGTTTGTAAATTGCTCTGTTATATTTTTATGCAGGGTGGCATATAAATCCAAGTAAAAACAAACATGCCAAAGATTCCTAATTCATTTCTGTTACTTCCAGGTAGGACCAAGAAAAGTCCCTGTATGAATCAAGCATAATTTGTTGTTATTTTCAAAAGTGATTCAAACGCATCATATCAGGGGTGGGTTCCTGCCAGTTCTAACCCCTTCTATAGAATAGGTTCCACAAATCTATGGTGCCATTTAGAACCGGTTCCAGCTCCCTCCCGCTGCCTGTCTGCACCATGCTTGCCCCGCCTGCCATTCACTGATTGGCTGGCTCATCAGTCGCCCCCTCCCGCCTCTAAGAGTCTTATCTAAACCTTAAAGTTTTAAAGCTGTCAAGTTTGAACACCCCTGGGGTTTTTTTCTAAAGGGTTAGGGGTGCAAGTGTCTTGTGACTTGACAGCTTTAAGGCTTGCACACTTCAATGCCAGAGTTCCTGAGCCAACATTTTGGTTGCTAAGCAAAAGTTAAGTGAGTTTCACCACATTTTACAAGTTGGCCATGCCCACCCAGTCACATGGCTGACAAGCCGCTCCCACCCGGTCACATGGCCGGCAAGCCACACCTACAGAAGAGGTTCTAAAAATTTTTGAAACCCACCACTGCATCGTATCCATTAGTTACCGAGGTGGGCCTAGAGTTGGTTCTGCTTCCCTTCAGTGAGAGCTATCATGAGGCAATTCCAGAGCTACCACAGACTGATCTGACCATGATAGGGGAACAATGGAAGTCTTCCCAATTCCAGATTCCATTTCCACTGCTACAGCAACAACAACAAAAACCTAATGAAAATATGATCGTTGTCATCAGTTTGCCCCTCAATGACCTGAATCAAGCCCGTGGCTTTCATGGTGACCATTAACTCCTGACCTCCTAGGGAAGGGAAAGGGAAGTCTCCCAGGAAAAATCCTGAGGAAGTTCACTACCAATCTAGACATGGAATCAAGGCACTCAGCCAGGGAGGTTATTATACAATTTAAACCCACACTTAGCCATCAACATTCACTGGATGAGTTTGAACCAGACATTCTTTCTCACGCCAGTCTACATCTCAAAATGGTGATGTTCTGGGGGGAAAATGGGGGAAGGAGTGTTTTGTTTACTGTCCTGAGCTCCTAGAGAATATTGCAGATTTAATTGAATAAATGAATAAATATTGATATTGATCCACAAAAGGGTGACCCTGTGAATTAAAGCTAAAGTGAGCTCAGGATTTCATTTTGCAGTTTATCAACTTGGCCTTCCTACTGCATTTCTTTAAACCCTTGGAAAGTCCATTGTTTCCCTTATTTCTATCTCTTTTCCCCTTTCCCCACAAATTGCAATGTCTGAAACATTTGAAAATCATAAATGACATAACAAGCACTACATTCAAGTGAAAAACACAAATTATGCATTTCTTTCTTTGTTATTTTAAAAAAGAAGTTGAGTTGATCAGATACAGCTTTTGACAGACTATTTTGCAAGTCCAAATATGCCCTCCTGTACCTCAAGTAACCAGCAAGGTGTGAAAAGCACTTTAACTAGATCAAGAAGGTGGCTCTATTACTCTTTTTAAGAGGTGTTTTTGTATTCCCGAGTGGTGACATGATCTACCACAAATCCATACAGGAATCTTTTTTCTCCCTTCCCTCTTATTTTTCAATCAGCCTCTCTTCCTTTAGAACAAAATACTGTTCCACTTCATAGGGTAAAGTGGCAGAGAGGAAAAGCTCACAATTGAATATTTAGGGGCTTTCCAAGCTATTCCCAAGCTATCAAGATATTCCCAAGCTATCATTTGAATGTTGTACTGATGCCATCACTCTTAACTATTAAGAGTAATTAAAATACTCATTTAACTACTGCCCCTGAATTACTTTTAGAACTAGAGGGAATGAATAAAAAAAGAAAAACTGCTCACATGTGACTGGTAGCCAGTTAAGAGGAAAATATAAGCCCACCTTCCAAATTAGTTACTGAAATTAACAAGAGATTAAATCTCAAAAAAGCATACACTAGTCTCTCTCCCCCTCCTTTTACCTAACATAGAGTAATAGCCACATGGGAATGGGGAAATTTGAAATGTTTCTCCTGGGAAAGGATGTGGGAAAGCTGTATTAACTGTTAATAATATGTGGGGGCATTTGAAAGAGGAATGCAACTTTGAAATGTTTAATTTATTCAATGTATGATTTCACTGGAGGGAATGTAGACAAAGGACTATAAAATGGGTCCTCAAACTATGGCCTGTGGGCCGCATGCGGTTGACTGAAGCCATTAATCCAGCCCGTGCAGGACCATGAGGCTGTCCTGGCCACATTGCTCTGCCCACCTTTCGGCTGAGCGCAGGACTTACCTTCGCAAGCCCCACCGACGACTGGAACTGAAAGGTAAGGGCAACAATTTTGGCCTTCAGAGACGTTCTGGAGGTGGGGGAGTGAAAAACAGGGCACGCAGAAGCCCCAGGAGGCAAAAAATGGGCAAAAATGGCCCATTTCTATGGGGTTTTGGCCTGCAGAATGCTTCTGGAGGTGGGTGGGTGTGAAAAATGGGGCGCAAAGACACCCCAGGTGTCCAAAATAAGGCCAAAAATGAGCAAAAATGATCTAGTAAAAAGAAAAGGCAACCAAAAGAGCAAATAAAACACCCCCAGGAGCAAAACAAATTAAATTCACTTTGTGTGCATTATTCAATGGACTATTCATTGGCCACATCGACCCAGTCACATAACTATCTAGCCAAGCCCACCTACCCAGTCCAGCCCCTCAAAAATCTGAAATGTCTCCCTGTTAAAAAAGTTTGAGGACCCCTGGACTATAAGAAGCAATCTGACTAGAGGTCTCTCTCTCTCTCTCTCTCTCTCTCTGTCTTTCTCTCTGTTTCTCTCTCTCTTCCCCTCTCCCTCTCTCTCCCTCCCTTTCTCTCTCCCCCATCCCTTCCTCTCCCTCTCTCTGTCTCTTTCTCTTCCCCTCTCCCTCTCGCTGCCTGTCCATCTCTGTTTCTCTTCCCCTCTCCCTCTCTCTCTCTCTCTCTGTCTCTGTCTCTGTCTGTCTGTCTGTCTGTCTGTCTGTCTCTCTTCCACTCTTCCTCTTTCTGTCTCTCTGTCTCTTTCTGTCTCTCTCTCTCTGTGTCTGTCTGTCTGTCTGTCTCTCTCTCTCTCTCTGTCTTTTCTCTCTCTCCCCCCTCTCTCTGTCTCTCTCTCTCTCTGTCTGTCTTTCTCTCTGTTTCTCTCTCTCTTCCCCTCTCCCTCTCTCTCCCTCCCTTTCTCTCTCCCCCATCCCTTCCTCTCCCTCTCTCTGTCTCTTTCTCTTCCCCTCTCCCTCTCGCTGCCTGACCATCTCTGTTTCTCTTCCCCTCTCCCTCTCTCTGTCTCTCTCTCTGTCTGTCTGTCTCTCTCTCTCTCTCTCTCTCTCTTCCACTCTTCCTCTTTCTGTCTCTCTGTCTCTTTCTGTCTCTCTCTCTGTCTGTCTGTCTGTCTCTCTCTCTCTCTCTCTCTCTCTCTGTCTTTTCTCTCTCTCCCCCCTCTCTCTGTCTCTCTCTCTCTGTCTCTGTCTCTCTCTCCCTTATCTATAATCTCTTTTATTTTATTCCCTTATTGTTCCAGATACAAAATTTACCTGTTCTGCCTTAGCTAGGAAAAGTTATTCAGAACCCTGAAATATAACTAAATGTAGTTTGTTATAGCATCTTAGTCTTCTATTTACAAATGATTTCTTTTAATAATTCTAATTACATTGGGTGGAGGATTTTATTTATCTGCTAGTGTATCACCCACCCACCCCCCAATATTATTGATGAAATTTTCTATAAAAACACATATGATGGTGCTTTAGCAGCAGACACACCTCAATAAATCCATTCAGGAAAATAATCTTAATAATGACACTGGCAAGATGGGAAAGGCAAAGAAATGTAAAGTGTAGAAACTGAACACTCAGTGAATTTCATTTACTGTTTACCTTGTAAACAGTTTAGGAATAAAAAATGAAGTATGGAGGATTGTTAAGGTGTATCACTTCCATGTCAGAAAAACAGCAAATATATTGGAATGCCAGAAACTTTGAAAAGAACAGTTAATCCTCTACTTAAGATCACAATTGAGTCCAAAATTTGGGTTATTAAGTGAGACATTTGGTAAGTGAGTTTTGCCCCATTTTACGACTTTTCTTGCTACAGCTGTTAAGCGAATTACTACAATTGATAAGGTAGTAACACTGTTGTTAAGTGAATCACTTTTCCCCATTGGCTTTACTTGCCAGAAGGTTGCAAAAGGGGATCACATGACACTTGGACTCTGCAACCTTCATAAATATGAACCAATTGCCAAGCATCTGAATTTTGATCAAATGAACATGGGGATGTTGCAAAGGTCGTAAGTGTGAAAAATGATTGTAAGTCAGATTTTTCTGTGCCATTGTAACTTTGAACGGTCACTAAATGAATTGTTGTAAGTTGAGGGCCTGTATCTCTAGTTCCAACTCTTTCTTCTAGTTTCACAATTCCCTCTGATTAGGATCTATAAACTCTTTTCTTGCTATGAACTGTACAAGATACAAGAGCCAGTTGTGCAGACTGAGAAATCAAAAATGCACAGAGAATATCCAGAAAATAAGATAGGCAAATAATCTTTCTATTATTATTTATTTTAAAAACGTATTAAAGGATGGATAGATTCCTTGTTCCACATAATTTATTTCAAAATAACACACTTTCAAAATGTTAAGCAATTTGTTTATAAAATGCCTGCCATCCCTAATTCCCTGCATCTTTAATAATCAATCTGAGAATAAATACAACCAATCAAATTTTACCCACTGATAGTTTCCTAGGTAACTAGTAGGAATAACTGACAAAGATTGGGCACAGAGAAAAGAAGTAAACATAACAGTCTCTATCTAACTATCATATATCCATGCAACCATCCATTCATAATCCTGCAATACTTGACTTTTTCCCCTCCAGCTTACTTTGGTGGAATATTCAAAAAGGTTAAGTTAGCATTGACAAATAGAGGGTTATACCAAACTGAGACAAGTAATCAAGAAAACGAAATCAAGAAAGAAACATGTGGTAATCCATTAAATTGTTGCTAAAACCTCACATTTTCCATAAAGTTGATGGCTTCAAGCAGCATTTCATGTTATCTGAGTGGATTGATGTGTAACTTCCTTAATCATCATCATGAATGAATCTAATTCTAGAAATGACACTGCTACATTTTATACTTCTTTTGCGTAGAGCCTCGGTGTTTCCTTCCCTCCTCTATATTCTCTTTTTCTCTTCCCTATTACAAGCCTTTTGTGGAACAGACTGGTCTTTTCCTTATTGTATTTGTAAACGGTAACTATATAAGTTGCTGTATCAATAGGCATTTCTAGTCTGTATTTACTTATGTGATTTCAGTAAAAAAAGAAGAGGCATTTTTCCTCCATAAGTTATGTCAGTGAAAGAAAAAGTAGCCTGTTTTCTGTTCATGAAACCACTTTGTGAAATTAGCAATAGTTCTCGTGCTGGAGTGGATCATTACAGTACAATCTGAAAGATTTGCACTGTAGATAAATTAGCACCCAAGTCTTAAATGTCACTGTGAGACAACCTAATGTGCATCTATTCAGAAGTGAGTCCCTTTGAGAGCCCAGTGGCCTATTCCTGGTCAAAAGGTGGTATGATTGAGGCCTTCTTAAATAAAATGAAATAACACAAGCAGAATCAGACATCACTCATTGTATTTGTAGGTTTGTAGAAGTTTATGTTATGTTAAATTTAACAACAAAAGGTTCAACCATTGGATTATAATATTGCAATAAAATAACATAAAAAAGATTTGGGCTTCATATTGCCCCCACTGGACTTCACCAAGATTAAGTAGGTTGACCTACAAGTCTCCTCTACTTCTAGCTACTGCTCAAGCAAATAATAAGCATCTGGGACCTTAGATGTGAAGGAAAAAGTCAGCTCTAAACTGCAGACAGGTAGCATGTGACTGTCAATTTACCATTATCAGGTTGCTATTGTCCTTCAACTCCTGTAAAAAAAAGACCATGAATTAACAGGAGGAAGAAAAATTCCCTGCTAATAAAATGGACTTTGAAACATATTTCTCCTCCCCCCAAAAAATCTCTTTCTCAACACTTGAGATGAGTGTAGCTACTTTTGTTCTTGTTATTGTTGTTCCATAGTAAGATTTTACACCAAGTGTAGCTACTTTTGTTCTTGCTATTGTTGTTCCATATTAAGATTTTACTGTCCTGAGAAGTTTGTGATAGATAATAACCAACAGCCCAAAGCATACCAATAGAAGTACAGTTTCCCCTGTAAACTGTAACCCAACCGGAGTGGGAATATGGTGGGGGCACATATATATGGACCTCATGCCTCACACAAAGAGAGTCTGAATCTGTGTGATTAATTCAAGGAGAATATTTCATAGACCAAAGGGGAGCTGTCCAAAGGTGCAGTGTCTAGACAGGCAGCATGCTTTTGTGCATGTCCTACTCTGCTAGAGTTGATGCTCTAGAAGCTCGGACTCTATTTTTTTATTCTATTGATTGCTAGGGGCATTTGAAGTAAAGACAGCAAGCAGGAAATTCTATTTTTTTCTCTACTTTGTTTTCACCTGAGTGGAATTTGGATTTTATTTGGCTTGTCCTTTCTATAGGCTTCCCACAAGGAGAGAATTCCTCCTTCTCCTTCCCCTCACTCCAAAATGCAGGTTTCTCTCAGGATATGCAACATCTTTGCTTATAGGATTTAGATCGTACAAATCTGTCTCTCCTCCAACACATAGGTAAAAGATAAAGGTTCCCCTCGCACATATGTGCTAGTCATTCCCAACTCTGGGGGACGATGCTCATCTCCGTTTCAAAGCCAAAGAGCCAGCGCTGTCTGAAGACATCTCCGTGGTCGTTTGCCCAGCATGATCAAATGCCGAAGCACATGGAACACTGTTACTTTCCCACCAAAGGTGGTTCCTATTTTTTCTACTTGCATTTTTACATGCTTTCAAACTGCTAGGCTGACAGAAGCCGGGACAAGTAATGGGAGCTCACTCCATTACGGGGTGCTAGGGATTCAAACTGCCAAACTGCCAACCTTTCTGATTGACAAGCTCAGTGTCTTAGCCACTGAGCCACTGCATTCCATATTCTCCAACACATATGCACTGTTAAATAGGACCCACTGAAAGATTCAATAAACTTCAATCAGTGTATCTCAAAATTTCCTCTATAAGAGTTTCTGATTCTGTAAATCAGCCTGCACATCCCTGGACCAAATAGAGAATTGCAGGGTCAGTGATCAATGAATCTCTTTTGCTTCTAGAAAGATGATTTAGTTTCTTTTTGTTGTTGACTACAAGCCACTTTGGTTGAACATCCAATCCTTCTGCCTTTGTGCACAGCATTCAGCATTTTAATGCATGATGTTTTCTGATAGCAGATCAAATAGGGCCAAATGCCAAATTTTACTTTGGGCCTTGTGTTATTTGACAAAGGCTTGCGGACCTAAAACAAGAACATCTTCTCAGTCATAACAGAACTGGATAGGCAAGGGCAAACCCATAGAACAGTCAAATCCTGTTGACAAATTTCATACCTGTATTTTCTAGTTGGGATTTTCTATGTTATGTAACAAGTAGTTATCTAAGTAACATGAGGCCTAAGTCACTGAGGGAACTGCTAAATTTATTTTTTGAATGTCATTAACCTCCTTAGATCAACAACCAGGGGTTGCATTTAGAAATGAAGATTTTAGCCTCTCACGGAGAGCGAAAAATTGACAAGGCTAAAATGGGACTGAGAAATATACAGACGAATTTAAGAGTAATTTGGTTAAATCCAAAACATTTGATTTTGATTTGTCAATTAGTGTTATAAAACTCACCTAGTTTTTTAAAGCCATATTTTATTTTATTTTATTTATTTTTTTACTATGATGATGATAATCTTTAACATGTAACTGGATTGAAAGGATAGTTTATCTATCTATGTCTGCCTCTTGTAACGTTCAGCTTAGGTGTTCAAAATGTGGAGGTATGCAGGGAAACAGTGATAGGGAAGAGGCACATTTTAAAAGAATTTTTATGAGAACAGTTTGACCCAAATGCAAGTTACTAAAATAGACCATATTAGCCGGAATGAGCCACAATGCATGCATGCAATCAGTGTGAACTTTGTGAAGATGTCACATCCTGCATATTTATTCTGGAATTCATGCTTTGCTTAATCCAAGAAAAACATTTTACTTACCTAAGGAAATAAAATGCAAATCACTTACAAATTCTGTTGACCCTTATCTGTGCCAATTTAGTACTGCATTTTAATTGACTAGATTCTTGTATATAGGCTTGAGCAAACGATCTTTGAACTGCAACTTATCAACCTGATCTTTTGCACCTGACATTAGTCTAGTCAACTAAAGTTTAGTACTAATTTGGATCCAGATAAGGATCAACAGAATTCAAGAGCAGTTGGACTTGGACTGTTTGTGGGAATATAATGACGATAAACTTATGATACACTTAACATGATCAGTTCCTGCTTCTTGGATGATATGCTGTTACTGGACAGGGTGATTGATAGTTAGATTCCAAACTTTGAACATCAAGGAAGACACTGCGAGGTTTACAATTAGTGAAGTTTTATTAATTTTTTCCCTATCCTTACAATGTTGGAGAACACCGGAGAACATTATAAGGGTAATGGTGCATTAGAGATGAAAAAATGCTGGGGCTTTCAACACTTTTATATTTACTTTTGTTTTATTGAACCTTAAATGAAAAAAGAGGATGACAATGAGATCCACAATATACCAAGAGCAACTAATGACCAGATTCTGCCAAATGAGGATCTCGCCATATCTCTCCTGAGGCCTCTAGTGATTGAAGGGGTAGAAGTTCCTGCAAACAAAAATGCAGAATGTTTGTATCTGAGCAACCTTTCCACTTGGAGCATGAACTCTCTTCATTAAATACGGTAAAAGGGCAGTAGACTATGAGATGCTCTGCTGACTCAGTAATAGCATTTAGAGCAACTCCAAAAGCCTTTCGCATGGGAAACGTTATTAAATCTTCCCTCCATCACCCTTGAAGGCAAAGCATTAAATCTTGTGAATGTGAGCATTCTTTTGTGATCTGTAGTGTTGTAAATATACCTCGGGGTCTCAAAAGGGTTATAGAAGAGGCCCTTGAGGCAACAGAGAAGACAGAGAAGAATTTTAGGTTGCGTATATCCAGATCAAAGTCTTTCCATTTAACCTCATGCACAGGTTCATATGAGATTGAGCAATATTAAGAATGGAACAGAAGGGCCACAAAAGGAAATGTCTTTAGCATTAGATTCCCATCACCACTACCAGCAGAATTAAACTTACAATTAAGTTAGCTGCACCAGAGATACTCACACCTATCTATCAGGGCTTGTCTCGATTAACATTTTAGGTGAGAGTCAGATGTAGGCTGCTAAACAAGAGCATCCTGACTCTATCCATGGGCTTGCAGTAGTATAAATTTTGACTAAATCATTTTAAAGTGTGACAGCTCAGACTAAATGCTAAGTTGAGCACTGAACAGTAAACGTCTCAAAACCTTTGCATTAAGTAGTTTGATTGCATCAGAAATCAAAATATTCCCATTGCAGACTTTTCAGCCTACACTATGACTTCACAGATTTGATGCTTGCAGAAGGTAGAGGACTAGAAGTGAATGCCTAAGTATTTAAACTTTTTTGCCTGCTCAATATGGAAACCATTAATTTCTCTCTTCTGCTGGCAACATCAGTGAAGAAGCACACATTTGCAATGATTTATTTCCAACCCCGTGGCTTCGTAATAAAGCTTGGGGGGAACCACAAAGGCCAATGTGTGTCAAAGAAAGAATCAGTATATTATCAGTGTAAAGAAGCATGGAAATTAATCTGAAGTTTGACAAAGAAGCATGAAATACACATTTTGAAAGAACCAGTACTATTCCCATTACATAGAAGGGAAATAGGAAGGCAATAAGAATACAACTTTGCTTAACCACTTTTTGCATTTGGGATTGTGATGTGCGATGACACCAGTAGAATTACATTTGATTTGCATAACTATATCTTCATAGAGATCATCAACAGCACAGTAAACAGTGGTCAGTATAAGGAGGAAGCTGATTTCTACCATACCTGGTCACAAGATTTCAAATTGAAAACCACCTACAAATCAATGAAGGTGGTATAACAGATCCTTCAAGGCCTCTACGATATTCTCCTGCCAATACTGATGGCTGATGCCTTCATTAAAAATTACAAGCCAGCTTGGTCCATAGATCTTTCCCTGAGTTGTCCAATCCATCAACTTCACATAAAAAACACCTGGCATATGATTTGCTTACTATACCTAATAGTCTGATTAATCAATAGTTAGATGCATTAGATGTGTTCAGCCCTTTTGTAAAAAAAAAAATGGGATAGTTATAGAGAGTTTTCACTCTTTAGGCATCTGAATAGATTGATCTATGTGAGTGAATATCAAGGCCAATGCAGGCACCATCATTCTGAATACAGTTTAAGGCCTCCTGCTGGAATCAGATCAACAGCAGCAGCTTTGTCATTGTTTAATTGGGGATTAGACTGTGACAGAATGCCTAACAGAACTTGGGGGAAGAAGCAGAGGAGAAAAGAAACAGGGCCATTACAAAATAGATTCTTGAGTCCAAGATAGTAGAGAAGCATGAAAAAGAGACACACAATAACTCTGCCTTAAATCTTCCTTTCCTTTCCTCTCCTTTCCTCTCCTTTCCTCATTTTTTTCTTTGACTTTGCTTTTTCTTTAATGTTTCTTTTCTCTAAGTCCTCTTTTTTGGGTTGTTGTTTTTTTTGTATTTTATCCTTTGCTGAAACTCAAACATTTTTTAAAAAAAATTATACAAGCTGTGAGTTGTGTGGGATAACTACTTTTGTAGGCTTTCAAGCTTCTGTTACATCACATTACTCTACCAGCAATAATGATCTTTCAAGAAATACAAATGGATTTCATTTCCCGAGCTTACATACCTCCCAGGGTTTGACAAAATCTTAGAAACAGGGGGCAATCAGAGAGAAGATAATATGAAAGCTGATAGGGAACTGGTATCTAATAACAATAATAAACAGTTAATTCAGACCACAGGGGTGGGGCAAACATTTGTCTAGGAGCAGAATTGTAAACCAGCTGCCAAAAAAAAAAAAGCATCATTGTTCTCTCAGGCTGCTTATAGCAATATTTCACAGTTTGTCCTCTGTCATATCAATTTCTTTTTTTTAAGAGAAAGCTTTGCATTCTGCTTTAAGGGTATAAGAGAGCTTATAGAAGCTATGTTCATTTTTATATTTGCTTATTCTGAATATACCTACTAAGTTAGGGTTAGCCAAAATGTATTCTTCATCAAACCTAGTTTCCAAAATTTGTTGGATGGGACTTTTGCACCAAGGTGCAACTTTGTTTAAAATGTTTGTGAACATATTTCAGCAAAAACTGAACAACATTTAAGGCTCCACAAATATTGCTCACTATTGCTGCAACCTGCTGTGAAAATTGTGTGCCATACAAAGGTATGATATGGGGAGGAGCTGCAAGTTACAAGTAAAAGAAAGAAGATATCCAATATCACCAATATAGGCTTGCCAATTTGGTACATCCATACTTGGCTGCTCGAACCAGGAACTATAACCACAACCGAGAAATCCCTTGTATAATTATATTTAATAATTTTTGAATAATCATTTAGAGGAGTGCTAAGTGAAATTCTGCACAATGGTGCTTTATGTGCCAGCAGTACTCCTGCTCATTAATTCAGGTGAAAACAGAAGCTGGGAGCTTGCTGCAATGGTTATGATTCACTAAAACAGCTTCAGTGAGATCTATTATAGGAATACTTTCCTACCTTCAAATTACCTCCAAGGCACCATTCCTCCATTTGTTTTTACTGAACAGATCCTAAGCTCACCTGCAGCAAAACCCTTGGCTTGGCAATAGATACAGAATATAATGGAGTAGAACCCTCTCCAACTGAAATGCAATGGAACTTGTTTTTCCTTTCTCAAGGGCAGAGGAAGAAAACAACCTTGTTACTCTGTGACTTTCCAGAGGCTTGTCTAAAATGTAGATTACCATAAGACCAACAATCAAGAAGTAAACATTTTCCCAATCAAGGAACTGTAAGCAGTAGACAGCCTGATCAAAGAACCACCAGGACCATCTCCATCAACACTGAAAGGGTAAACTACTAGAAAATAAAATGAGAACAAAGCCCACTCCCTACCAGCACTGTTGATGTTACCTAATTTGAGTAACGAAACATCTGCAAGCAAACAACCAAGATCAGAATGTACCAAGAACCCTCACAGAACGAAGCCACAAAGGTGCAAGGGCAACAGAGGTGCCATATTGGTTTTAGTAGCGATATACAGTACCAGTAAGCCAAAATGATTCTCTTATTATATTGCTCTGTTCCAGTCCAGCAGGGTTGGATTACATGTTCTTTTGTATGCAGAAGCAATGATTACATTAGCAATATTTAAGGGTTTATTCCAAGGCTGTATAAAAGAAATAGTATACGACACAACAATGAATATTCAAGACTACAATAAACAAAGAAAAACTTTGTCCTTCTGCCAGTCATGCACCCCCCTCCCCACCAAAAAAGATGGGAGTAAGTGGATCCATTGAAAGCCAACAAATATACCATAACCTCCCAGATATGTCTGTATTGGAGTTCTGTCCCATGAGACTTTTTAACTCACTTGTATAGGCACTGAATCATCATTATTCATAGCTGTTTTTATTGCTCTCATTTCTCTGGGATTTACCAAGGGCAATTTTTTCCCCAGCATATACTGGGAATGCTTTGCCTATTTTAAACAATACAATATTATCCATGTTAAAGACTATTTTTATACTGGGTGACAATGATATCATCTCAAATATTTGTTTAGGCATCTCAAATATTTTGTTTAGGCAACAAAAATGGAATGCACAGGTACAGTATAGGTGATACCTTGCTCAGTAGTAGTAACTGTGAAAGGGATCTTGGAGTCCTAGTGGACAACTATTTAAATATGAGCCAGCAGTGTGCAGCAGCTGCCAAAAAAGCCAACACACTCCTAGGCTGCATCAACAGAGGGATAGAATCAAGATCACGTGAAGTGTTAATACCACTTTATAATGCCTTGGTAAGGCCACACTTGGAATACTGCATTCAGTTCTGGTCGCAATGATGTAAAAAAGATGTGGAGACTCTAGAAAGAGTGCAGAGAAGAGCAACAAAGATGATTAGGGGACTGGAGACTAAAACATACGAAGAACGGTTGCAGGAACTGGGTATGTTTAGCTTAAGAGAAAGAAGGACTAGGGGAGACATGATAGCTGTGTTCCAATATCTCAGGGGTTGCCACAAAGAAGAGGGAGTCAAACTATTATCCAAGGCACCTGAGGGTAGAACAAGAAGCAATGGGTGGAAGCTAATCAAGGAGAGAAGCAACTTAGAACTGAGGAGAAATTTCCTGACAGTTAGAACAATTGATCAGTGGAACAGCTTGCCTCCAGAAGTTGTGAATGCCCCAACACTGGAAGTCTTTAAGAAGATGTTGGATAGCTATTTGTCTGAAACTGTATAGGGTTTCCTGCCTAGGCAGGGGGTTGGACTAGAAGACCTCCAAGGTCCCTTCCAACTCTACTATTGTATTATTGTATTTAGATTAGACATGAGAAAGATCATCTTACACTACCTGGATGTCCCACCAAAGATAGCATAAAAGAAAGCATGACCCACGTATAATCCTTCAGGGACCAAAATAACTGCTTACTTAATTCTGTATCACACACTCAACTATCCTATAGGAATATAAAGTTTTATGCACATCGGAGAGATATCTATCAATATATAATTCCTTCTCCCCAATTGTCTGTAAAACCACTAGCAGTACACTCACTTTCTTGCCAACTCCTGCACCCAAATAATCAAACTATGGAAGCAATATTAAGTCCAAGTTTGTTCCTTTTTCTTGTGCAAGAATATAAAGGATCTATCACTTGTGGAACTAAATTTATGAAAATAGCTTAAGAGAAAAATGGCTACTAAGTTATAAATATCAAACAAAGCATGGCTGAAGCTATAATAAAAACCAATACATATTCATTAAGGACTGTCTCAGCTTGAGCAGTATCAACATTAAATGGTGTCTGTGTGTGTTTGTGGTCCATCTTCTTAAATTAAAGTTTCTTAGTTTCTTTTTAGAAGTTGATTTTTCTACAGTTTACTAAAGGAATATCCTTCAACATCATTCAGATCTACCTTAAATAATTCAAAAATGTTACATCACCCAACTCTTTAGAAACTTAAGTTCAATAACTGCAGAACTGTAACTGTTAATAGTTCTAACCTATTGAATACCCATTGTCCTTGTAAATCTGCAATGTTTTACATTATTTAAATATTTCCTAGACTTTTTGTACCATTACACACCAAGAATGGGAATAAAATATTTATACTAGTACTAGGCAGTTTGGGATTATTAAAAAAATCTATTCAATTTTCTTATTTTTTGAAGCAAATTATTATAGAAACATTTTAAAAACCTGCTGGTATTTATTTAAAAATATCATTTATAGGCTATGTTCCTTTTTTGAGAGCTTAAAACCATGCACAACAAAGAAACTCTCCTCCAATTGCATCCCCCCCCCCTGCTTTTCAATTGCATCAGTGTCTCAGACACTGTCTGAACAAGTACCTGCAGTTGTTTTGGCAATGTTTTTCACAATGGTTTGGTATTGCCTTGGCTGAGAGAAAATGGCTGGCCCAAGATCAGCCAGCTGTATTTGTGTCCATGATGGGACTAGAACTCATAGTCTCCCAGTTTCTAGTCTGATGCCTTAACCACTACTCCAAACTGGCCCTCAAACTATTACACTATGCCACACCAAATCTCAGCAGTCAACTGGCCTGGTTGTTTATAATTTCTCTAACATATGGAGTTTTGTTCCTACTTTTTAACATATTGAAATATATTGGATATACTAGATCAATATTTTTTTTAAAAAGAAAAAAAGTCCCTTATTTCCTTTTCTGAATACTAATTTTACTAAAATGAAGTATTTGCTAAACATCCCAATTGTCTAAATAATCATCCAATTGTAAAGTTAGTGAAGTATCTTAGCATTGTTTTTCATGCTACAATCACATGGTGGAAGATGAAATCCAAAAGATCAAAGACTCACCATTGTTAGGGTGTAACCAACAAGTTGGGTAGACAATATATTGCACAAGGCATGTTATGTATCTTTAAGAGAGGAGATCTGCTAATTAGTAGATTACAGCATTTAAATTGCAGCTGATGTTGTCTCTCTCTCTCTCTCTCTTGATTGATGTATGACTGCTGTCTAACTTACTACTGTTGCTACTACTTACTGTGTGTAAGTTATTTGCTACTTGTATCCAAGTTATCTTGGTAGTATTGGACTGTTTTTTCTGTGTATGACTTTTTGGCTGTGTTTATGGATTTTGCTATATTCTTCAAAAAGTAAAGTTTATTTTGTTACTTTACTATCCATTATTCAGTGTGGTTGCTTTATCTATCGCACGCTGCGTATACTTTACAGGGTTGCTCTGTTATAACCTCGACCTGGGGTTCATTGCTAGTGCTTAACCGCACTAGTACCACTAACATTGGTTATGGGCCCAGTTGCCCTGCCTTAACCATAATTTTCTTTTTATTTTTATGCACCACTTTTTGGATAGTTTATTTTTGTGAATATGGCACAAGAACAGTCTGCTGCACTCTCCATGATTACCCGGTTTGATGGAACCAACTATGTTTCCTGATCCTTGAAGTGTTCCCTACTTCTGCGTAGAGAAGGACTGTGGTCTGTGGTTCAGAACCCACCAGATGTTACAGGTTGGGATCCTGCTGATAATGAGGATGGAAGAAGATTGCGCAGTTTAACAGGGACAATGAGAGAGCTCTCTGCATTATTGGACTAACACTGAATGACCAGCAACTGGTCCATATTCGTGGCGAAGAGTCTGCTGCTAGGTGTTGGAACACATTGCGGAGAATTTATGTTCGGGACAGTGTGGGTGCTCATATTCATCTCACACGGAAACTGTTTAGAGCCCGTTTGCAAAAAGGTGGTGATATGTTGGCTCATTTAGACTTCATGAAGAAAACTTTGCAGGATTTGCAAGAAAAAGAGTTAATTTTTTCTGAGCTTCAACAGGTGTATATTATTCTATCATCGCTTGATGAAAGCTACGACTCTTTTGTTTCCTCATTGGAAGTTCTTTCACGTGATGAACTGACATTATCAGAGGTTACCGGGAGATTGCTTGAAGAGTCCAGACGAAGAGAGGATAGAGTTCAGTTCAGAGACAATCAATCACAAGAAGAAACACAGTTTTCAACTGTAAATTTTGTTAAGAAATGTTATTCTTGTGGTGGTAAGGGGCATATTGCTAAGAACTGTAAAAATAGCAAGAAAAGGAGTGTTGCTAATAGTAAAAGAAAAAGCAACAATGTTACTGTAACTGTAGCTAAGGTTGATAAGGCTGTAAACCATAGTTTCTGGGTGGTTGACAGTGGCGCATCCCATTCTATAACTAAGGTTAAAGAAAGGTTTGTTACTATGAAGGCTAGCAAACAGCACATTTCCTTAGCAAATGGTTGGAAAATCAAGGCTTCAGGTGAAGGTACAGCTTATTGTCCATGTATTAATGAAAAATTGGAAATGTTATATGTACCTAAAATGAAATTTAACCTATTATCTGTAAAAGACCTTGTGAAATGTGGGTTTACAGTAACATTTAAGAATGATAGATGCATTATTGAAAAGGAAGGTAATAGTGTTATTGCCAATTTGGAGAATAATTTATTTATTCTACATGAGAACTCTTTAAATATTGCGAGTTCTGAACCTGGTTATAAGAATAAACAGCCCCATGATAACTGTATACATCTACTTCATAGACGTTTAGGCCATGTAAATTTTAAAATGGTACGTCAAACTGTTATTCTATCTAATGGAATCAATTTGAAACCTTGTTCAAAATATCTTAACTGTAATGCCTGTAACCAGGCTAAAAGTAAGGTTACTCCTGCAAACCGGTTTCAAGGATTCAAGACATCTAAACCACTGGATGTAGTGTTTGCAGACCTAATTGGCCCTAAGAAACCTAGCTTAGGAGGTGCCTGCTATATACTCAGCATTATGGACCATTATTCTAGGTATGGTTTCTGTTATGTAATGAAATCAAAGGCAGAAACTTTCCAACATTTTACTAAATGGTTAAAGTTTGTTGAACGTAAGATGGATAAAAAAGTACTTTGCCTAGTCACTGATAATGGGTCTGAATTCACTAATCATAGGTTTACATCAATGTTGGAGAATGCTGGTATAGAACATAGGCGTTCTGCCCCCTACAGGCCAGAACATAATTCATTTATTGAAAGACGTGGTCAATCATTGCAGGCAATGACCAGAACTATGCTGGTTGATTCTGGTTTGTCAGAAAAGCTTTGGGGTGAGGCTATAATGTGTGCAAACCATATTCTGAACATAGTAGTTAACTCAACTACTGGTAAGATTCCTTATACTCTTTGGCATGGTAGGAAGCCTGATTTGAGTTATTTACACACATTTGGTGTCCCTGCTTGGGTGCATATTCCCTCACAGACTAGACGGAAGGATCAAAGCAGAGCTAGGAAGATGGTTTTTGTTGGGTACAATTCCAATCATAGATCGTTTAGGTTCTGGGAACCTGGAACTCGGAGAATTATGCACAGTGCTAGTGCTAAATTTTCAGAACATGTTGGTTGGGAGAAGCTAGAACAAGAGTTTCACAAGGTTTGTGATGATATAGATGTTGATCGTTTGGTTAATCATGATACACCAAATGAGCAGTTAGAGAATCAGGATGGTCCATCTATTACTCTGAAAGGGGAGGAAGATGTAGATGTAGAATCTACTCGTGAGGTGGAACAGGATGATCCTGCAAGTCCTGTATTGCCTAGGAGGTCTACTAGGGACAGGCATCCACCCGATAGATACCAAGCCAGTGTAGTATTGCAAGTTAGCAGAGAACCTTCTAGTTTTGCAGAGTTAAGGCTGTATCCTGAAAAGGAAAAGAAATTGTGGAAGACAGCTATGGAGAAGGAATTGAAATCCTTACAGGAATTGAAAGTTTATGAAGAAGCTAGGCTCCCTTCAGGGGAGAGTGCAATTGGCTGTAGATGGGTGTTTAAAATTAAAAACGATGCTGCTGGCAATGCTATTTATAAGGCTCGTTTAGTTGCTCAAGGGTTTTCCCAAACTGAGAGGGATTACGATGAGTTTTTTGCTCCGAGCTTGAAAGCCTCTACGTTGAGGGCATCATTGGTGTGGGCTGCTAAGTATCGGTGTAATGTTACCCATATTGATGTTGAAACAGCGTATCTGCATGCTCCATTGCAGCATACCATTTATATGAAGATGCCACCAGGTGTGGATTCTAATGGCCAGACTGGTTGTTGGAGACTTAAAAAAAGCCTTTATGGTTTAAAACAGTCCGGTTTTGAGTGGAACAGATGCATAGTAAATGAATTAAAAGCTATGGGATTTATTCCAGGTTTGGCTGATCCTTGTTTATTTAGACGGGTGAAAAATGGTTTGATCTCGTTGTTGCTTTTGTTCACGGACGATATAGCTATTATTACTAGGTCTGAACAGGAAGCTATTGACATTGTTTCACAATTAGAGAGTAAATTTAAAATCCGGAATTTGGGTGAAATTAAGCATTATCTGGGCTTAGACGTGGTTAGAACCAGTAAAGGTTTTAAGCTGTCACAGGCTGATAAAATTAATCATTTGCTTAAGAAATATAGCATGGAGCTATGTAAGACTGCAAAGACACCAATGGCATTGGAGTTTAAACCTGAGGTTACTGAGGGTACTGGTTTTGATAAGGGAATCTATCAATCTTTGATAGGTAGCCTAATGTACCTAAGTAATTGGTCTAGACCAGATATATCATTTAGTGTGAACCAACTGGCTAGATTCAATGATAGTCCTTCAGAGAGGCATTGGCAAGCAGCAAAGCGTGTGCTGCGTTATTTGAAGAAAACTATCTACTATGCATTGTATTTAGAACCGAATAGGGATTTAGTTTTGACTGTTTATGCTGATGCAAATTTTGCAGCTGCTATAGATAATAGGAAGTCAACTTCTGGCATAGCCTTTATGCTAGGTGGTGTACTGATTGGATGGAGGTCGATACGACAGAAACACATAAGCTTATCCACAATGGAAGCTGAGTTTTCATGTTTGTCGTTGACATGTACTGAGCTGATATATTATAAGCAGTTGCTTATAGATATGGGATTAAGTATCAATGAACCTTTTACTGTTTATGAAGATAATCAGGCAGCAATAAAAATGGCGACTAGTTTAGCTATTAAGACGAGATCGAAGTATACTGATTTGAGGTATCTTAATGTTCGACAAAGCATTAAGGATGGCCTGATAAAGTTGGAATATTGTTCAACTGAAGACAATTTAGCAGACAACTTCACTAAGGCACAAAGTTCAGTGAAACATACCTCATCATGTGAAGGTTATCATCTTACATTGTGAGTGGATATATTGATCTACCCAAAGGGGAGAATGTTAGGGTGTAACCAACAAGTTGGGTAGACAATATATTGCACAAGGCATGTTATGTATCTTTAAGAGAGGAGATCTGCTAATTAGTAGATTACAGCATTTAAATTGCAGCTGATGTTGTCTCTCTCTCTCTCTCTTGATTGATGTATGACTGCTGTCTAACTGTTACTACTGTTGCTACTACTTACTGTGTGTAAGTTATTTGCTACTTGTATCCAAGTTATCTTGGTAGTATTGGACTGTTTTTTCTGTGTATGACTTTTTGGCTGTGTTTATGGATTTTGCTATATTCTTCAAAAAGTAAAGTTTATTTTGTTACTTTACTATCCATTATTCAGTGTGGTTGCTTTATCTATTGCACGCTGCGTATACTTTACAGGGTTGCTCTGTTATAACCTCGACCTGGGGCTCATTGCTAGTGCTTAACCGCACTAGTACCACTAACAACCATAACATCACAAACAATTTTTTAATGCTAAAGAGGCATACAAGTGCTTTCAGTTCAAGCTTGGCACAATTCCTATATGGCTCCCAGTTGGGTTGATGTTCCTTCCCTTGCTCCTTTGGAAAGGATTCAGAATCAATTGCTTGGGACCATCTTCTAAGTCCCATGCTGCATTTTGAACACAACTATGTTGCAAGGCTGATGTCAGTAAGATCAAATTTAGTGCCTGGATACACAATTTCAGACATTAGACTGAACAACTGTTC
Organism: Natrix helvetica; assembly: GCF_964273705.1. Lineage (NCBI taxonomy): Eukaryota > Metazoa > Chordata > Lepidosauria > Squamata > Natricidae > Natrix > Natrix helvetica. The sequence goes on from NC_138548.1 coordinate 261,668,848, forward strand.
TTGTTTCCATCAGCTCTAATCTCCTGGGTCCTTTCTGATATTTTTTTTCTTTTTGTGCCAATGAAATACTCACGAAACTAAAACTTTAGGTCTAACTCACAAGGAAAATGATCAGGCAGTAGAGCAAGCAACATTTTAAGGACACTAATATTCAATCAGGTCTGATGTCCCTTCCTAATGACACAATTCTAAGTAGACCTTTCAGAGCTGCCAGTAGTTAAAATCAAGTTACTGTTTTCAAAGTAAGGAGGCTCTCCTTAGTGGTTTGGTGTGGGTTCAATGTGCTTCCATCAGCAATTTTAGAGGAAAGATACAAGGCATTCTTTTTGAATCCAGACTAGATCCAAAGAGTCTTTGAAACCCCCTACCCTGCATTCAATTGTTCAGTCCCTAGTCATTTCACAGCTGGAGTATTGTATTGACCTCTACATGAGGTTACCCTTGAAGAATATTTGGAAGCTACACTAGTTTGGGGGCCTCCTGTTAACACCCCTGCTCCATGAGTTGCATTGGTTGCCAGTCTGCTTTCAGGTGCAATTCAAGATGTTGGTGATCACCTTTAAAGTGGCATGGACTTTAAGCACCATCTCACCCCACTGGGATTGGCCTGTACAACTCGTTCTAGCAGAGGAGGCATGCTGCAGGTACCATCAGCCTGGTTATTCTGGCTGGCAGGGTCCAAGAGGAGGTAGGCAGGGTGCAGAGGCTTTCTATGCTGTTGCTCCTGCCCTCTGGAACATTTTGTCCCTCCCGATGTGAGGTTGGTCCCGACCTCCTCCTCCTATTTTCGTAAAGACATGGCTGGGCTGGTAGGCTTGGGGCCCCACAGTGCAATGGAGGTGGTTGATTAAGTAATAACAGATCCCACTTCCACCCACCTACTCTGCTCCTGCCCTCTCCGTGTGTCTTGGTTTTAATGTCTTTTTATATTTTTAACTGTATATGTAACTGTAAGCCACACAGAGTAATAAATAATACAGGACCGATTACTCTATTTTATGCTGACATCTGTTGTGAGCTCTCAGTCCCACATTTAACCAGGTTTCCTCCTCATTTTGATCAGTCTTATTAACAATTCTACTTTTGAATCCAAGAGATTCTACCCCCTTTAAATGCGGCTAAATTCCTGTAAGATGTAAGATACACAGCAGTTTGATAAATACATAAATATTTGTTTGTGTGTTTTATATTTATATTTGCATTATATTTGCAATTTGTGTTTTATAGTTTGGTCATTGATCAGAATAAAGAATTTCTCTCTTCCCGCCTCTCCCCCTCCCTCCAGTATATGCACTCATTTTTAATCCCTGTCTCCCTCCCACATGTAGAGATCAGTACTAGCACTCTTCTAAAAATATCTAAAGCTTTGCTGAAACACGATTGTCACAAATATTGTATGTTAAATAATTATACATGCATATGTATATACATGTAGCAAATTTACTTAATCCCCCATTTCACTAAATGTGACTCTGGGCTGCATACAATTAGCAACAATTAAAACAATATCAGAACCATTAAGACAATTAAAGCAAATAAAGATAAATAAAAAAATAAGACATGCTAAAACTTCTTTAGAAGTTCATTCTATTTTGTCTAATATCTGTAAATCAGTTATAACTCACACGATACAGAGCAGAAACCCAAAGTCTGCCTTATTCAGAGATTGATCTGCACTCTGCACTATTGCACAGTCCTCTATATTGGAGGGATGTTGTAGTTCAGTGGCTAAGATGTTGAGCTTGTCGATCAGAAAGGTTGGCAGTTCGGCATTTCAAATCCCTAGCGCCAATAAAGGAGTGAGTTTCCGTTACTTGTCCCAGCTTCTGCCAACCTAGCGGTTCAAAAGCATGTAAAAAATGCAAATAGAAAAATAGGAACTACCTTTGGTGGGAGTATTAAAGAGCCAGTTTGGTGTAGTTGGTGAAGGCACGATGTAGCTGTCAAAATGTTCTATAACCTTTTAATCCCTTTTCCCTGTAAAACTTTTAAAATCAATAAAATTTGAACAATGAAAAAAAAAGAAAAGAAAATAAGCGGCGAATTTAAGCTATTTTGGACAGTGTGTTATCCTTTTTTTAAAAAATTGTTTTCTATGGATGGAAGTTTTGCAATCACTTCCTACTTTTTAAAGTGAAAGTATTGGCTTTTCTTCTACTTTTTTTAACCTATGGATTAAATCTTTTTAAAATTATTTTTACAATACTGGCTTAGATGGGTTTTTTTCTTTTTATTTTGTTCTATTTAAGAGCCTTGTTTCTTTTAAGATTGGAATATAAAGAGGATATAAAAGGAATATAAAGAGAGCAGTAACATCAGAGGGAAAAGAAGTTACACTGCCACTTGGAGGTTGGAGGCTGAGTTCTGGAAATACTTTTCTCTCTCTTTTCTTTGATCATTTTCACCTAGCACTTCAAAGGTTTTAGCTTGCAAAGAGATAAGATGGATTGTTTATGCAGGTGCCCTTTGGATGTCTTTTTGGCAGTGAGAGAGAAGTGAAAAACAAAGCTTTGTTTTCCAACTAGAGTGGCAATGTTTATATGAATGAATGAAATTTAATTTGTTAGCCGCACCCTCTCCAAAAGGACTCGGGGCGGCATACAATAAAACACATACAATATACATATATATACAATACATATACAAATACAAATAAACACATACACATACATGTACCTGGAGGAGGTAACACTCATAAATATATATAAAAATAAAATTAAAATAACTATTTAAAACACCCTCAGTTAAAATTACAAAATTTAAAAACCTGTCAGGAGCAATAGGATAAAACTATGGTTGAGCCAGGCCAGCTAATTGGAAGAGGTGGGTCTTGAGCTTTACACGGAAGGAGCGGAGATCAGAGGTAATCCTGATATCGGCATCAAGGGTCAAAGTCAACTTCTCATTGCAGGCTTACAAAATGAGCAAACTTGGAAAGCCAATCTGGACCAGGCCGGGGAGCCCAAGGCGGAAGGGAAACTGGGGTTACCGACAAACCAGAGAGAAAAATCCCAGCTCTGCGCTGGCTCCAGCTTGCAACGCCCGAGACACAAAAAGGTGAGGCGCTGAGCACTGGATCCGCTCCCCAGTTAAGGCCCAGGACTGGCCCAGGAGGGAGATTCTCCATCCTCCAGGTCATGGCTGCCCCAAAAGCTGCTTTTCCAAGAGGCTTCCTTGTGTTCCTTGGAAGACGTTTTGCCCCTCATCCAAATGGCCTCTTGGAAAAGCCCCTTTCTCCCAGCTATAAATTGGACAATGACACAATAACAAGAAGAAACCATATCATTACAACAGATTATGTTTGAAATTCAAAAATTATTAGAAACATCACAGAGAATTGAGAAGAAATTGGAAAATATATATGGTAATATAGCAAAATTTGATGAAATTGAAGATAGCCAGCTAATGGAAAAAGTGGAGGTTAGAGTCTCAAAAACCCAAGGGAAAAATGAACAAAGAGGCAAGATAACTGTGGATATTGACAGTGATCTGTGCATGGTTGGAAATGGAAAGAATGGAACATGGAAAGGGAAGAGAGATGGAAAGGAGCTCTACCCCAGATTTCAAGGTATAGAAGGAGAAAAAAGAGAAGAATTGATGGATTTAAGGAGAGGAACTTTGACAAAAGTACTACTGATAACCAAAGATAAGCTGATTAAAGAAGCTGATGGAGGGTTTCGAGAATTTATAAGACATGCAACAAGCAACAAGGTGCAAAGAGAAGTCCACACAAAGTTTATTAAGGAAATAACCGGAAGATTAATCCCACCTAAGGCAAAAGAAATAAGACTGTACTACTACTGGAATGACACAGGTTGAGACATGAAAACTATTAACAAAATACTAGCTAAATAGTTAAAATTAGAGCATTATGTTAAAATTGAAGTGATAATGGATATAGTTAGATAGATAATTGATAATGATATAATGTATACATATATATTGGTTTGACAAGAGGAAATTTGGTATAAATTTTAAATGGTGACCATGAAAGGAAGTTTTGAAACTTAGTTATGTATAAAAGCCTATAATATTGAAATTGGATATAAATTGTAAACAGTGATTAAGAAAGGAGATTTAGAAACTTTGTTACCAACATAATTAATTTTTATTTAGAACGTTTCACAAAGATAGAATGTTGTTGGATGATATTGAAAATAGACAATGGAATGCCATTAAGTGGTTTTGTTTTGAATTTTGGAATATTTGTTATAAAGGGATGCTAAAACAACTATAGTCATATGAAGGATGAGGTATGATGATAGTAATATATATATAAATATATTTGATGTAAAATATATAATTTGATATAGATTATAGGTGATGATTATGGAAGGGATGCACGAAGTTCTTTGTAACCAATTGACACACTTTTTATAATTTGTAATAGAATATGTTTTTATGGTGTTGTGTCTTGTTTGTGTCTATTCAAAAAATAAAAAAAATGACTAAAAAAATAAACCGGGTCGCTGTTTTATGCAATATATTAGGAATATGTGAAACAAGAATTGAGAGCCTGTTTGGTGTAATGATTAAGGTACTAGCTAGAAAACAGGAGAGTGAATTTCAGTCCTGCCTTAGGCATAAACTTGGCTAGGGGACCTTGGGCCAGTCATACTCTCTCATCCCTAAGAAGAAGGCAATGGCAAAACATTGCCTTTGTCTGAAAAACTTTGCCAAGAAACCTGCAGGGATCTATTCAGGGAATCTGTTAGAATTGGACACAATTGAATGGAAGGAAAAATAATCTTTTTTGGGTTCCTGCTGATTGAAGCGTGGACAAAAATAAGTGGTAGAACAGATCGTACCATTTCAGATGATGGGAGTGTGTTGAATACTCATTTTCAATAAACTTTCAGATCCATGAACAAAACTATCTGCAAGGAGAAAGTAAGGATATCAAACAAACAAACAAAAATATTTTCCAGTTATCTGCCAGCTGTTCAGTTTTTCTATTTACAGGGAATATTAATTTCTACCTTCTCTTTATTTATTTAGAAGATTGCTCTTCTAAATTCAGTGAGACTAAGCGTCGTGCATAGGATGCAACTTGAGATAAGAAAATAGTCATTAAAATGATCAACCATTTGGAGTCTGATGTACTACAGTCCATTCCATGCCTCTTAGACAAGTTATTATATATGCAACAGTCACAATTATTTTATCAACCAGTGACATAACTGCTTAGATCACCTATCATATTGAGCTATGTTTTTTTAATTGAATAAGCCCCAGTTGGCTGAGTCATGCAGCATCCTAAATCAATCATGGATAACAGATCATGATTGTTGGATTTTTAGAACCTGCACAACCCAAAGCAATCCATGTTATATCTTTATTTAATATATGAATCCAGTTAGCATTATCACAGTAGATGTAATGTCAAGGAACATGATATGGTAGATAGTCAGGACATTTATGTAGATATTTAGAACTGGGCTCATTGATTAATATTCACATTGCTTATTTCTAAAATCGTATCCAGATGTTTTATCATTCCCTACTGCCAATATTTGTACTGTTAGCAAACTGTAATACACTCAGTCAAACATAGCAGGATACTGACTATAAGTCACACTCAATATCTATATTCCCTCTGAACCACATTTATAAATCAGAACATATACTTCTCCAAGCCCATGTTCTTAAATAAAATACTGTATCTAATTTAGAGGACAATAAAAAGCTAGCATATGTTTTTCATATAGATTTTTAATTATGTACATCATATTGAATTCACACATAAGAAATGTAATAATGCCTTAATGCGTTTAAAAAAATTCATTCCAACACACTACAAGCATGTTCTCTTTAAATTAGGAGACTTATTACAGATCTGGACTACAAATCTTTTCATTTACAGCAGTCAAATAAACCTATTGTGTGATCAGTTCCTCTCCCCAGATGCTGAATGTTATTGTACTTAGTTGTTTCACTTTGAAGTAGTGATTGGTTCCTTTACAAAGCTACAAACTTTGCTGCAATAAAAATCCAATGCACTTCATTGACCATTTCCCTGATGATGGAGGTAGATAACCTCTAGCATATTGGATCCGGTCTTATTGGGCATTGCAATATAAAGAAAGTCAAGATCAGTGCCACAAAGAAAACTTTCAGTATGATCTAGCATCACCCAATTATTGCTGAGGTTTCTGTTACACTGGCAGCATAAGATAGCATCAGGTAGCTTCAGAAGGTACTCTAAATCACTGTTGGGGATCCTATATCCAAGTAACAACATCTGGGTACCCCTGAAGTGGAAATGGACAAACAAGGACAAACAATGGACATACTCAGTGATTCAAGGTGTTTGCTTGGTCCTACAGCTACATTGCTCTGTCTTTGCTAATCCATTTGAAGTAACACCCATCAACTTATTGTATTTATGACAAGATGTCAAGACCTCTAATTTAGTATATCTGCTGTGTTTGATGGAACGGTGAGGGTTATAACTCAACAAATGTAGTGGACATTAAATTGGAGAAATTTGGTCATAGTGTTGTTAATCGTTGAATTATGACTACATTCTCTTTTTGTTCCCACTATTCCACTTAATGCAATCCTTTCCTAGAACAACTGCTTCAGTTAAATGATAGTGTTTCCTTTGTCCTGGGTGCTTCTAGAACAACAGGCAGAATTCAACCTTGGAATTTAAAACCTAGAGTAGCTTTGGTTCTGACTATGTTCTCATGCTCAGTTGTTAGTACCTGTGGAGGGAGCACTGTCTTCAGAGGTGGATTAAGGCTCACTGTTGCCCTAAGCACTGACAAATTTTGGTGTCCCCCTCCTTTGTACATAATGTACAAATCTTCATTGTTTCTTTCTCTTTCTCAACTTTGTGGTGCCTCCTTGGGCCTGGTGCCCTAAACACATGCTTCGTCTGCTTAGTCAGTGGTTAATACGCTACTTTGAAGGTAGCAAGCTTTTCACCTGCAATCCTCTGTAATTGTGTGCTGTCCCCATTTTTGTTTTTCCTCCAAAACAAACCCAGAAGAGAAAAAAGCTGAGAAAATAATTAGGGTCAAAGCATCCACCCTCTCATTTTTAAAAAGTTGGCAAGTCTCTCCTCTTCCCATTCAAATCGCCAGCCTTTTTGTCAGTACCCTAGACATTCTGCCTCCAGAATATCTTTGCTAGTGAATTATGCTTCTCCTAGCTTTATTCTGGTAGCAGGCTGAGATGTCTCTATTCTCCCAAATATTTTAATCATTTAATCTGGGGTGGATTTTTTTTTTTACACATTGCTCTTGAACTTTTTATTCAGGATGCTTCTGTTATTCTTTTCCATGCTCTGCATTTCAATTGTCCCACTTTGCTTTCATTGATTCAAAAGTGTGTGGGGCTTTCATGTGTTTGTGAGCAGTCCTGTTTTGAAGAACAGTATGCATGTTTTTAAAATAAGTAATTTCACCAGGCTACGACTGGCAATTGATTTTTTTCTTTACCATTTCCTACACGGACAATAGGGTAGAATTTTCTGCTGCTTCTAAAGGCAGTGGTTATACTGGAATATGTTCCAGTCAGCACTTGAGCCAGAGTCAGATGTTGAATTGAATTGCAGCAAAAAATGAGCTGGCTCCTTAATTCATTTAGACGTGAATTGTTAGAGAGACAAAGGCTATTGTGTATAGATTGAGGCTGTAACCAGTGCAGAGAAAGGCTGCTCTGTCCACAGGAGAAATGTAGGCCAGGCAGCTTAACTAAAACCATACTAGGTTTTCTTATAACTCACACTAAGTGTATTGTTTCATATCAAGGACAAGCTGAAAGATTAACTCACTTTGTGGTAGAAATGCAAATGAAGATCCTTTTGGTTCCAAAGAGGTATTGGTTAGTAGGGATAAAGAGGAAGGCTTGAGATAGTGAGAAATGACAGGGAAATGCTGAAGGTTTTGCAAAACAAAAGGAAATGATTTTAAGCTGCTCTCACTGGCTGTTGATGCTAGCAGTGGCAACTTCTGATGGAGGATTCCTTTTCATCGGGATAGGGTTTGATCAGGTTGCACACAGGCTTGGCTAAGCGACTGAGGAATTTAGGATTTAAGCAGCTACAATGCGTATGGCTTATCTAAATACAGCAATAGGGATGGGACATAGGTAGGTTAAAAAGACCAGAATGGCATATGCAGGCAAGGATAAAGCACCAGGCACAGAACAAACATTCAGGCAAATATAGACGTGTACTTCACAGTGCAAATGTGAGCTATGAGCTGATCTAACTCCCACACACACTTTTATTTGGGTTAATGGGACAATATGGATTGAGATATACTGCTGCCCAGTCAGCCACTCACTTGTCATGTGATTAATTTGTTATGTTCTGTGGAGTCATCGCTGCTGTGTATGACTAATCCAGTGCATCTATCTGAAGCAAACCCACCTGCACACAGTCTTCTGAGATTCATTCAGCTGGTTTTTGCTCATTTCTCCAACAGGTTAATAGTATCTATAGACTAAACAATACCTGCACTTTGCCTGGTTGCTCTAAGTGAAGGCTACCAGACCTGAGCTTCAAAAAACCCAAAGGGCAGGAGGTGGGAGCAAATTGTAGGGATATTATAGGTTTCTTTGTTGCCATCTAGGGGGCAAGTTAATTTTGTGGGCCAGATATGGCAGATAGCCTTGCTTGACGAGCATTAATCCAATTGACTCTATCACACTGGAAAGCTGCCCCCCCCCATTTTGTTCCCACCCTACTGCAATTATCCTGCTGTTAGATGTTATGTCCCAGCTGTCAATCAGCACAGCTTTGGACATACATTGTTTAAGCATGAGTTAAGCTGTCTTTCTACTGGTTAATGTTAAGCTGTGTTCCTATTGGTTAACGGGTTGACAGCTGTGGGTTTAAAATAAACTGTCAACCCAGAGTTCGTTGTATTCATTCTGAAGCAGTGGTGAATAAACTGTTCTGTTAAAAGCCTCCGACTCTCACATTGAATACCCGTCCAGAATATATAAAATTAGATAATCAAGAGAGCTGTTCAATTTTCCCCTAATTGTGTGTGTGTGTGTGTGTGTGTGTGTGTGTGTGTAGAAAGAATAAGAGATAGAGAGGAATCTCTTGAACCATCAATAATCAATATTTCTTTAGCAACTTCTCTGTCACTGATGTTAGAATTATCAGTTATTACCTCTTGAAATGCATCATCAGAGAGCTTGTAGGGGAAGCACCATTGATCTTTTTCTTTCTTTCAAATAGTTTCCTCAATCTGGTAACTGAGAATGGATACCTTTGCAAGGTTAATACATATTATATTGCAAGTAGCCTAGGGATGTAAGTTGGAGTTTCATCCTCCATTGATTCTTCTGCAGGTATGTATGGGGGTGACTAAATAAGGTGACACTGGTATCTTGGTTCCTTCTCAGTGTTCATGACATAATTTCATCCCCTGGATTTTATGCTGCAGCTTTTGAAGAGATCTTACCTTCTCTTACTGAAAGTCAGACACTCGGATACTACATTCAGGAGGCTGCCTCTCTCTTTCTCTTGCATTATCCAAATGCTGACTGCCAAAGTGGGAGTTCCTAATCTTGTTTCTGCCTGCCTGCCTGCCCTCTCCCCTGTTGAGAGATGGCTTTGCTGTAAGTTTCAGTTCTCTAAACTAATATCATGGTCTTTGAATATAAGTGCCTCAATCTTTTAAGGAAGAGGAGTCCCTGTTTGACTTGGGCAATGACATCCTTGCCTTTGCTAACCAATCTGTTAGGTACCTATCTGAATAAGTGCCCACAGAAGTGTAATTGTTGTTGATCAAAACTAGAAGGATGATCATGATTTTGTGAAGTATGCAATCAGACACACAACAGGTTTGTGCATTCAGAGTTCACTGCTGCAAAGTAAATGCCTCCCCAAAGGAAAGCAGATGGCATTGTTTGACACAGAATAAATAATACAAGACCCAGCAGAAAAACTCTTGTACTATTGAGTAACTTGATCTTAATGCTTCAATAACAGATATGTTATTATCTTTTAATATGACATGGCAATAGATGCAGGAAAAAGAGAATTGAAATTAGTCAAGGAAATTGACCAAAGGTAGTTCCAAATAAAACAGTGAAATTGAAAATCAGGCAGTATTAAATTAATGTAGGGAAGTGGAACTAAAGGTGGATTAAAGAAGGGAAGGTGGAGATAAAAATAATTTTGAACCGCAAATGAAAGGGGGAGAAAAATCTGCATTTAAAAAGTAGCTGTTCAAAGGAGGAAATTAAATAATGCTGCTAGGTCTTCAAAAGAGGAAGACTTAAGCAAATAAAGAAGGATTGACTAGGATAAGAAATAATCAATTCTAGAGGGAAAAAAGCTTAATGCAACAAGCCAGAAGAGTTAATAGACAGCCTTGGGTAGATGGATCTGTTCTCTAGGAGAATCTGCTGAGAATGTGGAGGAAATAATAAATGATTACCCTTCCCCTCCTTTAATTAAGGGGTGAGTTGGCCTTTCTCAGAAAACATTGATTTAAAGGGAAACTTGCCAGATGTTGTCTAAATTCCAGTGTGATCCTCTTCATTTCTTCTACTTCCCTTCCCTCCCATGGTCCAAGAAACCAGCTTTTGAAAGAATGGAACAGGAAGTCCTGGCTGAAGTTAATTTGGACTAAATCTGATGCATCAAAAGTTCTTTTCAAATTTCCCCATTTTCTCTTGGGTATTGTAGTTTTGCGATAATACTAGGTAGATACATTTTTTTCCTTTTTCTATTTTTGAAGATATTATGTTTGTTGCAATTTTTTGTGTAAATATACAGGTGAAACTCAAAAAATTAGAATATCGTGCAACAGTTCATTTATTTCAGTAATGCAACTTAAAAGGTGAAACTAATATATGAGATAAGACTCATTACATGCAAAGCAAGCTAGTTCAACCCGTGATTTGTCATAATTGTGATGATTATGCCGTACGGCTCATGAAAACCCCAAATCCACCATCTCAGAAAATTAGAATATTACATGCAATCAATGAAACAAGGATTGTACATAGAACAATATCGGACCTCTGAAAAGCATGCATATGTACTCAGTACTTGGTTTGGGCCCCTTTTGCAGCAATTACTGCCTCAGTGAGGTGTGGCATGGAAGCTATCAGCCTGTGGCATTGCTGAAGTGTTATGGAAGACCAGGATGCTTCAATAGCGCCCTTCAGCTCTTCTGCATTGTTCGGTCTCATCTCTCATCTTTCTCTTAGCACTGCCCCATAGATTCTCTATGGGGTTTAGGTCAGGCGAGTTTGCTGGCCAATCAAGCACAGTAATCCAACAATCATTGAACCAGGTTTTGGTGCTTTTGACAATGTGGGCAGCTGGAAAATGAAGTCAGCATCTCCATAAATCTCGTCTGCAGAAGGAAGCATGAAGTGCCCCAAAATCTCCTGGTAGACGGTTGCGTTGACCCTGGTCTTAATGAAGCACAGTGGTCCAAAGTCCTGTTGCTCAGTGGTCCAAAGTCCTCTTTTCTGATGAGAGCAACTTTTGCCAAAAGCACCAAAAACTGGTTCAATGACCGTGGGATTAGTGTGGTTGATTGGCCTCTCCATTCTTCCTTCATACTCTGGGTCCTTGGTTTCCAAATGAGATGCAAAAATTGCTCTCATCAGAAAAGAGGACTTTGGACCACTGAGCAACATGACTTTGGACCACTGTGCTTCATTAAGACCAGGGTCAACGCAGCCGTCTACCAGGAGATTTTGGAGCACTTCATGCTTCCTTCCGCAGACGAGCTTTATGGGGATGCTGACTTCATTTTCCAGCTGTCCACACTGCCAAAAGCACCAAAACCTGGTTCAATGACTGTGGGATTACTTGGCCAGCAAACTCGCCTGACCTGAACCCCAGAGAGAATCTATGGGGCATTGCCAAGAGAAAGATGAGAGACATGAGACCGAACAATGCAGAAGAGCTGAAGGCCACTATTGAAGCATCCTGGTCTTCCATAACACCTCAGCAGTGCCATAGGCTGATTGCTTTCATGCCATGCCGCATTGAGGCAGTAATTGTTGCAAAAGGGGCCCAAACCAAGTACTGAGTACATATGCATGCTTATACTTTTCAGAGGTTCGATATTGTTCTATGTACAATCTTTGTTTTATTAATTGCATGTAATATTCTAATTTTCTGAGATAGTGGATTTGGGGTTTTCATGAGCTGTACGCCATAATCATCACAATTATGACAAATCATGGCTTGAACTATCTTGCTTTGCATGTAATGAGTCTTATCTCATACTGAATATTAGTTTCACCTTTTAAGTTGCATTACTGAAATAAATGAACTGTTGCACGATATTCTAATTTTTTGAATTTCACCTGTATTTTAGTCATTGCAGCTTATTCCTAAACTTTACATTGGGATCATTCGATGATCAAGAGTGGGCATTGGAGAACACACAAACACGAAAACAATCCAAGGATTGTTTGGGGTCCAATAATCCTCCTCGATTCAGCCATGAAACATAGTCATGAAAGCTGGGATTTAGAGGATTCATCCTTCTATACAGTCCCTCTATAGTAAATGCAGTCCCAGCGGGACTGTTAAGGTTAAAATGTTGACTTTTATTTGATTTTTTCCTCAGCTGTGTGTGTTTGTGTGTGTATGAAAGAGAGAGAAAAACAGAGAGGAGTAGAGAGATTCTGCAAGAAACTGAGATCCCAATAAAGACCACAACTCCCAATGTTATTGGTGCTACTTAGCACTGTATTGATCACTTGCCACAACTTCAATGGGGGTTAGGAGTAATAGTAGACTGGGTCAGTTGAATCATGTACTGCAGCCTTACAGGAACAGTAAAGGAGGGAAAAGCTCTTGAGAATATTTAACAGCTGCTAAAGATTTGCAGTGCCAAGATTTGATGTCAAATTGTCAAACGTTAGCAGTATTATTTCCCACTTAATTCCAATGGGAAAATAAAGAACTACAATGAGCTAAGCTTTCTGATAGACTCAAAGCATTCAAAACTGAATTGCACAAAATCAAAAAATCACAAACATATGTAGTGTTGGCTTCTCCAAAAAAATACCTATGAATGTACTGTGTGTGTATACACATTTACATGACGCCGTTCGGTGAGATCATCGGTCACCATTGACCGAGATATCATCAATATGCTGATGATACTCAGTTGTATGTTTTGACACATAGTGAATTAAACGATGCCATGACGTCCCTCTCTCATTACCTAGAGGCTGTTAGAGGCTGGATGGGAAGCAATGGGTTGAATCTGAACCCTGGCAAGACCGAGTGGCTCTGGGTTTGGGGTACTTTGGCCCATGGAGAATTGCCACCTTTGGTCTTGGAAAGGGTGTCATTGCCCCAAACAGACCCTGTGCATAATCTGGGGGTTTTCCTGGACCCGTGACTCCTGCTTGAAGAGCAGGTGGCAGTTGTGGCCAGGAGGATGTCCTGTCTTGATTATTGCAACATGCTCTACATGGGGCTGCCCCTGAAGAACATCTGGCAGCTCCAGTTGGTGCAAAACACAGCAGCCCACATAGCTTTGTGCAAACCTCAGTGTGCATATGTATCACCTCTCCTGCAGGAACTGCATTGGTTGCCGATTTGCTTCTGGGTGGAATTCAAGGTGCTGTTTTTCACCTTTAAAGCCCTTCATGGCTTGGGACCAGGTTATCTGAGGGACTGTCTTTTGCCGGTCACATCTACCTGACCCACTAGAGTGGGGATGCAATGAATGTTGTGGGTCTCATCTCCTAAGGCATTGATGATTAACCTCTTCGGCACCAACTGCCAAAACTGGACCACGCATGTGTTCCAGAGTGCTGGAACCCGGAAGAGAGCAGCTGGCCAGTGCGAAGAGCAGCTGGCAATAGTGCGGGTGCCCACAGAGAATACCATAGGTTCGCCATCACAGCCCTAGGGAGATACATCTGATGGCACCACCTTTTCCATGGTGGCTTCCTCTCTCTGGAACATCATTCCCACAAACATTACACTGGCTGCCACTCTAACACTTTCCGAAGGTGCTGAAGATGTGGTACAGTCAGCGTACAAGGACCTGAGGGCCAGGGTGGGATAGAGCCCATTGAATGGTTTGTATGAATGTATGAATATCTGTTGTTGCTTTCAGTCACCATGTGCATGATATGGTATGTGTATACCCATGAGGTGACCATGCTCGCTGCCTTCTGCATCTCCCAAAATAATAAGACCTCCTCAAAAATAATGCCAAGTACTTATTTCGGGGGTCAAAAGAAAATAAGACCTGTCTTATTTTTGGCAAAACACAGTATTAGAAATATATATACACACCAGTGGTGGGATTCAAAAGTTTTTCTACTGGTTCTGTGGGTGTGGCTTGGTGGGCGTGGCAGGGGAATGATACTATAAAATCTCCATTCCCTCCCCACTCCAGGAGAAGAATTTGTTTGTTTGTTGTTTGTTTATTGGATTTATATGCCTGTACAATCCCCATTTCCTCCTTATCAGCTGGGACTCAGGAGGCAGAGAATAGATGGGGGTGGGGAAGTCACAGGTGGTATTTACCGGTTGTCCGAAGGCCTCAAAGTTTCCACTATCGGTTCTCCAGAATGGTCAGAACCTGCTGAATACCACCTCTGATATACGCACACATATACACATACACTTACACACAAACACCTGTCAACCCTGAAATCCATAGGCTGCTATTTACCTCAGAAGCTGAGTGTGTGTGTGTGAGAGAGAGAGAGGGAGGGAGGGATATTTCTGCTTTAGGAAGTTTAGTTCATTTTGTTTGCTAAGTTTATATCCCACCATTGATTCTCTTCTGCAAGGGGAGGAGAATGAGAGATAATGACTTGCTCGCCAACACATAGCTTGGGGATCTACTCAAAGGGAAGCCTCTTGTTTCTTTTTTGGCTCACTCAGAATTTTGTTCACCAATACATTAAGTCTGCTTATTTTGGTTTTCTCACATTTCCCCACCCTCCTCCAGCAAATGGGCTCGTTATTGATCAATGTCTGACAGGTACTTCTGCAAATTTATGAACTGATGCTGTAATCAAAAGGATATTGTGCCACTCACTTGTGTTTGCTTATTTTGGCAGTCTCCCTCAAAAAAGCAAGCAAAATCTTTTTGGACATTACATTTTATCATTCGTGGTGGGCAAAAAAGGAACAAGAGCTGATTTTTGCTGTCTATATTTTATTGAGCAAGGTGGAAAACATTTTTCATCCTTTTCTCACACCGTGATTCAGTACTTGCTCTTAACAGGAGCTTCTATTGCAGCTTAAATTGTTTATTTGTATAGTCTTCTATATTTTTTGCTTTTCACAAACATATTTTTATACTTTTAAACTGAACCACTAAAACTTACTAGTTGACAGAAAAGGCTGTCTTTTGTATCACACCTTGCTATAATCTCTCTAGGGTCCCTAGTGTTCCCTACTGTTGATTGTTTGCTGGTAGATATTTCCTTATCAGTAACATTGTCAGTGTGAGTGAGTATGGGCTTTTCTCCCTGTTTATATAAATTAATTAATGCCTTGGTAAGGCCACACTTGGAATATTGCATTCAGTTTTGGTCACCACGATGTAGAAAAGATTTGGAGACTCTAGAAAGAGTGCAGAGAAGAGCAACAAAGATGATTAGGGGACTGGAGACTAAAACATATGAAGAACGGTTGCAGGAACTGGGTTTGTGTAGTTTAATGAAAAGAAGGACCAGGGGAGACATGATAGCAGTGTTCCAATATCTCAGGGTTTGCCACAAAGAAGAGGGAGTCAAACTATTCTCCAAGGCACCTGAGGGCAGAACAAGAAGCAATGGGTGGGAACTAATCAAGGAGTAAAGCAACTTAGAACTGAGGAGAAATTTCCTGACAGTTAGAACAATTAACCAGTGGAACAGCTTGCCTCCAAAATTTTGAATGCCTCAACACTGGAAGTCTTTAAGAAGATGTTGGATAGCCATTTGCCTGAAACAGCAAACTATAGGGTTTCCTGCCTAGGCAGGGGGTTGGACTAGAAGACCTCCAAGGTCCCTTCCAACTCTGCTATTGTATTGTATTGTATTGTATTGTAAACTTGTAGTGTTGTTGGGGGTATGGTCTCCTTGTTCGTAATTTATTGTTTTCTGTTTGATTGTTTGTCTGGTTTTAATCCACGTTTCTCTGGGTGTTAGTTATTAGAGATGATATGCTCTGTTTTTTCTTACAATAATTTTGCTACCCCCCCCCCCAAAAAAAAATAACCTGAAGCTTACTATAATCTTTCATTGCCACATAATTAGCTGCAGCTTTTGTAAATAATTTAATATTATGTAAAAACTGGGTTCGGATTGTTTCAATAAACTTAAATTGCTAAGAAATATGAATAAATAAATATTCCAATTCTAATTTTGCTCAAGTACTATTTTTTTTAATCCCACCACTTTAGTACCTTGGAAACAAATTGCAACACAAATGGTTTCTTTTGCATTTTTATATACATGTATGTAGTAATGCTTTCATTTAATGTGCATTTTTTCTTGCAAATCCTTTCCCCACAATCTATAGTTTTTTTCATTGTTTTCACTAATGCACATACTTTAGAAACTGAAAATTCTTGCAAATGTGGACTTGATATGCATGCATTTGTGTACAGACAGATTTGGGAAGTGCAAATTGGATAAATTCATACAAAAATGCTGGTGGAATGCTTCTAAGCATTGTACCATGGTTCTGAATTTTCCAAAATAAGTTATTGTTGGAGCCCTGGGATTTGAAATTGTAATTAGGCTGATAGCGCAAAGCAATTGTTAAGTTCATTTCAATAATGTGTACACAATGGATGAATACTTAGAATAAGAAGCTAAATATTTTGTGTCTGTTTATTCACTTGCACGTTAAGATTTTAGAGAAAGATTCATCACATTCATTAGTTAAGGCATTGTGAAATACTGCAGGCTAAAGTCTTTCTAGAATCAAGTCTGAAGGTTACTAAGGAAATGGCTGTGTCCGATCCAAAAATCTTAATATTGGGTTGATGCCGAGAACAGAATTGTTTTAAATGAGAGAAAACCGCTGACATAGAATAACAGACCATGTCATGGAAAATAATATTTATACAGATCTTTGGAAACAGTAACACCAGTAAAGTTTGATTCCTATCATAAAGAGCCTGTGTATGTATTAAAAAAATCATTAATTGGATTCTATTATCACTTTTATGGTGCTGATGTACTTTCTCAAGATGATGCTAATACCATCAGTACAATGATAATATACAAAATAATTTTTAAACCCCTTGAACAATATAAACATTTTAAAATTCCTGTAAATTATTGAAGGAGGGTTATTAGAACTATAGTTAAACAACAACACACTAGCTATTAACTAGTACATAGTTGATAAAATAATTGATATTGGCAAGTGTTCCTTAAAGTTCCTTAAAGTAACTGAAGATGAAACATGACACCAACAGCCTAGTTGACTTTCTCAGCCTAGTTTTCATCATACTTTATATAAGCTTTAGCTTATATAAAGAACATAATCAACCCAATAGAACAGGAGTGGGGAATTATGGCCCCCTTATGACCTGTGGGCTTCAACTCCCAGAATTCCTGAGCCAGCCTTGCTGACTCTGGAATTTGGAGAACTGAAGTCCACAGGTCACAAAAGAGCCATAGTTCCCCACCCCTGCTAGAGAATAATGTAACCTTTGCTTACTTTTTTTTCTAAGTCAGCAGATGGCAATATTGGCTGTCTGGGTATAAAAGCTAAGCAGATTGGCTGGTCTTCAAAGGAAATTTATTAGGAAATTCCAAACCTGAAATCTAGATTGGGAAGTTGAAAAAAAAATCACAAAAGTCAGCAATAACAATCTTCTTCTGTGCTATTGCTCAAGGCTTCATGATGACCATATTTCTTCCTGTTCCATATTTCCAAGCAGACTCAAGAAGATTGAATAAATACAGTAATTTCTTCCAGAACACACACACACACACACACAATATATATATATATATATATATATATATATATATATATATATATATATGTATGTATGTATGTATGTATGTATGTATGTATGTATGTATGTATGTATGTATGTGTGTATATATATATATATATATATATATATATATATATATATATATATATATATATATATATATATATATATAGAGAGAGAGAGAGAGAGAGAGAGAGAGAGAGAGAGAGAGAGAGAGTCAATGGCCATTGGTACTTGTTCTTTAGATATTGACTTTCTCCAATATGAGAAGCATATTGTCTGTCTCTCTGTCTGTCTTTTCTGTCTCTCTCTCTCTCTGTCTCTCTCTCTCTCTCTCACACACACACACACACACACACACTCACACACTCACTCACTCACACACTCACACTTCAAACCCTCCATGGATTTCAGCCACAGATCTCAGCAGCATGTCTTCTGTTGGAGGTAGAAAGGGTTCTATTTTTGTCTCTTTTCCACACTATCAACTTTTCTTGTCTGGGATCTCATTTTTGAGGAAGGGGAAGGAGAACTTCCATTTTTTCTCTGGCAGGAGTTAGTCTTTTCTCAAGCACCTCCTTTTATTTCTTCTGCTTCCTTTTCTTCTGGTCCCAACAGTGCACACACTGCAATATAATTTTCCTCTTGCAAACTAGTCCCCTCTTCTTTCAGAATCAGTACTTCTTATAAGCACCAATATTAGATTATGGAGACAGTCAGAGGGTTAGTCCATGCAGGCATCTCAATGGAACTGTTACAGAAAGTGTACATGTGCAGATCCTCGGCTTCTTCCTGGGAGTTTCATCAGTATAGCTGTTCCAGTGAGTCAAGTATTATAAATTGCCCTTCCTATACAAGAAAGGCAAGTTCCATCTAATATTTTCCCTGTTGCCCACCCAAACAGGGAAAGAGGTGTGTACAAGGGATTGGATGGGGCATTCAAGAACCAAGATGAATTGGTAGAAGTAACAGGGAGAAGCTGTAGATGAAAGGCATATTGAAATGTGCAAGTAAGGAAAATGGTCCAATTGCATCTTGTTTTTATATAGCTATATGGAAAAATGGAATCTGCTAGAAATTTACCATTGAAGTCCCTAGGTCAATCTCTTAGTTCCCATGTCACAGCAACTTTCACAGTAGTAAATATTGCTGTAAGAGCAAGCCGATATTTTTTCTCTTCTAATTCAGTCTTTATCTAACTGGTGCTACATTATAAGGAACTCCTGAAATATCTTCTAAAGTGGCAGGTCCTTTACATATAACGTCATCACTGCATGTTGATTACTTCTCACTTTGAAAGATTTATGTGCTTGGTTCTGGCATGAAAGCTCTGTGCAAATAGCTTGGGTAGGTGTCTAGCCTGCTCATGTGAGATATAAAAATAGATGCAGAACCTGGGCTTTCAGGAAAAGTCCATTCTGTATCTATGCTAATAAATTTATTGACCTTCTTATTATCCATATTTATTAGGTTAGAGGAAACCAAACCAGCCCAATACTGCCAAAGTAGAGGTAGTATCCGTAATCAAAGAATCTGAAATACATGCTTTCAAATTTGCAACTCTTGCTCCAAAGGACTGCTCTTCCTTGCACAGGGTGCAAGGAAAAAAAAGTTTGGGGAAATTTATCAGCAGATAGAATTGTGCTAATCACAAAGATTTTCTGAAATTTGAATCTGGAGATATGAAAGACTAAATCAAATGCCAAAGTTTCTGGTGCTACTTATGCTGTTGGAGCTTTCCATGGTCCTGAACCTCACAGTCACTACAGCTTCTGGGCAACATTATGAAAGAACATGACTTCTGCAATGTGAAATTGATAACCTTCACTTCCATTACTCAGTGTGGTAATGTTGTACTATTGTAGCAGAAGATTGCTGCCCATGCTTGTCTCTCATTGTTTCTCCAAATTTCCCCAAATAGAAATAGACATTGGAAACAGACTAGCCATAACTCATGATTATCAGATACGAAATTGAAATGGTAGATGTGGGATTTTGCCAGTACCTACTGACATATTAATCAACAAACTTTTTATCTCAATGTTGCCTTGTGTGGTAAGCACTGAAGTGCAGATTGTTAGCACTACCTAAATTAGAGTTCATTAGTGCATGGCCTTCCACCTGTT
Organism: Natrix helvetica; assembly: GCF_964273705.1. Lineage (NCBI taxonomy): Eukaryota > Metazoa > Chordata > Lepidosauria > Squamata > Natricidae > Natrix > Natrix helvetica. The sequence goes on from NC_138548.1 coordinate 261,688,895, forward strand.
GAACTGTGAATAGGTATTAAGAACACAATTACATACAGGTTTTACATTTTCAGTAGGACATTCTTGCTACTTCATTGCAAAGCTGTTAGAAAGATATTCAGAAATCTTCCTCCCTAATGTACACAATAATATACAGACTCTAAACTGAAAATAATCTAGTTACTGTAATCTTCTCCTTATTCATTTCAACAACAGCAATTACGCATACGTCACCTGACCCATTGCAACTTGGGTGGTGGTGGTTTAAAAACATTTAAAGACAAAGAAAAGTTTAAAAAGCACAAAAGAACACAAAGGAGAAAGATCATTTAAGGCCCTTTAAAATACCAGTAGGGTGGATGCTATTCACATTTCAGGAGGGACTCACTAGCCTAAATCTTGCTGAAGGGAACTCATGAGAATTGTGTTGGGGAAATAATCACTTTCACCTTATCCTGCTGTCAAAGAACTTAACCCTAATATTTGCATCCTATTGGTCATGCTTCCTCATGCTGATGGGTCTTAAAACTTGGCAAAATTGTGAGCCAAAGGAATAAAAGTTGCAATTAATCCTTACTAGAGCAATATTGTCTTCCTGTTTTCTGTTGTTTCATCATCTGTTTCAGGGCTTGGCATTTAGTAATATTGTCTCTGATCTTCTAACACAGTTCCTATTCTTAATTCATCCTTACCAACTACCCCTATTAGTCCCTGATCTTCATAGGCTCCTTGAATCAGAAGAAAGTTAAATAAAAAGTTACTAAAATGAGTCATATTTTTATCTTTAACTGTTTAGAATATGGATGGATTGGTGATGGATGGATAATAGATACATAGTTAGATTATTTAGCTTGAGGGCATATTTCAGCAATAAAATGAAATAAATTGATAAATGAAGTTATTATATCAAACTGAACATATCTCTTATACTCGAGAAAACATTTTCATTTTTATAGGATTTCCTGCCCCAAGGACTTCTTTTCCTAAAATTTACTGTACAGTAAGACTGAATGGCTCTTTAGACATGAAAGGAAACTGGGAAAGCAAGGTTTTATTGCATTCCTGACCATCAGTAAGTAGTGATAGATACAGCAAGCTAATGCCTTCAGATGCATTGGACTTCAGCAGTCAATCTTAAGCTTTATCAGTATGGCCAATAATCATGAAGCATGACAACCACTGTCCAATTATGTATGCCTTCTAGAGCCTCTCCCTCAGGGAGATGGGTGGTTCAAAAATGTGAAAAATAAATAAAAATAATTACAGTAGATAAAAACTGAAGGATACTCATAGAACAAAAATGGTGCCATGAGGTTCTTTAGATTGCTGTTCACATAATTCTGCACTGTTGTCTATGTTTGCAAAGGGAGGGAGTTAGAATTCAATTCACAGAGGGACATGTGCTGTCAACTCATTTACGGAGTGCCCATAAATAAACAAACAGAGCTTGGGGAGATTTATGCCCTTTGGTTCCAAAAGCTCCAAGGGCATTCTCCCACTTTCTATCCATAAAGTTAATAGTTGTAACTCATTCTTATTGCTAAGTGCTACACTGAATTAGAATACATTTTATCTTTCTCTTCAAATGCAAGACTGACCAAACATTCCTCACAGTCCTTCTACTCAAAGTAATCACCCCTCAAATATCCCACTTAACAATTATGCATGGTTTGCTATTGGTTGAATAACTGATCCTAATTAGCATTATTATTTCAATATTTTAATAATGAAAATTTTCATCCTAAATTAGTTCCTTTCTAATGAGGAAAGTGACTTACCTGTCCAGGCAGAATTGGTTGGCATCATCAAATGTCAATATTAAGAAAATAAATAAATAAATTTAGGATTTATGAAGGAATTGAATTTTACACTTCAAGACTAGTGTCTATGTAGAAAAGGCAACATCTCAGCACTTTTAGTGGTGACATGAATAGCTGTAGGCAATATACCTGCAACTGTGGTATTCATGTCCTTCCCCGAGGGTATTTTGGGGAAGGAAGTGATGGTAGGGAAAGGTCAGCTGTTGCTGCTTCAGTAAAAATAGGGAGACAATTGTTTCAGGTAGTGGTGGAATTCAGCCAGTTCGCATCACTTTGGGAGAACCGGTTGTTAACTTTCTGAGCAGTTTGGTGAACTGGTTGTTGAAAGAAATCATTAGGGCAGAGAACCAGTTGTTAAGTTATTTGAATCCCACCACTGGTTTCAGGGAATGTCATGCGATAAAACAGCCACTCCTTGATAGGCGTGGCTTTTGGATAGGTGATCAAATTGAAATTTACTGTTTCAATCTACCCCATCTCCCTATTATGGGTGGGTTTTTGTTGCAGTGACTAAGACAAACTCGTAATTTGCTTGGTTGAGATGAGAATTATTATTACTTTTTTGTACTGGCTCTGAACTGTAGAGGTGGCAAGTCAAAGATCTTGGCCCTGGTCTGTCCTATGTCTTTTATGGCCCTGTTTAACATTCAGGGTCCTGAAGCAGTGTGATCCAATGGATGGAGACTAATAAGCTAAACTGAGATAAAGATTTTGACTAGTAAGAAAGCTGATTTAGAATTCTGGATGCTGCTACTCCCCCCACCCCTTCAGAGGATTAGCATGGTAGGTTGGAGTGTTTGTGGATTTAATCTTAATCAAAGTTTGTGGCCTGAATTAATGTATATAGCTTTTGGTCTAATATGCCCTTGTTCCCCTCCATCTCTTTTCCTCATTCAAGCACCAAGTAGCTCATCATAATGTCATTACTGGTTAAATACCTTAACAGTTATCCTCCCCCTATTCCAAGTAAAGGAATTAGTAGCCATATTGTCTGGGGAAATGTGATAGTGGAGGATTGCAGTCATTCATGTGATGGGAAATAGCAAGAAATTGAAGGGTGGTGTATCCAATTCAGGCTGTCTAGCACCTCGACATGATAAACTGAACAACACACTGTAGCAGAATAGGCAACCTGCGCCCCATGGGGTCGTTGTTTCAGTGACATTTCCTTATCTAAATAGAGAAACAGAATGACAGTGGGTGGGTAAAAAAAGCAGTGACTTCCAACTTCCTGCTGACTTCCCCATTGAGTTTCCTTAAGGAAATGGCAAGGAAACTTCCTCCCTCCCTCCCTCCCTCCCTCCCTTCCTTCCTCATGCATCCATCCATCCATGCATCCATCCAATTTACTTTGCTTATGGAAATCTTGCAGGGAGAAAGTTGATGGGAAAGCCACCAGGAAGTTACAAGCCCAAGGAGAACAGGCAGATAAATAGCTGCTGCTGGGTGAGGAAGAGGGCGAGCGGGTATGGGTTAAAAAGAGTGCGTAGGTATGTGCAAATGATGCCATGTAAGTCAGAGAGGGTACATATATGGTGCCTGTTTGGATCAAGAAGAATGCACTAGGGGGACAGCACAGGTTGAGAAGGGTGCTTGGGAGTGTGGGAAAGGTTAGGGTTGATGCCTGGATGTGCTTGAAAGTGCAGAAGAGGTCCCGTGAAGGTCAGGAAAAATTCAGAGGGTGGTGAGGAAGGGTGTGTGGAGTGCCCAAGAAGTACTGCAAGAGTCAGGGAAGGTACATAGGGCGTGGTCCTACTTAGGGAGAGTAGGTGGGCATGTGCAAAAGTGCTGTATGTATGAAATAGGGAATGTGACACAGATCAGGGAGGATATGAGAGCTAGCATAAGTTGGGTATAGAGTATTCAAGGTTTCTTTCTTCCTTGTTCATCTCTCTCCTTCTCTTCCTTCATGCAGTTTTCTTCACTCTTTCTCCATTGAGATCTTGTTATTGAATGTAGGTATTGTCATGTTAAGGAACTCTCACAGTATTTAGTAATACATATTCTCAAGTTGATCTTCCCTTTCCTCCTCCATTTTGTCTCTTCATTCTGTACCTTGAAAAATCATGTATAGGGAAGGCTAAGGCTAATGGATAATGGTATATGGAAATTTTCTGCTCTTAATATAATGCATGGGATGCGTTAGCTCAGTAGCTAAGATGCTAAGCTTGTTGATCAGAAAATCGGCAGTTCAGCAGTTCAAATCCCTAGCACCGTGTAACGGGGTGAGCTCCCATTATTTTTTCCCAGCTTCTATCAACCTAGCGGTTTGAAATCATGTAAAAATGCAAGTAGAAAAATAGGGACCACTTTGGTGGGAAGGTAACAGCACTCCATGCCCCTTCGGTGTTGAGTCATGCCGGCCACATGACCATGGAGATGTCTTTGGACAGCGCTGACTCTTCAGCTTAGAAATGGAGATGAGCACCGTCCCTAGATTGGAAATGACTATCATGCAGGTGCAGGGGAACCTTTACCTTTACCTTTAATATAGTGCAATTACAGTATAATTGTTAATATCAAGTGATTTAGAAGATTTCTTAAATCTGATTACACTAATAATTCCTTAATAACCCTAAAGTACATTGAAAATATGATCTTCTTTGAATGTAAGTTTCAATGAAGTCCATTCAATCTTATTTAAAGTTAGGGATGGCAGCATGAGTGGGTTAACAGATTCTTTATATGGTATCTGTTCAACATTTCATAGTTATCCTTTTAAATCAGCTCAATTTTTACAGATGTGTAGGAAATCAGCATGGGAAATCTAACATGATTGCAGTTACTGAGCTATTTAGAATTTTAAGTAAACCCACAATTATTAAGCCTAGAATGCAGAACAAATTAGTCTATTTGTCTGTATTTAGATAACATTCATGCTACGTTTTCAGAAAGCATTAAATCGCATCAGGAAATTATTGAAAATTAACTTATTTCCATGGGGATAAACTTCTCCATATTGTTTTTCTTTTCTTTTCTTCTCTCCTTCCTTCTTCCTTCCTTCCTTCCTTCCTTCCTTCCTTCCTTGTGATTATATAACTGCAATCTACAGGTAATATACTATTTTTTTAAAAAAAAGTTTATATATTTGAATTGCAAAACTGCACAATAGCAAAACTTCTTTGGGTAGTTTACAATAAAACACAGTCAAAGATACAATTTGAATAAAAGCATATACAATAAAAGTAAATAAAATCCAAAATGAAAGTACCACACTAAATAGTAGGTAGGCAGTCATTCAAAGTCTCAAACAATGTGAATTAAAAATTAAATTAAAACCCAGTTAAAACTTGGGAGAATAAAAAAGCCTTCACCTGAATTGATGCCAATACCAAAGATTCAATACCACTTGGGAAAAACTAAATGAAATCTTAGATGCATCTGATCCATTGAAATTAGCAGTGTTATCACATTAAATTTGGCACTAACTTGAGAATTTCTGCAAAGTGATAGACTCAAGGGAGTTATTATGCAACTGGCAAACTTGACCTTCTACTTCTACTTTATAAGTACACAACTTTCTTTTACTTTTGGACAACAGAAAATGCTACAACACTGAAACAGTGTTTGAATTTCATATGCTGGAATAATATACTTAATATACTTAATTATACATATTTTGTATGACCATTTTTCTCATTCTTCTGATGGAATTAGGCACATTTGCTTTCCTATATGCTTGGCTCCTTAGTCTCATTACACAGTCTTTCGAATTTCGTCTCTCAGCATGCATGAGCAATTTCCATCTGTTGGTTTAGTCTATGTCCAAACTCCCACTGCTTTAATATGAGAGAAGCCCACCAGCTCTACGACCTAGGCAAAAACATGCCAGGGAGTTTTTTAAACTTTGGATATTTGCACTACTGGTATCATTACTTGGTTCCCCTTCAATACATTTTATATTTTACCAAATATATGTTTGGAGTGCATTTAGTGGAACCTTCCACAGACAGGCTATGCACATCAAAGCCAAGGTCATTTTCCTCTGTAACTCAATTTCTTGGAGAATGTCTATATCATCCATGTCTGTCTGTCTGTCTGTCTCTCTCTCTCTTACTCTCTCTCTCTCTCTCTCTCTCTCTCTCTCTCTCTCTCTCTCTCTGTGGGTGTGTGTGTGTGAGAGAGAGAGACAGAGGGAGAGAGACAGACACACACACACACACACAGAGAAACAGACAACAGAGAGAGACAGACAGAGAAAGTATGTGTTTGCAAGAGAGAGATAGAGAGAGGGGGGAGAGAGGGGGGAGAGAGGGAGAGAGAGGGAGAGAGAGAGAGAGGAAGAGAGAGAGGGAGAGAGAGGGGGAGGGAGAATATGTTTACTAGAATTTAAAGAGCTAAGGCAAAAAGATGTAGAGTCAAACACGGATGTAAAGAATCCACCAAGGTCTCAAATGTAACAGTTGAAATTTATTTATAGTTCTAATTTCTAAAGATGTCCAAGTTGAGCGAAAGCAATTGTTCTTGTCCTCCCTAATGAGAGAAAACAGAAGCAAAAGAAAACAGAAAACTGAGCCTTAGAGATAAGAGGAGCCCCACATGAACTCCAAGATACCAAAATAGAGATGAGGTTTATGCCAAACAGCAATCCATGCCTCCATTTAAAAAAAGAAAGAAAGAACAAAAATGAAACAGTTGCATTACAGAGAGAGGAAAATCCCATAGTCCATCATTAGAATATTATGAAATCTGGAAGTTGGTATCTCATAATGATGCAGTTCATGGGAAAGAGCAACATCATAGTGATGTAGAAAACCCAACTATTGTCATTGATCTAGTGACCAGGCAAAATGTCAGCAACATTTTTGTATAAGCAAAAGGATTCTTGAAGATAGTTTTTTAGCTGTAAGTCCTTTAAGTCCTCAACTTAAAGTAGTTTAATGACAGTTCAAAGTCGTGATGGCCTCAGAAAAAGGGATTTATGACATGAACTGACACTTACAATTATTGCACTATCACCATGGTCATCTGATCATTATTCAGGCACTTGGCAACTAGTTTAAATTTATAGTCACGATTTGCAACAAGGTTTTTTTTTTAAATTCTTGCAAAAAAGGGCCATTGTGGAAGCTAGATTTGCTTAACAACTGTAAACCTGTTCTAAAATTAAGTCCAACTTGACTTACGACAACAATAACTTCCAGCAGAAATTCTGTTCCAATTGTGGTCATAAATTGAGCACTGCCTATATTATGTTTTACTTCACAGAATAAAATAAAGATCATTCTTATAGAGGCAGGGAAGGGCTGCAATGGATTTTCCTGGGTTTGGGAGAGCCTGTAACTAAAGTTATGGCAGTTGTGGAGAACTTCCAAATCCCATCCTTGGCTAGCCCGGCCCACCCTATCCTCCAGAGCCTGAGAGAGACAGTTTTTGCCCTCCCAGAGATTCGAGGAAAGCCTCCAGAGCCTGGGGAAGGTGAAAATGCCTCCCCTGCCATAGTGCCGGAGCCGACATGGCCATGCCCATCATGGCCACACCCACCCAGCAACCGGCCAGAGGACCTGCTGCTGAATTTTTTGAAGCTGTATAGCTGTTTTGACCCCTGTATATAGGGATGTGTATAGCTCAATGGTATAGCACACATTGTATATGATATGGCTTCAGTCCCTTCATCTCCAGGTAAAAATAGAAAGGCTATCTGAAAATTTGCTGCCAGAGTCTAGTGTATTCCTGCACAGGATAGAACCTTCGGCTTATATGCGATGTGATTGTTAGAGGCACTTTGGTAACATTTTTATTAAAAGTAGGGAAATAATATTCTATGGCATTTTATGGTTTGACTGCTCATCACAGGAAGACTTGCCTAAATCTTAGCCATCCTCTTTCAGCCCCATGTAAAGATTTTTTTAAAGTTTTTGTGTTTTTTTGTATCAAAATAGACCTGATTTTTAAACTCTGCCTTCCTTCAATTGCATTAATTCCTGTTATAGAATGCCTTTTAAAATGACATTTAAAAGGCACCCTGATAGGTGTTAATGAAGGAGAGGAAATAAATATATTGCTACATTTTTGCAGCAAAGATGGTGGCAACTGAGCTTGACTCTCTGGCAATGGTACAGATATGGTTTGTCATTGTCTTCTGAATTTTTTCTCTGGCTGTTTTACAGTCTTGAAATTTTTCAACACACTAATAGATCTGATCCCATTTTTATTTCAAGCCTGGATGATGTTTGGCCAGGTGTTTGCATCTGCTGTGATAATATACTGTTTAGATTGCATTATTGAACTGTACTGCTGCAATTAAGAATAGTGATATTATGACAAAATTACATTTCAGTTAGAAACTCGCATCTGCATTCATCACCACCACTTCAATTACTGTTTGCAATGAGTCACTGGATTTTTTTTTCTTTCTTTTCAACAATAGGTTCCAAATGTCACGTTCTACGTGCAATTTGAAGGTGGGCAGACATTGATAATTGTGACAATCTAAGAAAGAGTTGCAAAATTTCATGGCCCCTCAGACAATGCTGAACTATAATTTTCCATCTGACCACTGAATATTAGATCTGAAATTTTTGCCAAGGGTTTTCCAGCAAGATTTGAAAAAAGAACAACAGGTGACAGCTTGGCATTATCCTACAATATAATAAGAATTATTTAAGGGGGGGGGGGGGAAGAAGCAGAAGTGAATTATTTTACAACATACAGTATCAATTGATTAGATCAATTGATTAATACAAATAAGCACAAGCATGTATCTCATGTGGCTTGAAGATGAACCTATATCATTTGGGAAAACAGCATAGCTAGACCATTAACATTCGCAGCTAGCACAGCCGTAGTTTTAAGCCTGGAAAGACAAATCATTTTTACTGAATCATGTTTTCCTGAGACTGTCTCAATCCATCTATTTTGATGTACATTTTGTCATAAAATATAAAAAGAGAGAATAAAACTTAATATAACCATCCTCTTCATAATCATAAGTTTCTTTATGGTTTCTGACCAAAAAGTACAAGTTTACGACTATACTTCATAAAAACCTCAAAGTATATTTGACAATAAAGTAAAGATGCACATAAATGGCTTCAACTTTGACAAGGAGAAAGACAAAAGTAAGCATAAACAGTGCTATCTACTTCCTCTTTTTCTTATTTTAGACCTTTTTCTTTTCACAGCAGACACCTTGAATTAAGCCCTCCAAACTTATCTTGAAAACTCTTAAATCAAATCCTAAAGTACAGATTACTGTATACCACACTCTGGACATAAACACTTGATGTCCTTGTTTTAGTGCCTCTCCTTCATTTTGCCAACATTAAAAAAGAAAGGATGGAAAGAAAATCAGAAAGACATGATGTAATGGCTTACTTTCTCTAAACGTACACACATTTTTCACCTTTCCAGGCAGTATCTGTCTTAAAATTCAAGAAACAATTCTTTAAAGCTTTTTGGATAAAAATATGGTGGGTTATGCAGAATGTATTTAAGAAAAGAATACAATTCACTCCACAAATGTTTTTATTGGGTATAGTTAAGGATTTTACCAAAGGGGAAACAAAATTGGCCTTGTATATGGTTACAGCAGCTAGGTTGTTGATTGCGCAACATTGGAAAAAAGATTTTTTGCCAACAATTGATCAATGGATTCAGAAGGTGGCGGGGTTCGCTGAAATGGCAAAAATTTCAGCTTTCTTAAAAGCTCAGAAACAGGAGGATTACACACAGGAATGGGCAAAATGGATTGATTATATACAGAATAAATATCAGACTAGGAGTTATTATCTAGCCTTTAGGTAAGAATGTTTTGACCGTAGATGATCAGAGTAAATAGTATATGGGATGTTTGGAATTATTAGAGTGGTATACAGCGGAAGTCAGGGGGGTGGGTTTGTGCGGGAGGTGGGGGAGGGTTAGGGTGGAGGGTGGGGCAATATATATGTATGAATAAATTAGAAGATGGGACTAATGAAACATTGTTAGGCTAGGAGAAATTTATATTAAGGGTTATAGATGTTAAATTAGCTTAGAAAATGATCAATGTGTTATTATTAATTTAAGACTAATCTCTATAGTTTTTGTTGGGAGGAGAGGGGTTATGAGTAATCTATTTTAAGATGGGGGGTGGGGAGGGGGTAAAGTGTTTGGTATAATATTTGAATGTGAATTTTTGCGGGGGGGTATAGCATTTGTATGAGATTTATATTGTATGGAGGGGGGGGGTGAAAAGGGGGAAAATTTGTTTGTACAAAACTCTTTTAATAAAAAAAAAAAAAAAAAAAAAAAGAAACAATTCATCGTTTATAGCCTTGCTCTGATACTGTTGTCTACATAGAAGTCTCCTACACAGCAACAGTCCAATGAAGTAAATTAGGTTGAATTAAAATTACTCTGTGGTTCAGTGATGGCATCAACAGGGGTCTCCCTGCACATCTAGCTCCTTAACCTTAGTATTGAACTAACGCTCAATTTGAAATGAACTAAGTTCTGTATTAAGCACTAAAGAACCATTTTTCCTCTTCATCGAGTAAGGATTACTGAAGTCCTATCAAGCCCCACCAAATAGACCAGACTAAGACTCCACAAGAAGACTAACATTAAATTTATTGAGAGTGATTATAATAATCGAATCTTGCAAGTCTAATTCCTCATACCTGCTCCTCCCCTTTCTTATACTTCTGTGAATTAAGGATGTCTCTGTCTGAGCCTCTTCCAAATATTTTCTGTCTGTGGTGACTTAAGATATGTTTCACCTCCTATTACCTTGGCGATGGATCTTGCATATCTCTGTCAAGGTCATCTTCCTTACTTTCTACATGAACTATACATATTGATTTCCCCCCTTGGTTTTCTTTTCTTTTCTTTTTTTTTTAAAAAAATGTGAATCACCCAGAGTCATTGGGATTCTGGAAGTATATAAATAAATGAATAAATAAATACTGTGCGTATATGAATTTTTAAAAGGGATTTTTTTTATATAAAAAGAGAAACTCTTTCATCTCTGCTTCTAATTACTCAGTAAATCATTAGAACTCTGCACCTTTTGAAGTGGTGCTTTGATTTGACTAAGCATTCCCTTGAAAGTAATTTGAAGCAATGTGACTTCCTCACTTCTGTTTTTCAGTCTTTTACATTCTGTGACAAACTAGCTATGGTTTGGCTCTGAAAAAAAATCCTATTCAGGCTTCTTGCTTGCAAAGAGCTCTGTTGAGCTGGGTTGGAGAATGTGTCTATGAGCTCTGTTGTCCTTGTCAATGCTCAAAAAACTTTTAGTGTCTGCACTGAACTTCTAGCTTTGGCAAATGAAAGGTAGGAGTTAGGGAGAAACTTTAAAGTGACATGTAATGGTTCACTGAAGCAAAACATTGCTTCTTTGGGTTCATGAAGAGAATCACAGCCCCTCTATAGTGGTTTTTTTTGTCAAGGTAAATCTAAATCCCCCTGCACAGATAGCTCATTGACTCGATCAATCAATGTATACCTCTCACATATATGGGTTCTTGAATTTCCTCCAAAATAATCTTATCCAGTACATCCTGATGTACTGACTTTAAGCACTTGTAATTTGTAACTTTCATGCAAAAAAGACCAATTCATCTGGAATAACACCAGGTTGGAGAGAGCTACTTTATGAACATCTATCTGATAACTTGTAGAGAGAAGGAAGGTGGCCTTAATAGAGATACAGAAAAGCCATGACTTAGGCAAAAGGAGATGAATCAAGTTTAGAACTACGAGATCAAATTTGAAAGTGGCTCAAGCAGACATCTCACTGAACTATAAGAGGAAGAATGAGGTGTGGTAGAATCAGATATGTACGATTCGGTTATTATAAAGGTAAAGGTTCTCCTCAAACATATGTGCTAGTCATTCCTGACTCTAGGGGCGCAGTGCACATCTCCATTTCAAAGCCAAAGAGCCAGCGCTGTCCATGGTCATGTGGCCGGCATGACTAAATGCTGAAGGCACACAGAACACTGTTACCTTCCCTTCTAAAGGTGGTTCCTATTTTTCTACTTGCATTTTTGCATTCAAAATGCTAGGTTGGCAGAAGCTGGGACAAGTAACGGGAGCTCACTCCATTACACAGCACTTGGGATTCGAACCGCCGAACTGCCGACCTTTCTGATCGACAAGCGCAGCATCTTAGCCATTGAGCCACTGTGTCCCTAATTCTCTAATTATAACCAATCCTAATAAAAAATTTTTTAGTCTTCTGTGGAGTTGATTTCCTACTCTGATCTACCTAGTGGGGATGTTTCCCTTTAAATTCTTCTTTCTATTCCACTTTTCATGTCTACCTCAGCCAAAGTCCAATTACTTGTCTTTTTGCATGTACTTGTCTTTGAAAACTGAAACCTGCTTTTTTATTTACACTTACAGCACAAAATATATGAATATGATATGGAATGAATGAATAAATCCTGTTTAAAGAAAATGATAAAATGTAATAAAAACATGAAACTGAGGTTATATTTATCCATCTAAGGCTGAAATCAGTGTTGTATTTCCAGTACCGTATGTATCTTAGAGCAATAGTTTGAGCAGAACATTTCCTGTCTCGCCACTCATCTTCATTATTAAATGCATGCATGCATTCATTTCTGCTAGGCCAAACTATTTTTGTTCACATATTTTTATTTTTATTTACTAGGCTTACATATTACGTTTAGTTCACATTTCTGTAAAAAGTAGATTTTTTAAAAATAGTTTTTTTAAAAAAAAATTAACTAAGTTCTAAAAACAAAGAAAAAGTCTAGCCAAAATTAGAAAAAGGAACAAAAACATTCATGGCATCTATTTACAGACATATATACATCAATAAATGGAAGCCTGGGTTTGTTATAGTCATTCATAGCTAATGTAGTGATTAAAAAGATACATCATTGATGTATGTGATTAACATGGAGATAATAGTGAATATTTTATATATTGTAAATTAGGGTAATAGTTGAAGCGAAACTGATTTCAATCTCATATGCATATATTTGCTCACTGCTATAATAATTTGCATATTAAGAAATAATGCAACTTTTTGCTCTAGATGGGAAGTAGCAACTAAATGAAACAGACAATTTTATGTTCAACAGGGTTAGCTTTTTCAAATGAATTGAAATGTGAGCAAGAACACTTAGATGTATTTCATTTGCTTTTAGAAATAACCGTGTAAATACAAAAACTTATTGAACTTACATTTATGTTCATTAATCAATTGAGAAACAGATTTAATGGAAAACTTCCTTGTTTAGAAGCTAAGGGACAAATCCTCCTTGGACATATTAATGGTGTATATAATAGGAAGACTGAATTACATGGAATGCAGGAATGCCTAGAGACTGCATTTGCCCTCCCTATTATAAATCTGAACAGACGAGACAAATTAATCGTATCAAAAGTAGGTAATAATATTGCATTAGGGCTGAGTATGGGTCCCCCCCCTTCTGGCAAGAGTTATTTTTGATGAATTGCAAAATGAGTAAAATCTTTGACAAGATTATTTCAAACATTTTTTTGCCCCCCCCTTTACTGTCAGCAATTAACTTGTCATGAAGAGAACTTTTATTAGCATAGTTTAAAAGACTGGGAAAAGAGCCAACCTGGATTGACCTGAAATGGATGAAACTAGAGCTGCTGGGAGGCTTGGGGAGATGCAATCTGTAGCTCCTGCTCTAATATGGAAGCGAGTTCTGGGATGGAGGACCTGGTTCCCACGAGATCCCCCCAGCAATTGCCTTTCATCTCTTTGGCAATTCTACTTTGAATAAATCTGCTGCAAGTACTCTAACCACTAGGAGGAGGGTGCCCTAAAGGATGACTTTCCCTCAATTTTTTCCAAAAGGAAAAAAAAATCTACTCTCTAGGCATGAAATGTCTTCAACTTTGGTATCTACATTCATAAAACAATAAGCATGCAAAGGGACAGACAGCTTCATGTAGATCCGTGATGGCAAACCTATGGCACACGTGCCAGTGGTGGCACACGGAGCCCTCGCTATGGGCAGGCACGCTATTGCCAGCTACATGCATGAAAACCAGCCAGCTGCTCTCTTCCGGGTTCAGGTGCTCCAGAGTGCACATGCTCCAGTTTCAGCATTCGGTGCAGAAAAGGTTAACCATCACTGATATAGATCCTGTACTGGAATAATCTTAAGGAACAGTAAACTATTAGATTTAGTAGGATGAATTATTCTGTATCCCAAAGGAAGGCCTGGACAGAGATAGCAGTTTATTCAGTCTCATTAAAGGGGTAGGACATTTCAAAACAGAGTACAACTACTACAAACCAATTACAAGACACACACACACACACACACACACACACACACACACACCATTCTGCAAACACTCATGCCACTAATTTTTGTATCCTTTTCTGGATCAGGTCTTCTCCTCTCAGTTTTTTTCCTGGCTGCTCAACCCTTGGTCCTTTCCCCCCACCCTCATAATGGAGTCAGATTGTGACATGTTATGCAGTAGGTGGTGAAGTTGCTGGATTATGGATGTCTGTGAAGGTTAATGAAAGCTGTTGCTTGGTAATGTTGATGGCATCCGCCCAAAGTTACCTGTGCTCAGTGTGCTGGAGTGCAGAAGCACCTGGGTATCATAAGGAGGCAGTGGTAGGAACTTAGAGTTAGGATTAGGTCAATGTGAAAACCACTTTGAATCCAAACCGTCTTCTAGAGCAGTGTTTTTCAACCTTGGCAACTTGAAGATGTCCGGACTTCAAGTCCCAGAATTCCCCAGCCAGCAAATGCTGGCTGGGGAATTCTGGGAGTTGAAGTCCAGACATCTTCAAGTTGTCAAGGTTGAAAAACACTTTTCTAGAGGACCCTTTCCTTAGGGTCTGAGTGGTTTGACTAGAAGACTTGCATTGCATTTTGCTAACAGTGGTGGGATTCAAAACTTGTTACTACTGGTTCTGTGTACTTGGTGGACGTGGCAGGGAAAAGATACTGTAAAATCTCTATTCCCTCCCCACTCCAGGGGAAGGTTACTGCAAAATCCCCATTTCCTCCCGATCAGCTGGGACTTTGGAGTGAAAGAAAAGATGGGGGCGGGGCCAGTCAGAGGTGATATTTACTGGTTCTCCGAACTACTCAAACTTTCTGCTACAGGTTCTCCAGAACTGGTCAGAACCTGCTGAATACTACCTTTGATCCCTAACTCTCCCCTCTTACTGACTTTAGTATTAAAGTTACTCGTCCTTTTCTGTGTCCCACCTTATTACACACCTGTACCGAGAGAACTCTACCCCCTCTTTAACATCTGTATAAACAGAACAATGTCACAATGCAAGTAGGCCTTGCCTTGTGAGACACCAAGCTGATTTCATCAGTTTCATCCCTCTTCCAAGCCGCCTATCCGAGGGGGGGGGAAATCCCCCTCCCTCCAGCCGCGCCTCCCAAGTTAGTCGAAAGAAAAAGTTTTAAACTGCTGAAAAGTTCTTCAATTCAACAAAGGGAGTGAAGGGGGGTATGCACCTCACCGCACCGCTGCTGCTTCCTTCTGCTTGTTCATTCTCCGCGCAGCATTCAGCGAGATGCCCACGCATCCTCCGATCTGCTCCCCGGTGCCTTGGGCGAAGCGGGGGACCTCCCACCGGCCGCCGCCGATCCAGGGATCCCCCGCAATGCCGCCCCTCCGGCAGGACGCCTCTCCGGGGGGGTCCTGTGCCCCCCAAGGAGTGGGGAAGCCCACCGAGGAGCCGGAGCGAGCAAACACTTGCTCGTCGCTGGTGGCCGCCGGAACCGGAAGGCAGTTTCATCCCTCTTGACTTCCACCCCATGAACATTGATGCTTTAAACTCTGAATTTTCCTCCTCTCTCAACAAATCAGTTTTTTTTCCTGTTCATGGGATAAAATACATTCCAAGTTCAGGACAAGGCACCCTAATTTATCAAACGCAAAAAAATTCAAACTCTGTCCTTGCTGGTGACATCATGTATCAATTACAACCCTGCAGTGGCCCATTCAGGACAAGCAGGCAAAGTGTGTCCCCCAACCTTCCCCCACTCCCCAATGATCACTCCCATTGCAGAAAGGCACATTATTTTGTTTTGGCATAACTTCACTTGCAAGGATAAATCACTTCATTATATACATGGTTCCATGCATAATTCTCTTGGGTGTCAAAAGTCAGATTGCATAAGTGATCTTCATTACACTTAAATTCCCCTTTTCATTCTTCAACATAGGGTGACTTGAGACACTCTTCCCATCTAGGTCCACAGCAGCCCCAGCCCCAATTAGCTTTAACAATCTAAACCCTAGAAGCAGGCATTGGACTATATATTTCACAATTGGTACATTTTACATTAAATGGCTACTCAGTGATGCTTGATGGGCAATCATGGACATTGATGTGTAATACATCTGGGGGCCACCAGCTTAGAGAAGGCTCTTTAAGGTTCATTATTGATTCAATGGGACATCAAGAATTCAGAACCTATGGAAAGTAGCCTACCATGTGTTCATTTTCAACATTTTCTTGGTAAAAATCCAGTGGTAAGCTGTTTGATCTGATAGTAACCATGGCAATTGTTTCTAGTGAATAAATGTTCACTAACCAGCAATGAAGAGTTCACTGGACTAAACTTTCTAATGTTTTTTTAAGCCATTATGGAGCTAGTGAAAGGAGAAATCATTCTGCTCATCTCATTTAGCACATTTACATTGAACTGAGCACTGGATTTTATCAGAATTTGAGTTTTTGCCAAGAACTTCCTTTTGTTTGATCTTCCACTATCCCCGACTCCCTGCTGCTGTTTTAAATTCTGATGATGCCAGTGGTGATCACTAAATAAGCCCACTACCTCAGAGTGTAGGGGCTTAATATGTTACAAGGGGAGAGGGATATATTTCAGGTTAAACATATGAAAGTTTTAAACTGTCCTGAGATTTTGTCCTACATAATGAGAAATAAATAAACCAGATTTCTGCATTACCACTGTGCAGAATGCTGCTTCTCCCTGCAGAGACTAGAGAGGTAGAGGTAGAGCTGTATGAATGCACAGAGAAGTGGGACGCACTTGCCTAAGAGCTGCAATTAGCCAAGTTTCCAAGGTGGTGTTTGCACATTTGTGATTTGCCTTCAAGCTATACACAAAAAATGTACAGTTTGACAGCATGAAAATTGTGGAGCCCACATTTCTTGGTATTGTTTGATGTGGAAAATGAAACAAGATGCAAAAATACAGATTGTGATTGATTAAATATAACATTTTTGGGGGTTTGCATGTGTGTGTGTGTGTGTGTGTGTGTGCGCGCGCGCATGCTTTTTTTGGTTTCTTAGATTATTGATAGAATCAGAATATTTAGATAGCCCAATAGCCATAGCACACAGATATGCAAAATGTACTGGTCAATGGATCATTTCCTCCTTAATCTCAATCATCTCACTCTCCTCTGGTGATTATAGAAAATGAGGTGCATGGTCTATTTCACAGACAAAAGCCAGGAAAAGCACAAGGCACAGACAAGATAACTCCTTCTTGCTTAAAAGCTTGTGCCGACCAACTGGTTCCCATCTTCACCCGCATCTTTAATAAATCACTAGAGATGTGCTATGTTCCTTCTTGCTTTAAATGTTCTACTATCATCCCAGTGCCGAAGAAACCCTTAATCAAAGAACTGAATGACTTCAGATTGGTTACTCTAACATCTGTAGTTATGAAAACCTTTGAAAGGCTAGTACTGGCCCACCTGAAAACCATCATGGATCTGCTGTTAGACCCATTGCAATTTGCCTACCAAGCAAATAGATCGACAGATGATGCTGTTAATATGACTCTGCACTACCTCTTGAATCTCCAAAGACCTATACAAGGATCTTCTTTGCAGACTTCAGCTCAACATTCTATACAATCATTCCAGATATTCTTCTAACTAAACTAGATCAGCTAGCTATACCTGACCACACTTGTAAATGGATCATAAACTTCCTAACAGACAGGAAGCAGCAAGTGAAGCTAGGCAAAATGACATCAGATACCTGTACAATTAGCACAGGAGCCCCACAGAGCTGTGTGCTCTCTCTACTTCTCTTCTCTCTATAAACCAATGACTGCATCTCAAAAGATCCCTCTGTTAAAGTACTGAAGTTTACGTATGATATGGCAGTGATTGGTCTCATTCAAGACAATGAGGAATCTGCATACAGACAGGAGGTTGAACAACTAGCCTTGTGGTGTAACTGGAACAATCTTGAACTAAACACACTCAAAACCGTAGAAATAGTGGTAGATTTTAGGATATATACTACCACCTCTTACAATACTAGACAACACAGTATCAATAGTAGAGACCTTCAAGTTTCTAGGTTCTATCATATCTCAAGACTAAAAATGAACACCTAACATCAAAAACGTCATAAAAAAAGCACAACAAAGAATGTTCTTTCTGCGCCACTCAGGAAGCTCAAACTGCCCAAGGAGCTGCTGATTCAGTTCTACAGAGGAATTATTGAGTCTGTCATCTGCACCTCTATAATTGTCCGGTTTGGCTCTACAACTAAACAAGACAGACACAGACTTCAACAGATAATCAAAACTGCAGAAAAAACAATTGCTACCAATCTGCCTTCCATTGAGGACCTGTAAACTGCATGAGTCAAAAAGAAATCTGAGAAAATATCTACAGACCCCTCACATTCTGGACATAAATTGTTTCAACTTTTACCCTCAAAACAATGTTATAGAGGATTGTACACCAGAACAACTAGACAAGAGGACAGTTTTTCCTGAATGTCATCACTCTGTTAAACAACTAATTCCTACAGTACTGTTAAACTATTTACTAAGACTATATTACTATTATTATTCTTATCCAGTGGTGGGATACGCCTGGTATGCCCTGGTACAGGTGTACCGGTGCCTGCTGGGAGGCACCAGAGGGCCTACCCATCCGCCCACTCTACTTACCTCTATTTGAGCCAACCAGGGCATTTGCGCACAAGCATGGGATGTATGGCGCCTGCACGATGATCCGCTGAGCAGCTGGAGCATCATGGGCGGTGGGTACGCATGTGTGTGCTGCGCGTGTGCACATGGTGCATGCCAGACCCTGTTGCAGTGTACTGGTTGTAATGGGAGCTGGAACCCACCACTGTTCTCATCCTTCCTATTACCTATCTCCTCCCACTTATGACTATAACCATGCTGCTTGTATTTTTACCATTTATATTGTTTTGTTTCCTAGTATGATTGCTTATTACTAACCAATGACTATCACTAAGTGTTGTATCTTATGATTCTTGATGAATGTATTTTTTTTTCTTTTTATGTACATTGAGAGCATATGCACCAAAGACAAATTCCTTGTGTATCCAATCACATTTGGCCAATAAAGAATTCTATTCTATAAGACTTCAAATAAAAATAACACATCATTCTGAAATGGTTACGGATGAATTCTTCATCTTTAGGATGAAGGTGCAAACAAATGGAAGAGTATTATTTCTAGAAGTTATGTTTTGAACCCCCAAGTTCAATGGCTCTTCAAATAAATCCTCAACTATACCAATGATTGATTGCGTAGTGAAGCACGTTCAATCAATGCCAAAACTTTTCAATCATGGTTTTGGGAATTTCTCTTTCAGCAACAATATTATGCATATTTCCTTATTTAGTTCATATGTTTTGTCCTCCAGACATTTTTTCTTGCTGTTCTTGTTGTTATTTCTGCATATTTGCACCTCCACTGTTCACTGACTTATTTTGGGCTCTTGTCATGCTAATTTTTGGCATGCAAAATCCTAGCAGTTTTTGACTGAATGTATGTGGAATCCAGTGGGAAGAGAGAATCTCATATACCTGTTTTATTGGTTATATAGTGAACAGATATTCCCTTTAGAAAGCCAGAGAGTAGCCATTCAGAACTCTAGAATTCAACACCATCGCTTTGAATTAAAGGTGTATGCTTGTGGCAGACAAACATAAATGCAATTTTTGATTGCTTGGACAAATGCATGGGTTTCCTTAGCAATATTTTTGGAAGTAGTTTGCCATTACTTTTTTCATAGGGCTGAAGGAAAATTTTGGCTCCAAATCAAACATCTGGACTGAAATTCAGGATCTGTCAAG
Source organism: Natrix helvetica (assembly GCF_964273705.1). Classification (NCBI taxonomy): domain Eukaryota; kingdom Metazoa; phylum Chordata; class Lepidosauria; order Squamata; family Natricidae; genus Natrix; species Natrix helvetica. Next base: position 261,708,720 of record NC_138548.1, read on the forward strand.
TTGTAGCCCAGTGCTCTAACCACCACAACAAAGTGGCTCTTGTTCTGTAACTTAGTGACATTGCAATGTGTGAAAAACATTACCATAGTTTACACCAGTCAGAAAAAGGGCAGTTGCATCTGAAAATGTCCAAGATTTCCAAATAAATTTTCCAATCTAGATACATGGAAAGCAATACAATAAGCTTAAGAAATAGTTTCCTTGCTTGTTTAATAAGAATTTCTTTTTTAAAAAAAAAACAAAGTTTTATTGGTTTTTTTAAAATTTACAAGGGAAAAGGTAATGGAAAGGTGTACAAATTTTGGCAGTTGCAAAGTGTGGTAGGCGCCCCCTCCTTCCAAACTCATAGTATACATCTGAGTATAAAACGTTAATGCATAGTCATATATAATCAGCATATTGGTTCTATTGGTACTTTCAATCAGTTTAATACATTGTAATATATAATCTACATGTTAATTTCATTACTACTTTCGGTCAGTTTATATCAATGAGATTTTCTTATTCATTTTTGTGATCTGAGCTTTCTTGGTATTGCCCCTTCTCCCCCCGCTGGCAGAGCTCCGGCCCCTCCCGTGTCTTGCATATCCGTTGTAAGATCTTCTGTTTTTTCGCTCAATTCGCTTTTTTTGCGACCAATTCGCTCGCACAGAGAGGGCCTCCTCCAGGTGCCGTCCACTAGACAATGTCGTGGGGCGGTGCCTAGGAGTAGAGCCTTCTCTGTGGCGGGCCCAGCCCTGTGGAATGACCTCCCTCCGGATATTAGGAATACCTCTGACCTCCACTCCTTCCGTATTAAGCTTAAGACCCACCTATTCCAAGCAGCTGGCCTGGCTCAACTTTGATCTAACCATATCGCTCCTGACGGGTTTTTAACTGGGTATTTTAATTATATTTAATTGCTAGGGGTTTTAAATACTGTATTTTAATTGTTTTTATCTATCAGCCGACCTCCTCCTTGTGTATGTCTTAGTATATGTCTTTGTTATATGTTTGTTTTGTCCACATATTTATTTCGTATGTTTCATTGTACGCCGCCCCGAGTCCTTCGGGAGAGGGTGCGGCTAATAAATAAATATATTATTATTATTATTATTATTATTATTATTATTATTATTATTATTATTATTATTATTATTATTATTATTATTATTATTATTATTATTATTATTATTATTATTATTATTATTATTATTATTATTAATTTTCTAGGTGTATTTTGTTTTTTTCCATAAAGGCCTGTGCCTCTATGGGTGTGTTAATTCTAATTCTTGTCTCCTCCCAGAATATCAACATACCTTCAGGCATCAACCATCTAAACCACACCCCCTTCTGGTATAATTTATTCGCCAATTGCGAATAATTTTTCCTTTTTTCCCTAATTTTCTTGGGGATCTGCTTCAAGATAGTTATTTCCCTATCATGGTATGTCAGGGCCTGCCCCCTTTGTACACCCAGAATTTCGTCTCTTGTGCTTTTTCTAAGAAATTTAATATGTACCTCCCTGGGCACATTGTGTGTTCTGGCATAGGCTGAATTCACTCTATAAACCAGGTCTATCTCCCATTCCATCTGTTGTTTTTCTTTGTGTATATATTCAGCCAAAATGTTTGTCATGATGGAAATAGTTTCCTTGCTTGTTTAATAAGAATTTCTTATGGTCATTTGCACATCGCCAAAAAAAGGAGGAGGAGGAATGCTTGTATACCAAAATACATAAAAATGTGTCCATGCTAGTCAGTGGTGGATTTCAAAAATTTTTGGAACCTCTTCTGTGGGTGTGGCCTGCTTAGTGGGAGTGGTTTGCCACCCATGTGACTGGGTGGGAGTGGCTTGCCATCCATGTGACTGGGTGGGAGTGGCTTGCCACCCATGTGACCAGGTGGGAGTGGCTTGCCGCCCATGTGACCAGGTGGGAGTGGCGAAGACGATAAACTACAATAAGATTAAAATAAGTACACAAAACAATAAAAGAACTACTTACAGAAGGAAGATGACTGTCCTTGCCAGTCTTCAATATCACTAACTCCAATGAATGACCTGCACAAAGAAGAAACACAGAAATGAACCTTTCCATTGCATGCACTATATTAGGAGAAACAAGCACACAAAACAATAAAGACAGCTACTTACAGAGGGAAGATTACTGCCTTGCCGGTCTTCTGCACACCACCACCTCACCACCTTGCTCCAATAACCTGCACAAAGAAGAGACACAGAAAGGAGGACTATAATTGTATGCACTGCATTAGGATGAAACAAGCACACAAAATAATAGAAAAGAAAGGTTACTGTCCTTTTGCGTGTTGAAGTCACCCACTAACCACCTTGCTCCAATGAATTGCCTGCACAAAGAGATACAGAAAGGAAGACTTTAATTGCTTGCAATACTATATTAAGGGTGAAACAAGCACACAAAGCAATAAAACAGCTACTTACATAGGAAAGATGACTGTCCTAGCGGTCATACTCTGTTGCCTCTTCATCCTGTTAAATAATACTAACTGCAGAAGAAATAAAACAATATTGGACTCAATTGTGGTTGTAAGCTGAGGAATACACTACAGGTAACAGAAGGGACCCAAAAATGTTTTCAGGAAGGATGTCCCCCAACAAACAGGAAATATATAGTCTTTCATCCAAGAGGTTAGATCAAAAATGAATGTCATAGATAGATTCACAGAACAATACAGATTTCTTTTTCTGAAATTTAGTTCTCAGTTCAAAAAAACAGGACTATATGAATTAGGTCAGTACTTAGGTCGGTCCAAGTAGCTATTCAAGAGTTAGTGGTGTCATGGTTAGAAGCAATGGTAAAGCAAGATATGGATTTAAAACCAGAAATATTTTCTTTGCTATTTGAAAGGGAATACAATATATATGTCAGCGTTCTAAATACCATGCATGAAATCAATCAGAGATCAAGGCAGAATCATCCTTAAAGTTCCAATTTAATCATACAGGCATGTTAGCATGTCTGTGGAATTCCAACTCTGATTCTCTTCCTGGAATTCCATGCAGTTGAAAGTTCATGTTCCTATCCCCACACCCATAGCCCATCACATGTTCCAATCATCATCTTCCACGCTGGCATCTACACTCCTCTTCTTCCGGTGTCGAGGTGCGGAGACAAAAGATGACCTTGGCTTCTAGAAAGAATGACAACAATACATTCCACAAATCTATTCCTTTCTATTTCCCCCTCCCAACTACTACACTAATGAAACACATAGGAAATTGTAAGAAAGTATGGCAGGCCAAAGATCTTAAAAGAAACATAACTACAGGCCTGACAGGTGGCCTCTCCTCAGAAGAAAAATGTTTCCTGAAAAGAGAATAACATAAAAGTTAACATAACAAAATTAACCACCTCTCCCCCCCCCCCCGGGGAACCCTTTGGCTTATCGGGAAACTTCTCATGTAACTGTTCTACTAACTTCTCCACTTTTAAGTTCCCACTTTTCACCCCAATAGCTTCAGACAAAGGGTAACCCTTCCAATGCACTAAGTACTTTAAGGGACCCCTATTCAGCCTGGAGTCTACTATTTTTTCCACCTCCGATTGTGTTTCCCCTTCTATCACTAAAGGAGGAGAGTGAGCTTGAGTGGATGCTCTTATGCTAGACCCAATTACTGGTTTCAACAAGCTACAATGAAATTCTGGGTCAAATTTCCCTAGACGTCTGGGTAGTCTGAGTCGAATTGTAACTGGGTTAACTATCTTCACTATTGGGAATGGCCCTAGAAATTGTGGACCAAATCCCTTGCTAAGCATTCTTAATCTTATGTATTTGGTAGATACAAAAACTTTGTCCCCCACACAGAAGGACTTTTGGAGTGAGAGATGTTTCTCAGCTTGCTTCTTGTAGGCTTCTGCTGCAACTTCTAGAGCTTTCTTCGTATTCTCCCATCCTTTCTTTAGATGTCCATCCATTCATTCAAAGACATGAAGGAAGGAGGTTCTCTAGGCAACTCAGGCATGGCAACAAATTCCATGCCACCTGTAATCTGGAAAGGAGTTAATTCCGTGCTGCTATGGACCGCATCGTTGTACACCACTTCGGTGAAGGGTAGCAAGTCCGACCAGTTGTCTTGCTGATAGTCCACATAACACCGGATGTATTGTTCCACCACCGCATTGGCTCTCTCTGCTGCGCAATTCATGCTGGGATGAACATTTGAATTCTGTTTTTGTGTGGACCCAATGGATCTCAGGACCTCTCTCCAGAACTTGGATGTGAACTGGACTCCGTGGTCTGAAATGATCCTCTTGGATACTCCGTGCAGGCGATAAATGTGTTTCACAAACATTTTTGCTAATTTCTTTGCAGATGGCAATCCTGAGCAAGCAATGAAGTGTGCCTGCTTGGAAACTAAATCAATAACTGTCCAGATTACTCTATTCCCACTGCTTTCTGGGAGTTCCATTATGAAGTCCATTGTGACCTCTTCCTATGGCCGGTTAGGGCTCTCTGCTGCAGGTGCTGCAGGTTCTGGGCTCTTGGATTCAATCATCCACGGCTGGCCCTTTTCCTCCTGCGAGGCCTCCCCCTTTGTAGGACTCTTCGTCACCTTAAATTGGGGATCCTCTTCCAGAGGTTGTTTGGGCTTTTCCCCCTCTGAGGCCTCCCCCTTGGTAGGACTCTTTGTCACCTAAAATTGGGGATCCTCCTCCGGAGATTGTTTGCCCTTTTCCTCCTCCGAGGCCTTCCCCTTGGTAGGACACTTCATCACCTTAAGTTGGGGATCCTCTTCCAGAGATTGTTGGCCCAGATGACTCTTCTGTGGTGGCATCTGGGGCCCTCTCTTTACCGCAGTGGTGATTGGTACACATGTTTGTTCTTCAGCAATTCCCTCCTCCGAGGCGTCCCTTTTGGTAGGACTTTTTGTCACCTTAAGTTGGAGATCCTCTTCCACAGGTCATTTGGGCTTTTCCCCCTCCGAGGCCTCCCCCTTGGTAAGACTTTTTGTCACCTTAAGTTGGGGATCATCCTCCGGAGATTGTTTGCCCTTTTCCTTCTCCGAGGCCTCCCCCTTGGTGGGACACCTTGTCACCTTAAGTTGGGGGTCCTCTTCCAGAGGTTGGTGGCCCAGATGACTCTTTTCTGGTGGCATCTGGGGCCTTCTTCTTACTGCTGTGGTGGTTGGTGCGCATGTTTGTGGCATTGGGGCTGGAGCCAAGCACTCTGATGCTCTGTGGCCAAGTTGACAGCAATGGTGGCATTTTATTGGCCCCCATGAGGAAAGGAACCTAGTTACATCTCTAAACTTCGGAACCACCTCATCACATTGGACTGAATGAATGAATGAAATTTAATTTGTTAGCCGCACCCTCTCCAAAAGGACTCGGGGTGGCATACAATAAAACACATACAATATACATATATATATACAATACATATACAAATACAAATAAACACATACACGTACATGTACATGGAGGAGGTAACACTCATAAAATATATATAAAATAGAATTAAAATAACTATTTAAAACACCCTCAGTTAAAATTACAAAATTTAAAAAACCCGTCAGGAGCAATAGGATAAAACTATGGTTGAGCCAGGCCAGCTAATTGGAAGAGGTGGGACTGCTCTCCATCTTGCAGCTTCCCCTGTGGTAAACCCTTCTTCCATTGTGGAGATTGCTTCTCTGTAGGAAGGTGGGGTAAGAACCTTTTGGGGCATTGCAGGTGCACATTTTCCCACCATCCATCTTGTAGCCCTCCCTTTGGTAATCCCTTCTTCCCTTTTGGAGATTGCTTCTCTGTAGGAAGGTGGGGTAAGAACCTTTGGGGGCATTGCAGGGGAGACTGGAACCGGTGGGGAGGTCAATCCCTTGGTTGGCCACTGCCCAGTTTTCTGCCATGGTGCCATCTGCTGAGGGAGGGCAGGTGCCCACTGGCATCCCTCCCGTCCATGACCTGGGGTTAAGACCCATCCCGGGATTGCCTGATTCACAGGTTGCAGCTCAACCAATGGCTGGCTAGGGGGGTTTATGTGCCAAGGATCCTTCTGTTGGCTTGGAGGAGTTATGGCCCAAGTAGGTGCCTTCAGCTGGCTTGGAGCATTGTCCCATGTTGATGGCAAAGAAGGTGCCCAGTGGCATCTTATCCTTCCATACTCTGGGAAAAAAACAATCTGGTGGTGCTTCATTCACAAGCTGCCCAATTTCCGGTGGCTGGCAAGTGAAAGATACTGGCCAAATCCCTTCTTGCTGTCTGGGTTGAAACTCCCATTTTGATAGGGAATCTGTCTTCAGCTCAGTTGCAGGGTAATAAGTCATTTCATTTATCGCTGTCTGGAAGGAGTCAAAATCTCCACTCCAGGTTTTTTTCCAAGCCTTGCTTCCAAGCTGGGGGGAAGTAGGGGGAGCATGCACTCACGTTTAGTTGTCCAAAATGGTCCAGGAAGCCCATCAGAGATGACTGTGTGGGGATGGCTGGGATCTCCTTTCATCAGATCTTCTGGCCATCCTCTAGCTGGGTGTAGAAAAAGTCTTTCCAGCCCCTCAGTTCCATCCCCTCAGGCTGTGCCCCTTGCCAGATACAATAAATCTTGAAGCAGAAATTCCTTTGCCTTTGAAGATTTGCAGAGAAGCGTCTCCTCTCAGCTTCTTATCCCTAAAAGCTTACTCATAATTGTTCGCTGATATTTTACGTGGTCCCGGTCAGCATTGGGAATTCACCAGCCCCTCACCAGCCCCCCTCCCCATGCAAGGGGTGGTGCGGGTGCTTTATTTTAAAGACAGAGTTGGAATAATGTCAGCGTTCTAAATACCATGCATGAAATCAATCAGAGACCAAGGCAGAATCATCCTTAAAGTTCCAATTTAATCATACAGGCATGTTAGCACGTCTGTGGAATTCCAACTCTGATTCTCTTCCTGGAATTCCACCCAGTTGAAAGTTCATGAACCTATCCCCACACCCATAACCCATCACATGTTCCAATCATCATCTTCCACGCTGGCATCTACACTCCTCTGCTTCCGGTCAGGTGTCGAGGTGCGGAGACAAAAGATGACCTTGGCTTCTAGAAAGAATGACAATAATACATTCCACAAATCTACTCCTTTCTATTCCCCCCTCCCAACTACTACACTAATGAAACACATAGGAAATTATAAGAAAGTGTGGCAGGCCAAAGATCCTAAAAGAAACATAACTACAGGCCTGACAATATATTTAATTTTATACATGTTAGCAGCTGCTGGAATTGTGTTTGTACAACAATGGAAAAACAAAGATATGAAAATGAATAAATATTAGAATGTGCAGGAATAAATAAATTGACAATTAAAATCAAGAAGGCTTTGAATACTTTTTCACATGGGATTTGTTTTAGCAATTGCTACCTAACAGAAACAGAAATTAGAAATCTAAAAGTATGAAAGAAAACATCAATTATGTAAGGAAAGGTCACTAAAATGTATAAGGAAATATCATTAGCACTTGATCATTATTAATGTGTAGATAATTGGGGGACATTACACACCCACAAACTATGCCAGGAAAACAAAAAAATAACAATTTCCCCAAAAGACTGCAGATGAAACCAGTTTTTCCCCTAACTCTAAGGACAAGAAAGACAAAGCGACTGGAATAAAAACTATCAAGGCATTGTGGGAAATTATAAAAGACAGTGTCAGGAAGCTCACAGAACCAGCAACCACCTCACAATTACCTAAACAACCAGGTATCACACAGAAACACACAAAATCTGGCAAAGTTGCCTTGCACCAACCTGGCCTGCCCATAGAAAAGCAGCCACTTTGAGACACATAAACCGTGCACCAACCTGCATACTTAAAAGCAACATATTGCATCACAAATAAACTATTTGCAAAAAGGAATAACATTTCTTGCAATAAACATATTCTATAAGCAATAAATAAATAAAATTTCCCTAAAAATAATTTAAAAATATTATATAAATAATAAAAAAGTCCTTAAAAACCACTAAAACTATTCTATACACAATAAATTATAATAAAACCATTTAAAAATATTCTATCCACAATAGTTTTAAGTGTATTCAGTATAGAATATTTTTAAATGGTTTATTTTAATTTATTGTTGATAGAATATTTTTTAAAAAATAGTCTAACACAATTTTAAAAAAGATTCCACACACAATAATTTAAAATGAAATAAATAAAATAAATAAAATGTGGCATCTGCTCCGGAGAAGAAAAATGGTATAGTTATATACTTAAGAAAATATTTAAAGGCTGAATTAATTGAAGCAGATCCTCAAGGAAGATATATTGCAATTGAACTATTAATAGAAGGAAAGAAAATACTTTTAACAGGAGTATATGCCCCCAATCAACAGCAAGAAAAATTTTACAAGTTGCTTCATACCAAATTAATACAATGGGATTATAGATCGTGTATATTACTGGTTGATTGGAATGGAGTATTGGACACTATGAAGGACAAGAAGAGATTCTTGCAAAATGCAAGATTGCCTAAATCTTTTTTTGACATGATAGATGATATGGAATTGAGAGATATCTGGAGAGAATGGAATCTTAAAGAACGGGACTTTACATTTTTTTCCGATAGGCATCAATCCTTTTCTAGAATTGATTTTATACTAATTACAAATGATTTCCTTTCCAGGGTGAAGAAGATGAAGATATGCCTGAGAACTCTAACAGATCATAATCCGGTTTGGATGGAATTGGAATATGGAGAGGGATCTACGAGGTCTTGGAGGTTAAATGAAAATCTATTTAGATACGAGAGAAATGTTACAGAATGCAAAAAATTATTGAAAGAATATTTTGCTTTTAATATGCATAAGGGGATATCTATGGAAATGGTTTGGGATGCAAGTAAAGCATATATGAGAGGTGTTTTAATAAACTTAAATAACCTACATAGACGTAGACAGGGAGAAAAGCGAAGGGAATTGGAAGAAGAGATAAAAAAGAAAGAGCAGGTGCTAATATCTAACCCAGATGATAAGAAGACAAAAGAAGCAATTACTTTACTGCGAGGGCAGTTTAACATGTTGATGTCAGATCAAGTAGCCACTAATCTGCTATACGCTAAACATAATACTTTTTGTAATGCAAATAAACCAGGCAGGTGGTTAGCATACATGTTAAGGAAGAAACAAAAGTTTTGTACTATAGAGAAAATAGAATACAAAGGTAAAGAAGTCTACCAACAAGACACAATTAAAAAGTCTTTTTTAGAATTCTATACTAGACTGTATGCTGATGATAAAATACAAGGTTTAGATATAGATAGATATTTGGAGAAAGGGAAAATCCCTAAAGTTACAGATGAGCAAAGGGAAAGACTGAATCAACTGGTAACCACGGAGGAAACTCTCCTGGCTATTAAGCAGTTAAAAATTGGCAAGGCCCCTGGTACAGATGGATTGACAGTGGTTTATTACAAAAAGTTACAATTAGAAATGGTAGAATCTCTTAAGGAATTATTTAATAAAATTCAATTGGAAGGAAGGGTACCACCATCTTGGAGAACAGCCTTTATTTCCCTGATTCCGAAAGAAGATCAGGATCACACTCAGCCAAAAAACTACAGGCCTATATCATTACTTAATATAGATTATAAAATGTTTGCTAAAATATTAGCAAATAGGCTGATGTCAGTTATAGAACAAATGACTTACAATGATCAATCTGGTTTTATACAGGGGAGACAAATGAAAAGTAATGTAAGACAAATTGTTAATATATTGGAATATTTGGGGAAGAATAACCAAGTCCCCACAGTGCTTATATTCTTAGATGCGGAGAAAGCATTTGATCGAGTGAATTGGCAATTTCTAATGAAAATAATGCAAAAGATGAAGCTTGGAGAGTATTTCACACAATCTATCAAGGCAATATACCAGAAACACACAGCACAAATTATAGTTAATGGTAGCTTAACAGAATCCCTTAAAATTGAAAAAGGAACAAGACAGGGGTGTTCCCTGTCTCCATTATTGTTCATCTTAACCTTGGAGTTATTGTTGAACAGAATACGTGGGTCAGATGATCTACAATGAATTAAGATTAGGCGTTATGAATATAGAGTACGAGCATTTGCGGACAACTTGGTTGTAACTTTAACCCAACCTATAGCTGGGGAAATCAGCTATAGGTTTAATGAATATAATTAATCAATATGGTCAAGTATCTGGGTTTAAAATAAATCTAGGGAAAACAAAGATGATAGTTAAAAATATGACCATAAATCAAAAAGAAGAATTAGAAAGAGTAACAGGACGTGAGATAGTAAAAAAGGTTAAATATTTAGGAGTTTATATTACAACCTCAAATGGGAAACTATATAAGTATAATTATGAACCATTATGGCATAAAATACAGACAGAGATGACTAAATGGAAAAAAAACCTACAACTGTCTTTGTTGGGAAGGATAGCAGCAGTTAAAATGAACGTTTTGCCCAAGTTTCTATTTCTTTTTCAAATGATACCAATACTCAAAAAAGATGCAAATTTGGAAGAATGGCAGAAAGGTATTTATAATTTTGTTTGGGCAGGGAAGAAACTGAGAATAAAATTTAAAATAATGCAAGACATACATGAAAGGGGAGGTTTGAAAATGCCCAACTTAAAATTATACTATGAAGCAGTAGTTTTATCAACAATCAGTGATTGGATTAATTTAACAGAGGATAGAATACTGAATATTGAGGGATATGATTTGGTATACGGTTGGCATGCTTACTTAATATATGATAAGAAGGTGGACAAGATTTTTAAAAGCCATATTTTAAGGAATGCTCTACTGCGTGTCTGGAAAAAAATATCAATATAAGTTAAATGATAAGATACCTATGTGGGTAGTGCCCAGACACGCGATAAGAGAATATAAGTATAGAACAAAAACAGGATGTAATTACATATAGAGAGCTTCTTAACATAGAAAGAGGTGTACTACAGTTAAAGCCTATGAATGTACTAATAGAGGAAAGGGTAATTCAAACCTGGTTTCAGTATGGACAGTTACAGGCCAGATGGAAAAAAGATCAGAAAATTGCTATCACGCAAAATGAGGATAATTTGGTAAAACAAATTAGGGACCAGGGTCAAATGCATATAAAAAGGTTGTATAATATACTGATAGAAATGGATTCTGAAACAGAGTTAGTTAAAGATTGTATGATAAAATGGGCACAAAACTTTGAAGAACCAATAATGATGGAAACATGGGAAAAGATTTGGGTAAGGAATGTAAAATTTACACAAGCTCAAAACTTGAAAGAGAATATTTATAAGATGTTTTATAGATGGCATTTAGATCCTAAAAAGTTAGCTTGTATGTATCCGAATTTACAACCTAAATGTTGGAGATGTGACTGTGCTGACTCTACGTATTACCATATATGGTGGACTTGCAAAAAAGTTAAAGCATTTTGGATAAAAATATGGTGGATTATTCAAAATATTCTTAAAAAGAGGATAAAGTTCACTCCCCAGCTGTTCTTGTTAGGGATAATTACAGACTGTACAGTTATAGAGACTAATTTGATTCTGAATTTAACAACGGTAGCAAGATTGCTGGTGGCGCAGTGCTGGAAGAAGGAAGAGTTGCCTACTATTCAAGAATGGACGTTAAAAGTAGTACACTTAGCAGAGGCGGCCAAAATCTCAGCATATCTCAAGGACCATTCAGATGAGAAATACAAGTTGGAATGGACAAGATGGATTGAATATATTCAAAATAAATATCGGACTAAGACATGCCAATTAGCTTATGAGTGAAAGAACAAGGATTATCTAAAGTTAGCTTAACAAAAGAAGAGTTAAAGTACAAGAGGGGGAAGATGTTAAAGTTAGTTAGCTTATGTTAGCATATGATTGTTAAATGTTTATACCCTGTATTTTGCTCTGGGTGGGAGTGGTTGGGGGGGAGAGAGGGTTGGAGGAGGGGATCAGGGTGGAGGGAGGGGAGGGGAAGGGGATATATTTGTAAAATTTATTAAAACTCTTTAATATTTTTTTTTAATGAAACCATTAAAAATATTCCATACACAATAAATTACAATAAAACCTTTTAAAAATATTTCATAATAAATTACAATAAAACCATTTAGAAATATTCCATACACAATAAATTTAAAAGTATTGAGTGTAGAATTTTTAAAAACGGTTTATTTTAATTTATTTTTGATAGAATCTTTTTTTAAATAGTCTAAGACAATTTTAAAAAAGAATCTACACACAATAAATAGAAATGAACAATTTTTAAAAAGTCTATACTCAATACTTTTAAATAAAACGATTTAAAAAAAATTCTATACACAATAAATAATATATTCTTTAAAAAAACATTAAAAGCATAAAAGAAAAAAAAAACTGGTCACTTACCAGCAGGTAGAATCAGCAGCTCTCCAATGCGATGGATGCAACAGGGAGCAGGCAGGTGACGAGGCAGCAGGTAAGCTGGACTGAAGGGACAAAGGGACAACCGGGTCAGCTAGACCTGCTGCCTGGGAGGCTTAGCCAGCCAGGCGAGGCTGGAGATGGGGGGCAGGGGCATGGGGCGAGGTAGCAGGAAACCCCCTTTGGGCCAAGCGGCATACGCCAGCTCGCGGCTTTCGTGAGGCAAGGCCTGAAGGCCTTCCCTCGCGAAAGCTGCAAGCTGGCATAAGGTAGCCTGTTGCCTGCTGCTGCCGCATGCCAGCTCACCCCCCCCACTGCCGCTGCATGCCAGCTCGCCCCCTGCTGCCGCCACCCCCACCTCCTTTCGGCTGCGTGACATACGCCAGATCATGGCTTTTGTGAGGCAAGGCCTAAAGGCCTTGCCTCACGAAAGCCGCGAGCTGGCATACGCTAGCCTGCTGCTGCCGCTGCCGCCACCCCCCGCCACCGCACGGCAGCTCGCCACCTGCTGCTGCCGCCGCTGCTCACCTCCTTTCATCCACGCGGCATATGCCAGCTCGCGGCTTTCACGAGGCAAGGCCTTGCCTGAAGGCCTTGCCTCGCGAAAGCCACAAGCTAGCATAAGCTAGCCTCCTGCCACCCCTCCTTGCGCTTAGTTGCTTACCTGAGGGAAGCAGCAAGCTGCTGAAAGGCAAAGCAAAACAAAACGTAATGAAGGGAGGACTCACCACGCTTTTAAACAGATGTTAGAGGTGGGCTGGTCAACTCCAGCCTGGTCATTGATTGGCTGGACTCCAGCCAATCAGTGAGCGGTGGCCTGGGCTAGTTTAGTGCGGATGGGTGGGGGAGCAAGCGAGCTACGACAGAATGGGCAGGGCGAGTGAACGACAGGGCCAGGGCAGGCATTCCGGAACTTACTTCCAGATCCACCGGTGGAACCTCTTCTCACTGGTTCAGTAGATTTGATGAACCGATTCTATGAAGCGGTGCAAACCGGTAGGAACCCACTTCTGATGCTAGTTTACCTAATAATTTCAATTGTTGAAATTATTTTAATTTAAGGAGAAGCAAAACAAACTCTTGACTGTTCATAGCCCCCAGTCTTCCATCTCATGATTCTTTCTTTAAACCACGGGTGTCAAACTTGTGACATCATGTTGACATTATGTGATGTTTCGTGACATTTTTTTCCCTTTGTGGAGCTGGGATAGCGTGGCCTGTGAGTTATGCTTCCCGCCTGCGGCTGCCAGTTTAACACCCCTGCTTTAAACCATAGATTGTGAAGCCCTTTGAAGAACTGTCCTCAGTGAACTAGGGCATGTGGCCAGTCCATGGAAGGATGGCATCTTGCAGTTAGTTTTTTTTTAAATAAAATAAAATTATTTTGCTTCTTTTCACCGCTTGCAATTCTTACCAACTCAGCCTTCCCACTAAAATCTATAAATATCAAGAAAGCAATTACTATATATTTTTTAAATAAATTAGATTTGGTCTCATTTGAGAAACATGTTTCCCCTCCGCCTGCTAATGGCTAGCTAGAAATATAGATTGTAATCATACATATTTTCACTTCAAAATGACAATTTTATATAAAACATAACCAAGAATACAGCATGGAATCCAGATGACAAATAATTCTAATTCTAAATTTGCTTCCTTGTGAAGTCATTGCAATAGATTTTCTTTAATATGGTTCTTCAGAGCATGCTTAAACATGTGCACCGTAATCTTTGATTTAATTTCCTAGAATCTATTACCTTCAGCTTAAAAAGGCAGTGAACTGAATCAATATTTCTGCTAACTTGAAAAAAGGATTTGAATGATTCAATTGTTTTGACCCTCTTCAAACTATTTATAGGGTATTATTTCTAAATATTTTGCTAGCAGAAGTGTGTGTGACTGTGTGTGTGTTGCTACTTTATTTTATATTATACATCATTATTTGAAGGTGCTGCCTCTCCAGTCTCACTCTTCTATAAGTTGCAAATATTCAGGCTAATAAGTAGCTCAGTTTGTCTTCATTTTGAGTTCTCCATGGGTCCAGTCAAATGGCTGAATGGGGTTTTATTGTTGTTTTGTTGCTTTACTAGATTTACTAGATCAAACTTAGATTTGATCTGATCTGAAAAAGATCTGGAGACTTGTAATGTTTATTTCTCATTTGACAGTTATTTCCATTAGATGTCAGGGTTCCAAGTAATACCCCCAATGAAAGAAGATTCTAAGGCTTGAGTTTCCTCAAATTTCCATTTTATTAGAGATGTCATATTGGCACATCTGGGAAAACCCAAATCTGAAAGTTTCCAGGTTTTCCTCACCCAAAAGAAAGTTCAAGACCCTGCCTAGCACCCACATGTCCATCACATGATCCAATCAGGCATCATCTGTAGATGCCTCTCACTCACCTCATTGCAGCTATATATCACCCACGCTCCGTATAATTCTTATATGTGGATAAATTTTGGAATACTTTTCAATCCATTAAAATTGCCTAATCCCAAATATTGTTTTTCTAACAACAGCATTGAAATTGCTGATTCCCAGAACTACTTTTACAAAGTTGAAGAGTGAGAGACTACATAAAGATAAATTGAAAACTGCCATATCTTTAAAAATGATGGAAATAGAATCAAGAAGCAAATGTGCCTGAAATCTCCATAAAACAATATTTTAAAATGCCATAAAAGTGCAAGCAATTTATATTGGAACTCATAAAACATTTCCAATATGCCACAAAGTTCATGTATCAAGTTTTATCTTGTGTATAAATTAGAAATAACAATATAGTTTCAATGGTAATCTTTGGCTGAAAAAAAGTCCCTGCACTGTTGCTAATATTGTTTTATGTAACTGTTCTAGATTCTGTAGATAGTGTTCTAAGTAAATAGATGCCTGAACCCAACTGTGCTGGCAATACTCAATCAATTCTTTTGATTGAAAGTTTTGAAAGAAATTTGACAATCACTATGAATCTTTCCCAGTCAATACTGCTATTACACTATAATCCATATTTTCAAAACTATACAGCCCTACAGAAGTGATTTAATCCTTCTTGTTGACTGCTACAGTATATATACTATCACAAAACATACATACATACATACATACATACCTACACACACACACACACACACACACACACACATACATACATATATACATATATACATATATACATATATTTATATATGCTGGTTTTGTTGTATTCGGGTCTTTTCCCGTGTAAGATCTTACACGGGAAAAGACCCGAATACAACAAAACCAGCATACCTACACCCGTGAAAATCTACGAAAGCAAATATTTACATATACATATACATATACATATACATATACATATACATATACATATACATATACATATACATATACATATACATATATCCATCCATATACATATATACTTGAAATTCAGCACATATGTTTCTCTTTGCTTTTAGGCGCTCACAAAGAAAAGATTTTTTGAAAAGAGCATCAGCTCATTAGTATTTCTTATATTATTATTAACATGCTCTGATGCTAAGGCGTTAGACATTCTACTCCCCTTCCCAACCTGAAAAGAACTATGTTCCAACTGCTACTTGGTTGTGGGAGTGGTCATTGTGTGACTCATCTGGCCTGTGGGCTGGGAGTATAGACATTCCACTACCCCTCTCCAACTGAAAAATGGTATGATGCTAAGAAGTTATACTGAGGAAGAGAAGGAGATAAGATAGGAGAGGCCTCTGTGAGGCAAGCCTGAGGGAGAGAAGGGGATAGGAGAGGATCAATGGGGCCACCCTGAGGGAGAGAAGGGGAATAGGAGAGGATCGGCTTATGTGGGGCAAGCCTGAGGGAGAGAAAGAGAGAGGAGAGACTGATCATAACAACTCATTAATTTTCAAACTGTAAGTGTCAGTTTAGCAAGCCCAATTACATAGTTTCATAGCAGAGCATGGGTATCCATATATATATATATATACATATACATATACATATACATATACATATACATATACATATACATATACATATACATATACATATACATATACATATACATATACATATACATATACATATACATATACATATACATATACATATACATATACATATACATATACATATACATATACATATATATATATATATATATATATATATATATATAAACTAAAAATTTCATTGACTGAGTGGCATTTTAAAAATGCGTGAACATTAATGCAACAATAAAGAACTCTGAAATATTCATTCACTGAAAGATCATAGAATAACAGAATCATAGGACTGAAAATAGTCTTAAAAATCATATCAAATCAACAATCAACAATCATCAATCAACCAGCATAGGATTCATCAGAGTACTTCTTACTGATGATCATCCAACATCTGATTGAAAATCTTTAATGAAGGAAAACTCATGTTTTATGCTGCAGCTTTTTGCACTGATGGATAACTCACACATGAAGGGTCCTTGTTGACCTCTAAGCTTCAGAGGTGGGTTCATTCTACCTATTCATTCTGGTTCACCCGAATAGGTAGTAACTCCGGCAGACACGTGACCATACCGGTTCTATCCTCGGCAGCACCATCTTGATTTTCTGTTCTGCACCTGCACAGAACAATCTTTGTTGAAAAATGTAATTTTTATTCCTTTTTTAATGTTGTGTGCATGTTAAGTGCAAATGCACACGCACACAGAGCAAAACATTTTGGGCGTTGAACTGGTAGTAATGGCGGCTGGAACCGACCCCTGCTGAGCTTGGTTGTTTTCTTGCAGATGTTTCATTATCCCATCTAGTTAACATCATCAGAGCATGTTACCTAGTTTGGGTAATGAAACAGCTGCACGAAAGCAACCAAGCTCAGAGACACCAAGGACCCTTCATTTCAACCCTGAGCTACAAATATTCTCCTTTATGGACAACTCAGACAGTTTGGAAGTTGTTCCTGACATCTAGCCTGAACCTACTTCCCTGTGGCCTACTGAAAGCCTTGAAGACACGGCTGTTCCTTTAAGAACATGGCTGTTCCAAGTCTTTGAGTAAGTCCTACACTGAAATGGTTTAAGTGATGCTTTATGGAGATGGATGCTTTTCTTTGGTTGCTCTTTGTTTTGTTCTGAGTATTTAAATTTGTTGGAAGCCACCCAAAGTTGTTTTGAATCATGTGGGCATAAAAAATTGAATGAATAAATAAATAAATACAATTCCTCAATCCTTTTATTCTTTACCAAACCTTTTCAGCAGGATTTCCATGCTCCAATTCCTGAATTTTTGTGAAAGCATTTTTTTCTTCTTCGCACATAATGCAGCTTTCTGTTCCAGTAATGGCACAAGGTTCCACTTTGCAGTAAGGGTGGTTTGGGTCCTCTTTATCTAACATGCCATGATCCTGAAGTAACCTACAAAACAACAACAATAAAATAAACCATAAAAAACATAGCAAAAACTCTCACCACACCAAAAGCAAACTCTCCTTGATACATCCACATTCAATTTCACTGGGCTTCAGCTTCTCTGTACTCAAAAGCTTGTAAGAGGAATCCTCTCTTCAAGACTTTCCAGCTGGCCCTGCCAGATTGTAGGGAGAAGTGTGCCCTATAGGGCATGGCTGCTCTAGAGGATGCATGCTTTTTAGGTTCCATTGGATGACAACATATAAGACTAGGGACTGGGGTTGCACCCAGGGGTGGGCTGCTGGGGGTGTGCAGTGGTTCAGGAGAAGATTCTGTGTAGTTCGGAGAACCCCCAAATCCCACTCCTAGCTAGCCCCTCCCACCCCGCCCACCCTGTCCACCCCACCTCGCCTCTCCAGGGAGTCCCCCTGTGGCCCGTTTGGATGCAGATAAGTGCATCTAAAATGCAGAGGCTCAGGGAGGGTGAAAAATGAGCCTATCGGAAGTTCAGGAAGGCCAGGAACAGGCCCATTTCTGGCCTCCAGAGAGCCTCTGGAGCTTGGGGAGGCCATTTTCACCCTCCTGGAGGCTTGAGGAAGCCTCCGTAGCCCGGGAGGGCAAAAACACTCCTCCCCATCATGGTGCAGGAAGCCGACTAGGCCACGCCCACTCTGGCCATGCCTACCCAGCAACCAGGGAGAGAACCCCTTGCTGAAATTTTTGAGTGCACCCACCCTGCCCAACCTAGCAGAATGGGCAAATACCCTTAGGGAAAAGCAGTTCTGCAAATAATGTCACTCTGTACCATGCAGGTCTTTAAAAAGGATAACCAGGATCTTGAATTGCAACCACAAACGAGAAGCCAATGTAGCTCATACATTTCTTAGCTTTGTATCTAGTGTTTTTAATGTTTTAGTATTTATGATTTTAATCGCAAGCTTTGCAGAATGACATGGGTGGCATAGAAATTTAATGAATAAATAAGTAGCTCAGACAGCAGTGGTATAACACAGACAAACTTTGGAGTGGATACACTACTTGTGGAGTGGGTACACTGCTACAAGTTGTAGTAGTGGACACACTACTACATTCTGGATGGTCTTCAAGGGGAGGTCCATGTAGAATGTGTTACCATGCTCCAAACAGGAATTACCCAGGATAGGAACAACGGCTCCCAGTGCGCTTAGGAAGATTAAACACTGCGCACTAGAGGTGGTATTCTGCGGGTTCGCATCGGTTCAGGTGAATTGGTAGTGGTGGTGGCATGAGGCTCCACCCACTCACCCAGACATCATCACAGACCTTCTGCACATGCCCAGACATGTGTGAGCAAAACATGTGGGTGCATGCGCTCCCACTACCAAGCTGCTAGTGAAGTTAAGAGGATACCATTACTGCTGCACACATCTAGCAGATCACAACAATGCTCGGAGCCTCTGCTGCTGCTTCCCCCAGCCAAAGTCCCATGTATATCTTACCTCTTTGCTCAGGCTTGTGAGCTTTCAGAAGCTGCTCTCTGGCTTAGGACTAGCCAGCTATGGAAGACAAGAAGGGAAAAGGAAGTGAAAAGGAAAGTGCCTTGCCTATGAACTCCTCGCAAATTCCTGTTTACTTTCCTGGTTTCTTTATTCATTTAGTCAGATCTGTTCATCATTTAAACCAGTGGTAGTCGACCTGGTCCCTACCGCCCACTAGTGGGCGTTCCAGCTTTCATGGTGGGCGGTAGGGGTTTGCTGTAACTCTGCTTTATAAAATTTTATAAAGCAAAGTTACTTCCCTACTTTATCAATCACCATTACTGTGGAACCGGTGGGCGGTTAGAAAATTTTACTACTAACAGAGATACAAAAGTGGGCGGTAGATATAAAAAGGTTGGCTACCCCTGATTTAAACAATAGCAATAGCACTTAGACTTATATACCACTTTACAGTGCTTTTACAGCCCTCTCTACGTGGTTTACAGAGTCAGCCTTTTGCCCCCAACAATCTGGGTCCTCATTTTACCCCCCCCCCCTTGGAAGGACGGAAGGCTGAGTCAACCTTGAGCCGGTGAGTTTTGAACTGCCGAACTGCAGCTAACAGTCAGCTGAAGTAGCCTGCAGTACTGCACTCTAACCGCTGTGCCATGTTGGCTCTGAAAACAATGGTTTTTGATAGATTATCTTTGCCTGCACAAATATAGTCCTTGGCAAATGACTGAATGTGGATTTCAAATGTTTTTATTTCTGCTTAATATCAAACTATACTCTCTCTCTCCTCCCCCTATGTATATTTTCACAGGCACAGAGAGATTTTATTATGTATTTGTGTAACTACACAAAAACGCTTGTGTAAACTTTTCCATTCCTTTTTGTTGCTCTGTTGGATTGCTTTTCTTTTTATATATTGCTGTTTCATTCTTTTTGGGGTAGCTTTTTTTCCTCTGAAGTTTTGTACAACAACAGTAAAGCTGGTCCAGGTGTGCCTTTCCAATGAGAGAGTTTCATAACATACATTTATTTGTGTATTTGTTAATTTATTTGTAGTTATTTATATCCTGCCTAGCTCTTGCAACTTGGAGTACTTTACAAAAATTAAAGGCAAGTAACAGTCACATGAAAACAACCGGATCATGTGGTAATCATATGCTTCAAAAGTCCGAGCAGCTTGATTGGCAAAATAATATTCTGGAAATGGTGAACATTATTCACCAAACAATCACTTAAATAGTCCAGGTTTACTATCCTTACAAAATCTCAATAAGGCGGCTGAAATGGCACTAGTAAGAAAATGTATTGCCGTACCTAAGCAGACACACAGCATAAAAGTGTTAGGACAAATGGAACTGTTAAATATTTAAGCCTAATGGAAAGATGTGTAGAGAAGAAATAACACCAGAATAGTGATGTCAATCATGTAAAAGATTCATGCGGTTTTGAATGCCGACAGGTCCACATGTACCATAATTAAGAATCTCAGGCATAAAATTGAAAATTCTGGTGCATCAGAGGACCAGGAACTAAAGACTCAAAAGTGGATGATCCGCATTCATAGACTATAGCTTTATATTGGTCTACAGTTGTCCTCATTCACGTATAAGAAGTTAATTTTAGATCTTATGCATAGGTGAGTAAACATATACAGTGTAGTTTGGAGGAAAATCTCTAATTTTTTTAACAGGGAATCTTTGTGAAGTATAAATTCCACAACTGTGCTGAAATACACTTACACTATTGATTGCTATTTACCTTTAACATGATGACGTTATATCATATGGAAATAAGAATCTTTGTGACATCTCCAATGAATGATATGAATGATAAACAAATCTTCATAGGCACAAACACTGCTACTGGGCATATGAATATTCAGTAACTTTACAGGTCAGTGGGAAGAAGAAAATCCAGATACATAAATCTGAAAAAAATATGATTTTTTTTTACTTTT
Organism: Natrix helvetica; assembly: GCF_964273705.1. NCBI lineage: Eukaryota > Metazoa > Chordata > Lepidosauria > Squamata > Natricidae > Natrix > Natrix helvetica. Next base: position 261,729,900 of record NC_138548.1, read on the forward strand.
TAGGGTATTGCCCTAAGGTAGCATACCTCTACATCCATTCCATTGTCAGCCTCAGTATTTTTATTACCTCTAGAAGAACAAATCATATTCCTGAAAAAGGAATCCTGAACTCATGTACCTCTAATACTAATGGCCTCAGTGCAGCAACTGAAAAATGTGTTTCATTATCTGGTCACTAAGAGTCGACAGTGACTTGATAGAACATCATTCTTCTCTCTCTCCCTCCCTCACTCCTGCTGACTGCAGTAAATAAAAGCAGTATTAGAAGAAAGGTAAGCAAGCCAGCGGTTTCTTCTCCTTAAAGGACGTACAGGCAATCTTAGATCAGTGCTATGGAGAATGATGAGAGGAAGATCCATTTCCACAACATCATACTATAAGGGGGTTTAGTTCTGCTAAGGAGTTGCCTGAGATATCCCTTTGCTACAGTGATCTAGAGTTTTAAGGGGAACATCCAGTATTTTGAATTAGGACCGAAAGTCTATTGGTAGCTAATGCAGCAATTGTACAATGGATGGTCTTATGTACAGATAGGAGTGTCCTTTTAATCATATTTAAAATTAAATACATTTTAATATTTACATTAGAATAGAATTACAGAATTGGAGGGGATCTTGGTAGTCTTCTAGTCCAACCGCCTGCTTAGGTAGGAAACCCTACACCACTTCAGACAAATGGTTATCCAATATCTTCCTAAAGACTTCCAGTGTTGGAGCATTCACAACTTCCTGAGGTAAGTTGTTCCACTGATTAATTGTTCTACCTGTCAGGAAATTTCTCCTTAGTTTTAAGTTGCTTTTCTCCTTGATTAGTTTTCACCCATTACTTCTTGTTCTACCCTCAGGTGCTTTGGAGAATAGGTTGATTCCCTCTTCTTTGCGTTGACCTCTGAGAAATCAGAATGCTGCTATGATGTCATCTCTAATTCTTCTTTTCATAAAATAAGACATATCCAGTTCCTGCAACCATTTTTTATGTTTTATCCTCGAGTCCCCTAATCATCTTTGTTGCTCTTCTCTGCACTCTTTCTAGAGTCTTAACATCTTTTTTACATCGTGGCAACCAAAATTGGATGCAGTCTTCCAAGTGTGGCCTTACCAAAGCATTATAAAGTGGTATTAACACTTCGCGTGATCTTGATTCTATCCCTCTGTTGATGCAGCCTAGAACTGTGTTGGCTTTTTTGGCAGCTGCTGCACACTGCTGGCTCATATTTAAATGGTTATCCACTAGGACTCCAAGATCCCTCTCACAGTCACTACTATTGAAAAGGTACCACATATACTGTACCTGTGCATTTTGTTTTTCTTGCCTAAATGTAAAACCTTACTTTAGCACCTTACTTTAGCTATTAGCAATAGCACTTAGACTTATATACTGCTTCGTAGTGCTTTACAGCCCTCTCTAAGCAGTTTACAGAGTCATCATAGAGTCAGCATATTGTCCCACTGCCCCCCTCCCCTCCAAAAAAAATCTGGCTCCTCATTTTACTGATCTCGGGAGGATGGGTCAATCTTGAACTAGTCAGGTTTGAACTCATGGCAGTGGGCAGAACTAGCCTGCAATATTGCATTTTAACCACTGTGCCATCACGGCTCTTAAATATAGGTTGCAGTCTAGATTTCACTTACAGATGTTAGTTAGGTTGTTTTTGTAATTGTATTTTAACTTTATCTTAAACTTTATTTTATTATCCACAAAGACAGAGTGTGAGGGGTCCTTGGTGCTTTCTGAGCTTTCTTGCAGACATTTCATTATCCAAACTAGGTAACATCGTTAGTGCTAATCCTAAAGTACAAATGTTCTCCTTTATTGGTAAGAAAGAGTGTATATCCACAATAAACTAAATTGCAATTGGCTGACTCCAGCTTTTTGTAACGCTAGCAGCTTCTGAATGGTTCTGGGAGGCAGTATTGCTGTAGTCCAACCTAGTGGCCATCAGTGGATGGATTACTTAATGAATCATAGCTTTCCCTCATGTTGCGATTCAGCTGAATTATTTGGATTGAGACTGAATTGCAACCTTTAAAGAAATCCCATTTTCTCAGTTTTGCTACTTATGGATATAGGGGCAAGATTATTACTATTTATGTAACAAATGACCAGACATAGAGTATAAAACTCTTTTTGGCCACAGAGCTCTTGCTAGCAGTATGTTACGGTCCAGATGGAGGTCAAAAGCAAAGATTATTCCTCGCTGCAGTTAAAGAGCAGTGTAGATTTTTTTTAAAATACATATGAGGGAAAGAAATGACTGCATAACGTAAGCCAAGGCTTGAGCTGAGTTCATCTTTTCACTGGCAGAAAATAGAAAGCTACAGGAATGGGGGAGGCCAGAATGAAGGAGCTCTAATGAGGCAGAGCTCATAATAATCTCTCTGCAAAGGATCAAATAATGAAATCTGAGGCCATTTCTAATTTAATCCTCTCTCAGTAGGTTGCCAAAGCTTTTCCAGATTTCCTAACAGGTTTGGTTAATTCCATGCTAGACCTCACTGGATGTGGATTTTTAAAAACTTAATGTCCCCAACCCTTTATTCAACTCATGTCTCTGTTCTCCGACTGCGTCCCATCCTTTCAGACTTCTGCTATGGAAGCCCCGAGATTGAAACTGCTGGGCGGTGGGGAAATATCCCATGAAGAGAACAACGAGGAAATGTCATGCCTGTGTCTATCTGATCTTCAGTCTAGACCTAGAGTTTTACTCCTGATGGGAAGAAATGCTTAGAAGAGGTGGATGAGCTTCCAGAAGGAAGATGCATTCTGACAATTGGCTCTAACGGACCAGGAGGGAATTAGGTTGTCTCGCAAACCATAGGAGTGCCTTGCAGGCTCGAGGATATGTCTTGCTCGTCATTATAGAAAACTGGAGATTCCGTACACTGAGGCAGGGGTCGCTTTCTGATTGATGGGAGGGAAGGAGGAGCAGGGTGAGTGAGTGAGTGAGTGAGTGAGTGACAGCCTGGGGATCCCAAAAGTAGCAATTTTTGGCAGCACTTGTTAAGAATGGAGAGGGTTCTTCCACAGGATAAGGGCAGAGGATGATGGCCTTTTTATCCCAAAAATGTCTCCCGCTCAGGACTTGTGGAGATACTTTTCGCTTCTTCTTCATCATCACCACTTCATTTCCACTCCTGGGCTCCTGTGGGCATTCACAACTTCTGGAGGCAAGCTGTTCCACTGATTAATTGTTCTAACTGTCAGGAAATTTCTCCTTAGTTCTAAGTTGCTTCTCTCCTTGATTAGTTTCCACCCATTGCTTCTTGTTCTACCCTCAGGTCCCTATCATTCAATCAAACCATATTCTAACTGCTCACACAACCGTTCTGCCATTGGCTGGAGGAAGCTAGAGAGACTAACAGAGGTATTGTAACTCCTATTGTAACAGCTGCATTCTGCTGCCTCTCACATGTGGTTCTTGTGCAAATCTCTTCCACCACATCCAAGACATTTGCGTGTTTACTGGAACTCTGACACAAGTAAGCTGGATATACATGTGACTTAGCTTTGGTCCTGTATCTGACATGTAAAGATGAGAGTCCTCACTAATGCAATTGAGAGTCCTCCAGGGTTGTTTTGTTTTTCCCTGCTTCACCTTCACCCACTGTACTCTGCATTGTCCCTGTTTTCTGCTGGGATTCAGTGTGGTATATCTGAGTGAATTGTCATTAGAGGAGCTTATGCCCTTTAATCTTCAAGATAATCTCTGCCTTGCAGGGATTCAACAATATATTTTCCATCAGGGCTGCAGGGGAAGCTATGCTTGTGTTAAGGTATACTTAGAAATATTTGCCGTAAGACAAATGTGACAGTCTTGCTCCACCCCCCATACGAGGCAGCAATTCCTGATGGTTGCAAAGGCAGCTTTCTCCCTGAAGATGACATCAATACAAAAAGATTGTAGATATTGGCTTCATAGCGCGAAGAACAACACCTCAGACCTCGGCATTGGAGAAATAACAGGGGCAAATGTTCATCAGAGAAAAGTGTGACATTTCTTTGTTAATGTGTTTCATTATGGTTAGGCATCCAACAGTAGACGTTTCTTTGGTTGATGTATTTCTAAGAAATGCTAAGAATTTCTGGGTGTCATTAGATCAGCTTTCACTCAAGATCTGGAGCTCTGTCTAATTAAAATTGACTTGATTTGACTCTGCAATGAATTGTCAGCAATATTACGATTGCAATCAGTCTCAGAGTTTCCACTGAAATGAATGAAATTCTGCTTTGTATACTGAATAAGAATGCCTTTTTACTCTTGAGTATAACATCAAAGTGACATTGATAAAGGGAATCTAAAAGTTAGCTTTCTTTTTCTAGCCTACCAGCACAGGCCACTTTAGCTTCAAAGGATTTTTAACAATTCCTGCAAAAACTGTGCAACTCAGAAAGGATTCAAAACATTATCTGGTAGTTATGACTAACATCAGCCATTTATTTTTTAAAAAAATAATACCATAAAACTTGAATGGAGTGTCGAATGTTTGAAAGATGTAAAATTTACTAAAATGAAGTTTTTGATAATAGCCCATGTATTTATTTACTGTCAAAGGGGAGAGAGAGTGAGGCATTTAAGTTTCACATTTTATTAAGAAATCTTAAGCTTTCATATTCTTCCTATCTTCCCATAGCAGGATTATGAAAACAACTAGAAGGTCAAAGGAAAATAGAACCAGATCTTCTCCACTGAAAAACTCACCCAGGAGAAAAAAAAACACTTCCACTTCTGAGTGGCATCATGATATTTGATTTTCACAGCCTTTGATTGCCTTTGCACAGGTACAGGTAGTCCTGAACTAAAGCCCACAACTTTATTTTATGTTGGTGAGTGAGAAATTTCATTAAGCGAGTTTTTCCCCATTTGACGGCTTTTCTCGCCACATTTGTTAAGTGAATCACTTCAGTTGTTAAATTAGTGTTGTTAAGTGAATCTGGTTTCCTCTTCGACTTTGCTTGTCAGAAGGTCACAAAAGGGGATCGCATGACCCTGGGACACTGCAACCATCATAAGTGTGAGTCGGTTGTCAAGCATCCAAATGTAAATCACAGGACCATAGGGATGCTGCAATGGTCCTAAATGTGAAAAATGGTCATAAGTCACTTTTTTCAGAGTTGTTATAACTTTGAATGGTCACTGTGCAAATTGTTAAATGTTGCATAATCAAGGACTACCTGTGCTGTATCTGATTTGACAGGTCTGATTTTCCTTTAACTCTTTGAATGTCATGGAATGGAATATCCTTCTATTTATTGCTGATTGCATTTCATTATTATAACAGTTCTCCACATTCTATCCCACAAAGCTATACTTTTCTTAATATTGATAAAGTGTCTATTTTGTTTCTTAGGTTGGTAAACTATGTTGAAAATTATCCTAACAATTTTGCTGCCAAACTGTAGTGTCTGGCTTTCCACATACGCTACGACAAAACAAGCAGACCGAATTGTGATTCAGCACATTGTGTAAACCAGGCCAGTGCCTCCTCCTCCTCCTCATCTACTACCCAGGGACGTGCGGTCAGGGGAGGCAGGGGAGGCAGAGCCTCACCACTCTCATCATGAAAATAAAAAAAGGGAAAAGACGCTGAGGAGCCTTCTGCACACATGGTCCAGGAATGGGACCACGTGTGCAGGAGGCTCCTCTAGGCTCCTCTAGCCTCAGCCTGCCTCCTGCAGACATGGTCCCATTCCCCGCCTTCCTGAGTCAACATGAAGGGGACCACGGAGTGTGAGCCGCGGGACCGCGGAGCGCGAGCCACGGGACCACAGAGCTTGAGCTGCGGTCCCCTTCATGTTGACTCAGGAGTCAGGAAGGAGGGGAATGGGGCCACGTGTGCAGGAGGCTGAAGCTGCCTCAGCCTCCTGCACACGTGGTCCCATTCCCCGCCTTCCTGAGTCAACATGAAGGGGACCGCAGCTTGCGCTGATGATGTCACCAGCCTCACCAGCCATAAACCTCATCGCACGTCACTGCTACTACCTATTTAGCTACTGAAATAAAGCAGAAAATGCAGTGGTTTCTGGGTAAGTGGGTAAGTGCTGCTATCCTAATCCTTCCTCCTTCTTATGTGTAGTTGAAATCGTCTGCAAAGAATGGGTAAGCCAACAAAGCAGAGCATTTTGTCCAAAAGGTGTTGTGTTCATTTCTAAAACGTCACCTTTCTTGAAACATCTGGATCATGCAGAAATCTGCTGAAAGTGGAGAAGTGTCATCATTTGTGTGATGTCATAATGGATGTGTCTATCATTCACCCCCTCTTCCCTCCCATGCCTCTATTATTCCATGATTTCACAGGTTTTTTTGCTTTTTCATTAGTTTCTTTTAGATGAATATCCACTTCAAATATTCTGCAAAGGAAAATAGGTTGCTGTTTAATTCAGGTATACAGGTTTCAAGTAGTCCCTTTTCATTCTAATTGTCTAGCGTTGTCTTCATTCTTGTGGAGTCCATTTGTGCAAATGAATGCTCTATTTTACAAATAACTGGGCTAAATTAACTTGTTGTGGTAGCAAGTAATTAAATACTTGGTGTAGGGGGAGCTCATCATTAGCATATTTAAGGTCACATCAATAAGCAAAAGTTCTACAACATGCACATTTATTTCAAAGTTCATGCAGTTGTACTGTTGGAAGAAATGTCCTTCTGGGTTCAGTTCCAAGTGGGGAAAAAGACACTGGAAACATGGAGGCTGCTTGGAAAGATGGTTTAATGGTGAACAGGATTGCATGGCTTGAGTTCCTGAACAGAGAAGGTGACCACATACTTCAAGATGTTGGGTGGGTGAGGCGGGGCTGAAGTTGTGACAGCACGACATGCGATCTCAATGCTCTGAGATCGCAGTCGACACTTTTACCACTGGGGGGTCCAAACGGATCTAAACTGTCCCAAAGAGACAGTGAACAGGAAGAATACGTCTTGCTGATCTCGGGGATATCGCAAAATCTCCGAAAGAAGCAAGATAAATTTCTTCAAGCCGGTGACAAAAACTCCAGCCAAGGCTGATGAAGTCGGGACGTCCCCAAAATGGAAGGAATGGAAAGTGAAAGTGTTTCCAGCTGATGAGGAATCTTTATTGTTTTAAAAAAGATACTGCCTATAAAAACTTAAAAATTGATTTAAATTGAAGAATAGAAGAATCAAGCAGCGAAATTAAACCTGTAATGGTTTTGGACAGTGGTTATCCCATTTCTTTATATGCTATCTTCATGGATGGAATTTTACAAGCTTTTTAAAATGGATGGATCAAGTTTTCTTTTTCTACTTTTTTTTTCTCTGTGACTCTCTGTGATTTATAGACTAAATCTTTCCTCTTTCATCACTGTGAGTATTTTTTTAAATTCATTTAAAGACTGGACCTCTTTTTCTAATTTGAAATACAAAATAGATATAAAAAAAGAAATATCCTAAAAGCGCTACGTGCTGGGAGGTTTTGTTGATTGGAGCTTTGTGTATTCAAGCTGAACTTTTCCCTATCTTCACGGTTTGTTTTGACGGCTCGTTACAGAGCAATAGGGGGAAGACAAATGTCCCTTTGAAGTGTGTTTTCAACCAGAGAAGAGGGGAAAAAACGGCTTTTGTGAATCCATGTTTTAACTTTAAAAATTTTTCCAAACGAGAGCACTTTTGTTTAAGATGGCGGAATGTCAAGAAAATATAGAGATTGTAAGCTTGCAGACAATATTTTCAGAATTACTAAAACTAACAAATATAAATGAGAGAATTGAACAAAAACTGGAATATTTGGAACAGCTAATAGAAAAATGTGATGAAAAATTTGATGATGCTCAACAAATGCAAAATGAGGGGATTAAAATCCAAAGAATTGAAGTGGAAGATGAATATAAAGCAATTAAACTTGCTGATATTTATGGCAATTGGTTTGTTTTTGAAAATGCAAAGAATGGAATATTGAAAGAGGAAATAAATGGAGAGGAAATCTATTTCAAAGGGCAAGATATAGAAGAAGAAGAAAAAAGTAAAGAATTTATGGATTTTGAAACTTTATCAGCAAAAATATGGATAACACTGCTGACAATTAAAGGTAAGCAGAATAAAGAAACAGAAAGAGGGCATCAGGATTATATGAGAGATCTTACAAGCAAGGAGTTGCTAGGAGTAGTCCATAGAAAGCTGATCAAGAAGAAGCTCAGAAGATTGATACCACAAATGGCAGAGGACATAAGATTGTTTTGTTATTGGAAAGATACAGGTTGATAGATGGAAGAGTATAATTTAAAATTACTAGCTAAACCTAGTGAAATTTAGTGATAATAGGTATAGTTAAATAAAAAAAATGATAATGATAATACTGTATACAATGTGTAGTGCTATGATAAGCAATAATTGGATATGAATATTGAATGATACCTGTGAAGGGAAGACTAGAAATCCTAACTGGATGTAAATTGTAAACAGTGATTTGGAAAGGAGGATTAGAAAACTTTGTTATTAAATATTATGGATGTTTAGCTAGAATAGAATATAAGGATTTAATGTTAATGGAGGAATTTATAAATAAGTAAATGAAATGCCAGTATGTGGTTATGTACTAAATTTTGCTATATTTTATGATGAAGGACATTTAAACAATTATAGTCAAATAAAAGTGGAGGTATGATGATGGTAATATGTATAAACATTTGAGTTAAGATACTAGAGTTAATATGAATTATACTTGTTGACAGTAGAAGAGATGCAGAAAAACCTTTTGGTTAACTGATACACTTTCTACAGTATGTAAAGAAGAAGGATTTTTGTTTTGAAAATTAAAAATAAATGAAAAAGTTTTTTTTTAAAAAAAAGATGTTGGGTGAAGGAGAAAAGAGGCCAAGATGCTGGAAGTTCCTGGTTTTAAGCCCTCTCTGGCGTTTGATCTTGAGTTTGAGTTTCTGATTGGTTGTCAGACTCCCATGACACCATGCAGGGGCAACTCTTTAGGTTGTGCTTTGAGTCCAAGTTTGGTTGCCTTGCTGGCTTATGTAATTTTCCTAGGTGCCTTGTGGTGAGTTTCTGTAGAAGGCTAATCCTACCTATGTTAAGTAGAGTAGACTAGCTCTACTTAACATAAAATGGCCCATTGACAAAAGTGGGGGCTATTAAGAGTGAGTCTGTTTCCTGCCTAAAAACATGTTTCTCCATGTCTTATCTAGGGAAATATAATATTCTGCCTTATCAATATTTCCCATGATATTTTATTTTTTCTAGGAGAGGGGTGGGTTTTAACTTCCTACAGTACTAAGTGGGATTCTCTTCTGAATAAAATGGGCATAATTGTAGTTGTAAGCACATTTCTCTAAAAATACCATTCAAAATGAATAAAGAAATCGGAATAATTTTGGTTTGAAAATTACTTGTTTGAAAAGAAGCAAGTCAATTATTTAAATTGAGACAATTTGATTGCAAGTATTCAAAATACTTACAACCCTGAGAAGATACATTGCTTTAGTCTCTTCCACATTATTCTTATTTGTCTGTCTTCACTAATACCAACTGTGAGTAGGATAACCAACCCATATTTGCCTAAAATACCTTATGCTTCTACTATATTATCAGTTCATCCTATATTTTTGTCTTGTGACACTTACTGACTTTGCAATTGTTAAATGTTTTACCAATCTTCTAACATTAATAAAAAGACAGCCAGGACGCCCACCTTTTCAGCAGTTGTTCTACCAGCAAAGGATGACATTGCCTTGGTAATGGTTCACATTTCTGATAATAAGCAATGTACAGAAGACAAGCAAAATAGTGCCAAGCAGTTGGATAATATTGCAGTGATTCTAATCTGGAAGGGATTAGGTAACCAAAGCATATCATCAATGCAGGACTTGAATAAATTGTTCTCTGTACCTCTGCCAGTGAAAGTGCTTTGAGTTTTTTTTTTAAGAAAAGAAATAGTAAAGGTTTGATTGATCTGATTTAAAATCTTATTTTGTATGCAAAAGCTCATCTTCTTCGTGGACATATTGCTGAACAATCTTATTTGTGTTACATGAAAGCAATGCAGGGTATGGTTGAAGGGGCTATATGTGTGTGTGTGTGTCAGCCAGATATTCTTGGATCAGTTTTTAACTGCATTTTGCAAGTGGGTCATTGGTAGAAAAAAAAAGGACAGTAGTCTTTACATAAACCTGATATCTTAAGGTGAAGTTTGCTGTATTGGAGGCAGTCCAGATTAAGACAAAGAATTGAAAGCTCATGATGCCTGACTCATCTGAAATCATGAAGTGGTTTGTTTAATAGAAGAAAAGATTCTGTATTAATAGCTTCAGTAACAATGGTTTTCCAGATTATATGAGGACTCTTTTATTCATTGTAGGAGTTTAAGACTCTTCTAAGCCAACTCTGTTGCTCTTCCATTTTCTCTATAAGCTTCTCCCAACCTTTTCTAACCATTTTGTCACTTCATCACTTGTTTCTTTCACCTGGGAAGATCAGATTGAAAAGGATGGAGTGTTCCTGTATATTCCGAATTTTCCTCATTATAAAAGTATTAAAACAGATGGAGGTTGAGTAAAATCACTAAATGCAGAAGAGGATATTTTGTGAATAGCCAATATACTTCTTATAGCAATTTATGGTGCAGAGCATTAAGCAAAGGGGTCTGGAGATTAAGCCTTTAAGGACAAAATCTGGTTTAGTACCTCATTACTTAGATCTCATTATTTCCTAGTAGCTTTACCCAGTCTCCTTGAATATTTCGAAGATAAGAATTTACATCTGTATATGATTCAATCACATACCTACTTAGTTGTGCTCAGGAATAGATAATATGGTGCTGAAAGGGATATTTAAAAATATAATGCAAAATCAGCAAATGATCAAATGAGGCATTCTTACTTAAAGATACCGACAAATGTGTAATGTCTATGGAAATTCACAGGCATCCAAGTCATGGTTGTCCCAAAAGGTGCTGTTCAAAAGGCAAATGGCTTTTTGTTTTTATTTCCCTTGAAAAATTTCGATTCTCATCCAAGAAACTTCTTCAGTCCAGAACAGATGAAACTTCTTGGATGAGAAGCAAAAAATTTTCAAGCAAAACCCAAGAAAACCCAGTTCCCTTTTTGATTAGTACCTTTGGGGTGAATGTGTAATATTTATAATGCAACGCCTGATATATATGCTAATTAAGATACCTCAATTTCTATAGAAAAATAATAGAAAGTATTTTTCACATACTGCATACATGTGGGATTTATGCTGCAAACTGTGGGGCAGTTTAGGTGGTTTTAAAGGGATTTTGATAAATGAATCATGCCCAAAGATCCCTGTTGTTGTATTAGTGTTATGGGACAAAGCTTTGCCAAGTTATAAATATATAAGTGGGGGTTCCAAGCAATTTAGCAGTCTCTTTCACATTTGCAATTTTGAGTATAGAATTAAGACAGGAATGGGCTCTTCTTGGTTAATTAACCCACAGTTAAAAGATTTAATATTGTAGAATACTAAAGTTTACATTTCCCCCCAGGATACATACTCAGGATCATTTAATGCAAACTAGATAAGCTATTTGCATCTTTGTGGTACTGTTTGATATTCTCAGTCTCTCTTGATCTTTTTTGAATTAGCTTTTTATCTGTGAGAAAAAAACCCATAATGTACCTTTTTCTAGTTATGCTATGCTTACACAGTAAAATGAAAGCAAGCTTGTGTGAAGCTTTGATTGGCTCAAAATACCCTTTTGAACTGAATCTTTGCCAAATTGATTCAATGCATTGAACTGAAACAGGTCCCTTCAAATTGCTTTAGTGATTTGATGGATTTTTGCATATATTCATATACACTTTTTTAAAATCAACCTGCTGATTTGAGTTGAATAAATTTAATTACTGAGATTGGTGATTCGAAGGGAATTGACCTAATTCTGAAATCAACAATTCAGATTGACTGATAAACCTATGTGCATTGTCCTAAAGTATAGATTATTTTAGATTCATTATTTTGGAGTGGTTATTTGCTCAATAGGTCTTCTAATCTTATTTTAATTTGCCACAGAACTGCGGCTACAGAATTAGAGCTAAAATTATTGGATTTCCTCCTCTTTTCCTTCTCCTCCATATTTATCATTTCTCGTTACTCTCTACCAAGAAAACGGTTAAGGTCATTAATATTAATAACCTGTTTTTAAATAATAGGGTAAATGAAGCATGGGGTATCTTTTCTACCTCTTTAGGATTCTTCCCAGAAAATAATGGTTAATACAGGATGTAGTGCATGAAAGTGATACCTTTGGTTTGGAGTTTGGATAATTTAATGATTCTATTCAATATGAATCAGAGCATTTGTAATGAGATAGTATTTAGGCTATAAATGCTACCTCCCATCCCAGTTTTTCTTTCTTTCTGTGTTTTGCTGTAGTTGGTGTATACTTTTTCTTTCACCTTATAAGACAGGAGCACAATGGCTCACATGGTTGGGACACTGGGCAGGAGATTAGCAAGACTGAGTTCAAGACTTGAGAGCTGCCATGAGGTGAGTTGAACTCTTGTCTTTCATTCCAGCTCCTGCTGGCGACATGAAAGGAGGCTTCCTCAGGGCAATAGTGATGTGAGTAGTTAATCCTTTCAGCCTGGAAATGCATCGGTGCTTCTGATACGAGTGCAAAAAATAAAATAAAAATCTCTTTATAGGACTATTGAACTATAGGAGAACACCTACATCGGTTCGGGTAAACCTGTAGCTCTGAAGATGAGCTGGGAGCGAACCGGTTTGCTCCCATGAGCAAGTGGGCCCGCCTGCCCACCCCTGCTCTTTACTGTCTCAGCTGAGTTGCGCAGCAGAGTGGATTGCTGCGGCTTAGCTGTTTTCCTTTCCCAGCAGTAATCCAAAATGTAAGTATTCTGTAAATTGTGCATGTGCGCGCAGCTCAGCAAACCGGTTGTTAAACCAGTAGGAACCCAATCCTGACCAAAATATCTTCTGAACAAGCTCCATAGGTTTTAACAAAATGAGGTTAAAGTCCTATTCGGTTACTATGGAAAAGGTGGAAAGTGAGCAACTTCTTATAGATGTATTTATTGTATTTATGTCTCAGCAAATATTTTGTGACCTCTCCAAGTAGTTGTTTTTGGTCGTTGCAAAATGGAAGCAAATAATTCATTAACGAAGAGATTACTATGGAATTTATATGGTCTTGGAGAAGTATCTTTGTGGGTTTCTTTCTCATGATCCGCAATTGATTCAACATTGTGTCTGTGGGCCACGCAGTCACACTCAGCCCAACCTATCTGATGGGGTTATTGTGGGGAAAATAGGAGGAGGAAAGATTATTAGGAATCTTGGCTGCCTGGAGGTATTTTTTTAAAATAATAAAGGTGAGATTAAAAAATGAATAAATGTAAATATGGATAGGAAGGCAAGAAGGGAATATTGAAGTCTGTGTTAAGCAGATGTTCTAAACAGAGCAGGGCTGCTTCTTTTGGACTGCAAATGTCCAGATGATTAGTGGATGGAAATCAAGGGATTTAGAATGGTCTCTTTGCTGTTGTCTACTGGTTCTCCAGACTTTTGCATCTGGTAGCCCTCATTTGATAAATGCAAGTCACTTTTGGAGAGAAGTCAGATTTGAGAGTTGCTTAATTTTTCCATCGATTGCAACTTATTGAGATGTACCTGTCATCTCAATAACAGGTCAGTTGACAGCATTTCTCAGGTTATGACTATTTGTACAGTGACTGTTCAAACTTGCAAGTGTGGTGAATGAGGGGATTTTCAAGTCCTTGGAGTTCTGGCTGCTGCAGTGTTTGGGCAGTTCAATGCCTGGCTTCAATTACAATACAGTTGCGTGACTGCAATTTCCAACATTCACTGCCGACTTTTCCAGAAGCAAAGTCAATGGGGAAGCTGGCAGGAAGTCAGAAGATCTGGTCAAATGAGGTCCTTAGTTAAAGATAGTAACTGGGCCTGCCAGAAATGCTGTTGCTAATCAACATGGTTTGTTCGTTTGTTTGTTTGTTTGTCTATTTGGATTTATATGCCGCCCTTCTCCAAAAGGACTCAGGGCGGCGTACAACATTAAAAAAACACACATCCCAAAAGTTAAAAAAAATTAAATACATATCCAAAAAACAAACCGAATTTAAAAGACAATACATTTTAAATAAGTTAAAATTAACAGGCCAGGCTGGCTTGCTGGAAAAGCCAACTTTTTAGGGGGCGTCGGAAGGACTGGAGGTCGGGGATTATGCGAAGCTCCGGGGGCAGCTCATTCCAGAGGGAAGGCGCTCCCACAGAGAAGGCTCTCCCCCTGGGGGTCACCAGCCAACACTGTCTGGCCGACGGCACCCTGAAGAGGCCAACTCTGTGGGATCGTACTGGACGGTGGGAGGCTACTGGTGGCAGTAGGTGGTCTTGCAGGTACCCTGGGCCTAAGCCATGGAGCTCTTTAAAGGTCATAATTAATACCTTGAATCGCACCTGGAAAACAACCGGCAACCAGTGCAGGCCGCCTAAAAGGGGTGTAACATGGGAGCACAACTGACAACCCGCGCGGCCGCATTCTGGACCAGCTGAAGCCTCCGGGTGCTCTTCAAGGGCAGCCCCATGTAGAGAGCATTGCAGTAGTCCAGGCGAGAAAGGACGAGGGCATGAGTGACTGTACACAGAGCATCCCGATCCAGGAAGGGGCGCAACTGACGTACCAGGCGAACCTGGTAAAAGGCCCCCCTGGTCACGGCTGTCAGGTGTTCTTCTAAACTAAGCCGCGTATCCAGGAGGACTCACAGATTGCGAGCCTTCTCTGAGGGGGCTAAAATTTCTCCCCCTATCATCAAAGATGTGACAAGATGTACAAATCGGGATGACGGAAACCACAGCCACTCAGTCTTGGAGGGATTGATCTTGAGCCTGTTCCTCCCCATCCAGATCCGCACAGCTTCCAGGCATCGGGACATCACGTTGAGGGCATCGTTTGGGTGGTTTGGGGTAGAGATGAAAAGTTGGGTATCATCAGCATATTGATGATACTGTACCCCAAAACCAGAAAGACGGCCGCTCCGATCACACTTTAAGCCCAAACCCCAGCCTGAAGATGGTGAGTAAGACCTCACTGAAACGTTGCCAAGACAATCTCAATCTTACATGGGAAAAGACCCAAATACAACAAGACCAGCATACCTAAACCTGTGAAAATCTATGAAAACATGTATGTGTGTGTGTGTGTAGCAGGCCTCATCTTTTCATAAATATTTGACGTGCCTGCTAAATTCTGTTCTTCATCTCATTTTTCTGAAAACCAAAAAAAGAAACAACCATCTGTATTTTCTCTTGTTGGATTATAAAATAACATTGTTTCCCAAATCTTGATCTGATTCCAGGCATCAAATTAGACTGGACTTCTTCCAGTGTCACTTGGACCATGTTGGGCCATTTCCAGAGCCTTGGAGTGGATCAGATAATTTCTTCACACACCTAGTTATTATCGTTCATTATTGCCAAGTCGTCACTACAGCTTCATGTTGGCTGGGAATTGTGGAACTTCTGATTCTAACACCTTTGGAAGCACCAGGTTTAAGAAGGCTGCTATAAACCTAAAGAGTACCATGTGGAAATTTATAAGAAGAAGCATACATATTTATTAATGTTGAGGAAATGCTATATGGCTTTAAAAAATGTCATGACATTTGAAAAGGACTCTGTAGATATGACTGAAATATCATTTGATTTCCTGATATTGTGTTGCCCATTATGTAAATATTATTACAGAAAAATATGTCTACAGAAGCCCCACACGTTTTAAGCAATACACAAATGTTGGGAGTACCATTTTAGTCACTAATGCTGGATTTTTGGCACATATTTGTGATTCCATGGGATATTCTTCTGAGTCCTTAGGAGTAAATTGCAGATACATACATTGTACATATCAGACTTGATATTCAAGGGTGGTTTGAATATGTGGCTTTAAAAAACTGATTTTTGCTATTTTAATTTATATTTTTATTCTGCTCCCTTTCCTTCTGCTTCCTTCTTTTTTCACATTATATCATATTCTAATTGAAAACCAATATAATGGCAATCCTGGTGTAAAACCAATGTAAGTAGGATCAGGTAAAAATGGGCCTTATATCTATGGTTATTGGATAAAAATGCTAACAGTATTTTATAGAGAAGAATTTTAATTTCTCCCAACCCTGTCCACCAAATTATTATAGTAGGTTCAGGTTTGTGAAAAGAGAGGGCAATTGGCTATAATGTAGGAATTTCATCAATGTCTTAATAGCTGGGGTATTGAAGGAACACTTCAGTGTATTATCCACCCAAAGCTGGCCTCATGTGGCATATGGGCTATAGAATGCATTTGTCAAGGAACTATGCCTGGGCCCAGTCCACCTAGCATTTAAAAAAAATGGTTTAAGTCCATTCCCCCCACACACTGCTAAATGTTATTTGAATTGATTTGATTTTAATTTTTGTCAATTTATATCATGTCAGCCCATCCCATCTGGTCAAGCAGGGAAAGGTATGTTGAAGACTTCATCAGTTAAAGAATTCGGATTGGTGGGGTCCAGGAAGAAAGTCTTCTCTGCTTTGGCTCCTGCCTTTTGGAACATTTTCTCCCCAGAGGTGAGGCAGCCTCTATTCTCTAAGCCAGTGATGGCGAACCTATGGCACGTGTGCCACAGGTGGCATGCGGAGCCATTTGTCAGGGCACGTGAGGTGCTGCCCTGTCAGCTGGCCAGCGTGTGTGTGCGCGCTGGCCAGCTGATTTCACCCTTTTTAAAGCCATTTTTCACCCTCCCCAGGCTCCAGAGGCTTTATAGGAGCCTGGGGAGGGCGAAAAGAGCCTCCCCCGCCCCCTGGAGGCCCTCCGGAGGCTTTAGGGACCGTCCAGAGGCTTCCCTAAAGCCTTCGGAATGCTTAAAATGACCCTCTGAGCAAACCGGAAGTCATGCTTGACCCGCCATTGCTCTCTCTCAGCTGCTCTATATAGAGAAACATCTTGCACAGTAAAGCAAAACTTCATGAGTGCGAGCAATTAGCAATCTTTACCATACAAGGTTAAGAGGGGTCTTAGGAGGAAAGGCTGTGGTGCTGCTTCCCACTGGCAAAGAAGCAGAGCAAGAGGCATGGAAGCTGCCAGTGGGCGGGAGGCGGCAGCCCCTCACATGGGCAGTGGGCCAAGGCAAAGCCTGGCCACACCACCGCAGAGCTTGGGCACCGCTGCTTCATCTTGGGGAAGATCGGTTCACTGCAATTCTAGTGAGGCACTGGTCACTTTGGTTTTTTGGGTGGGAGAAAAAAGCAAACGGCGGTTCTGTGGCAGTGCTCTGGGAGGGCAGGCGGATCTCTGCAGCCAGCCAGTGGAGGAGGGCATCGAGAGCGATGGCTGTGGCCCCTTCCAAGTGCAGCACACAGAGGCAACAGGCAAGGTGGGCAAGGTGGCCCCGGCATGCATGTTGCCTCTCTGCCCGTGCAATGTCCTATCCCGGCTGGTTTCATGAATACAAATGTGGTGCCAAGATGAAGTGCCACCACCCCAGCTGAAGGGAAAGCACCACAGGCTCTGCAGTGGTGTGACTGGGCTTGACCCAGGCTGAAGGGAAAGTGCAGACTGCCTGCTCCCTGCATGAGGGGCTGCCGCCCATCCACCCACCGGCAGCTTCTTTGGCAGCAGGAAGCAGCACCATGGCCCAGTCTCCTTTCCCCAGAGCCCTGCAGAGCCAGCACAGGAGACACGCGGGCCCAGGTGGAAGGCAGCCTTTTCTGCAGCATCCCTCTCCATTCTTTGGATCATCCTGAATGGGGGAAGGGCTCTGCCTTTGCAGAAACAGGGCGGTCACATGTGCAGCAGCCCCGGGATGTCCGCTTGCATGGAGGAAAGCATTTTCAGGCCGAGAAGCAGCAGTGGAGAAAGTGCGCATGCAGACCTCCTGAGCTGCGGAAAGCAGCTGTCAGCGATGCTCTCAGGTAGAAGATATTGTGAGCAGAAAACCCTTGGCCCCTAAGGAGCCACCAAGCACTTGCCGCCCCTCTGACACTGGCGTCCCACCACAGATAGCCTTCTCTTTTCTCCTGGTAAAATCTGCTGCCTGAAAGATGACGACTGTGGAGGAAAGAATTTTCAGGCAGAATATCCCCTCCCTGATTCCAAAAACAGTGCATGTGGAAGGCGCTGCCACCTAAAAGCTCTTTCCTCCTTGATCCTCGTGTCTGCAGTGAGAGGAGGGTTGGCGGGTGTCAGAGGGGCGGCCAGTGCTTGGCGGTTCCCGAGGAGCCAAGGCTTCTCCGCTTGCAATGTTTTCGCCCTGATAGCATTGCTGGCAGCTGCTTCCCACAGCTCAGGAGGTCTGCACGTGCACTCTCTCCACTGCTGTTTCTCGGCCTAAAACCGCTTTCCTCCATGTAAGCGGACATCACGGGGCTGCTGCACATGTGGCCACCCCACTTCTGCAAAGGCAGAGCCCCCCCACCACAGGGCGATCCAAAGAATGGGGGGGGGGTGCTGCTTCTCAGCCTGAAAACACTTTCCTCCACAATCCTCATGTTTCAGGCTGAGCAGCATCAGTGGGAAGAGTGGGAAAGTGGAGCTGCTCTTTTTTTCTGTGGGGCAGAAGGAGAGTCCTCCGCTCCTGTTCCTTCCTTGGCTGTTCGAAGAAGCCCGCACATGCTTCCTTCTTTTTGCCATCCCTAGCAGAAGCTCAGCCTTTCCTCCCTCTCTAACACATAGATTTCTCCACACCCCATTGGAAACCATGCAGCTGTCAAAGAGAAGGAAGTGCACTTGCCACTTTCTCCTAGCAATGGACCAATTGTTTCCTTAACTTTTTTCTTGTTTTTAACATGTTGGAAGAAGCTTTTTTTGTTAATTTTTACTTTTGTGGCAAGCCTTTCTTCATTGTGAGCCTTAGCTTTCCTCACTTCATTTTTACAGGCTCGGGCTATTTGCTGATATTCTTCCTTAGTTATGTCCCCCTCCTTCCACTTGTTATACTTACCTTTTTTGTCTTTCAGTTTGTCAGAGAGTTCTTTATGCAGCCATGCTGGTTTCTTTTGGGAGCTGTTAAGTACAACAAGTGAGAACAATCCAGCAAAGGTTGAGCCTTACAGCAGCCCTTTTATAGGGAGCTGTCAGACCCTTCGACCAATAGGATTAAACCTCTGTTCCCGCCAGAACAGAAGACCTTGGTGGAAACTACTGAAGTTAGAGCAAGTATCTAACACTAACAGATTTAGTTTTTCCCCTCTGCAAAAGAAATCTCTGCATAGTCTTATTATATATTAGGAGCTCTCTAGCTGCAAGATAGGAGTTAATTATTAGGGAACCTCATCCTTCTTAAGCATTTTATGCCTGTTAACTCTGGTGCCTTAGGGCTAAATAAAAGTAACATATGTCTGCTAAAATGGGAGTTTATTTTAGAGTACAAGAAAGTTTCTGCTAATGAGGCTATTGTTGATAGGGTCAATGGTTTTATCATTATGTAAGACCAGTTCTTAACCTACTTACCACCATGACAATTTCAGTTAAATCATCTGAGTCTACAAATCTAGGAGACCAATTAATCTCAGATCCAAGTACTGCCGCACTAGATTAAGTTAATGAATTTGTTGTTAGGGATGGTCCCTTTTTCCACAAAGACCATCAAACATCAGCTACTCCAAACAAATGCTGTGATCCTATTGCAGCTTTTTTAAATGAATAGGACAGGATAGGATAGAACAGAAGGAAGCTGGAAGAGACCTTGGAGGTCTTCTAATCTAGTCCCCTGCTCAAGAAAGAGAACCTATACCATTTCAGACAAGTGACTGTCCAGTCTCTTCTTAAAAACCTCCACTGATGGAGCACCCACAGTTTCTGAAGGCGAGCTGTTCCACTGGTTAATTGTCCTCACTGTTAGGAAGTTTCTCCTTAAGTCCAGGGTACTTCTCTCTTTGATTAGTTTCCAACCATTATTTCTTGTCCTCTGGTTCTTTGGAGAATAATTTGACCCACCCTTCTTTGTGGCAGCCCCTCAAATACTGGAATACTGCTATCATGTCACCTCTAATTCTTCTCTTCTTTAGACTCTAGCCAAACCCAAAACCTGCAGCCATTCTTCCCAGATGATAGAGGATGATGGAAATGGTCACCAGAAACAGAGATTTGAAGATAAAATTAGATGGCAATATGTATTTGACATTAAAACAAAATATTTAAAGGTAGAACAGTAACTAAAATTACACTATTAATTAGTACAAATACTACAAGTTCTGTAGTGATGTATTTTGTTTTTAAATAACTGGATTTTATTTGGGATATAGACCAGAATTTAAAAGGTAGTATTTGGTCTGAAATAGTAAAGGGAGCATTATGATAAACCATAAGTGGAATGAAACCTAACTTAACCAATGATGTATGAGACTGAATAGTGTCTCTGCAGATGTTGATCAATTGCTTTCAACTGTGTGCTATGACACAGAAAAATATTTAGAAGGAGAGGGGGAAAAGTCATCTGCCTATTTCCCATAAATCTCAACCTTGCTGTCTTGCTGGTAGTATTATTAATGTTACCAGCATTGAGAAAATGAATTCTCCATACTCCTTTGTCAGACCTAGAACAAATGATTACAGACTAGCCTTTAATACTTTAATGTAAAGATTTGAATAGAATTCTAGCATAGAGACAAACTATCACCATCATGAGCCACAATTGCAAACAAGTTTTAACAAATGGCAGCATTGTAAAGCTCCATTATTCCTTAATTTATGGTGGTAAAGGATAGCTTTCAGAGGTGATACCTAATTTATTCTGTGATGGCTGTTTCAGTGCTGCTGTGGATTTAATAGCACAGATATCTGCTTCACAGATTTCAGCTACATAGTTTGTGATAGAAGCTATTAGGAAATGCATTAGGAAATGTAAGGAAAGCTTCCATGCCTATCATGATAAAATATATCTGTTCATTAACTTCTGGAAATAAACAAAAACATAAGTGAGTGGTTAGGCGAGGAGACCCAACGTCATTGGTAGCCTCACATTGCAATGAGCAAGGACATGCATTCAATTTTGCAGCTACTAAAATTGTTGGCTGAGCAGGGACAAAAATAGCCAGGGAAATAATTGAAGCCTGGGAAACAGACTCCTTGTCAATCAACAGGAGTGCTATTTTGCCATCAGCTTATCAGGTACTTAGGAGGTGAGGGTAGAGCAGCACAAGGAAACAACAATGAACAACTTAATAGTTGGCCATCAATATCACACTTAACAATTAAAAACCATATACAGCCAGGAACGACATAAACACTGTGCATAGAATATCCCAATGCAATATTCTGGAGAAACAGAAGTACCTTGAGAATGGGCCCCAGCATGAATCTGAAAGCTTAGAATACTAAACCTCTGGTTCCAGTGATTGGATTGAATTAAATTGGATCCCCAAAACAGATGGTCCTCTCCATCATTCTCTGCTTATGAGCTTCCAGTAGCATTGTGCTGTCTTCAGCATGTTCATATTTTATTAGAATCCAGTGTTTTTCAACCTTAGCAACTTTAAGATACGTGTAAACTTCAGTTCCAAGAATTCTTCAGCCAATGTGGGTAATTGTACAGTGGCTGGGGAATTCTAGGAATTAAAATGCAACCATGATTTGGGTAATTGTAGGGACATCAGTAGATTTGTGTAACCTGTGTATATACCTATGATCTGGGTTATTGTAGCAACTTCAGTACAGTGGGATCTCACTAATATCACATATGTATATCATGCTTTTGGGATTTATTTAGGAGAAAGCAGGTTTTGCTTACCAGTATTAGATGAAGATATTGGCTTTTGGTTTTCCACCAAAAATACATTGAGATTCAAGGTTAACACTCTTTCATTTTCTTCTGTGAATTCCACATTGTATATTTGTTAGAGAATAGAATAGATTTCAGCACTTTGCGGTTAACTAAATGCTTTATTCATAATTTGAATCATATTATATGGCCAACTACCAAAATCTCCCTTTAACTGGTTACAGTTAAAACAATAGGATAAAATGATGATACCCACTACATCTATGAACCAGTGGTGGGATTCAATTTTTTTTACTACTGGTTCTGTGGGTGTGGCTTGGTGGGCGTGGCATGGCTTAGTGGGCATGGCTTGGTGGGCGTGGCAGGGGAAGGATATTGTAAAATCTCCATTTCCTCCCAATCAGCTGGGACTCAAGAGGCAGAGAATAGATGGGGGAGGGGCCAGTCAGAGGTAATATTTACCGGTTCTCTGAACTACTCAAAATTTCCACTACTGGTTCTCCAGAACTGATCAGAACCTGCTAAATACAACCTTTGCTATGAACTAGATCTCTTTAATCATATCAACTCAAATTTAGGTAGTGGCATTTTTTAATTCTTTGTAATCCAACAGGAAGTTGGGAAAGAATTATGTAGAACTGCTTTGGATTTACTCCATTGCTCTGTCTGTCTGTTATTAGAAGAATAAATGTAAGAGCTAGTTTTCAGACTGATTGAAGTTCAGGCGATGATTATACAACAATGTGAAAACTTTTCCATTGTTGGTGAAGACGGCTACCTCTCCAATGATGTATTGTACATTGTGATATTGATATTAAAACCTAAACGAAAATGAATTTACTTGCTGAAATTCTTCAACTACTACTATTTCATTTTAATAAATCTTTGTCCTGGAAAACTCTGTGAATTTTTATCTGGGATTTTCATCTGTGAATTTTCAATGTTTAGATCAGGCATCTGCCAAAGGCCTCATAGCATCTCTCTGAAAACAGAATGGAATGGAACCAATTCCATTGGTGGAAAAAGATGCCTTCCTCCCACCAAAAAATCAAGTTTGAAAGTTTGCTGAATATGGTGGGGGGTGGGGGGGGGCTATGAAACGAGGTTGGTAAAATGAAGGCCCAAATTGTTGGGTCAATATACTGACTCTAAACTGTTTAGAGAGGGCTGTAAAGCACTGTGAAGCGGTGTATAAGTGTAAGTGCTATTGCTATTAAAGGTTTGGAAGTGCATAGATATAATGCAATAGTAAAATGAAACACACAGATACACATATATTACAGAAGAAAATATGAATTTCTCCTATGGCCACAACTGGAAAAGTTCCAGAAGCTTTGCTCTGCATGCTTTCCCTATCTTGCTTTGAAAGATACAAATATATATATATATATATATATATTCTGATGATTTCTCCCCACCCTACGCCAAATTCCGTGGTATGAATGCAATATTCCATGTAGAGCCCAATCAATACTATCGTAGTCTGTTGTGGCAGTAATGATGTAAGAAGATGCAGCATGCAATGTAATACATCTTCTTCACCTGAATTTATTGCAGCCATCATTATCTAATGTATGGACCATGGTCATTGTAAGGAATGATTTATAAGATAAATTTTGCAGATGCTGCAGATTGTATACAAATACCCATATCTCAAAAAATAGCTGGGTTGGCAATCTATATTCAGTTGGAAGTTAAGCAAATCTATGTTGGCTATTGTTCTCCATATCTGTGGAATGAGGAATTGGTTCTTCCTGTAAATGAATGCAGTTACTTAAGAAGTAACAAATCCAAATTAAAAAGACATTGTAAGATGGCTGCAAGAAACTTAAAAGGAATTCTGCTAGCAATATATGACAATTATGCCTCAAGCTTTTCTCTATGATATCTGCTTTCTTAAAATTTTACATGTATATTTAACAATCATTTGATTTTCCCCACAAAAATATTCTCTTCAGAAGTAAATCTATCCAGAGCATAATACATTTCAAAGGAAGGAAGAGCATTCAATTTCCTGATATTATTGAAATTAATTCTTTTTCTTCCACTAGTTTCCAGAAGGGTACATAATTTCATCGATATAACAAAAGTAGAATTGACAATAAATATATTTTTGTTGATTTAAAATGTTATTGTATACAGGGACAAAGGGAAATCTTTATTTTTATGTTATTGCTTTCCTCAAAGCCATACTGACAGCAAAATCAAATACTTGTAGCACAAATCAAAGGCAATGTGGATGTATTAATTTGAATGTTCCTGGAAAATATCCCATGAAAAATATGATGGCAGGTTGGTTGTTTTTTTTTAAGTGAAAGTAATTTCTTTTTGGGAATACATTTTCCCAGACAAATGTATTCATCTTTACAGCAAACGTAGGATAAATACAACTGATTAAAAATAACTATAAAATATTGCAGCTATGGTAGGTAAATGCAATTAAAAATGAAGACAAGAATAAACCAATCTACCATCATCCTTACTAATGGCATAGTTAGAGCCAGAATTTAAAGGTTACAGAAAGCAATAATCATAAACAGATTGAAGATGGGATTCATATAGGCTTCTGCTGAATCAGGCAACATTTTTAATAGAAATAAAATTGCAAAACAGATTACATCCACATTTCATAACCACCTCACTTGCAGTACTATCATACTATTTTCTTAGGACTGTTGTCATAGACCTTTGCCTTTCTCCAAATCATATTGTTCCTCTTTGATCTTCTAATTATGATGCTCTATGACCAATATAAAGTTCTGTTATAATAATGCAATCCATATTTGCATATGTGTTTATATCTGAAGAAAATGGTAGAATAATATAGTATCGTTGTGCCAAGAACAGTACTTCTGCTTTACTTACAAGGCAACATCTATGTTCAAGGTCCACATAGAATAGGAAAATAATAGGATTGTCATACTGGCCCCACTGGTTATTAAGGATGTGATAGGTTTGCCTTTACTTATTTGAGAATACTTCTAAGTCACCTTTAAGAACAAAAGCCTTTACAAGGTAGCTTATAAAAATTACCATATATTCAAGCCAGTGTAAGACCTGGTCGATGGTAAAACATGTGAAAAATATTTTGGCCATTCTAGTAGATCACAAATAGATCAGGAGGAAACAGTGTGTTGTAGTTATTAAATAGGTAGCAGAAGCATAGAGTCAGATCATGTAAAATAGTTGTTCCTTCTACTTTGCCTTGCTCACTTAGGAATACTATATCCCATTCTGAACATTATACTCTTAACAAGTATAATGAAGATTGAGAAACGTCAGAGAAGGCAAGATACAAAGGCAGGTAGAAACAAGGTCTAATGACTTTGGAAGGACCATTTAAAGAAACTGGATATGATTAACTTAGAGGAGAGAAAACTAAAGGAATGTATAGCACTGTGCACATCCTAACTTTCTACTGTTTCCCCATTGTTTTCCTGCCCCTCCACCCAGTGATGTAATTTAATTTGGTGGTGTGTAGAGAAAATGTAGAACAACAGTCACTTTTTGATACTTTTTAAAATATGGTTAAACAAACAATCAATTTAATTTTTATTCTACAACTTAGAAATAGGCACATTCTCTTGAGATTACAGTTTAGTTTAACTTCTTTAGAACAGTCTCTTGACTCTCACAATGAAATAACTCCTAGGAACTTGCAATGTATCTGTAGACCACTAATCTTTGCCTTTCCCTGCCAATAAATATCTTCCTCAAATCTATCACTTTTGCAAACTTCTCTCAGTTCTATGTTTTCACCCCCATCTTTAAAAATCTCTCCTGAACTTTAAATTGGGAAGTGTTGGGTTATACTGCCACTCTTTGAATAAGAGTTCTAATACCTAGTATTTAAGTGGTCTTTTCAGATGTTTAAAAGTATGCCTTCAGGGGAAGGAATGGAGTTGTTTCACATTATTTGGTGGATAGCACCAGAATCAATAGGTTGAAACTTTGGGGAATCAATTTAAGTTAGGAATTAGGAAGAATTTATTGACAGTAAAAACTCTCAATTACTAAAATAGATTGCCTCATGATATGGTATACTCCCTTTCCTGGGGGAAACAGGAGTTGAATTTCCAAAGTGTTTCTGATATTGCATCAACATGGATCTGTTTTGTAGATCTATCCTTTGGTAAGAGCCTAAAGGCATGGCTCTGCCAGTTGCCTTGGAGCTCCAATGGGGGAACAGGACAGTAGCAGTAGTTGATCAAGTAATAGATGATCTCCTTCCATACCATTCTACCCCTGCCCTCCCCATGTATCCTTAGATTTTAATGTTTGATTTTAATTTAATTATGTTTTAATGTATATGTATAGATACATTTTATGACTGTAAGCCATCAAAAATTACCCTATGGTAAGATGGACAGCCAACAAATTTTGTAAATAAATAAATGAATCTGTACTAGATGACCTCTGAAACCAATCCTGTGATTTTGTGACAAATACATAACAGTAAAAACATAGAGCACCCTTCCAAAACCCCACCAATAATAACACACTACTCAGGTAAATTTCATTCAGGAGAACACTTAAGAAAACAAATCTTGAATGCTATTTTTAAGATTGACAGTGCTGTGTTGTGATATAGTCAGACAACTGTTTCTTCCTTAGCCGCTGCAGAAAGCTGCTCTTCTGGCGACAAATGTAACAAAATTATCCAAAGATAATCTTGGCGGAGCAGACTGGGGTAGGAGAAGGGAACTTTTCAAGTAAATGTTGAAATTTCAATGGTTAGAGCCAGCATTTTGAATGACGCTCAATGGGCCAGTGAAATCCAAGTGGATTCGTGCCCAAGGAGCCCGGGGCATGTCCCACTCTCTGACGGGCACTGATGGGGGAGCTGGCCTTGACTGCTGGCACTGCTGGCAGGCAGCAACCCAGTCTTCGATTTGTTGATCAATTTTGGGCCACCACACATAGCTCCTGCCCAGTGCCTTCATTCGCAGAATTCTGGGTGAGCGGTGTGCAGGCAGTTCAAAATTGGCGCCCTGAGCATGGGGGGAGGTACTACCCAGTTTCCCCACAGCAGGCATCCATCGAGGACGGATAGCTCATGCTGACGAATGGAGAAGGGCTGAGACTCCTGCCTAACTGGCCCTTGTGGCCACCCCTGCGCACCCAGTCCAGCACTTGGGAGAGAACAGGGTCTTTGGCTAAAAGCTTGGCAATATCCTGCGCGGATATTGGCAATGTCAATTCCTCTCCTAGGAGGACAGACGTAGTGGGAGCTGGGTCAACCACTGGTGCTGGCAAAGGGCAGCGGCTGAGGGCATCAGCATGCCCTAAGTTCTTCCCTGGCCTGTAAAGCAGCTGGTAGTTGTAGGCTGCCAGGAAGACAGTCCACCTAGACATTCTAGGGGAAAGGATCTGCGGGGTCTGATGGTCCCCAGCTAAAAGACCCAAGAGGGGTTTGTGGTAAGTGACCAACTGAAAAAAATGACCGTAAAGGTAATCATGAAAGCCCTTGACACCAGCGACAGCAGCTAGAGCCTCTTTGTCAAGCTGGCTGTAATTGCGTTCCGCAGCTGAGAGAGTGCGCGAATAGTAAGCAATTGGGGCTTCCGAGCAGTTCGGAAGAACGTGGCTCAGGACAGCCCCTATGCCAAAAGGCGATGCATCGTATGCCAAAATTAGAGGGAGGCGGTCGCTGTATTGGACCAACAGTGACTGGGACGTGAGGACGTCCTTCACTGCTTTGAAGGCATGGACCTCCTTAGGACCCCAGTGCCAGGGGGTCTTAGAGTCTAGTAGCCTGTGTAGGGGCTTGGCCAAGGAAGCCTTATGTGGCAAAAAAATAGCATAAAGGTTGAGGAGCCCCAGAAAAGCTTGGAGCTCCATTTTAGATGTGGGCATGGGAATCTTTTTTATAGCCTCAACCTTTGATGGGGTAGGATGGATGCCCTTGGCATCCACAAGGTATCCCAAAAATTCAACGCTGGGAACCCCAAGTTTCCATTTTCCCCATTTGAGTTTGAGCCCTGCCTGGCGGAACCTAAGCAAGACTGCCCTTAATTTGATGATGCAGTCGGCTTGATCCTTGGTGGATACAAGCACATCATCAAAATAAGGCACCACCCCAGGCAGCCCTTGAAGCAAACGCTCCATCAGGCTTTGAAAGATGCCCGGGAGAATGCTGACCCCAAATTGCAGCCTCTTGCATTTGAAAGCTCCCCGGTGGGCCACTATGGTCTGGGCCAATGCGGTGGTCTCGTCCACAGGGAGCTGTTGATAGGCTTGGGCTAAGTCCAATTTAGCAAAGATATTACCCCGACCCAGGGAGTGGAGCAGGTGCTGTACCACAGGTACAGGGTAAGGGTTGGCTTGTAACCCCCTATTAATGGTGCATTTAAAGTCACCACAGATCCTAATGCTCCCATCCTGCTTTATGGGGATGACAATGGGGGTCTCCAAGGAGGAGTGGTCCACTGCTTCTAGCATCCCCTGAGTGATTAGCTTATCTAATTCAATGTCTACCTTAGGCCGTGGGGCAAATGGCACTCTCCTAGGCTTAAGGCGGATTGGTGCCATCTGGGGGTCCAAATTAAATGAGATAGGTGTCCCCGTATATTTACCCAGCTGGTCGTCGAACATGTCTGTGAACTCACTGGTCAGCACGGTGAAAGGAACCACGGAGTGGATGCCGGAAACGTTGAGCCCCAGCGCAGAGAACCAGTCCAGCCCCAGGAGGCTGGGCAGCTAGCCGTCAACGATGACGAGCAGGAGAGGCCCCTTGAAGTCTAGACAGGTGACCTGGAATATGCCACAGCCCACAATAGGGATTTGCTGCCCTTGGTAGTCCCTGAGACGAATTTGGCATTGCCTCAAGGTAACCTTAGCAAGGCTGGGCAGTATCTGTTTAATAGTGGCCCAGGAGACAAGGGATTTGGAAGACCCTGTATCCACCTCCATTTTACAGGGCTTCCCTTCGATTTTGACAGTTAGAAAATTTTTTTGAGTCGGCTTTGAGAGCGACGCGAGATTGACAGCCCATTCAGACAGCTGCTGGCAATCGGCAATGGCAAAGCAGTCCCGGCGGTGTGAGGGTACTTGCATTGGGGCTTGCCTTGGTAAGGCAGTTTCAGGAGGCCGGAGAGTAGCTGGCATGGCTGCCCTGCACACCTTAGCCAAATGTCCCTTCCTGTCACAGCATTGACAGGTGGCGGCTTTGAACCTGCAATTCGCCCTTGCATGGTTCCCGCCACAGCTGAGGCAACCCGGCTGAGGAAAAAAGTCTCTCTGTGACCGGCTTTTTTGGGTTGAGAGGTTTACGCTGCTAATGTCCTCCTCAATGTCTGAGAGATCGTCTGCTTCGACCTCATCGTAGTGGATGGCATGGCCCCTGCTGGCATGGGTGGCTAGAGGAAGAAATCTTTGCATCTCTGCCATAGATTTGTCAGACATTTCGTATGCTGTGGCTTCATCCACAGCTGTCTGAAGTGTCAGCTCTTTTCGCGCCAACAAACGACGCTGAAGTCTGAGGTCTCTGATGCCACAGACCAGCTGCTCGATTAGGGCATCATCCAGAACAGGGAAATTGCAGTGAAGAGCCGCCGTTCTGAGAGACGCCATGTAATACAACACAGATTCGCCCTCTCTCTGGACTCTCTGTCGGAAAGCATAGCACCTCGCCATGTGTGAGGGAGTTGGAGAATAGTGGTTCTTCAGCCTCTCCAAAAGCATCTCCCAGGGTATGGAGTGCACTGACTGAGGGGCTGCTAGAGCCCGGGCTGTGCCAAACATCTCGTGGCCACAGGCGCTGAGGAAATAGCCTCTTTTACGACCGCTAGACAAACCAGTGAAGTCGTTTGCCTCTAGGAAGCACTCAAACCTTTCGAGGTAAGCGTCCCATAATTCGGTGGCTGGGCTGAATGCCGAGAATGCCGGTTGGGTAGCCATCCTGAAAAGGACGGTATGCTAGGAGTGTCAGAGGGAGAGGAAAAAAATCAGTGAAGAGCGACGTCTTGTCGCTTCGTGACTTGAGGCAGCTCTGACAGTGACTTCGCCTTTGTCCTTTACCTCAGACCTGATCCCACCTTCGTCGCCAGTGTTCTGTAGGGAGAACGAGGCAGACAGGGACTGAGACAAGGCAGGTTGAAGCTAACACAACCTTTGTTTATACAGTGACAAACAGCTCAGAAGTACAGCAAATCTCAGATAGGCAAACAGCAAGCAAATGACAGCTGACAGCTCTTTTATAGTCGATCTGTCAGGCGATAGTCCAATCAGGTGGCTGGATTCTCCCACTGGCTGGCTGGTGCATCTTGGCCAATCAGGAGTGACCAATGTAAGTCTATGGCAGGAGAAGTTAGCAGGCAAGTCTATGGCAGGAGAGCTTAATACACAACATTTTTATACTATTCAGTGTCTCTGTATGCTGGTTTGTGTGTGTTATTCTATATCACTCTCATTACGCTTCTCTGCATACTCACTCTTCTAACGGAGAGCTTAATTACTTAACACTGGTTATGGGCCCAGAGTGTACCAGACATAGCTAAAAAGAGAGTTGGTGTTGATACGCAATACCGTATATAGATAGCTGTTTAGTTTGTAAGTGTTTACTATTATGGAGAAGATGGCACACGCACCATCAGCAAGTCTCTCACTAATAACCTGGTTGAATGGAACAAACTATGTTTCCTGGTCAATGAAGTGGAGCTTACTTCTGTGTACTGAAGGATTGTGGGATGCTGTACAGAATCCACCAGACGTGACTTCTTGGAATCGAGATGACGAGGATGATGCCAAGAAGATAGCAGAGTTTCAAAGATGCAACAAACGAGCATTGTGTATAATTGGTCTAACATTGACTGACCAACAATTAGTTCATATTCGTGGGGAGAATTCTGCAGCAAGATGTTGGGAGAATTTGAAGAAGATATATGTACGTGACACTGTAGGTGCACATATACATCTTACCCAAAAAATGTTTAGGGCACGTCTTCTGAAGGGTGGAGATATGTTAGCTCATTATAAAAATGTCTGCCAGCAAGCAACATGTATCTTTGGCAAATGGATGGAGGGTGAAAGCATCTGGTGAAGGTATGGCAAGGTGTTCATTTGTAAATGAGAATTTATCCATGTTGTATATACCTAAACTGAAATTTAATTTGTTATCAGTAAGAGC
This sequence comes from Natrix helvetica, assembly GCF_964273705.1. Lineage (NCBI taxonomy): Eukaryota > Metazoa > Chordata > Lepidosauria > Squamata > Natricidae > Natrix > Natrix helvetica. The sequence goes on from NC_138548.1 coordinate 261,760,741, forward strand.
TCTAGTTAACATTGGCTACATAGTAACCTTTAGGGGAGATAAATGTATCATAGAAAAGGAAGGTAATAGGATTACTGCAAAATTAAAAAAAAAATGGTTTATATATTATAACTGATGACCATACTGCTAATTCAGTGTATGATAATATGAAGCCACATGATGAATGTATACATCTGCTACATAGGCGTATGGGGCACATTAATTTCAAAATACTGCAACAAACTGTAAAGTTGTCAGAGGGAGTAAAATTAAAACCATGCAGTAAGTATTTAAAAGATAATATATGTAGTAAGGAAAAGAGCAGGGTTACACCAGCAAACAGACTTAATGGGTTTAAAATGAAGGACCTTTTAGAAGTTGTTTTTGCTGATCTAATTGGACCTATAAAACCCAGTTTGGGAGGTGCCTGTTATGTTTTGAGTATCATGGATCATTACTCAAGATATGGTTTCTGCTACTTAATGAAAGACAAGACAGAAACATTTCAACAATTTTTTAATTGGCTGAGATTTGCGGAAAGAAAGATAAAAGCCAAGATTATTACTGTAGTTAGTGATAATGGGATGGAGTTTACAAATTATAAGTTCCAAACTATGTTAAAAACAGCTGGTATTGAGCATAAACATTCTGCTCCTTATAGATCTCAACATAATTCGTTTGTGGAACGAAGGGGGCAAACGTTACAAGCTATGAGTAGAACCATGTTAGCCGATTCAGGATTGCCTGAAACATTATGGGGTGAAGCCATGATGTGTGCTAATCATTTACTGAACAACGTTGTAAATGCTTCTACTGGAGAGGTACCATTTACTCGTTGGCATGGTAGGAAACGTAATTTGATCTACTTGCACACATTTGGAGTTCCTGCATGGGTGCATATTCCAGCACAGATCAGATTAATGGGACAAACTCGTTGAAGGCAGTTAATATTTGTTGGTTATGACTCAAATCATAGATCTTATAGGTTCTGGGAATGTGGGACAATTAAGATATACCACAGTTCTAATGCAAAGTTTCTGGAGCATGTTGGTTGGAACAAACTAGTAAATAATGATGAGGTAGTAATTGAAACCCGAGTAGATCAAAACAATGTATCAGGAATACCAGAAACATGTGATAAGGGAAAGAGTCTACTCAGGAGGAAGTGATAAAGCAGGAGGACATTCAGGATAGTCCACCTATAAGCCCTGAGCTACCCAGAAGGTCAACCTGTGTAACGCGGCCACCTGATAGGTATCAGGCATCTGTTGCATCTCAAGTAGATAAAGTTCCTTCAATGTATAACGAACTATCAATGTATCCTAAAGAGGAGCAAATAGTTTGGAAAGCAGCAATGAACAGGGAATTGAAATCTTTATAAGATCTGGAGGTATATGAGAATGTGAGATTACCACCAGGTGAAAAGGTGATAGGGTGTAAATGGATTTATAAGGTTAAACAAGTGTAGATGGGACAGTTACCCATAAAGCTAGATTGATAGCACAAGGTTTCAACCAGTTGGGAACTGATTATGATGATGTATTTGCACCAAGTTTAAAAGCCATAACATTGCGTGCATCATTAGTTTGGGCAGCTAAGCATGGATATGTAATAAATCATTTAGATGTTTAAACAGCATATCTTCATGCACCGTTGCAACCAGTGGTGGGTTTCTGCCGGATCACACCGGATCGCGCGATCCGGTTGGTCAATGAACCCAGAAGTAAGTTTTCTGCCCCACCCCTGTCACGGGACGGCGCTTTCCTGCGCTCCACCAGCTCGGGCGCGACCGGAGAAGTTTCTCTTCTCAGAAATGTCTTCAGTGGAGCGGTGACAGCCTGCGTCCCTTTCAGGAGCTCCACTGAGGAAACTTCTCCAGTCGAGCCCAAGCTGGTTTACGCTGTAGAGACGAAATGCCAGCCTTCGGGTTGCAAAGCCCACTTTCCTCCCCTTCGCGCCTCTTGCAGCTGCCAGCTGCTCAGGAAAGGCGGGAGGCTTCAGCTGGCCAACTTGGGTAAGACAAGACAGGCAAGCTGGTGAGTGCATGACTCTGCCCAAGACAACGAAGAAGGTGCAGAATCAGCTCTGTCTGAAGGCGAGAAGGCTCAGAGCCACCACCACCCCTGCTTGCCCACCAGCCGAAGCCTCCCGGGAGGTTTTGGCTGACAGGTGCACGGGGGGAGGTCCAAGCTTTTTGCCTTCAGGTAGAGCTGATTCCGCGCCTTCTACGTTTTCTCCAGCAGAGTCACGCGCCCACCCGCCTGCCTGTCTTATCTTACACAAGTTGGCCGAAGCGGCTTCCTCTCCTCCTCCTGCCAGCCGAAGGAAAAGCACCGGGGAGACGGGCTCCGCAGAGTACATCTCCCCGGGGCTTTTTCTTTGGCTGGCAGGAGGAGGAGAGAGAAGCCCCTTTGGCCACTCTCTTCCAGATGCCCAGCTGGGACCGAAAAGGTGCCCTTTTGGCCAAGAAGGGATCAGCTGTGGATGTGGAACCGCTGGATCTTTTCAAGTGCGTAAGCTGAGCAGAAGGAACATCCGTTCCTCAAACCTGGACAGCACTACTCCCACCTCCCCATTGTCCGAGTTGCAGCAAGTGAAGTGCCACGGGCGGCAGGGAAAATGAGGCTTCTTTGCCAGCCTTCCAGCTGGCAAAACAGAATTTTTCGCCAACTGGAAGGTATGTGTGTGTGAGAGGGGGGGAGAGTGAGAAAGAAAGAGTAAGAGAGAAAGGCAGGGAGAGAGAGAGAAAAAGAGAGAGAGACAAAGATAGAAAGAGAAAGAGAGAAAGAAAGAGAAAGAAGGAAAGAGAAAGAAAGAACGTTGGAGAGAGAGACACAAGAAGGATGGAGGGAAGGAAGGGAGGGAGGGAGGAAATAAGTGTGGGAGAGAGACAAGAAAGAAAGAAGGAAGGAAGGAAGGAAGGAAGAGGAAGAGAAAGGAAGGAAAGAAAGAAAGAGGGAGAGAGAGGCACAAGAAGGAATGAAGAAAGAAAGTAAGTGGGGGAGAGTGTCACTGCATTAAATGTTTGCTAGCTGAACTGAAAGAGTTACTGCGCAGGTCATAAGGTCTTATCAGCAATGATGTACTGCGCCTGCTCATCACACATTCCAGAGACTTTTCTTTCCTTTTGATCTTTGTCCGTCTGCCAGGAAGCTGGTAGACAAACTGCTCTTGCCAAAATGTAACAATTAGATAGATTTGTTTTATTTTCTATTTCTTATTTTTGTATTAAAAGTTTTGTTTTGTTTCTCATTAGAATATGTTTCCGGGATTTTATTTTATTTTTCGCACCTTAAAGAAAATGCTGTTTGGAAAAGCCGCGATCTAAGACCTCATCTAGTTCAGGGTGAAATATTTTCCCCTGACAGAGAAAGACACAAGAAAGAAAGAAGAAGGAAGGAAGAAAGGAAGAGAAAGGAAGGAAGGAAAGAAAGAAAGAGGGAGAGAGAGACACAAGAAAGGAAGGAAGAAAAGGAAGGAAGGAAGAAAAGAAAGAGGGAGAGAGACACAAGAAAGAAAGGAAGAAGGAAGGAAGAAAGAAAAAGAGAGAAAGAAAGAAAAGGAAGAGAACTTATGATCACAATTGAGCCCAAAATTTTGGTTGCTAAGCAAGAGCATTGTTAAATGAGTTTCACCACATTTACAAGTTGGTCACTCCCACCCGGTCACATGACCGCTAAGCCATGCCCACAAAATAGGCCACACCTACGGAATAGGTTCTAAAAAAAATTGAAACCCACCACTGGTTGCAACACACTATTTATTTAAAGAAACTTGAAGGGTTAAACACTGATTGCAACACTGATTGTTGGAGATTAAAAAAGAGCATGTATGGTTTAAAACAGTCTGGCTACAAGTGGAATCAATGCATAGTGAAGGAATTAGCAAGGATAGGGTTTAAAGCTGGATTAGCTGATCCTTGTTTATCTAAGATAGGAAGTGATGATATGATTTCATTATTGTTATTGTTTACAGGTGATATAGCATTGCTTACTAAAACAGAGCAGAAGGCAATTGAAATTATTACACTGTTAAAAAAGAGGTTTAAAATAAAATATCTTGGTGAAATAAAAAAAAATATCTTGGATTGAAGATAGATAAGACTAGGGGAGGATATTAAATATCTAGGCTGATAAGATCAATCAGTTTCTTAGAAATTACAAAATGGAACTGTGTAAACCTGCTAAAATTCCTATGAGTCAGGAATTTAGCAATGATGATAACAAAAGCCCAGTGTTTGATAAGAATATTTATCAATCCCTAATTGGTAGTTTATCTTATCTTAGCAATTGGTCTAGACCAGATATTTCATATAGCGTTAATCAATTGGCAAGGTTTAATGCCGAACCTACTGAACGGCATTGGCAAGCAGCAAAACGTGTATTAAGGTATCTGAAACAGACAATATACTATACATTATACTTAGAGCCTAAGGATGAGCTGATATTAACCACATACGCTGATGCAAGTTTTGCAACTGAAATTTCCACGCGTAAATCTACATCAGGTATCGCAATATTCTTAGGAAAGGTGTTGATTGGATGGCGGTCTATCCATCAAAAGCATATAAGTTTGTCTACAATGGAGGCCGAATTTTCATGTTTATCTTTGTTATGTACCGATTTAATTTGTTACAAGCAACTACAGATAGATATGGGAATTAATGTTTGTGAGCCTATTGTTGTATACAAGGACAACCAAGCAGCGATCCAGATGGCAACAAATATTGCTGTAAAGACAAGATCAAAGCATCCTGACTTAAGATATATGAATGTACGGCAGAGTGTTAGTTGTAAAATGATTACACTGGAATATTGTATGTCTGAAGAAAATGTTGCTGATCATTTTACCAAGGCACAAGGTGCAGTCAAACATAGACAGTGTTGTGATGTTTATGGATTGGGAATGTGAAGTTGTGTGTAAATACATTGACAACCCAAGAGGGGAGAATGTTAGGGATGTAACCCTAGGCTTGGCTTGAAAGGTATATAAGCTATGATTACTTTACTGTTACTTTAAATGCTTAAGAGATGTAATTGGTTTGTTACCTCAAGCAGCCATAAGAGGGAGCCAGAATAGCTGTTAGCTCTCTGTTTTGTTAGAAGCTGATTGGTGTATACTGAGGTATTGTGGTTTGCTACTGTTAGCTATATTTTGTGTGCTAGACTGACTATTTTGATAACTGAATTACTGAACCGTGTATGACTTGGACTGTTAACTGGACTCTGAATACCTCTATATTTCTACATAATAAACTACTATATTTTTATACTATTCAGTGTCTCTGTATGCTGGTTTGTGCGTGTTATTCCATATCACTCTCATTACGCTTCTCTGCATACTCGCTCTTCTAACGGGGAGCTTAATTACTTAACAGTTTCTACATAAACTTTAGGTAATTTGAGCTTGCGCTATAATTTAATTGGTAAGAATTTTATGTTGTTTTTGTCTTATTAAGTTACAGCAGTTCAGTTACTAAAATATAAGAAAATAATATCCCACTATCCAGTCTTTATCTTGACAAAGTATGAAGAACAGGGGCCAATTAAAGAAAGCCCTCTCATCTTTGAAGCTGTCAGGCCTGTAAAACCAAGAAAGACCCACAATGATTCTTTCAAGTAAATTTCTATTGTTCCATACCTACCATATAAACAGAAACTTGCCAATGTGAAATACTTCACTATTTACATCAAGCATATACTCTGAGAACTATTAGGGAGGGACTGTCTTTTTTGTCATTTTTATATAACTACAGCTTTAGTAATTAGACAATCTATATAGGTTCTACAAATAACACCACAGCTTGAAACCCTTGATGAGAATATGATGAAGCTCAGAGACAGTTACTGCTTGAGATAAAAATAAATACATCAACTTGAATGAAGACCACAGAAAATATTTTGAAGGGCTGTTGAAAGGGTATAAAGTATTTCAACTTGATTTATGGGGGCTGATAGTAGAAATTGACTGCATTTTCAGAATATTCCCTATGGTGTTAAACGAAATTGATCTGTGGTACTACATATGGGAAAATTACTGCATGAAATTCTCCCAGTAGACCTTGAATACAGGATGGAGACAAGAAGCTGCAATGATTTCTTTGTTGTTAGATGTTAATCATTATAATTGTTTATCTCATATTTATATTAATCAAAATGAATAGTTGAAAATCCCCATGAGTTGCAAGGAAGAATACATGTAGTTAAAATGATGTATACTTTCAGAGAAATGTCTGTGTTAGTTCCTCCTAAGAATTGTGAATGCTATGCTGGGTAAGTGGCAAGAATGTGAGATGGTCCAGACAAGAAGCAGTACCGGAAGTACAGCATTAGCTCTATTTTATAGGAAACCTATGGGTCTCAAACTACATTTCTTCATTGCCTTTACAACCCAAAAACTAGACATGATTCCTTCAGAGATGTTTGTGACATGCCCACAAAGTTAAACTAGTCTTATCTGACTGTGGCCCTGAATGTGGCTTCATCCTCTCCCTCATAAAGTCATTCGTACATACCATTACAGTCTTATAGGATGAGGTTTTCAAAATCTAAATTACTGTATAACTTTTATATAAAGGTAGAGAGTTTCAATTTTCTTATTCTAGATTTTTAAATTGGCCTTATATTTTTATAATAGCTATTCAGGGTATATATGTAACGTATCTCAAAAACTATTATGGGAATAATTGGAAAGTTATTCTTTGGCCTCCTTGACATCTTGACAGTACTTAATTCCCTTTTTAAGTTATAACTCACTTTTCCTGCATTAAAGACTGCAAAAGCAATGGCATCTCAACTGGAGGTCAATGAAGGACAAAATAAAACTGCAACATTTTTTTTTACATAGATTGTGATGTTTCATACAGGTACAAAAGGAATAGAATTTGACCAAAAGCAGAAATATTCTCTGGAAAATTTCTGCAGCACAAATATGGACAATGTTGGAAAGAAAACAATCTCAATTCTTAGTAGAAATTAACACTGAGCAAAAATCCAGCCTGAAAATTGTTGCTATATCCTTACTGAGGTCAGAAAATCCTATGAAGATTAGGCTTTTAAAACCTACCAGTTATAAAAAGAATGTGAAAATATTATGGAATTGAGTGACCTCTGAATCAAATAAATAAGCAAAGGATTAATTTACATATGACAGTATATGTGTATGTAATGAAATCATCACACAATTTCATCAAACACATTAGCAGCATCTGAAACACCGAAACTCTTACTATTGTTCGAAAAGATTTTGGAGGTTCCTACATCTACAGTATTACTTTTATGTGCCATTCAAAAGTACTAAAAACAGAAATTAGCAAACACTCAGTTTTGAGGCCGGACGTTTGTTTTCAGCATTAATAAGAGTGGGCTGAGTTTGAACCAAATCTTTCAACTCCTGTAAGACACAAAGAACAAAGTGAAATGGGAATGGGAGAAAGTGAGGGAGCTGCATATCTATCCATTTGAGAATATACAGTGGTCCAGGCTTGGGATATTTTGACAATCAAAGAGGAGGATAAGATGAGAGGCAAAGTTTTCACTGCTTTGTCTGGCTGGTAACTCTGTTCTCCTTCTCTTACATGATCGAATTGTACCATGTACAGACATACATGATTTCTGGCTGGTGTCACTTCACTGGAATTGGGATCAAAGAATGTCAGGAACCCAAACACCAAAATGTTGAATTTTCTTGGTACTACGTTGGGTGGCTTGGTTTGGCTGACAGTTTCTGAGAACTTTGCTTTTTAGTTTGAGTACTTTTGGCTATTGTTTTGGGACTATAACCTTGACTCTACTGAAGTAGGACTAATTATGGAAATCAGTGCTGTGTTTATGCAGTTTGCAATTCAAGGTGAATAAAGGATTTGCTTTAAGTATTGCATTTGATTTAAAGCAAGAAAGAGTAAGTGGGCTGAAGTTTGAGCAAAGAGACAAATATTATACAAATTAATGTGTAAACCATGCAATATTACACAATAAGCAAATACATTCTCTTTTTTGAGACCTATCAATCCTAGTATTAACTGAGAGCTAAATGAGCAAACATAGGCTGTGTTGTGAATTGACATCTCTGATTCTAATTTCTAATTTTCCTCATATTAGGAGCAATTTATAAAAGTTAAAATCCAAATACCTGGAGGGTAGATAAATTGTCTAAAAATGGTATTGTTTTGCATATGTGGCATAGAGCCAAGACAATTCTCCATAAATCATTTGTTTCACTTTTTTTACAACTCTTCAGCAAACACTTTTCAAGTATTTATCCATTTTGTTTCTATTAGTGATGGGCATGCAATAAAGTTTGCTTCCAACTTTTTCATATCTGTCAGGAAAGAGGAGAATACAATTTGAAATCAAAGGTGCTACACACAGTGTGTTAGAAGGTGAAAAAGCTAAATTAGGCCAAAGAGCTTTGGCTTAAATATTTAATGCCTCCCTTTCCCTATTTTCATAAGCATGGGAGAAAAATATACAAAAGCCTGGAATAATTTTAGAATCCCAATACACTAAATATGGTATTAATTCTGAATCAGTGAAAGGGACACATTTCTATTAATAAAATAGAAGAAAGTTTGTCAAGAAAAGAAGGAAGACTCCCTCCTCCCCCATCTGATAATGACTGTGAATGAATGCTAGGGTTCAAAGACTCTTTAAGAAGTAGGATTATTAAAATGATTAAGGGAAATGTTTCTGTGCTACATCTGTGGCTGATTTTTCCTTTTAATCTGTCTCCAGCTTGCTGCATAAGAGGAAAAAAAACCCTATAGACATTTGTGTTTCTTATACTAGCCCATCATATATTTGCATAGTGCTGAGAACCATCGGCAAATCCATTCTGGATATTTGGGTTAATATAATTGGTGTGGGGGTGAAGAATAGAGATTTAGAGTAGGTTTTTAGAATGGGAAGGGAAAGGGAACAGAATGTATAATGATTGATTTGGTCTATAAAGAAAGTTGGTCACCACAAATTGAAAATTAAGCTTGGGAAGAAGACATGGTATTATTATAACTAATTGGGAGCTCTACAGCTGAGTTTTCTTAATGCCGTTATTTGTATGTCAAGGATATTAAATACTTGCGCAGTACCAAAGCAGGACTAAGGAACCATTTAAACAGCGGCATAGTGAATTCTGCTTACTGGTTTCTTACCAACTGCTGGAGGTAGATATGATTATACACCTAAGCATTGGGCTTAATTGTAGGGAGGAGGCTGATTTCAATAAAACCTGAGGGAATATATTATTATAAATCTTAAACAGGCATCATGATTAAGATATAATCAAAGAACCACCTCTCTCTGTCTCTGTTTTAGACCAGAAATGAGTTTTATAATCTTGGCAGCATTCTCCTAGGGTTAGGGAACTAATCAAATCACTTTATAACAATCTTAGCATACTGTATGTAAGATTTTTCGCCCACTTTACTCTCACTGCAGGATAGCGATCATTCTAAGGGGAATAGCTCTATGGATATACAAATGGAACCCAAACATTGGTTAATTTGCTGGGTAGGATTGTGAAGGATGAAGCAAATGAAAATAAACACTTTCAGTTCAGAGGTCATATATCAGTGAAGGTAATGCATATATATACAGAAGGAACAGAATTCAAGAATAGGGTAAACTGCCTGAACATGACACAAGTAATATAGGCATGACCTTAAATTGCTCTGTTTCCAAATGGGAAACACACACACACACACATACACACACACACATATGCTGGTCTTGTTGTATTCGGGTCTTTTCCCATGTAAGATTGAGATTGTCTTGGCAACGTTTCGGCGAGCTCTCACTCGCCATCCTCAGGCTGGTGTTTTTGGCTTAAAGTGTGATCGGAGCTGCGGTCTTTCTATAAATCTTGGTGGGGGTGTGTGGAGTTCTGGCGTTGTTTCAGTAAGTGAATTGATTGGATGTGTGGCTGTATCATGATTGGTAGATTGGTGCTGATTGGTGCTGGATGTGTGTCCATTGTTGTTTTGTGTTGTAATGCCTGGGTGGTGGGTGGGGCTCATTTGTTGACTAGGGCTGGTTTCCAGATGACTGGTAGGTGGGAGCTATCATCACATGTATTCATGTTGTGGGGGTGTTTCTCTATTTCGATGGCATCCATAATTTTAACCTGCCATCGGTGGGAGAAGCATCAGAGGGGGTTCGGGAGTTCATGGCTTCCATGATAGCCATGGACCTGACTCAATTGATTCAGGACCCGACACACGAGGGAGGTCACACCTTGGACCTTGTTTTTGTCTCTGGCCAGTGGTTGAGTGATCTGGGAGGAGGGAACTTAACCATCACTCCTCTGTCATGGTCAGATCACTCACTCCTCCGACTTGACTTCCCTGGTGCTACCCCCCGCTGCGGGGAGGCGGAACCAGAAAGCACGAGATGGTTCCGCCCCAGGCGCCTGATGGAACCAGATAGGTTCCAAACGGAGCTTGGGCCACCTCCTGTAGTCCTGACCCGCCCTCGGGTAGAGGACCTGGTAGCCGCGTGGAACAATGCGACTACCGGGGCCTTGAACCGGGTGGCGCCTTTGCGGCCTCTCCGGCGGCAACGATCCACCCTGGCTCCTTTGTTCACCGAGGAGCTAAGGGTGATGAAGCGCCGCAAGAGATGCCTAGAGAGTCGTTGGAGATCCTCCCGATCCGAATTTGACCGAGCACAGGTACGAGCCCATTTAAGGACGTACCTAGTGGCATTGAGAACGGCCAAACGCCAATATTGTGCCGCTCTCATTGCATCCGCAGAGAACCGTCCTGCCGCCCTGTTTCGGTGTCCCGCTCCCTCCTGTTTCAGAGGCCGCGGGAGGCCCCTTTACAGGGTAGGGCAGAGGAATTTGGGAAATATCTGCAGGATAAAATCGCTCAAATCCGGAAGGATTGGGTCCCCTTCAGCGGCCCAGTGGAGACGTCCGTGGCGAGTCTTGAGAAACCTTTCTGGGAGGAGTTTGACTTGGTTGTCATCGAGGATTTGGACAGATTGCGTGGACGACTGCGACCTACCACATGTTTACTGGACCCGTGTCCCTCCTGGCTTGTACTGGCATCCTGGGAGGTTACACGTGACTGGCTCCTGGGCCTAGTGAACGCTTCGCTGGGTGAGGGGTCTCTTCCGGCCACCTTGAAAGAGGCGGTGGTGAGACCCTTGCTCAAGAAACCTTCCCTGGACCCTACGGAGCTGGCCAATTATCGCCCTGTCTCCAACCTTCCCTTTCTGGCGAAGGTTGTAGAGAGTGTGGTGGCTTCTCAGTTCCCACGACATCTGGAGGAGAATGATTATCTAGACCCGCGCCAGTCCGGCTTTCGCCCCGGGCACAGCACAGAGACGGCCTTGGTCGCGTTGGTAGATGATCTCTGGAGGGCCAGAGATAGGGGTTGTTCCTCTATCCTGGTCCTATTAGACCTCTCGGCGGCTTTTGATACCATCGACCATGGTATCCTGTTGCACCGACTGGAGGGGTTGGGGGTCCGGGGCACCGTTTTGCGGTGGTTCGGCTCCTACCTTTCTGGCCGGACGCAACGTGTGTTGGCAGGGGAGCAGAGGTCGACCCTAAGCCCCCCTACTTGTGGGGTGCCACAGGGGTCGGTCCTCTCGCCACTCCTGTTCAACACATACATGAAGACGCTGGGTGAGATTATCCGTGGTTTCGGGGTGGGATATCATCTGTACGCTGATGATACTCAGCTGTACATTTCCACCCCGAACCACCCCAACGAGGCCGTCGAAGTGATGTCCCGGTGTGTGGAAGCCGTACGGGTCTGGATGGATGACAACCGACTCAAGCTCAACCCCTCCAAGACTGAGTGGCTGTGGGTTCCGGCCCCCCGGTTCAACCAGTTAATTCCATCTCTGGCCATTGGGGGCGTTCAACTCGCCCCCGTGGAGCGGGCGCGCAATCTGAGCATCCTCCTGGATGCCAGGCTGTCCATGGATGACCATGTGACAGCCGTGGCTAGGGGGGCGTTCCACCAGGTTCGCCTGGTGCGCCAATTGCGCCCCCTATTGGACCGGGACGCCTTACGCACAATCACTCATGCGCTGGTGATGTCTCGCCTGGACTACTGTAACACTCTCTACATGGGGCTTCCCTTGAAATGCACTCGGAGACTGCAGCTGGTCCAGAATGCGGCCGCGCGGGTGATTATGGGGAGTACAAGGTACTCCCATGTGACACCTCTCCTGCGCGAGCTGCACTGGCTTCCTGTGGTCTATCGGGTGCGTTTCAAGGTCCTGATTACGATCTTTAAAGCGCTCCATGGCTCAGGACCTAGTTACTTGCGGGATCGTATTCTGCCCCATACATCCCTACGACCCATCCGCTCGCACAGAGAGGGACTTCTCCAGGTGCCGTCCACCAGACAGTGCCGAGGGGCGGCGCCTAGGAGCAGAGCCTTCTCTGTGGCGGGCCCAGCCCTGTGGAATGACCTCCCTCCGGATATCAGGACCACCACTTACCTCCGCTCCTTCCGTGTAAAGCTCAAGACCCACCTATTCCAAATAGCTGGCCTGGCTCAACCATAACCTCATATCGCTCCTGACGGGTTTTTAATTTGGTAATTTTATTCAATGGGATTTTAAATTGTGTTTTTTAATTGTTTTCACTCATCAGTCTACCTCCTCCATGCACATGTATATGTCTTTGTTCTTATGTATGTTTGTCTTTATCTGTATTTTATTTGTTTTGATTGTATGCCACCCCGAGTCCTTCGGGAGAGGGTTGCGGCTAACAAATAAATTATTATTATTATTATTATTATTATTATTATTATTATTATTATTATTATTATTATTATTATTATTATTATTATTATTATTATTATTATTGTTATTATTATTATTCTCTTGCTGAAGTGTTCAGTTTTGGAGATTAACCTGGTTCCTTCAAAATTTATTTCATGTCCTGTAGCTTTAAGGTGCTGGAAAAGAGAGGAAGTTTTTTTCTTTTTTTCTTACTGCGTTTTTACGTTCTGCGATGCGTGCATTTATTCTCCTGTATGTGTGTCTGGGTGTGTGTCTGTCTGTGTATTATGTATGTATGTATATGTATATATGTGTATGTATGTGTATGTAAGCATGTGTATGTATGTATGCATGCATGCATGCATGCATGCATGTATGTACGCTGGTCTTGTTGTATTCAGGTCTTTCCCCATGAAATATTGAGATTGTCTTGGCAACATTTTGGCAAGGTCTTACTTTAAGTCAAAAGCAGCAGCCTGAGGATGGTGAGTGAGACGTTGCCAAAACGTTGGCAAGACAATTTCAATATTACATGGGAAGAGACCTGAATACAACAAGATCAGCATACCTACACCCGTGAAAATCTACGAAAACAAATATGTATGTATGTATGTATGTATGTATGTATGTATGTATGTATATATGTATGTGTATGTATGTATGTATGTATGTATGTATATATATATATATATATATATATATATATATATATATATATATATACATACATACATACATACATACATACATACATACATACATATCCACCAAAATGTATAATTGAGGGGAGAAAAGTGAGTATATTTATAACTTCAAACATCAGGGAATACTTTTTCAACATATGGGACTATAGAGGGCCCATTCTAATGCAAGATTTTCAAAGCCTAGAAAAATTGATCCCAAAACTCTTTAGAGTCTTTGATGCCAATTCCTTTTGGGGCTCAAATACGTATCTACATAAAAAAGAAATTGAGCGAATGCAGACTAAGGTTTTAAGGGCTAGTCTTTCTTCTATGTATGTAAGCTGATGTTGAACTTATACCAGAAACTGAACACCTAAAATAGAAGTGAAGGATTGGAAAGAGATAATTAGTTATTGGCTTAAATTCAAGGTTTTTCCTTTAGGCTTTGTCCCTTTAAATTTAGCTGATAAACATTTATCATGGTGGAAGGCCCAAATAAATAGTGGCTCTCATACTGGCATTTGACAGAGTTATTTATCTCTCTAAGTAATGATCAGGCTAATCAGAATTTCCAAGAAAGAGTTAAAAGTTTGAAACATCCAAATGAAATGAAAAGATATCACAGAACAACAAGGTTGCATGAAAATTTTAAGGAATCACTTAACTCCACTCAGGTTCCCAAAAGTATGAAGAATGTTCTTTAGGGCTAGGTAAGATGTTCTCCCTATGCATTTTAGAAAGGTAAATACTTTTAAATCCTTTGGACAAGAAAACCTGTCCATGTGTATCTGAGGCAATTGTAACGATAAATCATGTTTTATTATTCTGCCCTGTTGTACTAGCATGTGCATTCAAAATGCATTAGCACAATACCGCAGTATTATCCAAGCAGATCAGATAATTTTATATCATTCTATTTCTTTCAGACACAAAGTATCCTATAACTCTCAAGGTAGCCAAGTTCAGTGTAGCTATTACAGAGGTACAATAATTGCTTATTCAATATTATGCTCTGGATAGGATGGGTTCTCATTAAAGTTTAACAATGTTTTACAAACATGTATTAGGACTTTATAAATAAAAGTGAATTAATGCATGTATATCCAGGTGATATATTCCAAAAATCAAAACATTTTCAATTGGATTGTGTTTTGGTTAGCAACTTCTTCACTTAGAGATATTAAAATTATTTCCTTCGCTAGAGAAACAGAAGCAGAGAAGCAAATTTTAGCTTCAGCTTCAGAAATCCATGCTGTGGATGGGAAAATAATAGGCATGGAAATTTTAAAAAAGGGTTATAAATTGAGGGCTTTTGCTGATGATTTAGTTTTGATTTTCCATGAGCTTCAGAATGGTATTTGAACACTTAATCAAGAAATTGAAGAGCTTTGATGCATTAGCTGGTTAATTGGTTTAGCTAGGATATTTTTTTTATTCCAGACAATACTAATATTGATATTGACCCACCATTTACTTAATGGCAAAGATATATTTCTAAGTTTATATGACAAGGTAAAAACCAAGAATTAAATATAAATTATTTCAAGAGGCTAAAGAAAGAGATGGGCTAGGATTACGTGACCTAATATTGTATTTTGCTGTTTGTAAAATTGAAAGATTGGATGACTTTGATAAATAGGTCATTGCAGTTGGAAGGACATGACCTGAATTTGAGTGGCACGGCTATTTATGGCATGGTAAACTTAAGATTAATATGGGTTTGCAATAGTGGCAAATATCTGTAGCTTGGGTGTAGCATGTGGGTGAAGGTTTATTCTTGGAGCTTGTGGGTTGGTTTCTGAATGTTTTGCTACCAGGCTAGGTAACATCTTCAGTGGAGTTTAGGGGATGTCAGTGTCAGTGGTCTTCTGCTTATAAGGGCTTCAGGTGTTAATCTTTATGCATAGCACCAGTTTGATTGGAGAAACACAAAAATCATTGGCCATGCTACCACACATCGTGCTTGTGAGTTCATTGAAGACTGCCACTCCGCAAGCAATTCCAACTAGCCTACGAATCCTTCAGAGTCCCAAATCAACCGCACTGCCAACCAGAGGCAGCACCGACCTTCAATCAACCCATGCAACCCCACCACTACCAGAAGCTTACCTCCCAATGACCCTGATCTGATGTAATCTCCTTATCACAAGACCCATCACAAGACTCACAGCTGACCCATCACAAGACCCTCACTTGACCCACCCACACCTGAAGCCCTTATAAACAGAAGAACACTGACACTGACATCCCTTAAATTCCACTGAAAATGTTACCTAGCCTGGTAATGAAACATTCGGAAAGCAACCCACATGTTTGGACAATGAACTTTCACTTTCATTAATATGGGCTTATATAATCACTCCATTAGGCCAGTCATATTGAGGATTTGGAATATCTATAAAAGTAAGATTGACTCTAAGATTCCTGCATGGTGATAACAAGAAGCTTTTTAAAGGAAAGGAATGGTACGGTAGTTACACAAACTTGATTGACCTATGTTGATTTATTGAGTTTTTGTGAAGAAGAACTTAAATTAAAATCAAGAGAAGAACTGGAAATGGAAGGTCGTACTTATAATGGTTTCCTCATGTTTAGTTGATAGAAAAGTTTCAATTGGACAAGAGGAATTATGTTTTTGCAAATGAGAAATTTGAATTGGGTTCATGTACATATGATGAATATGTTGTTGCTAAGAAATATATACTTTTCTTGAAAATGAATATGAAAAATGAACATGTTAACATCTGCATGACTAAATGGTCGAACATTTTTGGATACAATATGTGTGATCAAAGGGGGAATATATGGTTCAAAAGGCTGAGCTTTGCATTGAATTACAATTTGTAAGATATTTTTTATAAAATAAGGTACTGTTGGTATTTAACACCTAATAAATTGTCAAAGATGTACAAAGGAGCATCAAATAGATGTTGACAAAAAAAAAGTTCATGTGAAGGTTGTTTTTATCATTCTTGGTGGGCATGTAAGAAAGCTAGGGTCAATGGGATTAGATATGTATTTTAATTCAGAGATTTTTGTAAAAAATAAAGCACAATTGAAACCAAAGGCTTTCCTTATAGGCTTTATGAATAAATAGACTGATAGAATACATGGGAGCTTGTTTTCATATATACGATAGCAGTGAAACTTTGTATGTACAGAGGCAGAAAGACCTACCAATTTCTACAATGGAAGAATGAATGGTGAAGCTAATGGAAGTGACTGAGATGTCAAAATTGACAACTGATTAATGTGGAAAAATCATGGAAACCACTCTTGGACATTCTGTTTGAAACTGAAAAAAATAACACTGTAATTTTGGAATTTAATGAGTAAAGTTGTTTATGATTACAGAAATACTATGTGTTATTCTTGATATTAGAGTAAGAGGTTCATGTACTTGGTATCTATACCAAAGAATGGTGGAAATTATTCTTTTTCCAATGCCTTTCTTTCATTTGCTGCCCTTTCCACTTTTTATGAGCCTTTCCCCCCTAATTCTTACTTTTTATTTAGTTATGTTTTATTTTGAAATTTAATGAATTTTTAAATTAAAATTTAAAAGCACATTTAAAAATTAAAAGCACATTTGTGGAATACAGATTGCCCCAAATTCCATTTGGAGCCAATGCCAAAACTTCTTGTATAATTGAGGTGAGAAGATGCTAAGGGGCACCAAGTTTACAAAAGCATGGATTCAGGCAGATTTTCCATTGTGCCCATTAAAACATGCACAATCTTCTGAAGTGTTAGTTCCTTCAGCTCATTGGCTTTTTTATGATTACTGATATATATGTATACGATGATTAATGTAGTGATTCTGTTGGATTTTTGTGATCCTTCGGCAGTGTTTATGTAAGCACAGAGTCATGCTTTAAAAGAGAGAATTTTTTCATTTTTAAATCAAAGATTTTTTTCAGATGGAAATGATTTGGAGGTGCTTTTTAGCTCATTGACAGTGAGAAGCCCCCAGAATACATGATCCTTTTGATTTGTTTATATGAAATTATTTTGGGATTTGAAATAAGGTGCCATTAGTATGTTAGTGACACCCAACTCTGACATTGTTATCTATCACAATCAGATGAAGCAATACAGAGGCTAAATTAATTACAGTTTTGAAGTAGTAATCAAGATAACTGATTGAAGGGGATCATTACAAAATTCCCACATCATTCAGGTAGGATGACCACAGTCCCTTCCAGGCTTTACACTCTTGTGATTCTAAGTGATTTAACTGTTGTTATATTTACCATTAAAGTTACATTCAACTGATCCTGGTAATGAAAATAATAGATAAAGTTGCATCTTAAAATTATAATTAAGAGGTATTTAGGGAGTTTTAATGATCCAAAGACATTTTAGTCCCCTCCCCCTCTTCTTTTTTCTGAATAGAGAAACCTTCTCGTGAAAAGAGAGATCATGAGACTCGACAGCTTATGGGATACATCACACACACACACACACACACACACACAGACTCACACACACAGACTCACACACAAGAGACAGAGAGAGACAGAGAAAGAAAGAGAGAAAGGGACAGAGACAGAGAAAGAGAACAACTTCAATCCTCATACAAATCAAGTAAAATAATTTTCTTGGGAAAAAGTGTCATGGCTCCTTCTCCCTGCTGCAACCACTGAGACTTGCTAAAAAGGCAAAATGCTGAGGTGTTTTTCACTTAATTTTTGATCATTATGAAGATTCTGAATATGCTTCTAAGAAGAGTTGCTTATTTGAGGGTTTGTATTATCTTAATTTAGATGAATCAGAAATTGTTATGATTGGTTGCACAATCAGCCAGATGTTTAGACTGGATTTGGCATTTTTATCCATCCACTGAGTCCTCCTCCTTCTCCCCCTTCCTCTTCTACCTCTTCCTCTTCATCTTCCTCTTTCTCTTCCTCTTGAATCTGAAAATCATATTTCAGTTAAATGAATTCAACCCTTATACACAAATTGTATAAAATCCTCAGGTGCAATTTCTGTTTGAAACCTTCATGATCTGTTGCTTTATTTCAAAATCTGCTTAGTGTTATTTTTGGTTTAATTTATCTTGGCCACGTGATCAAGTTCAAAAACATGGTTTTGAAGCAGAAGCTATAAATGTCTATATTTTGAACATAGTGTTTTCTGACAATCATGTTCTTGGCCCTAGAGAAATGTGGGATGGCATTTGAACAGATGTTTAATTGCAGAAGCATGCATAGTGATGTTTACAGTTAGCAAAGTCAACATATTAAAGTCATTGCTGTAAGAGACTGACAACCTCTTCTACACAAGATCAATTTGTAATTAATTAGGCAGCATATATCTGTACGTGCCCCTTATCACAGGCTTATGAAATTGGACTAATGTCATATGTATATCACAGTTTATTTAAAGCAACTGCACAGTGGGATTTACCACTTCACAACCTAGTGCAGGTAGTCACAAATGTTTTCACTGCTGGAGAATATATAAAACAGATTTAACCATAGTTTCAATCGTGAAAATGTGATAATCCTAAACCAGGCCAAGTCCCAAAATGCCAGGGAATTTCTTAGCACTCTTGACAAATCAGCCATCAATAGACACATAGACATTAATAACATCTATAGACTATGCAAAAGAGACTATCACCCAGCCCAAAAGAGAAAAAGACTCCAGCACCTCTCCACCAGTAATCAGCACTCACATCAGTATAGATTAATTTCAGACCAACAAGTAACCAATACCCCAATCAAGAAACTGCCAAAAAGCCATCAGTAAACATCCCAACCAAAGAATCTCTAAGACCATCCCCACTCATGCATACCCCCCACATATATAGATATAGATATAGGTATAGATATAGATATAGATATAGATATAGATATAGATATAGATATAGATATAGATATAGATATAGATATAGATATAGATATAGATATAGATATAGATATAGATATAGATATAGATATAGATATAGATATAGATATAGATAGATATAGATATAGATATAGATATAGATATAGATGATATAGATATAGATATAGATATAGATATAGATATAGACACAGACACAGATACAGACACAGACGTTTGTATATATGCTTGAAAGAAAAAAAATTAATTTGGGGTTTTGATAATTGCAATTGATTATGATTACAGAAACACAATGTGTTATGGTTAATCTTAGAGGAAAATATTATTGTATTTTATACTTGTATTTGTATCAAACTTCACAATTCTTTCTATATTTTTCTTCCCTTTTTTCCTGCATTCCCAAATTTGAAACATATTGTTGTTTCCTTGTATTTTCTTTTCTTTTCAAATCTAAAAAAAAAAAAAAAGTTTTGAAATTGTAATATTGCCAAAACATCATTTGAGCATTTCAAATATCAGTAGAAAGCATTACATTTTTTAAAACAGAACTTTTAAAAAAAGTTTTGTTTGTTTTTAATGCTAACTGCTAAATCGTTACCCTGAAAGATTGTGAACTCTCATTAAACTGCATTGCTATTACAGAGAAAGAAAATGCATTTAAAAGAAATGGCCAGAACATGTTTGTCATGCATACTTAGTATAGACCTTATTGACTCAAATCAGCCATGATTCTTCCATAAAATATGTTGCTGATTTAGGCTTTTGGAGACAAATGAAAATCGATAGTAGCTGTGATGGAGATTGACTGCCCTATAGGCAATGCTTAATGAATTTTTCCATTGAATTGTTTTAGTTTTTTTAATCTACTGCCATGCATCTTCAGAATATCACGTTACTCAGTGTGTACAAACTCAAAAGTGGAAATATAAATGATTTTTATTTTTAAGGACATCAATTGAGGACATGAATCACTGGTACATGAAAGAGCCAATCCATGTAATGCTCATAGACTCTACAAAGGATGGCCATTAGAACAATTTTTTCTCCTAGTTCCTTTATCTTCTAGCTGGTTTCCTACAAAGCTTATGGCTAAGGCATGGAATTCATTATTCAGCTTGTTCAGGCAGGATATTATCCCCTATAAAGCATTGTCTTAGGCAAGTACAAGTTCCAATTTAATGCGGTATGCCAAAAATATTCTGCTGGTAGTTCACCGCTTGAGGTAGTTTCAAACTTGAAATCTACAGCTTAATTCTATGAATTCTTCCTCAGACAAAAACTGATGAATTCCATGAGAGGGAGCAGAAACATGGGGCTGTTGTCTTCTATTGATTTTGTGTTTTGGTCCCCTTGTCTCAGCCCCTGCAGCAGACTGTCAGAGATACTGGTTTCTGGATGCTGCTTTTAAAGTCAATTTGTAATAAGGTCTCTCTCATCTGCGATCTTTGATGAAAAGGGCTGACCTCAGAGGTGGTTTGCTCCCAATTTGGCCTGGTTTGGCTGAAGTGGTAGTGATAATCTGGCCACAGAACCAGCAGTGACCCAGGCTGGCCATGCCCCCGAACTGGTTCCCCGATCTCTGTTGGCATTGCTGGCATCTTGCTTATTAGCTTTTAATGGTCTTCACGCATGCGTGCAAGCATTTATAGCAAACTATGCATACACAAGCAACGCATGGCCGGCACATGCACACAAGTGAACCAGTACCGGTCCGCATAGGAACCCACCCCGGTTGACCTGGATGGGCTCAAAGGAGGGATAGCAATAGCAATAGCACTTACACGTATAAACTGCTTTACGGTGATTTACAGCCCTCTCTAAGTGGTTTACAGAGTCAGCCTATTGCCCCCAACAATTTGGGTCCTCATTTTACCCACCTTGGAAGAATGGAAGGCTAAGTCAACCTTAAGCCTTGTGAGATTTTTTTATACTGCCAAACTGCAGGCAGCCAGCAGGCAGCAGAAGTAGCATTCTAACCACTGCACCACCATGGCTCTTAGGATGATCCTTTTAGAGAGATGCCTAGCTCTGTGGGATGCATTGATTGTCAATCTACTTCTGGGTCTGATTAAAAGTACTGGATTTTACCCTTAAAGCTCTCCATGGCATAGTGTGGGAGTATTTTTAGTATCACGTCCCCCTGATTTCATCTGCCCTTTCCATCAGAGCTGGCAAGAGAAGCATGGTGCAGGTCCTGTCTTCCTCTAAACTTGGTAGGCTTGTGGAGGTGAGCCTTCTCTGTTATGATGTTTGCCTAATGGAAGTGGGGTCAGCTCCATCTTTCATTATTTTCCAGAAGTCCCTTAAGACCAGGCTTTGTCATCAGGCCTGGGGATTTCAGGTGAGATCATAAGGTGATTCCGTTCCTGATCGAATCTCTTGTGTGCTTAAAAAAAATATTTTTAAATATGACTTTGTTTGACATATTTATTGTCGTATGACATATTTATTGTCCTATATGCAGTATATATAAATTTGCTGTATGCTGTGCAGTCACTTCTTGAGAGACTGTTACCACATAAATTTGAGAAATAAATGTCATTATTTACAACAACACTGACTCCTTGGTAATTGTGGATAGAACTACAACTTCAATCCTAGCAAATTAAGTGGGAAAATGAGATTACACCTGAGCCAGCACTTCATTTAAATATTTTACTTTCAAATGCATTTTATAGTAAAGCCTTTATCCATCCAAGCATTGATTAACCCTAGTCCATGTTTTTTCCAGCCTGTTTAATTATAATCAAGGTGATAAAATGTAGAATTTATATCATTCCAATTCAAGCACAACAGTGCAATCCTTGCATTTTTTCCCAGAAGTGCCATTTTAGTTAGTATTTTCTCAAGGCAGGAATATAGTTAGTAATAGATACATTATTGTAATTTCAGAGTAAATACTATGGAGTACAAATGAATCACGACACTAGCTTTTCCTGTACACACTGTCCCTAGTAACCATTATTGGTGTAATATATTATATGAAAATGAATGTTGGTTGCAGTGTCTTTCTTAACCAATGAATATCGCAATACATAAATCATGATACAACCGGGCTGCTTCACAAATCTGACACCAATCAAGATAATAAGAGTGGATAATTGCTAGAAAGCAAGCATGAAAGTAAAGGTAATGGTTGAGTCTGATTCTTTGAGGTGGTGCTCATCTCCGTTTCTTAGTTTAAGGAGCCAGCATCGCCTGAAAATGTTTCCATGGTCGTGTAGTCAGCATGACTATATGCCAAGCAGTGACGTGCGGTGAGGTTTATGACTGGTGAGGCACTGACACAGGGCTGGGTTTCAAATATTTTTAGACTTGTGGACTTCAACTCCCAGAATTCCACAGCCAGGCATGCTCAGTTCCAATTTAAAGCGACAGCATTTGTTTTTCTCCTTTGCTCCTTTCTTTTTCTTTTTCTTCTCCTTCCCCTCCTTCCTCCCTCTCTCCCTTCCTCCCCCTCTCTCAAACACACACACACACACACACAAACACACACAGAAGTTGGATTGGACTATCTCTCCTACCCCTTCCCTCTCTCACTCACTCTCAAACAACCCCCCCCCCCCACACAGAAACACCTCCACCATTGCAAATGCAGCCTGCTGTCTGGGTGGGAAATGCCTGGAACACAATAAAGCCCACCCACCACCTCCTGCTGGCAGGCTGGGGTGAGAGGAGAGGCAGAGAAGCCGGAGGGGAGCCGATCTGAGCCTTCCAAAAGAAAGAGGCTGGGGGGAAGTGTGTGTACTACAGCATGGCTCTTTGCCTGGCTTCCTGCCTCCTCCTGTGGTCTCCTCGGTGCTCGCTTGTGCTCTCCCTCCCCAAGTGTAGTTTGATTGCAGGCGGAGCCACGTTGCCTTTTCAAACTTGTAATCAGTGAAGCTGGGCTAGATTTTTATATAGTTTTATCCAGCTGTGTGTGTGAGAGAGAGAAATGAATGGGGGCCTGGGGAGGAAGTCACTACACTTGGGGAGGGAGAGCACCAGTGAGGAGACCACAGGAGGAGGCAGGAAGCCAGGCAAAGAGCCATGCTGTAGCACACACACTGGCCCCACAATGTGGCTCTGCCTGCAATCAAACTACTCTTGGGGAGGGAGAGCACAAGCGAGCCAGGGTCCTTCCCTCCAGCCTTTGCCCAAAGCCCTGCACAGCACCAGGAGGATGAAGTTTGAATATCTCCCCCTCCCTCCAACCCACACGTACCTTTTCCAGCTTTTTTTAACAGTTAAGCAGAGTCATCCACGGTGAGGCAGCAACTAGCTCAGCTTTTTCCTTTTACTTTTTTTTTTCATGATGAGAGTGGTGAGGCTGTGCCTCACTTGCCTCACCTGACTGCACGTCACTGATGCCAAGACACACAGAATGCTATTGTCTTTATATTTATCTACTCACATTTGCATCCTTTTGAACTGCTAGGTGTGGAGGAGCTGGGGTAAGAAATGGGAGCTCACCCCATTGCGCAGTGCTCAAATCTCGGAACCACGTTGCCAGCTTCCCAGCTGACAAGTTCAGTGTCTTTAACCACTGTGGGTTTTAAAATCCTATTTGGCAATAAGTGTTCCTCCCTGTATGAACTTGCAAAGATTCCAAGTAAGGATGGCAACCTTCTTCTGTTTCGTTGTGTACCAAGCTAAATTGCTTTTGCTAATATCTGAGTTGCTTGCCTGAAAAAGGCCCTTGAAGTTGGGCTGAAGGCTATATTCGACTTTAAAATCTGTTTCGAAGACCCTGCTTGTTTGTTCTCTCTCCCCCTGAGGCCATCTCTGTTTTTGAAAGCTTCCTCTAAGGAGATTCTTACTTAATTCAAAAATGAGTTAAAAGAAATGCTTGAGCCTCGCACAAGCATAGCACCTTTCTACTACTCATTAACAGAGCTTGATCGTTCTCAGGCTTCTGCACAATCTTGAAAATGCAGCAGCACCTTTTAATCAGGCTCTTACGGAAACCTGAAAAATATGAATGAGGAAGACAGAGATTCTGTGTTCAACCTCTGAACCAGTTATTTCAAATTATTTTTGAAGCATGCAAAACTCAACTCTTCAATGTCTTGAGATTTTGGATTATTTCAAATGTAATTATTTTCACTGTTTGCATTTTTTTCTGCTTTACAGATGGCATTATCTTAAAGGGAGTTTATTTATATTTAAAAATTGAAAATATCTGGTATTGCTATACATCAGCAATGGCAAACCTTTTTTGGCTTGCGTGCCACAAGTGGGGGGAGCACAGGGGGGTCGTGTGTGGGTGTGCCACAACCATAATGCAATGTGCGATCCCCCCAGTGTGCATGTGCACACTACAGGCGCGATCCCCCCATTTTTGCATGCTTTTTTCACCCTCCCCTGGCTCCAGAGGCTTTATAGGAGCCTGGGGAGGGTGAAAAGTGACTTCCAGTTTGCTTGGAGGGTCATTTTAAGCGTTCTAAAGACTTCAGGGACCATCCAGAGGCTTCTTTGATGCCTTTGGAGCACTTAAAACGACCCTCCAAGCAAACCGGTTTGCTCGGAGGGTCATTTTAAGCATTCCGAAGGCTTCAGGGAAGTCTCCGGACAGTCCCTGAAGCCTTTGGAGCACTCAAAACGACCCTTTGAGCAAACCGCTTGGAAGGTCATTTTGAGCACTCCAAAGGCTTCAGGGAAGCCTCTGGACGGTCCCTAAAGCCTCCGGGGGGCCTCTGGGGTGGTGGAGGAGGGTCTTTTCGCCTTCTCCAGGCTCCTATAAAGCCTCTGGAGCCTGGGGAGGGCGAAAAATGGCTTTAAAAAAGGGTGAACTCAGATGGCCAGCGCGCACATGCATGCTGGCCAGCTGACAGGGCAGTGCCTCACATGCCCTGACAAATGGCTCCACGTGCCACCTGTGGCACGCATGCCATAGTTTTGCCATCACTGCTATAGATAAAGGTGAATGGGAAAAGAAACATCCTCTTGAGAAAAGGAATGGTGTATGAATTAGGCAACATCTGAATTTGGATTATTTCTGGAAACATTTCACAAAATTGGAATCCATACCTTGCTATAGCTTGGGCTTCTTTTCATTTATTTTCCTCTTACCCATAGTCGGAAAATTAATAAACCTTTGAAATAATGCAATATGTTATATTCTTAATTGACAGTAAGATACTTGCATTGGCTATTACTGGTTGTCCAGTGTATAATCTAAAAATTTTATACAATTACTATTTCAGTAATTGATCTTAAAGTTTGTATATTTTAGCCTAATTTCAATCCTTTTTAAAAAATAGAAATAGCTTGGAGAAACTGATTTTGAAATAAATGAATTCAATGTAGGAGAGAAGATTAGATGATCAAAGTTGGTGGTGATGTCTCCTTGGAGCTGTCCTTCATTCTCCTCTTTAAAAAAGAAGCATTTAAAATGAATTTCTGCCTGTTTTCTATATTTTAAATATGTATTTAGAATATTTGATGATTGGGTAATATTTTAACAATATTAAACATGAAGCATGCTTTGTTGAGTGGATTTGTATCATGAAATGTCGGACTAAAATGATTAGCAGAATAAAATAGACTACAACAGGGGAAATAAAAATTAAAATAAGGATAGGTAGTATGCACTTGACCTATGAGATTATGAATTGATCATGGAGCAAATAACCTCCCATTAGAAGAGATGCACAATATAAAAATGCTTTCTGTTTTCCTTTTAAATATAAACCAGGCATATTTGGCATTAAGGTGTAAAAAATATCTGCAAAAATGGACTATTTTACAATCTACTTGTAAATCTACTTAGTTTGTCAGAAGGCAAAGTACAGCAAAATAAAAGTGCTATATTTTAATTAGATCAGCTTCAGTTAATATCAGTGTGAAATTTGCATTGGCAAGTCTCCATCTATTTTTTTTCCTGACTGACAAGTATTATGGGAGGACTACTTATCTGCATGTATCCATATATTTTTCGGTATCCTGAAAACCTTAAATATTCCAAGCAAGTGGAAATCAAACCAAGAAGCCAAATGTAATGCCTAGTTAATGACAATAAAATGGATTGCAGAATAAAATGATTGTAGAAAAAACAAAACAATCAGGCTCCAAGTTGTAAATGACATTTTAAATATTGATTCTATGGTACCAATAGAATAGAATATTTATAGTTCAGGGTTAAACTATCGTCTCCTTTATTAAACAATGCCCCCATTCAAGGAACTACCAACAAAGACAAACAAGATAACAGTAAACAAGAACCCCATCAAGGAACCACCAAGAACACTGTCAACAACACTTATAGGTCAAACCACCCTTCACTTTTTAGCATGATGATGTTAACTAGTTCGGTAATGAAATATCTGCAAGAAAATCACCAAGCTCAGACAGCACCAAAGACATTGGTCTATGGTCCTCACTTTAAGTAGAGTGGGTCAGTCGTGCTCTCAGCCCTAGGAAGCAGGCAAGAGCAAAGCACTTATGGAGATTTTCTAAGAAAACTGTAAGGATTTGTTAAGGCAGATACCAGGAGCCAACACGAACAAATATTAATGCATCCTACCTAGTATTTAATAGTTTCTGGGCAATATGTAAAATCTAAATTTTCCTCCCACAAAACTTGCCCAATTAACATATTTGAATTTTACTCCAAATTATTATACACCTAGAATATTTATAACACTACAATTGCAGCATATCTATAATTTTACGGAAAGACTGTTGATAATCATTAAAAACACCCCAAATATATTCTGACAATATTTTATATTCAAAATCATGTAAATAAATTATTTTAATTTCACTAATTTGTCTTGTTAGACATATTAGTGGTTCCGACACCAAATTAAAAATTACATGAATTAAGAAACATCCCTGATGAGTTCCTTGTTGCATTTTAGTTCCTGGTGAAGTAATCTCTTTGGTAATTATTTGAAAAATTAAGATAATAAATCCAAGAAATGCATTACATAGGAAGCTTAAACTTCTGAAATATTTGAATGAAAAAGCAACTTGATGCATATCATAACCTTTTTCTGCATCCAAGAAAGCTAATACTACAGATTGTTCCATAGAGAAATCTTACATTATCTGAAGGAGGATGCCCTTTAGTGAACCAGATTATCCAAGATAAATTATTGTGAATTGTCTTCTGTATTCCTCTTGCCAGTGCAGCTGTGAACATTTTAACTTCTATATTTATTAGAGATATTGGACAATGCTTTGCTCCAGAGGTGGTATTCAGCAAGTTCTGACCAGTTTTGGGGAACCAGTAGCGGAAATTTTGAGTTATTCAGAGAACTGGTAAATACCACCTCTGACTGGTCCCGCCCCCATCTATTCTCTGCCTCCCAAGTTTATATTTATTTATTTTATTTTATATTTATTTATATTTGGTGCTTCTAGACCGCCCCCTCTCCCAGAAGGGACTCGGGGCGGAGAGAAGTCCCAGCTGATCAGGAGGAAATGGGAATTTTGCAGTAACCTTCAGTGGTGGGTTTAAATTTATTTTACTACCAGTTCCTTGTGCGTGTGCTTGTGCCGAAGTGTCTGAGTATGTGGGCAGAGCTTCCCACCGCCACCACTACCAGTTTGCATGATCCGGAGCGAACCGGCAGAAATCCACCTCTAGTAATCTTTCCCTGGAGTGAGGAGGGAATGGAGATTTTACAGTATACTTCTCCTGCCACACCCACCAAGCCATGTCCACCAAGCCACATCACACCCATCAAGCCATGCCTACAGAACCGGTAGTAAACTTTTTTGAATCCCACCACTGATTTACTCATTAAGTAGCAAATCATTGCAGAAACAATGATTTCCTTTCTCTACTCTTAATTACATTCTCTTGTGTGACATCCCTTAAAGACGTTCTTTCTGGTAGGACTTTATTTTTTATAAAATGCATGAATGACCTCCAGAAAAATACAATTTCTTCTTTATTTTTTATACCAATTTATGATGATTTGATATGCTCAAAGTCTCTTTCCAAATTTCATCAATAATATTCATTGATTTCCTGCAAGACTAGGTACTTCAAAAATTTCTGGAAGCATCTGTCTTCTAATTGGCTATATCTACATGTGTAGAGTAGATTTTGATATAATAAAAAAAAGAAAATTAATTTCATTATAAATGGGATAATTTGTTTCCCAAAGAATCTCTTATTAAGATTATTATTGTACTGAGTTTTCTCATTTTACTGAGAAACTAATAATTTCCCCGACTTCCCCCTCTGTTTCCAATATACTTGTTTTATTTGTTTCAAAAGATATTTTGTACTCAAAGCATATGATTGATTTCATTCCAATTTAGTAGATCTAAAAGCTTGTTCTCCCTGAATCATTTTATACCTTGTTCTTTCATTGCTTCTTTTACTTTTAATTCAAGTTATGATTCAGGCATCTCTTTCCACCAGAATGCACAGGCTATTATTTTCTACAAGGGAATATTTTAAATGTATCCCGGGCAATCTTCAATTATTTGAACTTATATTTATTTGAATTTATTTGTTCATTTTTTCCCACCACGAACTCTGAATCTTCCAACAAGGCAGTGTTTAAATACCAAATCAAATAATTTTGTGACCTCAGTTGGGAACCAGCAACTCTGTTGCTAAATGCCTTGATTGCTAAGTGGGAAAATCACATGAACATGACAGACCTACGTCATTTATAATTTGGTTATTAAGTGAAACATCATGTGGCTGTGACTTACAATTTTAATTCCAGATTCTCCATTAATTCTGTTTATCCAAATCTGATTGGGAAACATAAATGGTGATCACATGACCATGTGAGCCTGAAACAGTCACAAATGTAAGATTGGTCATGCAACCATTGGGGTTTTTTAATGTATTGTAACCTAAAGCAGTCACTAGATGAGACAGTTGGAAGGCAAAGACTATCTGTACTGTTATCCCAAATCAACAATATTACTATGAGTACTTGTCCAGTATTTAAAATTATACCAATATGGAATTTCTCAACTAAATTAACCATGAAAGTGATATTGAAAATAATCTATTCCTAAACATATGCCATAGGGAGTAGATTAAAACAATATCTTGTCTGTGGAATTAAATGGTTTCTGTAGGTTCACTAAATTAAATTACTGGTTGTATGTATCGAGGGCATTATTAGCCTTAGAATTCAGTTTTTGTGTGTGTTTTGAAGTTTTATTTGAGTCCAATGAAGACCCCAACATAAATTTAAAATATCTGGCAACAATATTTTTTATATCTGTTATTCAAGGCAATTAACAAATTTGAGAACAAGGAACATTAGGTCACTTATAAAAAAATCCAAGCATTTTTAAAATTGTTTTTGACAAGATTGCCAGTGGGAATATGCCAAATGTGGATTCTCTTTTTTTTTTGTATCTATCTGCAGTTGCAAAAAAGAAAAACAAAACAAAATGGAAAATGGAAAAAAAGGATATATGATAATGAAATTGATAAATCCATTGAGCCTCCAATCCAATAAACCATTTTTGATCAGACTGGTGTGAAATTTGTATATATAGATGGGTAGCCATCTGTTGTTTGAGATAATTAATAGACTTTTTAAGATCATAAAATTTCCTAATTCGAAAGATGAATCAAATATTCCGGGATATACAAACATAGTCTGTATCCTGTGTTGTCTGACTACATGACAAGCTTGGTAAAATTCACTGTGTTTCTGTACCATTCTGAAGGAACAAGAGCTTCTTTTCCTCATCCTGAACATTTGTTGACATTCTAGGAACAAATATTTTCTCAATTATCTCTCCAAAGAAATTAGCTAATAACAGGATCAGAAGATTGTGAAGTCCTATATCTAGATGATATACAAAACATTCTCTCTATAGATTCAGTGCAATCTATTTGAAATAGGCTCAATATACCATTTTTGATGGCTTCTATTAATCCCGAGAGTCATCAGTTTAGTAATATAGAGCATGATAAGAATATCAGAATTCAAAGGAATAATATTAGATGGAATTTCCTTGTATAAACAAGTGATTTGGGATGTCAGCCAGAGGTCTCACATGACAAAGAAATTTCCAGCTGATATGTCACTTTCTAGCTTTAAATCAGACTCTATACTACAATTCAGGCTGGTAGGGGAGGGTCTATACCAGAGATACTGGGGCTGTACGAGGGGGATGGGGAAGAGATTTACTAGGTTTAAAAGATGTTATTATTTTCTTCCTGCAATCTGATTAAATTTTTAGCTTATCAACTGTCTAGCAGTTCCACACATTTTACTTTTGCAGCTGGCTACAGAGACAGAAAGTGTATCTTAGCATGTTGCCATCTTAGCAGAGGTTTATTTACAATTTAGATGTAACTTGAAATGATTCTCTCCATTTCTTTCTTTTCAAATACAGCTGCCTTGGTCTTTGATTCATTAACGCAATTAAACTCTGCGTAAACTCAACTAGCACTCAGAATTTAGCTATTGAAAAGTCAAGGACCAGGCTTGGATAGATAAGTTGCTTCCATTTCAGACGCAGGAAACCCTAATGATGAACAAGAGTTACTTTGGACTCTAGCAATCCAGTCATTATATATAATAGCGACAGGAATTATTGTGCCTTGCATAACTTTTATAAATGCAGATTTGATGAATGAGTTTTCTTGGCCCTGGATGTGGAAGGCATCTACGCTGCAGTTTGGTCCTGCCTGACCTAACTCCCTTCCTTCCTGGCTTTTGCCATTTTAATCCTCAAAGGCTGGAAAATTCTGGCACCCATTAAGTAGCTAATGCAAAACATGGTAGTCCTCACCAAATTGGACTTTTGGATATTTTGCATTCATTTTAGTTTGAGTCCCTTCGTGGAGAGGGAGCAGCTAACAAATCTAATAAATTCAAATTCAAATTTTAGTTTGAGAGAATACAACACATCAGAATGATATGACTGTTATCAAGTCACCTCAGTCCTTCTCTTTGCTAGATTAGACATACCCATTTCCTGCAACCATTCACTGTATGCTTTCTCCTTCAGTCCTCCAACCATCTTTGTTGCATTCTTTCTAATGTTGCAACATCTTTTATGTATTGGGGTGACCAAAAGTGGATGCAATATTCCAAGTGTGTTCTTACCAGTGCAGTGTAAAATGGTACAAGTATTATCCTTCTAATGCAGCCTAGGATTGCATTACCTTTTTCTTCATCTGTGGCACTCTGCTGACTCATACTTAAGTGATTGTCCATTAGGATTCCTAGGTCCCTCTCACAGTTACTATTGTTGAACCAAGTACCACTTATTCTATACCTGGGCATTCATTTTTTCTTCCTTAAGTGTAAAACCTTACTTTTTTTACCACTGAATTGTATATTTTGGATAGGACCCAGTGTTCAAGTCTGTCAAGTTCTTGAACCTGTCTTCTAAAGGTCGTCTTTAAAGTCTATTCCCCACCAGCATGGTCTGGTTTGCAAATTCAATGGTTTTCCTTCTAAGATAAGATCCAGCATAACATCAATCCAAATTATTGCATTTAATTTATCTATTATATTTGGCCATCTGCAAGTAACACAATGTGTGCCACAACATCACATTGCAAACCCTGCCTTTTATATATTTGATGGATAATGGTGTACAAGACAGATGTCTTTTAAAAGTTTATAATGTGTGGCATCATTGAAGCAACACCTAAGCACCTATCCACTATTTTCACTTACCTGTTCATTCTTCATGTTCTTAAACATATATCTCATGCTTTAGATTTCTCTCTGCTTACTCATGCTTTTTCTTGAGTCCCCCCCCCCCAATCCTGCACTTTACTCATTTCTTCTGCCGAACATGGTTTTACTAAATCCAATTATATGTTGATTACTTTCCATTTTTCTTTTTCTTTCATTTCTGCCTTTGTTTTTAAGGGTCTTTGCAATCCAATCACAGTTCATCTTGCTTTTACAATTTCGTATGGTTTCTTGTGTAGGTTTTGTTATTTATTTTCTATTCCACTTCTTTAAACTTCTAAGCCACTTTTTCTTTGTTTTTATCTTACTCTTGAAGGCAGCTGCTAACATTTATTTGCAAAATTCTAGCTCTATTTTCAGTTGTCTGATTTAAAATTTTTAGTATCACATAATTATTGTTAGTTTTTTTTAGAAAGCAGTTTTCTCCCAAATGCTTCAAGACCTTTTTCCAATTGCAGTTTTGTATATATAATTTTCTTTGCATCTATGTAGACCCATTTTTATTTATAGCTTTTCTAGTCTCAACATCCAGTCTATCTGGAAGACCTTTCACTCCAAGCAGTGATTTAGTTAATATTTCATGGCTGCTTGCCTCAGAATGCTCAGCCAACTATGTTAGTGGAAGATAAATATAATAATACATAGCCGTTATGCCTATGCCTGGTGAAGAAAATTGGTACAGATCCACATCTATTACTCTGATGCCTAAAACCTGGCCCTCAGATTTAATAATTCCCTTTTTATCAGATTGCCTTGGCAGGAAAGCTGAGAAGAACAGCCTTCTTTTATTAGCTGATTTGCCTCCAGAAATCTCTACAAGAGTTACAGCATTCTGTTTCACTGGTGTGGCTATATAATGTTTCTTTTTATATAGTTGCTGCTTCTCTTAGTCATTCACTCACTCACTCATTTACTCACTCATTCACTCACATTTTCTCTCTGTCTCTGTCATCTATCTGTTCTCTCTCTCTCTCTCTCTCTCTCTCTCTCTCTCTCTCTCTCTCTCTCTCTCTCTCTATCTATCTATCTATCTATCTATCATCTCTATCATCTATCTATCTATCTATCTATCTATCTATCTATCTATCATCTATCTATATCCATCTATATCAATCAATCTATCATTTATTTATCTTATATACTGCTGCAATCTACAAGGGATTGTTTTAAAATGTTATTTTTCTCTTTACTCCCTTTTAATTTTCCTCTTGATTAAGTATAATATGTAATTGAAGGTGATCCTTAGCAGTAGTAAATAAAAGTTTCTACTATAAATAGTTCTTTCTTTTTGATGTTATGCAAACATGAACCTTTCAAATAGGATTGCTTTTAAATATATATTTAAAATATTTCAGTTTTAAATTTAATTTAAATATAAATTAAATGTCATGTATACACATATATAAATGTATATATAATTACGAGAAGACTATAACAAGATCATTTTATAAGACATTATACATTGTCTTATATACAATCTATTGACTGACTTTTTCTTTTAATGAAAAAAACCCACCTTAGGATATACAATGGTTTTAGGCATCTGAACCATAGACTTTAGTAACTACATGCTGCGCATTTATGCCTTTTAAAAGAAATTAAAAGCAGCTGGTAAGTAAGAGTCATGTCTTATTAATAAAAAGCACTGTAGCTAAAATAAAGTCTAACAATTTAATTTTATCACTACTGTTCTAGCATTAAGCCCCATGATCTCAACACTCCACATTTATTTTTAAACCTGTAATTTGTTTGCTTCCATGATTGAAATTTGCTATTTTTTTTCCTCACTAAAGGGATTTCTGTTTTCAGGATGTTCACTTAAAAAAAAACATCCATTGCTGTAAAATGAATTATAGGAATAAGAAAATCCCAGGGCCTTCAAAATTGTCAGTAATACACAGAATGTTATTGGTTTCAGCTGGACATGAACATAAACAAGTCAGAAGGCCAACTGAAATGTAAGAGCAGAAAACACCTAAGAAGCTTAGAGAAACATACAAATGAGAATAAGAAAGATTTTGCAAGTATAGTGTGGTTTAGACTGCCAGTGAAAAACACGATCTTCTGTTCATAGTAAATCTAGTGTCCTGAAATGCAAGTGCCAAACAGCACTTCAGAGAAAAGAAACACAAAAACAAAGGATTTGAGATCACAAAGTAAAGTTTCTATTATTCTAAGTCATGCTAGGGCCAAATACTAGTAAAGAAAAATAGAATGGGAATTATATTTTCTACTAATATTTTCCAGTAGCAATAGCACTTAGATTTATATACTGCTTCGCAGTGCTTTACAGACCTCTCTAAGCAATTTACAGAGTCAGCATATTGCCCCCAACAATCTGGGTCCTTACTTTACCAGCTTTGGGAAGCTGGAAGGCTGAGTCAACCTTGAGCTGGTCAGGATCGAACTCCTGGCAGTGAGCAGAGTCAGCCTGCAATACTGCATTCTGATCATTGTGCCACCATGGCTCTACCTATCTAGGTTGAAACAGATGCTAACATTCACATTCTTACGTGAATCATCAAACTGATTTGAATTGATTTAAAAGGTGTTCTTACTGAAATTGCTGAGTACATTTTTTCCCTAGATGTCATAAAATTATATCATCAAATACAATACAATCACTACTGATATTAAGTTCACAATATAAAATGAAATAATGCAATCTGAAAATGTTTCAGGGATTAAACTGTGAAAACTAAAACAACTGATTCAAGTAGACAAATATTTGGAGCTAGGTTCCTATTTGCCAGTAGGATAACCTTGGTAACCATTTCCCTACTTACAGGAAACCATTCAGACACTGCTTAACATAACTTGTTCTTGTCTATTTTCATCCAGCTCAAGACTGACAGTGGGAAGAATGCATTTTGGAGCATAAGAAGCATTTGAAGCATGAAGCATTACACCCACACACATGCACGCGCACCCCCCCACACACACACACCAATGAGAGGATTTTAATTTGTATCTGTCATTAATAGAGGAATATGGAAGTAACCTAGAAGAAGAGAAGACTAAAAGAAAGTTATAAGAAGCTAAATGTTAACTCAGTCCTGAGAAATGCAGAGAACAATAAAAAATTATAGTTCAGGATTGAGCTATGGAGTTCTTGGTGCTCTCTGAGCTTTGTTGTTTGCTTGCAGATGTTCAATTGGTCATATCAGCTAGGGCACTTTGAAACTTTAAAAGGTAAATAAACATCCTTGGAAGAGTATTTATATGTAAGTAAAATCTATATTCTTTGCAAAGAAATCCTTTGTCCCAAAATTATACTGTTGTTGAATTTAACCCTTCTTTCCTCCTCCAAATGAGTAGCCACATGTCCTCAAATATCTTGACAGGTTTTCTTCAGTTCCTCACATCAACCAAGAGTTAATAAAATAGAATCTACAATTTTGATGGTGGGGGAAGAATATCTACACTCCCAAAGATAGGCATCTCGTAAAGAAACAAGTGGGACCAGAAGTTTTATGTATATACCTCCTCCTTGCCATATGTTTGTATATTTAATTGTACGCCGCCCCGAGTCCCTTTGTGGAGAGGGAGCGACTTATAAATTGAATAAAATAAATAAAATAAATAAATAAATAAGAAAAAATCATTGTAATTTAGAGGCAATGCTTGGCCATGCTTTATGAGCTGCACCTACATTTCTGTAGTGCTTGAAGTAGCCTTGAGGTCTGTATACCTCTATTTCATGCCCGTGGGAATTTTCCTGATCCCACATCTGTTTATCACTTGGCACGTTGGTCCAAGAAGCTGATAATTCTGGCAAGAATTCACTTTTTACCAACTGCTTTCAACATGGCTCACTGCCAAGCCACTGACCCTGAAAAAATGTATTCTGGATGGATGGTAGAGTATGACATAGCAGATGTATGATGACACCATGAAGGACAAAAAAAGGAAGTGTTAAAACCCAGGATTTTTAAACTTTAAAGTATAAATCACTTCGCAATTCACACATCAGTCATTGTGTTGTGTCTAGGCACAGTTCAGTTCTCACATTAACAAGACAAGTGAGAAAAAACTCTGATTTTAACAAGTCATATTTATAATCCTTACGTGCAACTGTGATTATTGAAAAACAACAAAACTTTAGGAACTATCCTGCTTTCTGCCACATACTGTGTAATATTGCAGTGGGAGTTAAGACAGTTTAGTTGTTGATGCTTTACATGACTTTTGTTAATCTGTTGCATCAATGCATATTATTAAACACTCTTATGCATTGATCTAAAATTCATTCTCACCAGATATCTTAACATGCTTTCTTCAGTTCTTCTATATCAATCAGAATGGACAAAAGTGAATAAAATAGGATCTCACTCTAAGGTAAGGATATATAACATTCAGTATGCTTAGTGAAATTATAGCAATATAACAACACTCTAACACATTTCATTGACGGGAAAATTGTTTGCTGCTGCTGCTGCTTTTTGTTTTTGTTTTGACCATTGTGCTATTCTTATCTTTTATTGTAAGTTTTCAATTTAACTACATGATCCAGACAATTAATTGGAAGAAGGAAGGAAAAGAATGAAATTAATGAATGCATGCCTAGACAGTTCCAATAGAGATAAGAGGTAGAGTAACTAAATGGTTCTTTACACATACATTTTATTTCTCAGAAAGGGTTCTCTCTTAGCTACTTCTCTGATAAAATAATGAAGCATAATGGATGAGAATCAACACAAACAAGTCCATATTAGAAATTCAAGCACAGTTTTACTACTTTGATGAAAGCTAGCTATCTGACTGTGTTTGTTTGACTTGTATGCCACCCATCTCACCTAGATATGATTCTGGGCAACTTAAAAACATTAAAAGCCAATGAAACATTAAAACAATAACAACAACAATAGTGATATTAATAATAATAAATTACAATTAAAAGATGGGGAGGGAGCACGTTGCACATGAGATGAGAGGTAGGGTGTTGTCTTACTCTGTTAATGACCTCTGGAATGATGCATCCCTGTTGGGGCCGCAGGTCAACTGGCAGAACCAGCTCTGTAGGCCCTTTACTGAAGGTCAGAAGGATGGGTACAAATCTCACCTCAGGGGACATGATGTTCCAAAGGGTGGGAGCCATGGCATGAAAAGGCTCTTCTCCTGAACTGAATAGGAAATTAGTGTATAAGATGTTTTTTCATAAAAATGATCTAAAGTAAATTTGTGATAAATGATATTTATGAAACTGTAAATTGGGCATCAGCCTTAATTTTGATTCCCATCCACATGCTCTGGCAATAAATCAGTTTAATTGCATCTTCACGTGAGCCTGATCTTTCGTGCCTGACATGTAGGATTGCATCAATGTCTTCATTTCTGTGGCGGAGGAAGGACCAACTGGTTGATATGCCACATGATGGGCCATTTTCTCTGGAACCCAAATAGCCACGGCATCTTCTGATAGTAATGCTTTTAATATCGTCATCGTTATTAATAGTGAACATTGTCAGCTGACCTATGAATTGTTTTCTCTTCATATAATTTTGATATCTTTTAATTTCATTAGATTGAACTGAAATTTGAGATATTTTTCTTTGTACATAAATGATCTATATAAAATGAACTGCTTTAAGCACAGCCTATTTATGAATAATATGGTATAAAAATAAATTAACCCTGTATTGCCCAATTTCCATGGCTCTTCACTATTTTAAAAAGCTAACCCCCCCCCCCCCAACTAAATAGCATGGTCTATTTTTAGTCTTTGATTTAGCTGAAAGTTGTGTTGGAAATTAATATATCTCTGGTGCTGTCACAGCAGAAAATCAAATGCTGAACCTTCATTAGATATTACTTGTGCACAAATAACATTATGGTCTTCATATTTAAAGTGTGTATGTTGCTGTGCAGTACATAAAAGGACACTTTTTATGTAGTATTACATAAATTATAGGGGACGCGGTGGCTCAGTGGCTAAGATGTGGAGCTGATCAAAAAGATCAGCAATTTGGCGGTTTGAATCCCTAGTGCCTCATAATGGAGTGAGCTCTCATTACTTGTTCCAGCTTCTGCCAACCTAGCAGTTCAAAAGCATGTAAAAAATGCAAGTAGAAAAATAGGAACCCTCTTTGGTGTGAAGGAAACTGCGTTCCGTGTGCCTTCGGCATTTAGTCATGCTGGCCACATGACCACGGAGACATCTTCAGACAGTGCTGGCTCTTTGGCTTTGAAATGAAGATGAGCAATGCCCTCTAGAGTTGAGAATGACTAGCACATATGTGCGAAGGGAACCTTTACCTTTACTTACATAAATTATCATTGTTCCATATATACGATAACTTCTTGGGAAAAAATAACTTCAGCATTTTTACATAGAATGAATTTACTGAAATCAGTTGACAAATATTTATTATTTCTTGGGCATATACACTATAATAGGTTGTTATTGCATCCACAGTCCTAAATCTAGTTGGAAATCCCTAAGTTGAAATGCCTATATAGTTCTTTTATAGAAACACAGTGTATGAATAAGGTTGAATGGATTTCACTATGTCCATATCATTTTCATAAAACTCCTATAATAAATCCAGTTTGTAGCATAATGCGAGTAAGTACAACCTTCAAAAATAAAGTTTTTATTCCTTAAAATGCACATTTTGAATATATTTTCTGATACGTTGCATATTTTTGAACAACGAATATCAGCAGACAAAACCAGAAAGACAATATTGAGGTCATGTTTGGCATAGGAAATGACAATCCCTGTACTTTAAAAAATCTCTGATGAAATGAGAAACAGTGATTAAGGACATGTACAATATGGAGATCACATCTTTGAGTTCCCAGCAAAACAAAACAACTCCATCTGAACATTTTGTTGGAACATTCCAAATTAGGTGCATTCTGGTGAAACAAATCTCAAAACACTTCAAATTCTATCAGAACAAAATTTGAAGGACGTAATTGTTCCTGCCATTGGAAATGGTGGGAATGCAGAATGAAATCCTTTTTCTTCTAAGTTCACCAGCCCACCAAATTTAAAAAACCCAACCACAGAGATTAATTGGTGAAATATATTTCAAAGCATTTGTATGTCCTTTTAAGAAGACCACAAAGCCTAATTTCTCAGCTACCACCAGAGTAGATACCATTTAAAGGTCAAACAGCTAAGTAGAAAATAATTCTACTTATTCCACACAAAATAGATTTCCTTCCCAAATCACCTTCCTTTCTTTGGTTTAATATAGGTTGCCTTGCAGATACTTAAGAATGTAGATTAGTGATGAGATTCAAATAATTTAACAACCGGTTATCTGCCCTAATGACTGGGTGGGTGGGTGTGGCCATGGTGTGTGTGGCCAGGTGTGTGACAGGCAGCACACAGCCTCCTGCACCCCCTTGGGAGAAAAAATGGGCTGGGGGGGCACACTGCACCCCCGTGCCCTGTTTTGATCCTGGTAGGTCTCTCTTCACTTACGTGGCAGCCAAATTGGGGTGTGTGGGGACTCCTGGAAGGGGTGGGGCAAGAAGGGGATGGGCCAGCCAGCAATTTAACAACCCATTTGTCCAAACCAGCCCAAACCAGCCAAATCCCACCACTGAAGTAGATTGCCCAATATTTCAGTAGTATAGTACACCAGGAATTTTTTTAGCAGATTGGCCACTACTAGCTTCTCCACTCTCAAGAATTGGTTGCAGTTTGCTGGACTGATTGAAAAAGTTAACAAAAGAAAGAAAAAAACAGAAGGTGGCATTACTGCCTGATCCAACAGAGAGGAACCATAGAAACCATCCTTGTTTTTATATCTTAAAACACCCAAGAACACTCAAGAATAAAAAAAGAACATTCCTGATTCATATATGCATCTTTACCTAGACAAACAGCTGAAGTACCATAGGAGAGAAGAATTTCAGCAAATTGGTGAAACCAACAAATTCAGATTTGTCTCTGCAGCAAAATGAACCATGGGTTGTTTGGTCTATCAACAGTGCACGATAGTCTGAACAAAATACACATACAGTAACATCTTTATTGAATAGTTCTCCATTAATGGACTTTGAAAATAACAGATATAATTTGTGTCTAGATTTTTTCCTGAAATAGCCAAGTCCATTAAGCCAAGATTTTACTGAAATGCTTGGAAAGACACTGGGAACAACAGGGGGGTAGGCAAGCTGAGTTAGCAGGAATATTGGGGAACTGGTGAAGAAGATACGGAACCAGTTGTGCTCTCTGCAGCTTTTGAGGTTCTAGTGCAAGTATTGGAGGCAACAAAGTAGGCAGATCATTTCCCCGCGTTGCAGGCATCAGCAAGAAAATGCCACTCTAGCAACATACCATGCCTAGTGCAGTTGGGGTGAGCCAGTTTGGTCTAGTAGTTAAGGCAACTGGCTAAAATGAGGCCGATCATCAGTTCCTCCTTAGCCATGAAAGCCACTGGTTGACCTTTGCTCAGTTTGTCTCTCAGACCAAGGTCATCCAGGACGTGGATACAAACAAACAAAATAATAGACAGGACTACAGTTCTGAACTCTATCAGCTGGAATCATTAAGAGACTAAACACAAACTTTACACAAATGCATAATAATGGACTTTTTAACATGTCCCTTTCAAATTTTAATGCTCATCCTTTTTCCCTACATGGCCCATTAAATAGAGGTTTTCCTGCCTACACAAAGCTTGGCAATCTAGCTGAAACTAACCAAGATAGACCTTGTGCAGTTTTACATGCACATCAATAACAAAACACAATAGATTCAAATCCAGTACAGGGAATTAACCTTTGCTGTTTAAAATGCCTTCTAAACTCCCAAAGAATCAGTCTTCAATCTTAAGCTTTGCTGAAATTTTGGCTTTTACATTTTTAAGGAATATGTTGAAAATGTGATCTTAGTTGCTCTGTTATTAGCTTTCTTTTTGTCTTTTGGAAGAAATGACAATTTGCTAATTGTATAATTGAGTTCTTTGATGAGTACTAATAACATAGATAAGACTTTGTTGCTTTTATAAGAATTTATAATTAAATTCCATTTAATTTCTCTCCAGACTTTATTCCACATATTTTATGTGGGTTTTGGGGTTCCTCTAGTTTCACTTTTAGCATACTTGTGTTTCAATCCTGGAGTAGCCTCTAGTTGACCTTTCTTTTGTCTGTTTCTTCTTACAATGAAATAGATTTCAACAAGAGGTATCTCAAACCATGGACTCCCCAAGGCCTTGTGTTCATGTGGAAAGTTATGTTCAGTGTTCGGTGGCTTGGGTTTTTAAATATATAAATATAAAAGGAGCTTAACTCCTTGAATTCTTCCTTCCACTCTCCAGTCTTCAATATCTCTCCATGGTGCTGTTTAAGGAACATGCCAGAACAAAATATGGAATAAAGCAGCAGTTTGTGACTCAAGAGTAATATAAAGCTTGCAGAGCTTTTAGTACCTGAACTAATGCAGTACAGCAGGATATGAATGAAGACACATAGAGATCTGCCTATGTTATGCAGAATAGCAATAATCAAGTACCTGGGAGTGGTGAGGGGCAAATAAGGAGGCTAATGGGAGATGAGGAGAATCTGTAAGATAATGATTGGAGAGAGAAAGAGAGTTAGAAAAAGCAGCTTTGGGACATTAATGCATGGTCCCATATTCCTGATATTGGAGCTTGGAGAACTGTTATGACAAATGCAATCCTAGATCGAATAACCCAAATGATTTTCCTTCGGTTTATTGATTTTAACTAGGGATAAAAATATATTTAACTATAGCTACAGATGCCTCCACCCAAACACTTCAGACCTAGTTGACAGATTTCAGAACATGGGTGTTCTTGTTAAATGGTTGCTATGGAGGGCCTGGCTATTTACAGCATTGATACAATTGTGGATGTGACTGTTCGCAACATACCTACTAACCAGAAGACAAACTGGCTAGGTTGTTTTATGATAATCTAAAAGGCTGTTTGTTTTTCAAATGTATTTTTTATTTTTCTTACAGTGTAGGACCCAGAAATATTTTGTTTTGGCTAATGAAAGTTCTACAGAGAAAAGACTTGCTTTACTAACTGGTGCCAAGGCAGTAAGATACTTCTGCTGATTAAAGGTGTTTTAAAAATATCAGTCATTTATAGTTTGTACTCTGTTCAGTTCTTCGATACATTAGAACATTACTCATGGAGTTTGTTAATACCAAAAGATATACTATTGATCCGCTTTTTCTCACCAACTGTATGTTGTTCTTTTGATAAATCACTGTAATGAGCAGTGAATTTAAACTTAATTCCAGTTTTACATATAGAAATATTTTCTCTGAAAAGCCGCAAACCTTTCAAAAATATGTCATTTAAAATTACAACTAGTTTATCAAGCTGCAAATTTACCAACATGAATTCTATTAATTATTTGTGCTGTATTTGGGTTTTAAAAGTTATTCCACATAAAAAATTAGAGAAAGAGCATAGCTTTCCATGGAGGTTATCCTTCTGACAGCCTTTATAATACATTGATTCAGAATACCTAAGATTGAAACGTAGGTAAAGAAAATGAAAGGATTCTAGGAAATGTACTATTGATTATGCTCCTTACATTTGATAGGAGAAAACTATTTTAAAGTTAAGTGATTAAGGAATTTTTTTAGCAACTAGCAAGCAGATTAATTGATATGCAATTTCTCAACAGATATAATTTCCATCTTTTTGTTTCATACACTCCAGTATCTGGTTGCAAGTAGTGCCAGGAAGGGAAATCAGAAGCCCTCCAAATATTCCTGAACTTGCAACTTCCTTTCTTGGCTATTTTGGCTGTGCTGCTTGGAGCCACAGTTTGAACCCATTTAAAGCAGGCCATCACAAGGTAGTGTCCAAGTATCCAAGTGTGGCCTGCCAATGTTTTTCACTACCACCATTTCCAAGAACATGCTGCCAAATGTCTCCAATATCTCTAAGGCAAAGACTGTCCAATATTGCACTAACGTAATCTAAAAAGGAGGCAACTGATAGAGATATACAAAATTATACTAGAGTGGATAAAGAAGATCAGGATAAGCTATTTTTCTCTTCCCAAAATATTATACTGGCAGTCACCCAATGAAGTTGAATCCTGAAAGAATCAGGACAGACAAAAAGGTTTTTTTTTTTTTTTTTTTTGAGAAAAGAGCTGACGTGGCGATGGTACATCGTGCGATCTCGAAATTCCAAGATCGCAGTTGACACTTTGCTGCTGGACAGTCCATTTGGACCTAAACCATCCCAAAGAGATGGTGACAGGGAAGAGTACGTCTTGCTGATCTCAGGGACACCACAAAGTCCCTGATTGATCCAAGAGGATCTCGTCTTGCCGGCAACACTAAGCACAGCCTCAAGCTGCTGAAGTCGGGACAGCTCTGCAATGGGAGGAAAGCGGAAGGAGAAAGTGTGTCCATCTGGTGAAGAAATCTTATTTTTATAAAAGACTGCCCCAAAAAGATTGAAGTTAAATTAAACTGGTAAAGAAAAGGAAATAAGCCGCAAAATTAAGCATTATTGGACAATGTGTTATCTTTTTTTACTTTATTTTTTTCTATTGATGGAAGTTAAGTGAAAAATTTTTACTTTTTAAAGTAAAAGTATTGGATTTTCTTCTTCTTTTACCTATGGATTAAATCTTTTCCTTTATTTCTACAATACTGGTTGTGATGGATTTTTTCTTTTTCTTTTGTTTCATTTAAGAACTTTGTTTCTTCTAAGCCTGAAACATAAAGAAGATTTAAAAAGAATATAAAGAGGGGAGTAATCTTAGAGAAAAAAGAAGTTACAATACCACTTGGAGGTTGGAGGTTGAGACCTGGAAACATTGTTTTTTTTCCCTTTGATCATTTTGACTTTGCACTTCAAAGGCTTCAGCTTGTTTATAGAGAAGAGCATGGGTTGTTTACACAGGTTCTCTTTGGACTTGTGGGTAGCTGGAAAGAAGTGAAAACAAAGATATGTTTTTAAACTAGAGTGACAATGTTTACTAATTGGAAGGATGGCATGACATCAAAAAGAAACCATAACTTTACAACAGATTATGTTTGGAATTCAAAAATTATTAGAAACAACAGAGAGAATTGAGAAGAGATGGGCATATATTGAAAATATAAATTGTAATGTGTAAAACCTGATGGAAAAATGGAAGATATCCAGCAAATGGAAAAAGTGGAGTCCTAAAAACCCAAGGGAAAAATGAACAAAGAGGCTAGATAACTGTGGATATTGACAGTGAACTGAGTGTGGTTGGAGATGGAAAGAGTGGAACAAGGAAAGAGAAGATAGATGGAAAGGTGCTTTATTCCAGATTTCAAGGTATAGAAGAAGAAAAAAGAGAAGAATTGATGGACTTAAGGAGAGAAACTTTGACAAAAACACTACTGATAACCAAAGATAAAC
Organism: Natrix helvetica; assembly: GCF_964273705.1. Classification (NCBI taxonomy): domain Eukaryota; kingdom Metazoa; phylum Chordata; class Lepidosauria; order Squamata; family Natricidae; genus Natrix; species Natrix helvetica. Next base: position 261,804,975 of record NC_138548.1, read on the forward strand.
TGATTAAAGAAGCTGAGGGAGGGTTTCGAGATTTTACAAGATATGTAACAAACAACAAGTTGCGAAGATAAGTCCAAACAAATGTGATTAAGGAAATAACCAGAACACTAATTCCACAAATGGCAAAAGAAATAGGACTACACTATTACTGGAAAGACACAGGTTGAGATATGAAAATTAATAATAAAACACTAGTTAAATTCAGTTAAAATTAGATCATTATGTTAAAAATGTAGTGATAATGGATAAAGTTAGATAAATAATTGATAATGATAACAATGTATACATATGTATTGGTTTGATAAGAGGACATTTGGTATAAATTTTAAATGGTGAAAAAAGGGGAAAAAGTAATAATAATAATAATAATAATAATAATAATAATAATAATAATAATAATAATAATAATAATAATAATAATAATAATAATAATAATAATAATAATAAAAAATTTATTTCTTAGCCGCACCCTCTCCCGAAGGACTCGGGGCGGCGTACAATAAAACACATAAAAAACAATATGGACAAGTAATTTAAACATAGTCAAACTATTGTTAAATAAATGACTGATAATGATAACAATGTAATAATTTGTATTGACATGATAAAAGGGAAATTGGATATAAATTGTAAACAATGATTAAGAAAAGAGGTCTAAAAATTTTGTTATTAAACATTATTAATTTTTATTTTGAATGTGTTATAATGGTATAATGTGGTTGGATGATATTGAAAATAGATAAGGGAATGCCATTATGTGGTTTTGTTTTAAATTTTGGAATGTTTGTTATAAAGGGATGTTAAAACAACTATAGTCATAATGAAGGATGAGGTATGATGATAGCAATATATATATAAATATATTTGATGTAAAATATATAACTTGATATGAGTCATAGGTGATGGCTGTGCAAAGGATGCACAAATGTTCTTTGTAACCAATTGACACACTTTTTACAATTTGTAATGGAAGATGATTTTAAGGTGCTTGTGTTTATTCAAAAAATAAAAATAAAATTATATAAAAAGGATTTTTTTTAACACATGTTATTCAACTTTGGAATTTGCTTCCATGAATTGTGATGCTGTATATCAGTTCAGCTGGCTACAAAAACATGGTTGGACCAATCCATGGAGTGATGAGGATCAGTGTCTATTAGCCCCAATGGCTGTGGAACTAGCCACCTGCTGGGAGACCACTATATTTCTTTGTGCAGTTGGTTAGCCACAGTGAGAGCATATTGGTGGATTAGATGTTCTAGATCCAGAAGAGTGACTTATAAATTGAATTTCAGTCTCCTGTAATGAGAAGCAATCTAGTCTTCTATATGTACTAATATTTGAAAATGTTACTTCCCGGCAGGCTCATTATATTTGAATCAGTTAGAACAATACATTCCAAGCTTATACTGCTGATTTTTATTGGCATGTGTAAACAATGTGTGTTCACACCTAGCTATATAAACATACCAAACTAATATATTAATTTAGCAGAACATCAATTATTAAATGTAATGATAGCATCCACTTTCCCACAGTTCAGGCATCTTCTTAATAAAAACTGCCATCTGTGCTCTCAGAAGGGAGGGAGCCACTGGCCTTCATTGCCAATTGGCTGAAACCTCCTATTGATACCAACTGGGAGAAACATCTGCTACTCCACCTGGAAGAGCATTGATGGCAATCTGCTGCCTTAAACAATCGGCAATGGGAAAACTATGCTTAATAATTACACAATCACTGCTTCCAACCCACTATCTATCTGAAATTAGCACTTTGATAAGTTATTTAATAAATAATCCTCTGGTGGTAATTGCAGTCAACCTTAGCAAACAATGGAGTGCAAATATCAAAATGTGCAATTACTATTTAAAATAAGTATTTAGGGAAACTTAGATCAAGTGCGTTTCAAGGTGTTGACTATCATCTTTAAAGCACTCCATGGCACAGGACCTAGGTATTTGCGGGATCGCATCCTGCCCCATACATCCCTTTGGCCGATCCGCTCTCACAGAGAGGGACTCCTCTGGGTGCCGTCCACTATGCTATGCCAGCGGGCGACGCCCAGGAGTAGGGCCTTCTCTGTGATGGGCCCGACCCTCTGGAATGACCTCCCCCTGGATATCAGAACTACCACCGACCTCCGCTCCTTCCGTAAGAAGCTTAAAACCCACCTGTTCAATTTAGCCGGCCTGGCCTAATACCAATTTTAGTCCCTCTAGCCTGTATTTTTAAATTTTTAGGAGTATGTTTTTTAGTTGATTTTAACTTTTATTATTCTGTACAGTTGAATTTAGGTTTAATTCGCTTTTAAGGGAATATATTAAGGGTATTTATCTTTTGTATCTGTTTTTAATGAGATGCCTGTACACCGCCCCGAGTCCCTTCGGGGACAGGGGGTGGCCTATAAATTTTGAAAAATAAATAAATAAATAAATAAATAAATAAATAAATAAATAAATAAATAAATAAGAGCCATGGTGGGGCAGTGGTTAGAATCCAGTATTGCAGGCTAACTCAGTGCTCACTCTAGGAGTTCAGTTCTGGGTGGCTCAGCATTGACTCAGCCTTCTATCCTTCTGCGGTTGGTAAAATGAGGACCCAGATTGTTGGGAACAATATGCTGACTCTGTAAACTGTTCAGAAAGGGCTGTAAAGCACTAGAAAGTGGTATATAAGTCTAAGTGCCACTGCTACTGCTAATTGAGCAGGAGTAGACGCACCAAACAGATCAGTCCCCAAGGCCAGTTTTTTTTTCAATGTGAATAAAGTTTGTCATTAAAAAAAACTTTAACAAATATTGGGTCCCTATGGAAAATGAAATCCTGAATGTTAAGCCCACACTCAAATATATCTCAGATGAAATCTATATTGTTTGAATTTGAAGGACAGTTCCAAGAAGTGTTTTTTTTAATTTAATAATATAATCTCCAAATCTTATGGAGAAATTGAATACCGTTGCACCATTGAACCATTGCAATCCACTATTTTCCATCCAATTCCCAATGGATTGTGTAGCAGCTTTATTTCAGCAAACTTGATAAGGCCACAGACTTCTGATTCCCATGTTAAGGTATCTTTGACTATCTATAAATAAATGTTTCTCAGAGGTTTGAGGCTGTATGAGGTTGACATTATTTTCTATGATATGCAATTTCATTATTATTTTTTCCTTACAAGACTCTTTACTCATTGAAGTTTTGCTTGCTTTTGGAGCATCACAAAATTGTTAGATGGTGTTTATGGAACAGAAAATGGTTGGATGTGTTTTTTTATGCAAAATGATTGCTTCATCGTTTCAAAATTCTGAATAAATAATTGGTAAAAGTTCTTCTACATATTATTATGCTTAAAAAAATCCAAACAGATAATTTCTAGGGACAGGTGGACTTTATTTGATTTTTTGATTTGATAATTACAGTTGATTATATGCTTGCTTGATCAATCAATTAGATTTTTGTTATCCCACCTTTATTATTTTATCAGTAACTCAAGGTGGCAAACATTCCATCACTCTGAGTTTGGTAAAATGAGGCCCAGATTGTTGGGGGCAATATGCTGACTCTGTAAACTGCCCAGAAAGGACTAGGAAGTGGTATACAAGTCTAAATGCTATTGCTTCTGCTAATTGAGCAGGAGTAGACACACAAAACCCATCTTTATTACCAACTCATTTTTATTATTTTATCAGTATTCAGAATAATAGAGTTGGAAGAGTCTTCTAGGCATCTTCTAGTCCAACACCCTGCTCAAGCTGGAAACCTTATAGCATTTCTGAAAAATGGTTGTCCAATCTCTTTTTAAAAACCTTCAGTTTTGGAGCACCCACAACTTCTGGAGGCCAAGTCGTTCCACTGATTCCACTCCTTCAGTTTTCTATTTTCCCCTCAAAACACAACCCTGTGAGGCGAATTGGGCTGCGAAAAAGTGACTGGTCCAAAGTCACCCAATGGTTTCTCATGTTTAAGATGAGACTAAAAAGTGCAGTCTCCTGGTTTGAGGCCAGCATCTTTACCACGATACAAACTGGACATATATCATGAGAAATAAATGCCACTGACTTTAGTAACATTTACTGATAGTTAACAGTGATATCCTAGAATGAATCATGGATGTGAGAGAATGCTGAACAAGTGGGTTATCTTTTGGGGGCTAAGCAAACATTCCAACTGAGCATAACACAGATCAGAAGTCTGGCATGTTTAATCTTTGAAATCTTACTAAACAACACTTAATCATCCTAGTGAATAGTAAAGGGTGATTAACTACAGCTTTTCTAATTCAATATACAGCAACAAAACTGAATTTCAAACACTATATTGAACACATGTATACATTGCTTAACTAATGCATTCAGCATTTGTCTGTATATGCTTTTTTAATGGGATCTTAAGACGAGCACAGAAAATAAATAAATAATTGAACAAATATCTAATCAAAATTTTTAGAAGTTAAAGCAAGGTGACCTGAAAATGGTTGGGCATTTCCAGGAACAGCTTCATAAGGATATGCAATAGAAATAAAAATATCATGCAGTGCACTGATAATTGAAACAGCTGAAATATGTGGCAGTGAAAATTGCCTTCAGGTAAGAAGGGTAATCAGTGATTGTAAGGCCTATTGTGGGGGTTCAACAAAATCTTATATAAAAGCTTAAAATTAATTAATTGGATATTTTCCTGTAAAATTAAGCATACAGAACTTGTTTTGTTAGCCTAACATCCTGGTGCATCTCATATATAATGACTTCTGTATCTTCTTAAATTGGCTGCTTAGCCTGCAAAAAGTTTATAATGTAAGGATATTTGGTAACAACATGCTTAGTACTAGAAATTATCTGTGGCCATTTTTTGGATTGAACAATATTTTAATTTAATTGTCCTAACCCATATGTTACATGAAACAATAGGTCTAGGTGTTGCAAGTAACACTTCTAGCAGAGAAACGAAGATTTTTTAAAAAATCTAACATTCATAAATCAACAACTTAGTGTCTAATCTACTCCATCAATGAGTTGAATCCTGAATCAGAATAACAGAATAACAAGAGTTGAAATGGAACTTGCAGCAATAGTAAGAAGAAATAATAGAATTAAAGTAATAGAATATGTCATAAAGAATCTGCTATATTTGTCCCCCCCCCCCCGAAATCCATTGAACTGCAAAATCATAAAATTGCAATGTTTAATGAAGAAGCTGGATGCAAGACAGCAAGTTGAAAGTTTTGTGGTTGAGTTGTGTGCAGAAGTGATTTGTGTTAAGTTTCTTAGTTGAGGCATCTTCAATTCAGGTCTGAGGCAATTGCTTCAATGCAGAATCAGTTTCCTCAGACCTGAGGCAAAATATTCCTTATCTAGTGAGCAGGCACAATGCTTCCAACATATCCAAATGATTAGGTTACCTAAAGTTGCCATAGGTAACTAGAAAAGAGTGCTGTAAATCCAGATGCTCAGCAATTAGGATTTACAAGAAAGTTTTTGCTTTCTTTTGGGATCGTGCTTAATTTAGTCAGATGAAGCAACATGTTGTAATATGGCAGCCTTTTCAAGACCGAACTGGCATTTGCTTTTGTAATGAAATCTCTCAAAAATTGCTGTTACTACACCATAGACTTTTCAACAGTTGCTGTATAGACAAAAAACATAAATCAGACAATATTCGGATCTTCCTAAAGGACAGGATCCTTTGCCTCCTGATAATTCTCAAGTCATTTGAGAATCCAAAAAAAAAAAAAAAAAAAAGAGAAGCTAAAAAAGCCACAGTGTATCTGATTGAGCTTCTGATGCCAGTTCTTTTTGCCAAAAGCTTCTGGTGGCATCTAACTCAACAAAAATCAATGCACTTTTAATCACAGGCCAAATATTATCTATTGTTGGCACCATAGTCTTTAGCGGGATAAAATGACATGTTTTCATTAGTACCTTTTTTTGGCATAATCAACAATCTCAGTATCCAGTTTGTATGTTAATATACTTGTTGCATACTATCATTCTCCTATGTTCTGTTTAACTCAGTGCTCACAATCTCTTTCTATTCAAAATTGAAAAAAAAATACATTCATATTATCGTCACTCTCTACTATCCAAATCACTTTTAAAAACCCAGTCTTTGGATGTGCTCATTTTTTGGTTTTCTTGTAACAAACTCTGCTTTTCCCAGAACATAGTTTCCGAAGTCACTTTTTCTCCATCTTTGGCTGACCTTTTCATCACCTTCTGTTGATGAACATGATGAACGGATCTGTCTAAAAAGATGCTCCTCACTGCTGCCATTAGGCAATTTTCTTTTTTGAGATTTTTATATCATCTGGCCATGGTGAGTGACTGTTTTATCCAATGTCAGATCCTCCTGCTGTAGATATTTATCACATAGTGTTTTGAGACCATTTAATTCTCTTTTTGGCATCTCCATCATCACCCGATTCAGCTAATTTCTCAAGTACATTAACCTACACATGCACAGATTCATTAAGGGCTTGTATGCTATGTTCCCTCGCAACATCAACGAAAGGAGGAAACTTTTATCCAAAGCAGCTTTAAGTTATGGAAATGGATGTTTTTCTCTTGGTAATGGGACAAAACTCCCATTGCACCAGAGCTCCCAGCTGAGGATTACCTGTACATGCTGTTAGCTGAGTATGCATATGCTACTTTATCGTGTTTCCATGGATATTTCTTCATCTAAAATAATAAATTCATACATAAACATGTACACAAAATAATAAATAAATACATAACATTTAAAAAATGAAGTACCCCAATAAACTAGACCAATTTTCATTCTTGCAAAATTCCTGACTTAAGGCATAGTGCTCCCACAAGGAACATAAAAGGTTTTTAGTTTTTATTCATGGTATATGGCTGCTTTTGTTATTAGCCCAGGAACATTGCTTTAACATTTTTATAGAACCATAGAACAGAATAACATGGTAAGAAAGGCAAATAGCCAAATGCAAGCAGTTTCGTAGCTTACTTGGGAAAGACAACTAAATGATAAGTAGTATATTAAACAAAGCCCAGTAGTGTATAAATGATCAGAGTGTGCGCAGTAACAAAAATATTGTCTTAGCATTGGGAGATAACATTTGTGTTCTGGTCCATCACGGTCGTTACAGTTTGGCAGTCTGCCTTGCATTAGTTCAAACACAACTAAAATCACTTTTCCCACCATTTTTCTTTAATTAGGAAGCTAATTAATGAATATGGATTATTAACACTTCAAGTGCTTGCAGTAAAAAAGGCTCTGGTTCCTATTTTCTGATTATTCTGAAACATAGGAACAGCACAGAACTTTTTAAAGCTATCCCAAATGTTCAAATGAATTGCAAGCATTTATCTGTGTTCAGGAACCTCACTCTAAAAATTAGGCAGAGCTAAGAGACAGAAGTGGTGGGACCAAAGCAAGCACTACACTTGAACAGTGGTGGGATCCAGCCAGTTCACACCTATTCAGGAGAACCAGTTGTTAACTTTCCAAGCATTTCGGAGAACCGGTTGTTGGAAGAAATCTCATTTTGTTTTTTTCCACTTTACAGGGCTAATCCTGTAAGGAAGGCAGGAAGGAAACATTCTGGTGTTGTTTCTGGCCTAATCTTTATTGCCCTGCTTACAGAAACTGCCTCTCTGGTTAACCCTTGTTACCAGTGGTGGGTCCTGGATCCCGGTGCAACGGGGCCTGGTGTCCACCACATGAATGTGTGCAGTATGCGCGCGCATGCACAGTGCATGAATGCATACTTACCATCTGTGATGCTCTGTGACACCTCTGCAATGCTCCAGCTGCTTGGCGGAGCATTGCATAGGCGCCGTACGCTCCGTGTGTGTGTGCGGAAGCCCCGAAGAGCTCAAATACAGGTAAGGATGGCGGGTGGGCAGGTGGTCCCTCCAGAGCACCATACCGGAATGGTACCCAGTGCTCCCGACAGGCACCAGTACGCCTGTACCAGGGTCTACCAGTCATAACCCACCACTGCTTATTACATTGTAACAGCTAAGATGAAGCACCCATCGACCTGAGTGACATTGAATTGGCCATGCCCACGCAGTCACATGACTACGAAGCCACTCCTACCCAGCTGGTCATTAGTGCTGATAACCGGTTGTTAAATTATTTAAATCCCACCATTGCTTGATTAGATGTATATTTAACAACCATAATTGACAATAATTAAACTTACTGAAATAAAGTCATTCTAATGGGTTAACTGAATGTCATCAGTTGATTTCTTTCCATATATTTACATTTATCCCCTTGGATAAAATATTGGAAATATTGGAAAAAATAGTTCGCAGAAGTTTAGCACGATTGTCCTCAAAGGTTTGGGAAGCCATATTTGATCCTTTTATTTAAATTCTAGGTCTTCTGATCTTTTCTCCTCGTAGAGTTTGCAAATCAAAAATTGGAAATGGACATGATTGAATCAAAGAATCCATGGTTATAACTATATTATTAATATGTTGTTTAGCCTTTTGCCAATTGTTCGCTGAATAATTTATTTTGCTATGCTCATTTCAAAATAAAATAAATCAGAGATATGCAGAAGTAGGAAAACTTTAGGAAGGAACCATTCAATCAACATCTAGTGTAGACCTTGGGTTAAATTAAACACATTAAATGGTCATTTAACTTTTTCCCCGTTCCTTGGCTTTTTCAAATTTACTTACATGGTGTTTAGCAGTCCAAAAATGACTGCTAGTGCCTTTCACCCTGCAATGTACTTCTTAAGAGTGTTAAGGAGAAATAATAAGGTATCTGAATATATCCAATGTATATATTTGTCTCTCTGTGTTATGTATATTGGGTAGCAACTGATGCTCAGAGCAATAAACAATAAACCTGTACAATAATCTCAAGAGTAAATCCCATTGAACCTTATAATTGGGAATGATTTCTTACACATAATCTGGATCCTGCAATGCACCCATTTGCCTTTGCTTTCATATTAGTTTCATATTCATTAATGTTAAATGAGCTAAATCTGCACAGAATGAGGACTGAGGAAGCTGCAAGTGTCATGACTGGCAAGCCTTGTTTAGGCTCTTTCCTAACACTTGATAACTATTTCAGGATGAGAGAGTTTGTTGATAATGCCCCAAAACTATGTAAAAGGTTTTCTGCCCTTGGGTTTCCTTGTGTATTTAATGCCTCCCCTTATCTGTCACATTAAAATGTGCTGTTTAGACCAGGAAATCAACTCCACAGGAAAACTGCTTTGATTGGCAGCATTTTACAAATCAGATTGTGCCGCCCTTCCTTACCCTTCTTAAACTTCAGATAATTGAATTAATTTCAATTATCTATTTAAAAATGTTCTTCTTAATCTTCTTCTTAATGTTCTAACCAATGTGTTTTTAAATATCCGAATGGGGTTTGTTTTCTCTGCAGCCTCCTTGGCTTCCAAGTTCCTCTTACAATTAAAATATAAGAAGCTGCAGACTATTGCAGTGACGTTTATGGCCTTTTGGGCACCTTGTATAATACAAAGTGAAAGCAAGAAATCCATGTTCTTTTTGCAGAGTTATCCTCTTTCGAAAAAATAAAACAGGAAGCCATTTTTGTTCCAGTATGTTCAATGAGAACAGACGGGGGAAAATGATATTTTTAACACAATATAAATGAGAAATCTGCCAGCTGCCTAACCCAAAGCTCAAAAGAGATTAGGGAGAAACTATAAATGATGCATCCAAACTTTTTTGTGTGCCAAAGGCCATATTTGCCCTTTGAATAGGATGTACCAAAGGTACAAGGGCCACATTTCAAAAGATAGCGAGGAGCAGGTCCAAAACTAAATTTGATGTCATTTTTATTTCATGAATTAATATGATTAGCATGCTTATATTTAACACATTAAATACACATTAAACATATGTGCATTTAATACCTTCCCTCATCTGTCACATTAAAATGTGCAATTTAGACCAGACTAGGAAATCAACTCCATAGGAAGAGTAAAAGTGCTTTGATTGACAGCATTTTGCAAATCAGATTGTGCTGCCCTTGCTTCTCTTTCTTATACTTCAGTAAATTAGCTAGTGTCAGTCTCAGCTGCTTCTGAATATTATTCTATTAGCCTGGACTTTAAAAAAAAAATTTAGTCCCTTTTGCCTAAGTAATAGTTCCTGCACCTCCGTCAAAGTCATCTTCCTTACTCTGTCTATATTCTGAGGACTGTACTTAAACTTCTATATGTGGTCCATGAACTTAAGTTGTGTACTCCTGACTTAAAACAACATTGTTAGAGGATATAACATTTTCTTATCTGTCAGGATATCGCAGGAATGATGCTTCAACATCCTACATGATGCTAGAGATGGGATTTTACAACTCACCCTATTTTTTGACTATGAACTGGAGGGAGGGGATCGTGTGTCTCTAGATGTACTCAATCAAACCTTAAAAAGTGAATAGTATTTTCTTTAATGAATAGGAAGCAATATATGAAAATGGATAGCATAGAATCTGGCACTCCAATAATTTCTACTTTGGTAACACAGAATGGATATAGAATGGATATTTTTTCTAACCATAATCTTTTTCCCCCTTTGAAATATCTAAAAGTAGAAACACTGAAGGAAACTAGTCATTTGACTACATATATTTAGTCTTCTCCAGCTGCTTGAAATGCTGATGGGATTCAAGTTCTTCTGAATTTTGGCTTAGGCTTGCAGATCTTTCTTAGCAACAGTTGCTATGCAAAAATATTCAGATAGCTTCTTGTAGATTTGATGATATTTTTAATTTAAAAAATCTGCACATTTAGACAGTTTTGAAAGTTATATTATGCTAGTTTTAGCAACCTAACATTAAACTATCAGTATTTGCTTTTCTCAAGGACTTTGGATGAGCAAGATTATGTAGTGATCTCAATATCCTACTTTTCATGTGATTGCAAGTAGTGATGAAAAAGCATTTCCTCCAATGTCTCTCTGCACTTCTGTCAAATGCAGCATTTTCTCTAATGTTATGTTATTATGAATGGGGAAGGAACTTATGCATGGAAGAATTGGATACTTCACAATTTTTTCTGGTGATGAATAGATTAGGCCTCCTTTCTTTAAGGATAAACTCACTAAACTTGATTCCATCTTGATTGAAGTTCTAAGACAGGTTATATTTTTGATCCTTGTCTTCCTTGGCTGTAAACAAGTAGCAAAAGAACTTGAAGAATGAACTGAAAATCTCTTTTTTTTCCTTGTGAATCATTTTTGTATCAGTATCCTTAACTAGTGGTCTATTTAGTCCTGGAATAAGGGCAGAAACTAGTGCTGAATTATCATATTAGTTTCTTACACATGGTCTGGGATAGAGTTGATCAATGCTGCATCCTTTTGAATAAAATTATTATTCTGGAATTCTCCAAATGCTTAGTGTTACAACATTTTTAGAAAATACTAGGTTGTTTATTCCTGATTCATTTCTATCTAATTTTAGATATCTCCAAAATATACTGGTTTGCTTTCATAGAGATGACAAATGATTTTAATACTAAGATAGCTTCCTATATTAGTTCTAAAAGTTGCATACTGAAGGCATAGTTGTTCTCTATTTTCCTACTGAATGAGTTTCAGAAATAGATGGTAGATGTTACTAGTGATTGTGATAATGCTAAGGATCAGTAGCTTTTGACTTATTCATCTTATTCTCCAACTTCTATTTATAGTCAGTTAGTGATAGGAGATATTAAATGCCCTGTCTATGTTTGTGATTGAATATAGTGGGATTTGGAAGATGAAATGGCTTATAACCTAAATCAAGTATAGGTTGTATAATTGAACTAAACAATATAGTTCAATATATAGTTGAATAGATTGTACTGTTGAATGAACAATTGTTGCAGGAACTGGATATGTCTAGTCTAGTGAAAAGAAGGACTAGAGGTGATAGCAGTGTTCTGATATTTGAAGGGCGTCCACAAAGAAGATAGGGTCAACCTATTTCCCAAAGCAGCAGAAGGTAGGACAAGAAGCAATTATGGAAACTAAACAAGGAGAGAAGCAACCTAGAACTAAGGAGAAAGTTTCTAACAGTGACAACAATTAACCTGTGAAATGGCTTGCATCAAAAGGTGTGGTGCTGTATCATTGGAGGCTTTTAAGAAGAGACTAGACAATCACTTGTCTGAAATAGTATAAGGTTGAAAAAAGGGGTTGGACTAGAAGATTCCAAACTCCTTTCCAACTTTGTTATTCTGAACTGGTAGTTTAACAGAAGTCCTGGCCTTTTATAGCAAGGATATAAGTATGCAGCTTTTTCTGAGTGGATTTTTCCTAAAAGAGGAAAGGGCATCACTGATTTAAATAGGCATATGATGTGCCAATTTTTATTTACTTGAAAATTGATTGCACTTTGGTTTATATAAACAAGAGCAAACTGCCTTAAAATAATGTCTCTTTCCTCTTAAGAATTCCTCATAATTTAAAATTCATAAAAATGGATTTCATAATCTCATGCATATATGTGTATTAAATTTGCACCTTATTAAAAGTTCACATTAGACCACTCACAATAGTATATGTAAAACTAAATTAGTACACAGAGTAAGTTAAGGAAGAGTCCAGAAAAACACAAAGAATGTACAATGAGATGAATATAAAATTAGAAAGTAAATTATTAAAATCTACATTATAGGAAAAGAGCTGAAAATTGAATTTTTGATAAAATAAGAGAGAAAAGGGAGAGGGAGAGAGGGGAGAGAGAAAGAAAGAAAGAAATGGATTTATAGAAAATGAATGAGATGTAGGAATAAAAATTGGTTGAAAGAATTCCCCCACCCTCCCAAATATTATCTCTGGAGATTCCATATTAAAATTGTTCCCTACAATTAGAAGGAGTCATCAATTCTCCTTTCCTTTTACCCACCCCTGAAAGTTAAATTAGGTTACCCATTCCAACATAATCTGGCACACTGTTAATCTTTCTGTGACTTTTTCAAGGACTACATTATTACAGAAAAGACATCACGGAATCTTGCTAGAATAACCTCATTTCTAGTGTGGTTGTATGATTACCATCAGAAATCATATTTCAAAAATGTTATATACTGTAGAGTTATAAAATGTTGTTATGCTTTAGTCCTTCATTCATTCCCTGGTCTTTATAAATTTTGTTTATGAATGCTCATTCAAAAAAATAGATTGACTTCCTATTACAAAAACAAACTGGGCTTTTAAAATATTTTCTTGATTTTGAAAAACTGAATTTTATACATGTTCACCAGTAGAAAAAACATTAAATATTTAGCAGACTGTATGAACCTTCAAATTTATTATTATGATATTAATATTAATATCAACTTGAAAGACGTATATGGAATTTGAGAACTGCAGCCTATGGTGATAAAAATCTTTCACATTGAGCTGGCCCTCACAGAAAGAGCTCTTACTAATAAACACAACGGCAATTAAAATATAGGTCTTAGATTGTGATGGCCTTCTAGGCCTTTAAAAATTAAATGAATGTAATTGGAAATCCTTTTAAATATATTTGGCAACAAGAAAATTCCTTCCTTCCTTCCTTCCTTCCTTCCTTCCTACCTTCCTTCCTTCCTTCCTTCCTTCCTTCCTTCCTTCCTTCCTTCCTTCCTTCCTTCCTTCTTTGGCAAAGAATCCAATATTATAGAAAAAGGCCTTGGCAGCAGAAGTTTAGAATATATTTCTTTGCCCATCAAAGAATGGCTAAGGGCAAGTAAGAGTTTCAGCAGAAAAGAATTAGATACAGAGTGTTCTTTTTAAACGAAAAACAACGATGTGCTGGAAGGTTGTCAATATTGCTTAATTTGCAGAAGAAAAAAATAAATGTTGGGGTTTAAGTCTCTCTGGCAATTCTCTAACCTGAACACTCTTTTTTTTCTTTCCTGATACACCTTGACATTTCTGGCTGTGATCTAATACTGGATTAAATGCATCTATTGATTGAGCTTGAATATATTTTTACATGCTTAATTGTGTATTGGATTGTGATCTTGTAGTTAGTAATGTTGCTGAGATTCATAATCACCTGATTTAGAACAGAAAACAGTCCAAGTCGCAATGTCAGCATATGTAACTTCTTAATGAACAGTGCAGAATAAGTATTTCCCTCTAAATATGTCTCTAACATTGTAATATACAATGCACTATATTATGGTTTGCCATGAAGATCACGTTCATGATTTTCTTGACTTACTTACTTCCTCCTTCTCTCTCTCTCTCTCTCTCTCTCTCTCTCTCTCTGGAATCTTTTATTTTTTCTGTCCAATAGTGACCCTCTGGGGTAGGTTTGCTAACTAGCCCAAAACTATCTAGTAAACTTCTATGGTTGAAAGTAATCTTGAATCTAGGTCACCCCAGCCCTAGTCCAGCAACCTAACCACAATATTACACTGGAGGACATAACAGGAAATACAATTTAATTTAATAAACCAGTAAAGAAATGTAATTTGAGATGTGTGTATTTTATGTGGCACTGCAAGCAAGTATAGGAGTTAAATCTGCAGTGCTTGGTCATATTGACTGCTTTTTTAAAAAACTCAGCAAAATGATTAGTATTCTGAACTTGGATGCTGCATAAAGTCCTTACATCTGAAATGAAGAGGATGTTTCATATGTCTTCCTGGTCAGGTCTGAAACTCAACTTGATTTCCAAAGCTCAAAGGACCAGAATGACAGCTGGCTTATGGGGAAAAAAAATCAGACCTATTTTAATTTGTCCTACCATGCTCTTCTTGTATCTTAGCACTGCATTAATAATAATTTATTATCTGTGCATCATGATGCCTCTCACCATAATTTGATATTTTTGTGATATTATTCATATATTATTGATGAGGATCAACCTCATGCGGTTTGGTATTGGAAAAAGAGAAGGAAGGAAAGAGAAAAACAATCCAGTGTATCTCCTGCTAATTTTCAAAAGAATTTTTTTTCTCTCTTTACATCCATGACATATTCCTTTGTGGCAGAAGTTCCTCAGTGACAACACAAAACATCCTTCCCCATCATGCTTTCCAAGGTATACTTACTTCGTAGACTGAATAGACTTTGTTAGTTATATTCACCAGTGGTATTCAGCTGGTTCTCTCCGGTTCAGACGAACTGATAGCAATGGCTGCAGGAAGCTCCATCCACCCGTCCCGACATAATGCATGAGCATTGCTCATGCACGCTCACATTTGCAAACCAATAGGGAAGGTAAGTGAATCCCACTGCTGATATTCACACATCATAGGAATCAATATATATCATTGTAAGTAGGAGAGGGGTTGAATCAAAGCACACCGCTCTTTTTGTCATGTTCCGATTTAATCCGATTTAATTACCTTCACAGAAGATGAAAAGGTTAATTCTTTCTGAAGGTTTACTTTCAAGGGCTCTCAACATAATTTACAATAGAGGGGAAGCAACCTGGTCAAAACACACAAGGGACTAAAGTAGCTATAAGGTGTAAAGTAGAATAAGAAAAATAAAAGATGTCTCCTTCCTCAAGGTCATAATAAATATTGCAAGTGAATCTATCTGGCTCAGTTGGATAGGAATACAAGCTTTTGGCCTAATAAAACTGGGACTAATAGTATGTAATATTAGTATGTAATATTAGTAGGAATAACATTCAATTATATATTAATTAAGGTGGCTCAGGGGCTAAGATGCTGACCTTGTGGATCAGAAAGGTCAGCAGTTCCGTGATTCGAATCTTTAGCACCACATAAAGGATTGAGCTCCTGTTAATTGTCCCAGATTCTTCCAAACTAGCAGTTCGAAAGCATGTAAAGATGCAAGTATAAAAATAGGAACCACCTTTGGTGGGAAGGTAACAGCCTTCTATGTGCCTTTGGCTTTTAGTCATGCTGGTCACATGACCACGGAGACGTCTTCAGACTGTGCTGGCTCTTTGGGTTTGAAACACTGCCCCCTAGAGTCAGGAATGACTACCAATTATTCTCGCACATATCTGCTAGTCATTTACCTATACCTATATATTTACACACAGAGACCAAAAATATAAATAAATGAATAACATCAACATTTAATAATATAATTAATAGGAAAATAATAATATTGGAATACTGGATTGGACTCACACAGAACTGATTGCCCTGGATAGGAGGTCTAAAAAATAATGACAATGCTCTTCATCCTTGCATTAATGTTGACAGACTCTTCCTACCAAGGACTTTTGAAGGTGGGCATGGAATGTTGCAAGTATATCAGACACCTGTAGAAGAATGCAGTGCATAAGAAGATTATCTGAAGAACAGTGAAGAAGATGTACACCATGAAGGCTTACTGAATACCAGACAGAACAAAGTGGCCTAAAAGAAAGACCAAATGAAAAACAGGAAAAAAAATAGAAATAGATATGAAAAAGCAAAGTATTACATGACCAGTGCATTAAACAAACAGATAACAACATGGCCTGGCATCAGCTAAGAGCCAGAAAGTAGAAGAAAGAGACAGGAGCTAATTCTGGCTGCACAAGACCAAACCTTAAGAACAAATGCACACAGTACTAGAATTGAAAAGATAGCAACAGACAGCAAATGCCATTTCTGCAAAAAGGCTGAAGAAATAGTGGACCACCTGGTTAGTTGCTACAAGAAGATTGCACAGACCGATTACAAGCAGCAACATGACAAAATAACAACAATGGTGCATTAGAATATCTTCAAGATGTACCATTTTCCTGCAAGAAAGCACTGCTGGGACTACAAAATAGATGAAGTAATAGAAAATGAAGAAGCTAAAGTGCTCTGGGACTTTAGAATTCAAACAGACAAGCACCTGCCACACAACACACCAGATTTAATAATTGTTGATAAAAAAGACAAAAGAGCCTGAATAATAGATGTGGCAATACCTGAAGAAGAGAAGAAAAAGAAATGAAGAAAATCATAAAATACAAAGACTTTCAAGTTAAAAATAGAACAACTGTATCAAAAGAAAGCAAAAATAGTACTAGTACTGGTATGTGATTTAGGAGCAATCCTTAAACATCTGGAGTACCACTTTAACCCTATTGGCATTGACAAAATCACCATCAGTCAATTACAAAAGCAGCTTTACTTGGAACAATTTGATTGCTAGGATCATATCTTTAATGCCATCAATAACATCTGCCTCTCCCAGGTCCTTGGGAAAAACTTGATAGGTGGATAAATATGCTAAATCAAGTCTAAACATCTGATTGACCATGTGATCCACAATAAAAACAATAACAATAACAATAATGATGTCAGTGATGATGATGATGATGATGTCACCGTAAGAATAGGAATAAGACCATTTGACCAGTTTATCATACCATTAATTAGAGGGTGTCTTATTTTCCCTATAAGAATAGGTCTGCCTTGTCCCACCAATTTTATCTTTCTGGTTCTAGGAATAAATAAAACTCTAATAAAGGAACTATTGAGGAGGATACTCCCTTATCAAGAGGCTTTTAAGACCCAACTGCTATATATAAACAGGGAGCAGACCATATTCCCTTTCACTGATGATGTTACCAAGCCTGGCAATGAAATGTCTCCAAGCAAACTATCAGTTTCAGGGGGATCTGAGAATCCAACAATTCAACCAGTGGTGGATTCAAAGTTTTTTATTATCAGTTCTATGGGTGTGGTTGGTGGACGTGGCAGGGGAAGGATACTGTAAAATCTCCATTCCCTCCCCTCTCTAGGGGAAGTTTACTGCATAATCCCCTTTCCCTTCTGATCAGCTGGGACTCAGGAGGCAGAGAATAGATGGGGGTGGGGTCGGTCAGAGGTGACATTTACCAGTTCTCAGAACTACTCAAAGTTTCCCTACTGATTCTCCAGAACTGGTCAGAACCTGCTGAATACCACCTCTGAATTCAATCCTGAACTATATATTCTCTTCTATCAGAGTGACCTGTTGGCATAGTATGCAAAATAATTATGTGCAAGAGTGATTTTTGGCATCATTGTATTTGATTAAATTAACTTCTGTAAATATATGGTGGTGTCAAGAATAACCTTAGCAGGCAAGAATGCACAGGGCTTGAACCGAGGAGCATGAAAGAGGGCCAGAACCTGTAGGAAAGGTTGAAAGGAAGTTAAATGCTACATCCTGAAATGGGAAAAGCAGGATGGCGAAATGGAATGACAGATGAATAAAACAACCCAAGCTTCCTGGCATGCGTATGGGGATTAAAGTGTAATGGGGAAGAGAAGGTGTCCAAAAGATTACATCTCATCATGCTAGAAATCTTGAAGGCTGGCAAACGTTTCCATGGTAAAGCATTCCTCTAAAGTATATAAGTGCATCTACATCCTCTGCATTTCCAATCTTACTTGCCTAACCAGGATCCCTTGGATGCAAGAAAGTGTGGAAATATGTTTAGCAGAATATGCTTACAAACCTACTGCACATTTTTGCACTGGACAGAGAAAGACTAAAGTGGGCCTGTGAATGCGGATATGGCAGGGCATAACATATACCAAGTCAGATATTATTTCTTAGATATTTTTCATTTATTCCACTCCCCCCATCCCCAAGAGCTACCTGTTTCTAATGCCCTTTGTACTCTGTGAGTGTGGCTGGCTCAACATCAACCAATGATTCTTTATTGAGTTTTCCAGCCCAGCATCTCAACCGCTCTACCACACAGGGTCTTTTAACTCTCAAGGATGCAGGCCATGTACATCTTAGGAGCTAAAATGTCCACTATCAGCATGTATAAACAGGGAGGGGTGAGAGACCAAAATTGAATTGAAACTCTGGAAGTTTTTCATTTGGATGAAATTCCCTTCAGGGTCCTCTTCCTCTTCCATACGGCTAAGATAACAGCTTTCTCCAAGACAGGAAAAGTCTATCTAGGCTCTTGGATTCTCTTGAAAGGATGAACAATGAAGATGATTCTAATAGCAAACCAAGCAACCTCTTGGGGGATTATGGATTTTGAATTAGCCTCCTGGCAGGAAAAGATATTGGTAGCATTGGTTCCCTGGCAATATCTTTACGTTTCAGAAAGGGGAACATAGACAAGATGGCATTCTGTATTTTGGGGAATGTCAAATAGTCAAGAATCCTATTCAGATTGATTTGCCAGCAATTTGGGATCTTTTTTTTAAAAAAAGGAACATTTCAAAACATTCTGAGCTGCTTATTGTATTGACTTAATTGTTATTGAACTGATTTTTTTTTAAAAATAATAATGTTAAAGATGCTTTGCTAAATTATCTAAACTTTGCTAAATTATTACCTTTGCCTTATAAGGCTTTTGTTTGAGTATAGTGAGCTGTAATGTATAACCAAATCTATACTTTCTGGTTAGAATTATCTTTGTATGGATAACAAAAACAATATGGAGCTAATGATACCAGCTGAGACTTGATATCATTTCCAACAGGGGCCCATCAGCTAAGATCCTTAAGGAGGGCCCTTGTGATGGACTCTGCCCCTGGAGAAACAGTGGAAATGAGTTTTGGCAGCACAGAGCTTTCCCAGGGAGGAAGAAGTACATACTATAAGAGAGAAACACAAATAACAGACTGTGAAGGCCTGAGAGGGATAGGGCCGGGAGGAAAAGATTTGGAATAGCCACATGATAGAATCTGTCAGGATATATCTAGTAGAAGGTTATAGCTTTAGTTTGGGAAGATTCTGTCCATTAAAGGTAAAGCTAAAAGTTCCCCTCGCACATATGTGCTAGTCATTGTCTAAAGACGTCTCTGTGGTCATGTGGCCATCATGACTAAATGCCGAAGGTGCTTGGAACGCTGTTACTTCCCCGCCAAAGGTGATCCCTGTTTTTCTACTTGCATTTTTACATGCTTTCAAACTGCTAGGTTGGCAGAAGCTGAGACAAGTAACGGGTGCTCACTCCGTTACACGGCACTAGGGATTCGAACTGCCGACCTTTCTGATCAACAAGTCCAGCGTCTTAGCCACTGAGCCACCACCTCCCCTCTCTGTCCATTAGGTGTGAACAAATAAAGGACTGGACTTGATTGGATTTTGAAGTTGTTTTTGAGTTTGGGTCTGACATTTTTATAAATTCTTCTACCTGTGGAGGAACTCCTAGAACCAGACCACCTCATCTTTGCAGAATATTAAGCCAAAGTTCCTGGATGTCAAATATGAGGTTGTATTTTTCCTATGCTTTAAAATCTATTTAAATAACATCCTAATCTAGCCATTTCCAGGTGTGTTTCAAGCAGCTCTGTGGTTCCTGGATCCTTATCACCAAGGACTTAGCAGCAAGAAAACCCCACACCCAAGCTTTTTTGAAGGAGAATTTTTTTTTTTAATATGGCTATTGATTTACTCTCTGCTAAAGGATAAAGAAGCCTGTGGATAAATTGGGATGTTCTCTGAAATCGCCTAAGTAATTATGAGGCTCAATAGATTTGACTGATGCTTGGACTGTTTATCTCCCCAGATTCTTTAGAAACCTAAAAGTCCCTTGAATGTAGAATGCTGGAAAAAAAGCAGCTTTAATCCAATATGATTTGAAAATGAGTGTCATTGAAATCAAAGAGTCGTGTAATGCGTTTAAGATTAGATTATTGTATGTCAGTTTAAAATCCATTGTTTTAACCGACTTGGGAATCAGGCTTTTGTCTAAAAAACAAATCCAGAGTTCCCGAAAGGAAAACAATGGACACACTGCTATATACAATCTCCTAAATTCTATTGTTTTTTCTGAAAAAAATACCTTTTGGGTAGATGCAAGATCAGCTTGATTATACTGCCAGAAGCAGCTGCGCTTTATCTCCAGCAAATCCCTTCTCGTGGCATTTGTTAAAAATATCAAACATTCTTTTCATAGCCGGAGTTATTTGATGCTCTCCTATAACAGTCAGAAAATTGAAATAGCCACAGTGCAGCATTTTGTGAGTGGTCAACGATTGTTTAAAAAAAAGCGATTGGTGAGGAGAAAGGGATATGGGGATCAGTGGGAGAGAAAAGGGCTGCAGACTTTAAAAAGTTATCTTCTGCAGCAACTACATTAGGACATCTATAACAGCCACTATCATTGAATATTTTGCATTAAAAACTAAATTGTCACTTCCAGTGGATCATGCCAACTAAATTTTCCTCCAGTTCACAGCTGGATCATACATTTTAATAGCCAGCAAATGTATGATGTGTTGAAGGTGTGCACGGTAACCTTCACTAGTAATTATATATATATATATATATATATATATATATATATATATATATATATATATATGTGTGTGTGTGTGTGTGTGTGTGTGTGTGTGTGTGTGTGTGTGTGTGTGTGTGTGTGTGTGTGTTTTCTGAGGTTTTCTCGGGTGTTTGTATGTATGTCTTTGGTTGTTCGGGTTTTCTCCCGCGTAGAATTGGAAGTGTCTTCACGACGTTTCGATGAAGTCTCATTCATCATCTTCAGACTGGTGCTTCCGGCTTGGTGCTTCCGGCTTGGTGCTTCCAGGAGCAATGTGAGATCTCAGCCGGTTCCTCCTTTTAACTGCCAGTGGGGGTTTGTGCTGATTGGGTGGGAGCTTGGCTGCATTTTGATTGGGTGGAGGTGTATTCTGATTGGTAGGGGGCTTGGCTGTGTTCTGATTGGATGGGAGTTTGGCTGTGCTCTGATTGGATGGGGGCGTGTTCTGTTTGGGTGGGAGCCTGGTTGTGCTTGTGTTAGTCTGAGTTGCAGAGGGACTTGAGCTGGTGAGCTGCTTTACTGTTGTTTGGCTTCGTGTTTGTGGTCGTGCCACATCTCCGTGGTGGGCATCAGTTTGCTTAATGTATGGATCTGAGGGGTTTAAAGTGGCATAATGCAGCTGTGGTCTGGCTTTATATATGTGTGTGTGTGTGTGTGTGTGTGTGTGTGTGTACACACACACACACACACACACACATGCGGCACACCATAACATACATACATACATACATACATGTATGTTTGTATTTATGTATATATGTATAAATGTTATGGTGTGCCACATGAATTTCAATATACTGGTAGCAGTATAAGGGAATGGGTTACAGAATCATTAATACCTATGGTATCTGACTGTAAATAGTAACATAATCAGAGCAATGGAGGGTTCTGGATCCCATTGCAACTGGTATGCTGCACCGAGGCCCGGCATCCACCACATGAATGCGGGTAACACGTGTGCAGCACATGCATATGTATTTACTGCCTGCGATGCTCCAGCTGCTCGGGAGAGCTGTATGCAGGTGCCGTATGCTCCATGCGCATGCGCGAAAGCCCCGATCGGCTCAAATAGCAGTAAGGAGAGCGGGTGGATGGGTGGGCCCTCCAGAGCACCGTACCGGAACAGTACTTGGTTCTCCCAGCAGGCACCGGTATCCCCATACCAGGGTGTACTGGTCGTATCCCACCACTGAATCAGATGCCACACAACCTGCCAGAGCAGGGACGTGCGGTCAGGGGAGGCAGGGGAGGCAGAGCCTCACCGCTCTCATCATGAAAAGGAAAAAAAAGGGAAAAGGGAAAAGGCACACATGGTCCCATTGCCCGCCTTCCTGAGTCAACATGAAGGGGACCGCGGCTCACGCTCCGCGGTCCTGCGGCTCACGCTCCGTGGTCCTGCGGCTCGCGCTCTGGGGCTCGCGCTCCGCGATCCCCTTCATGTTGACTCAGGAAGGTGGGGAATGGGACCACGTGTGCAGGAGGCTGAGGCTGCCTCAGCCTCCTGCACACGTGGTCCCATTCTCCGCCTTCCTGATTACATCACCAGCCTCACCAGCCATAAACCTCACCGCACATCACTGTGCCAGAGAGCCGTTCCCTGAGGATGGGCTCATGGGTGGGATTCTACTAGTTTGGACCAGTTTGGATGAACAAGTAGCTCTCACTATCAGCTGGGAATGAACTGGTTCGCTCTGACTTTGAAGTGGGCCCTCCTGCCTGCTCCTGCTCTATACTCACCTATATTTCCTTTTCTGAAGCCCAGCTGATTGGGATGGCAGAGTAGATTGCCATGCCTCAGCTGTTTTCCTTGCCAGCAGTAATTTGATATACAGAAGGTGAGTTTTCTGTAAACTGTGCACACACACGTAGCATGCATCAGATGCATTTGTGCGCTCAGCAAACCAGTTGTTAAACTGGTAGGATCCCACCCCTGGGTGGTCTCCAGCAGAAGTCTGAAAGCTCAGAAGACTAAACCTCTGATCCTGGTGATCGACCCAGATTGGATCCTGCAACATTATCCTGCAACACGTATTGTATAGTTGCCTTCATTCATGAGTAATCCAACCAGTTTGCAAGTATTCTCTACGGAAGTGTGTATTTATGCATGTATACACACAAGACATAGATTACAGCGTGGTGCAGTGTCATCTGTGGAGCTCCGCCGAGACATTTCATAAAACTGGCAACTGGAAACAGAGAAAGGAAAACTTGCTTTTTGCCACACTCCTTATTTCTGTATGTATAATTCAGTTTAATCAGAGACATCTTCTGCCCCTTTCTGAAATATTCTCTTTTGTGAATGTTTGTTGAGAGTAAGAATTTGCTAGTAGCATGCCCTCACCACCTGATGGTTTCTTTATGGAAGAGGATACTGTCTTTTTCCACATTCATTCCATCAGTGTTTGGGCTGCATTGAAATGCTGTTACAGTTTCTCCCTTCCCCGATGTTCCTCGATCTTTTTGTCCATCAAATCTCTCATTCGCCAAGGGCTGCTATTGGCAGGCAAGCAGAGGATTGGACAAAAGGCTCTTTTTTTCCCTCCTGATTCACTGCTGAATAAGTGAGGAAGAAATAAGATCGGTTCTTACACTGGCTTAGTTTTTCAAGTTTTTGATGCCCTTCACTTTTTTTTTGTCCTTATCATTTCCCCAGGGCACATGGAGAAACTGACTCACTTATCATCAAATGAGTTCATGGCAGAGGCAAGATTCAAATTGTGACTTAGAATGAATGAGCAGGAAGGGACCTTGGAAGACTTCTACTCCAGCCCCCTGCTCAAGCAGGAGAACCTACACTATTTCAGATAAGTGACTATCTAGATTAGTCTTAAAAACATCTAGTGATGGAACATCCACAATTTCTGGAGGCAAGCTGTTCCACTGGTTAATTGTCCTCACTGTTAGGAAGTTTCTTCTTAATTCCAGGTGGCTTCTCTTTTTGATTAGTTTCTAAATATTGTTTCTTGTCCTGCTCTGTGGTGTTTTGAAGAATAATATGACTCCCTTTTCTTTGTGGCAGCCCTTCAAATACTAGAATACTGCTATCATGTCACCCCTAATTCTTCTTTTCTCTAGACTAGCCAACCACAAATCCTGCAGCCGTTCTTCATATGTTTTAATTTCCAGGCCTTTGATTGTCTTAATTGCTATTCTCTATTTTTTTTCCAAAGTCTCAAGATCTTTTTTGTAGCATGGTGACCAAAATTGGTTGCAGTATTCCAGGTGTGGTCTTACTACAGTTTTATAAAGTGGTACTAATACTTCATGTGATCTTGATTCTATGCCTCTGTTTATACAACCCAGGATTGTATTAGCTTTTTGGGTGTTTCTGCACTCTGCTTGTTCATATTCAAGTCATCATCCACTAAGACTCCAAGGTCCCTCTCACAGTTACAGTTTTTGAGCTAGGTCTTCCCTAATCTATATTTATAGCTTTGGTTTTTCCTGCCTACATATAAAACTTTGCTTTTCTCCACATTGAAATTCATTTTGTTGGGTAGATCCCATTGTTCAAGTTTGTCAAGATCTTTTTGGATCTTGAGCTTGCCTTTTGGAGTGTTGGCTATTCCTGCCAGTTTAGTGCCATCTGGAAATTTGGTAAGTTCCCCTTTCATTCCCTCATCTAAGTCATTCACGAAGATATTGAAGAGTACTGAGTCTAAGGAGGTGCCTTGTGATACCCCACTACTTACTTCTCTCTATGTGGATGTAGTACCATTAAGGACTACTAGTTTGTCAGCCAGCTACAAATTCATCTGGTGGTGATGTCTATTCCACAATTTTCTAGCTTATCATGAAGTAGGTTGTGGTCTACTTTGCCAAATACTTTACTGAAATCTAAGTATTCTATGTCCACAGCATTTGCTGGTCTACTAATTTAGGGACTTCATCAAAGAATGAGATAAGATTGGTTTGGTATGACCTATTTTTAACAAATCCATGCTGGCTACTAGTCATAACTTTATTTGCTTCTAGTTCGCAGGTCTGCTTTTTGATTATCTTTTCCAGAATCTTCCCAGCTATTGATGTTAGATTGATTGGTCTGTAGTTTCCTGAGTCTGTTTTCCCCCACCCTTCTTGAGGATGGGAACTATGTCAGTTTTTTTCTAATCCTTGGGTACTTCTAGAGTGCTCAAGAATTTTTGAAAGATATAGTACAATGGTTCTGAGATAACTTCCCAATTCCTAACTCAGTCTCTTTAGGAATTATGCCACATCAGCTCCTTAAATTCCTGCCACAATCCCTAAACTAGGCTGTAATTGTGAGCTTCTCTGAAAAACTGAAACTGTGGGTAAAACTAGGCCTGCCAGTTCATTTGCATGGATAAAATAAAACTGCAATCTTTTATGCAGTCTGATGCTAGTTGCATTAAAAGATGAGGATGAGTCAGTAGTTTGCCTGTCCTCATACTCCAGCCATGTTTTGACTCTAGTTGGAGAGCACTTTGATATTGCTGGAACTATACCAGCAGGAAATTTGCTGTCCCTCCCTGTCCTGCCTCCATTGTCTCTTTAAAGTCATTGCTATCATCTGACTTACCTCCAAGTTGATGGCTGACAGATTTAATAGACCCTAAAGCTGTCCTTAGATGGTGTCAGGCTCAACTTAAGATTGTCTCACATGTAGGCAGGGGATGAAATACAGGTAGGAAACTCATATGTGGCAGAAAAAAAGATATTGGTTTCTGCAAATGGAAAAAAGACCCTAAATAAACATGCAGGCTTGGTTCCTTTTTCTGGAGACAGATCTCTTCATCCTTTCTGGAAGGTTATAGGACCTTCCATTCACTGAGACTGGCTCAGACCAGCCTTTCCACACTTACACCCACAAGTAAAACAACAGAAAGGCAAATACTGAGTTCTTGTATCTATTGAAGGTGAGGGAGAGATTGGAGAGGTGGGTGGAGAAACACAGCCTTGATATGGATGTTCTAATTCAGAGGTGGGTTGCTCCCAGTTCAGCCTGGATTGGGCGAACCAGTAGTAGCAGCGGCAAGAGGCTCCACCCACCTGCCTGGATGCTTCTACATATGCACGTGAGCACATGAACACACCTGAACAAGTAGTAAAAAAATTGGCAACCCACCATTGTTCTAATTTTACTTAGGGTTGTTGAAAAGGGCAACTGAGCAGTGCTGGGGTTGAACCTGTGTTCATCCAAAAATTCTTTCATGCCTCCCTTCTTTATGTCAGGTCTATATCCTACTGGATCTTGCAAGCCTGTCTCTTCCAGGCTTCAAAAGTCAAGGTAGCAGGGTAAGCTCAGGTTTCTAAAAAAAATATGGAAGAGTAATTTCAGGAGATAATTATTTCCAATAACGGTATTGCTGAGCAACCCTTACTCTGTCTCAGTTAGGTTGCACAATCTTACATCAAAGTGTACCTCACTGAGCCTATTGGATGTCTTCATTATTTCAGTTCACTATTTCTGATAATACATTTGACACATCTCATAGGGCAGGCTTTGAAAATGTCTAGAAGCCATTTTTACTCTCTCTTTGATCAATTTCCAGGCTCGCTATAAAGTGTACTATGCTGTTCAGAAAGCTGAGATTAGCAATTCTGTTTATTAACTTTCCTATTTCACCCAGTTTGGTAAGGGTTGATTGTCACTGTGAGTACTGCTGCTTTGTGTGGCATGGAAACTATTTCTGGAAAAGAAAATGTCCACTCTCATACATTTGTATACCACATCATAAACTACCCGCCCCCAATCAGATGCTGAGTGTAGGCGATGGAGAGCATTTTGTGAATATTTTCACTCGTTGCAAAAGTGCATTTTTCATTCCCTTCCCCTTTGCACAGACTGTATTTCTGTAGTCAGGGCAAAAGGATCTGCATCCTTGTTATTGAGGCAACAGATTAGAGTGTCCCTCCTATCTGAATGTGTGTTACAAATGTACTTCTCGGAGAACAGCACATCAGAGGACAAACATTTGCATGCAGAGGCTAGTCCAAATGCAGTTGTTATTCTCACTGTTACAGTATCCTTAATTGGGTGCATATTTGGAGGTGCATCTTATTGCAAAAAATATTGATCTGAGCTACTGGATTTGTTCCCTATTCTCTTCTACTTTCTTCCTTGGAAGCAAGTTGAAATATTAGCTCAAACACATTAAGATTCACACATAATATTAAATCTTAAACCTGGATTAGCAAAATGCAGTCACAAGCCCTAAACAAATTAATTGTAGCATGAAGCATCATGTTGGCTTGCTTCCCTCAATTATGCTATGACCATGGCTGTGTTCCCATCGTGTGTTAAATCACAAACTACTCAGCTATGTTTAATTAATACCTTGGGTGAACTCAGTCAATTAATGTTTGTGAGTTGGAAGTGTTTAGCAGTTTCCCCCTCAGATTTTAACTCAATATTAACTGGTGTGGAACTAAACATAATGCAAACTTTGAACAGTTTTGCTTCATTTCCCAATGTGATTAAAGTGGAATGAGGAGTACTATGTGTGGCATGATCAGGGCAATATATATATATATATATATATATATATATATATATATATATATATATATATATATATATATATATATATATATATATATATATATATATATATATATATATATATATATATATATATATATATATATATATATATATATATATATATAATCTCCTGCATTGGGTCATTTAATAGAGTTGTGCAGAGTTTACCTGATCTGGTGCCAACCTACATTGCTCTGGAAGTAGCTTGATCCAAATGATACCAACATCCAGGGTGAGATATTTTTTAAGGTATCTATAGGGTGAGATATTTTTTAAGGTATCTATTCAGTGTAAGGTCTGGAGATGGCCAATGGTTTCTATATGGTTTTAAAAAACTGCAGTTTTTGCCCATTGTAAACTACTAGTAGGAGATGAAGTCAGTTTTTAACTTTGCCTTTAAAATCTGTGTTTAGTAATGTGATTTGGCACTGAGTATGATTAAATTTGCTTCTATAGAAGACCTTATGATGAGGAGAACAAATGCTATGTTTCAAGAACACAAATTGACAAAGAGAAGTTTTCTTCACGCAAAGAAAAGAGGGGTTTCTAGGGCGCGATGACACTTCCTGAATGGAGTAGACCTGACCATTGGCACTGCAACAGAATAGTAAGAAATGAATTCTTATAATATAAACTCATCGCTGAGCCAGATTAGAAAAGGCCATCACGAAGCTGGTCAGAATGAGTTCTTAGATTGCAATATGGCAAAGCCTTATAATGAAAGTTAATGATAGCACTAAACATTTCTCTTCCCTCTCTTCTCTTCCTCCCCCCGAACAATCTCTCAAAGTTATGCCTAAGGCGCCATGATTGGGTTGATCAATAGAAATTCAACTGCATATCTGACTTTGATTTGATGGCAGACCTTTAGTTGCTGAACAATGCCTTTCCATCTGCCTCCATGTCATAACTGATGAAAATGCTTGATAGTTCTCACTCATCATTTGTTATCGCTCTGTGTTGCTATCATTTCAAGGTGCCAGATTTTGTTAAATGAAGTCATAGGTGAATTGAAAGGGAATGTATTCAAAGCATTCTGCTCCACCCCAAGGAAAGTAACATCTTTCACATTAGCTTGCTCCAACCGAGACAAAATCTGATATATACCTCTAATGTTTAGAGTTAATAAAATCCAAAAGTGGAACAATACAACGCAGGGCTTGAAGAGTGTGTAACAATACTCCATATACAATTTAGTTTGTTGGATGTGGACAAGCTTGATTGGCTTGCAAGATAGTCTCCAGGTTAGAGATTCTAACTTGCATAGAATAACTTGAGCACGCTAAGGAAAACTGGCCTTCATTATGTTTAACACATACTGCCTAAAATGTGCCAAAACCATCTTTACTTTTAACAGCGAATACTGGCAGTTATACAGATATAATTATGGCTGGCAACCATGTCTATACATTCTCTATCTTATTAAACAATATTATGTAGATACCTTGATTAACGAAAGCCATGGTACATGGAGGATTACAACTTGGAAGGTAAGATGAGTAATTGCTAAAGAATAAGAATTAAATGAAATGAAAAAAAAATATGCCCTGTGTCTATGAAAGTAGAGAAAGGGACAGACATTACAGATTTGAATGAAGGTGATCTGATCTTGTACAGCAGAGTTGAAGAATATATACAAGAAATTAAATGCAGAAGGCGACTTGTGACTGAAAGTGCTAAATTCTAAGATAGAAATTTTAAATTGGCATGATCATTGTTATGAATTCATGTGAAAATATAAATTTATAAATTGTTAATGTTGCATGCTACAGTCCAGTGAATTGTGATAATGGAAGAACCATAGATGTGTTAGTAAAAATGTGCAACATTCTAAATGAATTCAATCCATATGAAACGAAGTATTGCGTTAAGAGACCTGAATGGATAAGTTGGAATAAGACAACAAAATACAAAAGAAATGATCGGAGCATGTAAACTCTCAAGAATGAAGTAGAAGTCTGAATTAGAATGGTGAATATGATCTGTTTATTTTAAAAGCGAGATTAAGTAAAATCTTTTCCTATGTATACATGGCAAGATATTGAATATACCTTTAAAATTAAAACTGATTTGTTTATGAAAAGCTGAGAGAATTAGTAAATGATACAAAGCTGATGACAGGTTCCTTTTCTGAAAGCAAAGTCTGAGAAAGTCACGATTGGAAGTTAATGAAATCCTGAAAAAAGAAAAGAAAAGGCAGATGAGAAGATTAAAGTACAAAAGGCAGTATATGAAGTCAGCTATACATATGGTGGAATTGAGAATGGATTATAAAGGCCGAAGGATATGGAGCAATATATTGAATAGTCTAAAAAATGAAAAGGAATACATAAAAATACATTAAAAAATAACAGCGAGGACAGCTCAAGAAAGTTATATAGAACACCTCTTCTTCTGTAGGTTAATTTAATAGCATGACCTTAGCATTTCAGTAGCTATCCTTTCATCCTCCTTCAGCTTTGCTGCAAGTAGACTTCAATCTATGCATCACATTATTGAAGAATCCCATCGTTGACTGTAAAACACAAGGAAAGAACAGTAGTTCCTTCTGTATGCCTAAGGTGATATGCACGCACTCATCTGTTCATTAGCAAACGATGGTCTTGTTTTACCTTGCACCGATGCGAATGATGATGATCACAGTTCAGAGCGTGAGTAATCAGGCTGGGAATCAAAGAAAAAAATAAAAATGGTAACTAATATGGCTAGGAGGAAACAGCTACTTTAAATCATATCATATCTACAGTTCAGTAAATTATAGATCTGTAAGGAAAACAACAACAACTTTGCATATCCGTATAATTGTTGTGTTAGAGACAGAAAAATATATAGAGAGAATGATGAAGTCTATAGTCTTTTGGCTTTTATTTTAGCATCCATATTTAGAGTAGGGAAGAATCATATCCTGTGTGTGTGTGTGTGTGTGTGTGTGTGTGTGTGTGTGTGCGTGTGCATGCACGCGCACACACACACACACACAAACACACACACAGAGTGAGGTAAACATCTCTCTTAACTTTATAAACTCTGTTTCGCTGAACTGGGCAGGCTGGATCACATATTTCATTATTCAATAATATTATTGCAGTCTGAATTATTTAAAGTAGTTACTCAAGCTTCTTGAATTTTACATTCGTTATTCTTTTTACTGACTTCTCCACCATGAATCCAATAAAGATAATATGATACGTAACAGAAGTGTAAGGAATTAGCTACTCATAACTGGTCAAACAGATTATTTTGAGTGATTTGTGGGGCTTAATTTGAACAAGCCTGGGAAATCATTTGATGCTCTTGTTTTTTAACAAAAAGGGGGGCGGGGGGGAGGGGAGTTCTTGCCATGGAACAACTGCTGCCTATTCCTTGCTAGTATCTTTGCTATCTTTACTGATTTTCAGTCACACTTTGACTTTGTTCGTTCCAGCATTTCAGTTTATTAGAAATATGTTCAGGAAAGGTATCATATCTTATGAGGTGATTCTTGGGACAGGGATAGTCAATGAATGAATATGATTCTGTGATTGACAATGCTTAACTTTTTTGACTTTTTTACTATGGAAGTCTATACAGTGTAGTAAAAGATAAAATGTTTGGGAATGGGACTAGGTAGTCAATATAAGAATGAGTCCTGACAATGTGCATTTTCAGTAGCTGTGGGCTGACTTAATAACAAAAATAACAATTAGGTTGTGAATTAAATTGAATCTATGCTTTAAAAAAATGTTAAATCTATTCTTCTGAGTTGGACTATTGTATTCCTCATCAATAGGGATGATTAGGGAAGAATCTGATCTACTGTCATAAAATTTTGTTTCCAACTGGACTTAAAGGGAATTTCAGCCAGTTTGGTGTTTGTTTGTTTGTTTGTTTGTTTTTGCAGTGATCAGCTAATGTCCTGATATATTTTGCCAACATTCCCTAGAAACATCTGTTCTTGAAAAAGACCAGGCTTGACAGGAGCTGAATTGTCTTTAATAGCTGAATGTCAAGAAGAATGTCAATAGTGCAGATTTCAAAGGATTACTATCATGAGCTATATTGCTTCCTTGCAGCCAGAATCTATCATCTTGCCTCTCTGTCAACTTAGTTATCTGTGAATTCCTTCCAGCTGTACTTGGCTTTTAACCCAGCATCTGATACAACTGGTGAAACTAGAAAGAGATGGGACTTTTGCAGATTTCCTGAGGCTCCTCCCACTGCTGTTCTAGAGGTTTTTTTTCAAACCTCCATAGCGTTGTTTCAGAAGCTACTGAAAGAACCCAATATCCCTTTCTAGTGAAAGGAGCATTCTTAATAGCCTGTGTTCAGTGTACATCAATAAGAATATAGTTAGGATCCAAATTATGCATTCTGTAAAGTGCCAACAACCTCTTGGAACAATAGTGGCAATTCAATACAGATAGTCCTCAACTTGCAACCACTTGTTTGGTAATTGTTTGAAGTTACCACGGCACTGAAAAAAGTGACTTATGACTAGTTTTCATACTTAGGATTGTTGCAGCATCCACCATGGTCCTGTGATCAAAATTCAGATGCTTGGCAACTGGCATGTATTTATGATGTTAGCAAAGTCCCAGGGCTATGTGATCACCTTTTGTGCCCTTCCTGCAAGCAAACTCTATGATAAAGACAGCTGAATGTTAAGTGTTAACTGTAGCAAGAGATATCGCGAAATGGGAGCAAAACTTACTTAGCAACTGTTTGTGTAGCAACGTAAATGTTGAGCTCAGTTGTGGTTATACTATCTGTATAAAGAATTGCAATAGATGTTATTGCTATTAATACTTCTGCTAATATTACTATTCTCTCTTTACTAATGTAGTTTAAACACTTTTTTTTCATTTCCAAATTGGGTAGTGGCATTGGTTAGAATGCTGTATTGCAGGCTAATTCTGCTGACTGCCAGCAGTTTGATTCTCTCTGGTTCAGGGGTGGGTTCCAGCAGTCACTACTGCTGGTTCACTCATGGGTGCTGCATGCATGCGCTTGATGGGCGCTGTGCGCGCATGCACAGTACAATAAAAAGTGTTCTGTGCATGCACAGAAGCAAAAAACAAGATGGTGGCGCCTATGGCAATGTCGGGAAACCAGTTCAAGGGTGTGGCAGGCCTGGGCCACTGCCAGTTCCAATGACCCAGGCCACCAAACCACTACAGGTTCAGCTGAACCGGTAGGAACCCACCACTGCTCTGGTTCAAGATTGACTCAGCCTTCTATACTTCTGAGGTCAGTAAAATGAGGACCCATTGTTGGGAGAAGAAAGTGATGGACAGGGTAATATGGTGTATGGAGAGCAGAGGAGCCAATAAGTGTTTTTGGGAGTTAATGGTAATACGAATTGATGTTAATATTTAATAATATAAAATTATGTTGGTTATGTAGCAGTATTCATGTGTTTATGTGTTATGAAAATGAAAAAAAAACCTTTAGTTTAAAAAAAAATGAGGACCCATTGTTGGGAGCAATATGCTGTCTCTGTAAAACCGCTTAGAGAGGGCTGTAAAGCACTATGAAGCAGCATATAAGTCTAAGTGCTTTTGATATTGCTAAATTGCAAATTTTTGTCTGCAGGAAATGAGGCAGCAATATGAACTTTCAAGGCTTTGGTAGTGTTTGACCGAGAATACTGTACTTCTGTGACAGTGGACTGAAGATTAGTACATAGATTGCCACCTAATTGTATTGATCTCTGAAAGGATGGATTGAACCGTACGCTTTACATTTAAAATAGAATATGGGTCAGAATAGAGATTGATGGCAAAATTACAACTGCTTGGAATTAACTCCTATTTTCCTCTTTTAATGCATGATAAAAAAAGGTCTTACAAATTGTTGGCTGAGCATTACAGAGCTTCAACTATGTGTATTTTTAAAGCAGCAATAATCAGCTTATATAAATAATCCAAGACAGTGCCACAAACCGGTAACTTATCCAAGTCAGAATATTGGGTCAATGTGTTCTTACTTTGGAAGAAGATCAAACCACTACTTTATTTGAAACTCAGGGGAAGTTAACATATTTTTAGTAGCATCATCTAAATTACATGAAAATAGACCTGTGAGGGAGAAAAAGGTGAAAAACCACATTATGGAAGGAAAAAGGGGAAATAGCTGTTTTAACATTTATGGACTTGTTTCAAAATGCATTGATGCATCAGGGTTGAATGCATAATTTGCATCGCCCCTTTTTTTCACAATAACTCTATTAAGTCAGTGTTTCTGAACCCTGGCAACTGGAAGACATGTGAGCTTCAACTATCTGCTGGCTGGGGAATACTGGGAGTTGAAGTCCACATGTCTTCACGTCGCCAAGGTTCACAAACATTTCTATAAAGTGCATTAGGCTGAGAAACTGTGAATGACCCAAAGTCATTCAGTTTGTTTCAGGTCAAGTTTGGATTTAGGTCTATGCAGTCCTCTTTTCTCTCTTCATATACAGCAGGACATTTGAAAGCAAGGCCAGGGTTCCCCTGACTGCCATGGAGACAATTTGTTGCCTAACTAAGGGATAAATTGTTGTCTCTTTTAACCAGGCCTTGGCCTGCTTTATTATTTTAAGTGATTGTTTTATTGTATTGCGTTTTCATTTTGTTTACTAGCCGGAATTCTCTTTTAGTAAATGGGCAGCTGTATAAATTTATTTATTAAATAAATAAAAGAGATGGTACCCATCTCACACAATTCACTCTGGGTGTATCAGTGCTGGAAAGAGAATAGCATTGTCCCTTTACTTGAGTACATACAACTCACTGTTCAATATCTCACCATTTCTTTCCTTATTCCCAATATATGCTTTAAGAGTGGCTGATGCATTCTAATGGAAGACAGGATATACTCAATACACTGAATATTATGGTAAAAGGTTCAAGACACTGCAATTCCTTTGATATTATACAACTGTGTGGAACGACTTTTCAGCATAATCCATCTATAAAATAGGAGAAAACTTTCACCGACTCTCTATCAAGAGCCAAATGTTTACATTTATTCCAAACATAATAGTTCATAGCTTCATAATAGCTTCAAATGTTCAAATATTCCTGGAGTAATAAACAGATCTCTTGGAAGCACTTACTGGAATGCAGGGGAGTTGTTAATAATAATAATGAAGATGAAGTCTGGCTTGGATCCAACAATGATTTTAATAGCACAATTGTAATTAGTAGAGCAGTACATTTTCATAGTATTTTCCACAGCATACTCTTAGATCAGGAAGACTTAGATATCTACTGTGTGAGACCTGTCCCAAATAAACCTGTTTTGAGATTATACCCCTCCCCCTCCCACAAAGTAATAAACCAATTTAAACAAGTCAAGGCTAACTTTGCTATTCATCCTTCATAACTTTTTAAACATTTTCAATTACTACAAACTAATATCTGAACTAGACAGGGTGATCTAGAAGCTGATTTATTTATTTTTTAAATTAACACTATGTTCTTTGAAAAATTAATCAAAAAATGCACCAAAATATGAAAAAATGCACTTATAATCATGCAGAAACCTTACAAAGTTCTATAAATACATTCAGTTAGCTTATTAACTATGTTTTACTTTAGATCAGATTTCAGTAACCTGAGATGCCAGAATCATATGCAGCTCTCAAGTAACTTTTTGTAACTTATTCTAGCAATTCTGGCTGAAAACTGACAGCATAATTTTCTTGGCATTTTGAAATGGGAATTGTAAAAAAACAAAACATCCAAATGCAGCAATTTCATAATTAAATATTGGTAACAACAAAGACAATTCTCAGCACTTTAAAAATAATGAATTACATCTTTGGCCAATTAAAGATTGCCCAATCCTGTATACATTTAGCTAATGAATCAATAGCTCTGCTTATGAATTAATATGTAAATTATTTTTTTGATATGCTCACTTGTAACACTTAATAGTAATTTAAACAATAAGTCTAAGGCAAAAAAGATGCATCTTTAATGTTAAGTTGGGCCTCAGAGGGACTACCCATAGGACTTCTTTGGATTCAAACAGGAAAAGGAGCTTCTGATTGTGAGAAACATATCTCTGTAACTGCTTAAAGTAGTTGTATCTTTTATCTCTAGGAGTGGAGCTACCTTCTACAGCTGTAGCTCAATTTGCGGAATAATGTCTTTTATTTAAAGATTTGTAGGCAGATATTGTTTGCATGTCCATGTGCATTCCAAAGGACCCTTTTGCTTTTGGAAGTGAAGTGTAATAACATATATAACATTGGTGGCACTACATTTAATGCAATCATTTGTTTACCAGGGCTGGTTTCCAGATTTCTGGTAGGCGGGAGGTATCGTCACATTTATTCATGTTGTGGGGGTGTTTCTCTATTTTGATAGCTTCCATAATTATTCTCTTGTTGAAGTGTTCAGTTTTGGAGATTAACCTGGTTCCTTCAAAATTAATTTCATGTCCTGTAGCTTTAAGGTGCTGGAAAAGGGAGGAAGTTTTTTTTCTTTTTTTCCTTACTGTGTTCTTGTGTTCTGCGATGCATGCATTTATTGTCATGTTCATTTGTCCTATGTATATTGCAGGGCAGATTTCGCATGGTATTTCGTAGACTCCTTGGTTTCAAAAAAAACTGAGACACAGAACAGGACAACAGCATCACCCTCCTCCCTTACATCAAAGGCACCATAGATAAAATCAGCAAAATTCTCCACAAACACAATATCAAGACAGCCTTCAACACTGACCAAAAAATAGCCAACATCTTAAGAAACCCCGATGACAAAATCCAGCTAGAAAACCAAGGAGTTTCCTCAGGCAAAGATTCCTACTAGATCAAACCAACCTGGACCTACTCACTCTTCACCTCAAACTCAGCAACAAAATCCACCCAGCACTCTGGCACAAATCCAAACAACTAGCCCTCTGTAGAGCCGAAACAGAAACCTCCTTCAAGACAGGCAAACACACCAACAAACTCCACCAACTAGAAAAACAACAGAAGCCCAACCCACCTCCACAGCAACTCATGAAACAAACAGTAACAACATATCAGACAGAACCCTCACCACAGCTGAAACCAATGTCCTTTCCAGAGGACTCAACTTTGTAGTTGCCCCTAAACGCATCCCCACTGAAGACATCATATGCAGAGTTGAAGCTACACTCACCAAAATCAACCCAGATGAAGCCAATAAAATCAGACTTGTAGTCACCAACGTTTGTGTGTGTGTGTGTGTGTGTGTGTGTGTGTGTGTGTAAGTTAATAGTAGTCTTTGTTAATTGGTTTTAGGAGGTGATGAATACCAAACAAATCATGTGACTTAACATGTGATCCTTTGTTTCAATGGGAAAGGGTAGCAAGTCGTGTGGCAGCAGATACTGAGAAGTTCTAGCTTGCAAACAACAAATGATGAGTGCCAGGACAAAATGCTTACATCAAAATGTGTCGAGTACCAAATTTGACAAGTTTTAAAGCAGTTGAGTAGCGAGTTACAACTTTATATGATAATGACTTGAAAGCAATGCCTCCAATGTTATATGTTGCCAACAGATGGCCACTGATAGCTCTAACAAGTTCTACAGCATCTGTTCTTTCATTTCAGCTGATAGGAAATTGCTGAAATGAAAAAGTTCTGACTATTGTTCATGAAATGGATGTTTGTACTGAGCAGTGATCACATCACTTCAAGCAATGAGCTATGGTTGAATTTTTGACTGCTGAAGGAGTCCCTCAAACTGAAACATTCTCCCTTAAATGTAGATTTTGATAATGATCACAGTATGAGTTGACTAGGCTGAGCCTGAGGGAGGGGGCGAAAGAAGCCACCAGTCACAAGTCCCTTCATGTCCACAAAGGAACTAAATCCAGCCCACTTTGAATTCCATTGAATCTTAACTTCGGCCAATTTGCTTGGACCATTAGTAGTTCAAATTCCTGTAGAGAGGATAAGCCGATGTGAGTATTCCTAAGCAAAAAAAATGTAATAATAATAATAATAATAATAATAATAATAATAATAATAATAATAATAATAATAATAATAATAATAATAATAATAATAATAATAATAATAATAATAATAATAAAAAGCAGGGTCGAGGAGAAGGAACATGAAAAAGTCGCGAAATACCAGGACTTAAAAATTGAAATTCAACAATTATGGCACAAACCAGCAGTGGTAATTCCAGTGGTAATCAGCACACTGGGTGCTATTTCAAAATCACTGGAATTACATTTAAAACAGTTAAAACTTGACAAAATCACCATCAGTCAAATGCAAAAAGCTGCACTGCTTGAATCTGCACATATATTACGAAAACACGTTACGACGTCCTAGGCCCCTGGGTGGGGCCCGACTAGTAATCAATGCGAAACCCGGCGAATCAACTGGCCGCTGTGATACAATCGTAATAATAATAATAATAATAATAATAATAATAATAATAATAGTAATAATAGTAATAATAGTAATAATAGTAATAATAGTAATAATAGTAATAATAGTAATAATAGTAATAATAGTAATAATAGTAATAATAGTAATAATAGTAATAATAGTAATAATAGTAATAATAGTAATAATAGTAATGGCACAAACCAGCAGTGGTAATTCCAGTGGTAATCGGAACAGGGTGCTATTCCAAAAGCACTGGAATTACATTAAAAACAGTTAAAACTTGACAAAATCACCATCAGTCAAATGCAAAAAGCTGCACTGCTTGGATCTGCACGTATATTACGAAAATTCGTTACGACGTCCTAGTCCCCTGGGTGGGGCCCGACTAGTAATCAATGCCAAATCCGGTGAAACAACTGGCCGCTGTGATACAATTGTATATAATAATAATAATAATAATAATAATAATAATAATAATAATAATAATAATAATAATAATAATAATAATAATAATAATAATAAAAAAAATCAGAGTAAAGAACAAAAATCTACTGAAGGCCCAACAGACGAAACAAGAATACAGAAAAGATGTGATAAAATCAAGAATGGAGAGTTGGCAGAACAAAGCATTACATGGTCAATTTCTGGAAAAATAAAAGATAAAGTGGACAGTGAAAAAACTTGGTTATGGTTAACAACAGGTACATTAAAGAAAGAAACACTGTCACTAATCCTGGCTGCGCAAGAACAAGCTATCCGAACAAATGCCATTAAGGCCAAAATCGAAAAATCCTCTGATGATACCAAATGCAGACTCTGCAAAGAAGTTGATGAAACTGTTGACCACATACTCAGCTGCTGTAAAAAATTTGCGCAGACTGATTATAAATTGAGGTACAATTCAGTAGCACAAATGATCCACTGGAATTTGTGCAAAAATTATAATATTAAAACAACAAACTGGTGGGAACATAAGCCTGAAAAAGTCACCGAAAATCAGATGGTCAAGATCCTGTGGGATTTTCATATACAAACAGACAAAATACTAGCGCATAACACACCAGACATCACACTGATTGAGAAAAATAAGATTACAATCATAGACATCGCAATACCAGGTGATAGCAGGGTCGAGGAGAAGGAACATGAAAAAGTCGCGAAATACCAGGACTTAAAAATTGAAATTCAATGATTATGGCACAAACCAGCAGTGGTAATTCCAGTGGTAATTGGCACACTGGGTGCTATTTCAAAATCACTGGAATTACATTTAAAACAGTTAAAACTTGACGAAATCACCATCAGTCAAATGCAAAAAGCTGCACTGCTTGGATCTGCACGTATATTACGAAAATACATTACGACGTCCTAGGCCCCTGGGTGGGGCCCGACTAGTAATCAATGCCAAATCTGGTGAAACAACTGGCTGCTGTGATACAATCGTATAATAATAATAATAATAATAATAATAATAATAATAATAATAATAATAATAATAATAATAATAATAATAATAATAATAATAATAATATAAAATAGAAAGAAATGGAAAGAGCTGATTTGTGACAGCAACTGACAAGTTTCATGTGAGAAAGTTTGACGAACTGATTGCGAACATTTGGCATATCGTTCAAAAGGAAATTGCTAACCAAACCAACTTTTAGCTATTGCATGATCATCTACATTGGAGGATAAAAATAAATAAAAGAAAATAAATCAAGATGATAGTTGCAACTGCATGCTTGATGCTTTTTGTGATGATGTTGTCTAAAAGTACAAAGGGGATTTATTACACCTTCATGACCCCCTCCTTGTCATTTTGACCCTCCCCCAGTACAAATATTCCTGAGCTAGTGCAGGAGACGAAGCACTGGCATAAAGTGATCATAAAGCTTGGTTTGTGATTTCTGCTGTTTCCAGCGGTGACGTTCTAGATATAAATCTCATAAATAATGGGGAAGGGGAGGGAACATAGTCCTAAAGAGCAGATTTTTAATACCTTCAAGCTTTAAGCCTGATCTTTTAGCATGTCTGCAATCTATCTAAAATTATCTGGACCGGAATGAGATGTTTCAAAATTTTTGGAGAGCACACATAATCACAACCACATCCGAAGAAAAAGAAAGTCAAATCTGCGTGTCATCTATATTCATCTTAGTCAACCAAGTTTTCTCAGCATGTACATTTCCTTCAGAAATGTTTGCATACAGATTATCCTCAATTTACAACCACAATTGAGCCCAAAATTTCTGTTGCTAAGAGAGGCAGTTGTTCAGTGGTTTTGCCCCATTTTATGACCTTTCTTGCCATAGTTGCGTAATGGCGAGCCTATGGCACGGGTGCCAGAGGTGGCACGCAGAACCCTCTCTGTGGGCATGTGTGCTGTCACCAGCTGCTCTTCTGGTTTCTGGCATGCACATGCTTGCCAGCCAGCTGATGTTGGGAAAACGGCCTGAAAATGGGCCAAAAACCAGACAGTTTTTCAGGCCATTTTTTCAGGTCATTTTCAGGCTGTTTTTCAGACCATTTTCAGGGCTCTTTTCAGGCCTGTTTTGGCCCAGAAAATGGCCCAGAAAATGGCCAAAACTGGCTAAAAACAGGCGTGCCCTTGCTGGCCACAGCTGGTCTTTGGGTTTCCAGCACACCCACATGCTTATGCGCACACATTCCAGTTGGGACATTCGGTGCCAAAAATGTTTGCCATCACTGCCATATTTATTTATTTATTTGATTTGATTCAATTTATCAGTCGCGCCCTCTCCGCGAAGGGACTCGGGGCGACGTACAATCAAATATAAAAGCATGTGGCATGGAGCCCTTAATTCCCCCTAATTTGTTAAGTGAATCATTGCTGTTGTTAAATTAGTAACCTGTTTGTTAAGTAAACCTGGCCTCCCAATTGACTTTGTCTAATGGAAGATTGCAAAAGGTAATCACATGATCTTGGGACGCTGTAACTATCATAAATATGAGTCAGTTGCCAAGAATTCAAATTTTGATTGGATGAGCATGGGAACGCTGCAATAGTCACAAATGTGAAAAATGGCCATGTCACATTTTCCAGTTCCGTTGTAATTTTGAACAGTCACCAAATAAACTGTTGTAAGTTGAGAACTATCTGTACTTTGTACAATCTGTACAATTTGATTTAGCAGTTAAACTTCAGAGGAAAAAGAGCAAAACCTGGTGGTTATATTGAGGCAAGAGTATTAATACCAGAGCATGTCTCTCCATGACACATGAAATAAGATTCAAACCAGAGTAGAACCACTCATAAAGGAGCCACTCATAAACTGTCTTGCCAAAAACTTGGTTGACTGAGTAACTGTTTTCTGCAAAGCAAGAAAACAGAGAATCTGTAGATAGATAGAATCTGTAGATAGATAGAATTTATAGCTAGAAGAAGTATTCCTAAGAAAATTCCTTGTAATTCTGATAACAAACAAAATTTGGCAAGTGCATTGTAGCTTTATGCTTGGCAGGAAGTGTGGAGACCCAATTTTTGGTGGTTAACAGGTCACTGAGAAGCACGTGGACATGAAAAAAATCTACTGTACATTTGATTTTTTTTATTTCTGTAGAATTACTCCCTCAGTAAGATCCCATTAGAGTACTTCACTTGTTTGATCTAAAATCTGGCTACTCCAGTCCTTTCCAGGTTTTTTTCTTCAGGTACTCCTACAAGCTCACTGCGACCATATGCCAAGTTTTGTTTTTCCACGCAGAAATATAACCATCCATGTTGGAGTTTTGAATTAAGCATGAATCATAGTCAGTGGATGTGTGCCTGACTGAAATAATTTGCTGAAATAATACTGAAAAATGAATCAGAGAATGTAGCATCAAGAATAGAACAATTAGAACAATTAACCAGTGGAACAAGTTGCCTTAAGAAGTTGTGGATGCTCCAACACTGGAAGTTTTAAAGAAGACATTGGACAACCATTTATCTGAAATGGTATAGGGCAGTATTGGCTAACCTTTTTGACACCGAGTGCTGAAACAGGAGCCTGTGCGGGAAGGAGCACTGGAAACTGGAAGAGCAGTTCCCCAGCAAGCAAGCGCATGCCAGGAAGCTAATCTTCCAGTTTCCAGCATGCACATGCACACCAGGGAGATGCTCTTCCAGTTTCTGGTGCTCCTGTGTACACGACGACCAGCTGACCGGTGCGAATGTGTGCGCTGGAGCTCAGAAGACCAACAGGCGACGGCTGGTGTGCTCAGAGAGATGGCTCTGTGTGCCACTTCTGCCATCACAGGTATAGGGTTTCCTGCCTGAGCAGGGGGTTAGACTAGAAGACCAGCAAGGTCCCTCCCAATTCTGTTATTCTCTTCTCTTCTTTTCTCTTCTCTTCTCTTCTCTTTTACTCTGCTCTGCTCTACTCATAATATAGTTGTCTTTGATGCAGAAAACAGCCTTAGCTATCAGGCACAAGAACCAGGAATGACACATGGAGTTACTTCTGAAAACTCTTTATTTTTGTTTGTTTATTTTAACAGAAATCTATTAAAGCAACCATCTGCATAACTATTAGATGTATTATGTGAATTGTTCACATTTGCCCTCTTCCTGCCTATCAGAGATTCCAAACCCTGTTGTCTCTTTACTCTCTGGCAGAGACCCTCTTCCTCCTGTGACCCCAAACTCCATTCCACCACATCAGCACTGTTTTTAATGAATGCTAGCAGACATTCATTATATTTGATGCAAAAAGTAAACTTATTTGGAAATATCAGGTCAGAAAAGTCAACCTGTGGCATCTTGAAGAAAGCCAGAGCAACAGAAAGTTCCCTTTATCTGGTAAACAGAGAAATTCATTTAACTAAAAGGCCAGGTGACAGATAAACAGAGAAAGTATGAAGATTGTTCTCTTTATCTAGAAATGGAAAGTGGTCAAAGATGGAAAAAGATAATGAAATCTCCAACAACTGTAAACATTGCAAACCAATGGCATGCAACAGACCATTTATTACCCACTACATTTTTTATCAGCATTTGCATATATATTTTTCTATCTATTTTTCAATTTCTATATAAATTAATCTACTTTACAATTATTCTTTGTGCATGTAAGTATAAATGCATTAAACAATTGAGGTAACTTCATATCTCCTTGCTTAGTCCCTGCTGATTGCTGACCTATTAACTAGTTTCCATTCATTCTCATGACTGTTTTATTTCCATTGTATAATCGCTTATAAATTTCAACAACCAAGCTGCATCTCCACATGTTGGAGTATGTATAAAACATTCTGTAATTCAAGCCTATTCTCCTTATTGTATGTCTTCTCTCTTTCTTTTTGCTATGTCTTCTCTTTTTCTCATCATTTCTTCCCCGCGGGTTTTTCCTTGCTTGGAGGCAACAAATTATTTAATCAGAGGTATGAACTGATTATTTCTACATGATCATAAATTGCCCATTATTGACTCAGTTGTTTAATCTAACATTGATTGATTAAACATCACTAGAATATGCATTATAAATCTTCTTTGCTTCAGAGATATCCTTGATAAATTTTACTTCCATTTGATTCCCTATAGGAATACGTGATATGCCACACATCACTGTGTACCATTCTACATAATAGCAGAAGTGGATAGTGATTTCTCAGCCATGGAAGCAAAATCCCAACATTGCATGGTGTTATTTTGTGCATTTATTGTGGCAGTAGTGGTACTGTTCTCATTGCATTTGAATGAGAGGAA
Source organism: Natrix helvetica (assembly GCF_964273705.1). Classification (NCBI taxonomy): domain Eukaryota; kingdom Metazoa; phylum Chordata; class Lepidosauria; order Squamata; family Natricidae; genus Natrix; species Natrix helvetica. Next base: position 261,848,658 of record NC_138548.1, read on the forward strand.
GTTGTAAGGTACTGTCTACCAATGTTTAACAAATATTGTTTAAGAGTGCCCTAGCCCAAATCCATGTTTTATCAGAAAGGGTTTTGTTTCATTGTCAACTTATTATTTATTTATTTATTTATTTATTTCTTAGATTTTTAGACCGCCCCTCTCCCAAAAAGGGACTCGGGGCGGTTTATGTTTTATTGTTATGTTTTATTGTTCATGTCTCACTGTAAAATATGGTTTCCCTCTTGCCCAATTTCAAAGCACAGAATTATTACAGAATTATTTTCTTTTCAGGGATCTTTAAAACTTTTGATGATATTTGGGAAATTTTATCTTGAGAAAAATTTCCCCTCCCCTTCCTCTAAAATCTATATTAAGTTCCTCCTCCTCCTCCTTCTGCCAGTGGTGGGATTCAAAATATTTTACTACCGGTTCTCTGGGCGTGGCTTGGTGGGTGTGGCATGGCATGGCTTGGTGGGCGTGGCAGGGGAAGGATACTGTAAAATCTCCATTCCCACCTCACTTCAGGGGAAGGATACTGGGAAATCCCCATTTCCTCCTGATCAGCTGGGACTCGGGAGGCAGAGAATACATGGGAGTGTCAGTCAGAGGTGGTATTTACCGGTTCTTTGGACTACTCAAAATTTCTGCTACCGGTTCTCTAGAACTGGTCAGAACCTGCTGAATACCACCTCTTCCTCCTGTTCTATAAATCAACATGTAAAATTAACACCTCCCTTTTCAAAATTATCCCAGGTTTCCCCTCTTTTGTTTGGTTTGCTTTGCATGGTGTGCTGAATACTCACTTCCTCAGAAATCAGCACTATTTAATCATAGCCTTGATAGTAACAGCAGTTTCCCCTGTCAGAGCAGAAAGTAGGATGATAGAGATCTTCCACTATGATAATCTTTTACCCTTCCTTAGCTGTCTCATGAGAAACTATAAATCTTTCCAGACTTCCCATTGTCATAAAGTAAGACAATGTCATTCCCAGCTGGTCATTATTGATATTCATTTCAGACATATCCATGTTGTGCATAATTGATTACAGATAGGAATTATTTTCAGGAACCATCCATTTTGATATGATAGGAATAAATTAATCTTTTGCGGAATAAAGTTTACACAATGGACTATTCCATAGAGGTGTACGTTAAAGTGGTTAACACCAAATCCTTTAATAGTAATTCCTTTTTTCCTTGATTTGAATTGCAAAAATACCCAATTTATTGTATTTAAGAAATAATGTCATCTCATTTGGATTATGTCATTCCTTTTAACTACCATATGTAGTATCAGTCATGCAACCATACAGTCATTGGAACTGGCCATTCAGAGCAAACAATTGGATTCCTCTTTTTATAATGTGGTTGAGCTTTTGGTTCTCCAGAATTGATGGGAAAAATGTTTAATGTTCTTTTGTTCTGTGCTGTTTTTGGAGACATGCTGACTTTGGAAGATTTAATTTGTACCTGACTTTACTCTTTGAGAAAATGACAAATTTCATTGAATCAGAGCTCACCTGTTTTAATTCATACTAAATCATAGTAGTGGTACTTATACTTTGTTGAATGGTAGAAAAAACCCAAAATTATTTGCTAACAAAATAAAAATAAAACAACAAATTGTGGTTGATTTGAAATGAAACTTCTAATGAGAGTAAATTCAGAAGTATTCAGTAGATTCAGTAGAGAATAGATTCAGAATTGAAATGGACCTTGGAGATCTTCTAGTCCAACTACCTTCTCAAGTGCCATTCCAAACAAATGGCTGTCCAATCTCATCTTCAAAAGCTCAGTAATGGTGCACCCACAACTTCTGGAAGCAAGCCATTCTACTGTTAATTGTTCTCACTGACAGGAATTTTTTCTTAGTTCTAGGTTGGATCTCACCTTGATAGGTTTCTATCTGTTACTTCTTGTCCTATCCTCAGGTGCTTTGGAAAATAGGTTGACCCCTATTATTGTAAAATTTGAGATGTGTCCAATGTCAGAGAAATAACTTTTCCAATCTGTCATGAGGACTTCCTCACAAGTCCCTGTCATGCTAGTCTTAATGGCCGAGTCTTCTGAGTTAAGTAATTTCTGAGCTTTTAAGTCATTCATAATTTTAAAGGTTAAAACCAACCCTTTTAACTGAGCTCGTAAAACAATTGACAAGTAGCACAGAGCTTTTAAACCAGTCATGATAAAGTCCTGATGTCTAGCTGCCATATTCCAGAGTAACTGAAGCTTCTGGCAAGTTCAGGGTTAGCACACATGAAGCATGTGACACAGCAGACTTTTGGGGATATAATTAATATATTCTTTTCTATCTTTTCTACTGACAGTTGAGAAGTGCTTGAAGAGAATTACTGTCAAACTGTTGTTGCAGTTAGGATGCCTAAGATAATGAATAGAAAGGGCTTTTAAAGTAGCATATAAATGCAAAATATCATCACTGTCATTCAGATCAGTAAACCATGCAAGGTAATTATTGACTTTTTGAAGCTTTTTATGGATACAGATAAATAAATAAATAAATCTATCCCACAATCCTGTAAGCAAGTTTGCATTTGCCCCAGAATTCCTCTAGGATCATTTCATCAGAAAGGTGACTTTGAAAGGAAAAATGAAATCTCATCCACAATATAACATAAATATTATCTGGGTGCTATGATTAGGAACATTTAGCACTGCAGTCACACCAACAATGGTGACAGCCATGCTATGACAGAGTAGACAGAATTACTTGGGGATTTATGTCATCATTTGGGCATTTGATCTATAACTAACTGCTTTGGCATTCATAAAGCACACAGTGTATTATACCAGTGGACATATCTATCCTGATGAAAAGCCCAGACGTTTCATATTAAATAATAGTATTAATACTTTAGCAAAGGATTGTAGGACCTTTCTTTGCATTTTTATGCATTGACTAAATAATGAAGGTATGAGATTACAGGTCATTTCCAATTTTTCATGATGTAAAACTGCTTTGTGCTGGAATCAGTTATTATGCCAATCTGACAAGTTTACAAATGGCGCTGTTATTAATTCATGTTTCTCTACCTATCATGCATTGGTTATGCATTAAGTCAGGAATGGCTAATCAAGCAACTCTTAAACTATGTGCAATCCCTCAGCTGCATTTGTCTGGCCTTGCTTGCTTGCTGAAGAATTGCAATACATTTCCACAATTAGTTGAAATGAGGAAAACTAAGATGTGTGTTAGTTTTCAACTAACAAATAAGAGAAATGCAACTCTGCCAAATATTTTGCCTCATTTATCCCATCGTTGTACTTGAGTTATCATTTGACATAAAAGCAAAGATATAATGTTGACTCTAACTTTTTGCTCCCATTTAGTGGTAAACTGGAATTTTGCAGACCAGATATGGTATCCTTACCTCACTTAAACACATTTGTTGACAGTATGGGCAGAGAGTGGCAGCAAAGGAGAATTGAATTGAAACTCCATTTCTATGAGCTTTGAGGTGGCTATCTCCCCTACATTTGCTAGTTTTATGGCGCTGATTTGAATATGTATCTGTTTTCTGGCAGTCTCTGAACTGGATGATGGGACTATTCCTTTGTATCATTATAAACGACAATTTGCATTATTGCATGAACTGGTCTAGTAGTTCATTTGCCATCTATCCAAGATACCCTTTTTTGGTTGGGGCATTGAAGTACCATCTGATTTCTTATGGCAAGCATATGTCAAAGTCACAACTCAGTGTCATGCTCTTACAAAGAATTATTGGAAGCCATTAGATCAGAGGGGGTATTCAGCATGTTCTGACAAGTTCTGGAGAACCGGTAGTGGAAGTTTTGAGTACTTCAGAGAACTGGTAAATATCACCTCTAACTGGCCCCGCCCCCATCTATTCTCTGCCTTCAAAGTCCTAGCTGATCAGGAGGAAATTCAGGATTTTGCAGTAACCTTTCCCTGGAGTGGGGTGGGAATGGAGATTTTACACTTTCCTTCCCCTGCCACGCCCACCAAGCCACTCCAAGCCCACTAAGCCATGCCTACAGAACCAGTAGTAAAAAAAATTGAATCCCACCACTGCATCAAATGATGGGTTTATCATAAGAATTGACTAAAGGAGTGTTAAAATCACCATTTTCAGGATGATTTGGGAGTATTTGGAGGAGGTGAGGAATTTTAACAGTAGGAATAATAGCAATGTGGAAGGCTTCCTACTCAAATTTATCTAAGATTTCTCCAAAAGAGAAATATTAAGTTATTGGGGCAATAAAAAGGGTTAAATCTTTCACTTCTATTCCCATTCTAACTTCGGGGGGGGGGGGGACACACATTTTTCTACAATTTGATCATTTTGATGCTTTATTATCACAATGTATTGTGGAGAGAGGTTGCTAATTCCACCTAATAAGGACTCCATTTTCTGGACCACAGAATATAACTCAACAGGTTCTTTGGCTATGAGACATTCTCAATGTATCAAATCTCAACCAAGCAAGTTGTGACAACTTGAGTTTATAGAGTTCAACATGTATTAATACATTTTCTTGGAAACAAAAGGAAGAGAAACTAACTCCAGAAGAGAAATAGTGAGAAAAGTCTTATAGAGGTTTCACTGTAGTTATGGGCTAGACTGCACCAGATTGATTTTCAATTTCACCCACTCCTGGCCTAGGCACAACAAAGATGTTGTTTTCAGTGGTGGGAATCAGCCAGTTTGCATCACTTCGGCAGAACTGGTTGTTAACTTTCTGAGCAGTTTGATGAACTGGTTGTTGGAAGAAATCATTAGGGCAGAGAATCGGTTGTTAAAATATTTAAATCTCACCACTGGTTGTTTTGCAACTAAATATATTAAGTTATAATTTTTGGTATGTGCAACAGTATTTATTTCTCAGTTGCAGAACTCCTGGTAGCTTTTCAATTAGACAAGGTCTCCCAAACAAATGACTTATAGCTAAGAATGAACATATTATAGTAGTATTCTTCTAATTTACATTCCTCCTACTGATTTTAGCTTCTAAAATGAATGATTTCAAATTTGAAAGGTCTATTTGCTCTGCCCTCATTGAAGTCCTTTGATACTGAATTTGTTGCATGCCTGAAGATTCACAATTACCACAATATAGCTTCCTCCTCATTTCAATTATTTTCTGCAGATTTTTCATTCCCCCCCCCCCCCTGCAAAGATCTCAGACTCTGCAAGGTGAAGTCCTACAAAGGGATACTTAGTCATTTTTCAGATGACAGAGCTGAGAAGTTGTTCTGCATCTTGGTGAGAAAAATTAAATGAACAGGTTTAGGATGGGGAAGGCTTGGTTTGCCAGCAGTACTGCTGAAGGTAGTCTAGTTTGAAAGCTGTGAGTTAAACAGGAGATAGCTATGTCAGTTAGCTGTTAAAAACAAATGTTATTTTTGGGGGACAAGTCACTGCACCCAACTCACATTGCCCAACTCACTGCAGGACATTTCACCATGGGACAATTCAAAGCTGTGTTAATCAATCATTTCATTCAGTTACTTTTATTATTGGTGACCATGTTTTCATCAAAATTTTATTGTGACTCTTGTTTTTATGGATTGACTTTCTTGTTTTATTATTATTGGCCATGGTTCTGTTGAGATTAATTTAACTTTTGCATTTGTCAGATTGTCTCACAATGAGTTGTTCTATCGCACGTTGTCCTGTGCCCAGTTGGCTGTGGTTGGTTGGCCATGATAAGTTGTCCTGTTAGATACTCCCCCCTCTAGTTGTTGCAAGGACAATAGTAGTTTCCAGTCAGGTCCTCTCTTTTCAGGCAGGAACAGAGAGAGACCTGATTGGCTGATGCACTGGCCAGCTCCCCTTTAAAAAGGGAGCTGCTAGACCTCTCACTCAGTGGATGCCTGTACTTGACCAAATAAAGAGCTGTTGTTATCTTAGCCTTTTGTGCCTTTCATTACCCAATCCAAGTCATTTTTCAGATGACAGAGCTGAGAAGTTGTTCTGCATCTTGGTGAGAAAAATTAAAGGAACAGGTATAGGATGGGGAAGGCTTGGTTTGCCAGCAGTACTGCTGAAGGTAGTCTAGTTTGAGAGCTGTGAGTTAAACAGGAGATAGCTATGTCAGTTAGCTGTTAAAAACAAATGTTATTTTGTGGGGGACAAGACACTGCACCCAACTCACGGTGCAGGACATTTCACTATGGGACAATTCAAAGCTGTGTTAATCAATCATTTCATTCAGTTACTCTTATTATTGGTGACCATGTTTTCATCAATATTTTATTGTGACTCTTGTATTTCTGGATTGACTTTCTTGTTTTATTATTATTGGCCATGGTTCTGTTGAGATTAATTTAACTTTTGCATTTGTCAGATTGTCTCACAATGAGTTGTCCTATGGCAAGTTGTCCTGTGCCCGGTTGGCTGTGGTTAGTTGGCCATGACAAGTTGTCCCATTCTGTATTTTTGGATTCATTAATAGCTCACATAAACTGTTCTACTATGTCTTAAACAAACTTCATTTATAACAGAGTGCCTAGTTGTGGGTACCAGTTGTAAAAGGAGAATGACAAGCTGCAACAAGTTCATAGGAGGTGTGCTAAGAGAGTGAAGGTCTTTTGAGGAATGGTTAAAAGATCTCTAGCTTACAGATGAGATGACTTAAGAATGATACAATGGCTATTTTAAACTTTTGAAAGCTTGTCACACACACAGAAAAAGGAGTCGGCTTAATTTCTATTGCACCAGGGGCAGTATTAAAAATAATCAATTAAATTTACAAGAAAGTAATTTTGAGCTAGTTGTCATGAAGAACTTCCTGATTGCTTGATCTGTCAGTCAGTGGAATAGAAATTCTCCTTGATAATCTTCAAACAGAAGTTGTATGGTCATCTATTAGGAATGATCTAGTAGATCCTGCCCTGAATAGGCCAATTACTTTTTTCTATATTCTCTCATGTCATTCCTGCCCATCCATTCATGCTACCTAGCAGATAATATTTTCCCCATTGGATCTCATTCATTCAGAATATTGAATACTATTTCTTCAAACATCACTTTGGTTCTTCCAATGCCATAATGTAACCACATTATTTATGACTTTTACTTTCATTTGGACTGACAATAATCTAGATAGCACCATATTTTATTCATTCTATTGAGAGAAACTAGCTTGTAATATGTTTTAAAAGAGAACTCACATTCTCTCTTTTTGCAGACTCTGTATCTAATTGGCTTCATTTCTTCAGTATTTTGACATTATCAAATAATAGTTTGTACCACATTCAAAAACTCTTATTCCTTTTGTATTATCCATTAATTCTCTTTCATCACAGTCAGTGAAATCAGTCATGCTTTTTGATTCATTCCTTTTGACATGTGTACACACATGACTAGATCCATGCTTAAACTATGTACATAGAACAATCCTTTTATTAAGAAGCTATTCACTGGTCACCACATGCCTCATTACTGTACCTCTGAATGGCCAATCACTTTCTCCTTTACTCTCTCATTTTATTGTCACACATATGAATATGCCCACCAACCCATAAATCCATATCACTATAACCACCCTTCCTCGTTTACTTTTATTTGCAATAGAGCCCAATTTTTTCCTAAAAGCATCCATGGCTTTTTCTTTATTACCATTCATTGGCAAATGGCATGAGTTATTTCCAAGATTCATAATTTCATTATATATATATATATATATATATATATATGTGTTTGTGTTACAACCCCTGGTATGACCTATGGCCTGTGGCATAGTGGCTAAGACTCTTGCCTAGTGTATAATACAGCCCAGGTTCGAATCCCAGTAAGGGTATGGCTAGCTGATGAGAGCTAAATAGCTCGAAATGGATCTATACTAGTCTCCCTTTATTTTATCAGCACAAATACAACACATATATATATATATATATATATATATATATATATGTGTGTGTGTGTGTGTGTGTGTGTGTGTGTGTGTGTGTGTGTGTGTGCGCGTGCGTGCATGGTCTTCTGTGATGAGCCGAAGGACAGAAAGAGGGAGTAGTGACCTTCCTCCCATATTTAGGCATAACAGGGGTTGTAACACAAATACATACCTATTTCCCTGGCTCAACTGATAAGGAGGCGAGCCTGTGGCTTAGTGGCTAAGACTCATGCCTAAGATATAATACAGCCCAGGTTCAAATCCCAGTAAGGGTATGGCTAGCTGATGAGAGGTAATTAGCTCGAAATAGATCTATCTAGTCTCCCTTTAATTATTTATCAGTACAAATACAACACAAATATAAAAAGGCAACATTAAAAATAAAAATATGGTTTTCTGCCTGCATGGTCTTCTGTGATGAGCCGAAGGACAGAAAGAGGGAGTAGTGACCTTCCTCCCATATTTAGGCATACCAGGGGTTGTAACACAAACACACACACACACACACACACACACACACACACACACACACACACACACATATATATATATATATATATATATATATATATATATATATATTCATAGATTTTCACGGGTGTATGTATCCTTGTCTTGTTGCACTACCCTCTTGTTGACGATTGTCAATATAAATATTGAACTCCTATGCCCTGACTAGGTGGCTCAGTGGCTGAGACACTGAGCTTGTCAATCAGAAAGGTCAGCAGTTCAGTGGTTCGAATCCCTAGTACAGGTCTCCTATGTGAGCAGGGGGTTGGACTAGATCACCTCCAATGTCCCTTCCAACTCTGTTACTATTTACTGTTCGGATCAATTGAGGCTTTCATATAATGATTTTTAGTAAGATGGAGGAGAGGCAGATTAGGTTACTAGTGGGGGTGGGTTCCTGCCAGTTCTAACCTTTTCTATAGAAGAGGTTCCACAAATCAAAAGTGCATTTAGAACCGGTTCCAGCTCCCTTCCCCCACCCATCCGCCCATCATCAAGATGAAGAGTGAAAGGAGGAATTCTAGGAGTTGAAGTCCACAAGTCTTAAAGCTGTCAAGTTTGAACAGCCCTGGGGTTTTTTTCCTAAAGGGTTAGGGGTGCAAGGGACTTGCGTGCAGGGCCGGATTTAGATGAAAAGAGGCCCTAGGCTATTCCACTTATGGGGCCCTTTCACCTCCCATTTTTAAGTTTGTAAATTACATGTGAGATAATAAAATATATCATTACTGTGATATATATCAATATATTAAATTAAACATGTTGTAATTGGTACTAACCTTTATAAAAAATGTGGCATGGATAAATAAAAGGCCCCTCTTGATCTTGAGGCCCTAGGCTGAAACCTAGTTAGCCTATAGGATAATCCAGCCCTGCTTGCGTGCTTCAAATGCCAGAATTTCTGAGCCAACATTTTGGTTGCTAAGCAAGAGCATTGTTAAGTGAGTTTCAACACATTTTACAAGTTGGCCACTCCCACCCAGCCACATGGCCAGCAAGCCACTCCCACAAAGCAGGCCACACCTACAGAAGAGATTCTAAAAAAAATTGAAACCCACCACTGGTTACTAGCCTCAGTCAGTCATCCCACAATGAAGATTTCCATGCTAATAGTAAAGCCAGTACTAATCAATGTGGGTACATTTTGACGATTCCACTTCAAGCACAACCAAAATCCAGTTTTACTTCAAACACGCTAATGCCATTCTGTGCAATCTAGAAAATGTCTAGCAAACCAACATTCTATTGCTCACTCCTCACCATTTAGAAGGTATTTGGAGTGTATTGACACATACCCAGCATGCTTCTATCTTTTATATATTTCTTTTCCTTGTGCCTACTGTATTTCAGGGAAGAAATGAAATTGAATCTTTCTCAGTGATTTGGAAAATAGGATGATGGAATCCATTCTAAAGTATTATTCAGTCAAAATCTCTTAAATGTAGTTGAACTTAAGGTCAAGGTGACATATGAAACTAAATTTAAAACACTCCCCCCCTCTCTCTCCCTCCCTCCCTCCCTCTCTCTCCCCCTCTCCCTCCCCCCCTTTCTGTGTGTGCATTTATGTGGGTTAAGTTAAATCTGGGATACAATGCTTTTTAGAAGATTGCATTTTGGTTGGACAGACAAGAAATGAGGTTATATTTTTGCTTGACAAAGACCACATAATTTGCCATTCACTAAGTATACTAGTCCTATGCTATTCAAATCTATATCATAGTTTCAGGTTATTTTAATACATTAGGATTGCTCTCTAAGTTTTCCAAGGACATTCAATGGAGATAATCTTTTTCTTTTTACATCCCCAAAAAGAGTTAAAATAAGCTGCCTTCTTATGCTCATATATTTTACTAATGAGAAGTATTGTATCATTAGTCCTCATGTACAATATTGAATTGGATCTAATAATACCTAATAACAAAGCTTCCTTTTAAATAACTAGCAACTTTGTAATCATTTTTGTAGTTGTTTGTTTAATTCAAAAGGCTCACTGAATTTAGAAGAATTTTATCTCAAGCAACCACATACGTTTGCGGTCCATATGGCTATTTTCTATATAAAACAAGTAAACCAAAAATACTTTAATCCAAACAGCACAAAGCTCTGTATGATGAAAAAATAAGTTGATTGGAAAACTAGCACTATGGGTTTCTTTTAAAATCAATCTAGCATTTAAAATATTATAACAAAATATGAAAAAGAGAAAGAGGGTATTTAAAAGATTCCTGGCTTATCCATTGCCACTGAAGATCAAATTAAAAACTCTACCCATATCACTGCGGTAGAGATCAAAACATTTGGGGAAAAACTAGTGAAAAATATTTCCTTCCCTTATTCAAAAGATCTTCATCCAAAATCCTCTAAATTTCCATCTCCATCAAACTGAATGATTACAAAAAGAACTGAATATACAAGTATAAAACCTTTTAAAATGATTATATCGTGATTGCCTTTAAAATATTGAGCACTTTCCTGGTCATCTCACTGCAGAATGTTCACCTAGAAAAAAATACAGAAGAAAGCAAACAAGACAAATATGAGATTTTTAATTTATGTTACCTTATGGAGATTTTTAGCTTAGAAGGGTAAGAAAAGGCGTAATATAAAAATCATGTAGTATGAAAAATGTGAAAAAGGTAAGTTTTTATCTCCCAATATTAGAATTTGAATCATTCATCAAAGCTAATTGAGAGAAGATTCAGAGATAATAAAATAAATTGCTTCTTTATATAACATAGTGTTTAACAGTGGAATTAGATTTGATGATGGCTATCAATTGGAATGGCTTCAAAAGGAAACTAAATAAATTAATGGAGGATAGAGCTATCAGTGGTTCTTCATCATGATGACTTGTATATTTCCACCAAAATTAAAGGCAAATGGTACTTGGTACTGGAAGCTGCTTTTGCCTTTACATCCTACTTGGATATACTTGGTCAGCATTGTATGATAGAAATGGACTTATTTAGCCCGCCGCTTCTTCAAACAGCAGGAATATAAGTTATTCACTCCCATGACGTTCAATAGGCAGAAAAAAACACAACTGGCAAATCTATACCCAGAATATGTTTCCTTAATGTCACTTCTATTCTCTTGGTTTACATCTTGAAAGCCACTAGACTAGTTATAATGGCTGCTATATTGGAGCATGAGATTGCTCCATGAGTTTCCTGTATTAATATTGTTGGAAGTGCAGGATTCTTTCTCAAGACCTCTATTTTTTTTCTGTGGCATAAATTCCACATGGTAGTAGCAGGAGATACAGGGATGAACTCAACTGCTATTCTTTTTGTCTTTTACCCAAGTAGGCAACTATCTGTGGAATATATCCTCTTTTTTAAGGCATTCTCTAGGAGTTTAGAATGCCAATATTCAAGCACTTTAAATAACAGAAAAAAAGCTTCTGTAGACTGAGTAGCCTTTCCTCTATAACAGTTGCCTGACATGCAGAGGTTTATAACAATTGTAAGGGAAAAGGTATAGGCAGCATGTTGGTTTGTTCTTCTTTTCCTTAGGTGTAATTAACTTATATGCAAAGTTAAAGATTGGTTTTGAGAAAGAACAATAAAGAAAAAACCCAGAGTTCTATATTTTACCACTACTCTCATCTCATGCTTCAGAGAAGAGACTATACTTCTGCTGCTGTCACCCTCCCAAGATTAGGTATACGCTGATAGTTTGGAAATTACTAAGTTAAAACCTAACAAAAAGTCTATCCAAGAGGTTAACATCTTCATCAACTTTTTCATATGGATATAAATCCTTTGATAAATTATTGAACTACAAAATCTCAGCATCAGAAAAGATTCTGAATATTTGCAGAATACAGGAGGTTTATTTAAAAAATGATGCAATTTTCTTTCCAGAGAGGGAGGGAATGACATTGACACATAGTATGGTGAGAAAGAATGAAATGGAATGAGCATTACTCCCCCAAATCTTTCAGAGTCTTAGTAAAGCCCCCGGTTTAACTCTCTCCTTCTCTTTAACCTTCTTGGGGTATTGCTTTCTTATTCACGTGACTTATTGCCAATGATTTTTATTTTCAGCACAGGACAATTCTATCATCTCTTTTTTAATGTCCACCCACTACATAACAGACCACGGTATCCAAATCCAATACAATGATTTTTCTTAAAATTTCCCAGTTATTAGCTTTTGGGAAAAATTTGCATTCTGTGCAAAAAAAAGCATTCACAAATGGCCGGGTTTTTATTTTTTCCTTTTCATTCTGTTCACTAGGGTTAGGTGCTGCTTAAAAAGAGTACCTCCTTCCCTTTTGGCTTTCCAGTACCATGGAGAGCTCCATTGTTAATCAGCTGTTTTTTGCTTTTAGAAATGCACCCATTCATAAAATGAGCAGTTGAATTCCACAGATGAGTAGTAAGAAAAAGGAGAAGGAAGGCAATATAGTTATAGAAAGGTATATGTATACTTAGAGAAAGTCTAGTATTTAAGGCCTAATAGTTTGTTATTGTCCAATTGATTTTCTTATTGTGCTGGGCACTGTGGAGAGTGAGAGATGCTTCCTTGAAAAGAAACGTCATTAAAAGGATGCTTAGCTGTTAAGAGACTTTTATTCAAACTAATATTAAAGGATAGTGGGTTTTTTTTAAAAAAATGCTGCCTTTATTACTTATTCTCCTGCACCATTTGGCAAAGTAGGTGATGTGTTCATTCAGAAACAGAAGTGGCACACACACACATCCCTGTCAAAATATGCCCCCTACCTAACAGAGCTTGCCTTTCTCCACAATATTGTAAGGATTTAGACAAATGTTACCTCCCAATTAAGAGTAACCGAAGATGTAGAGTGGCTGAAGCATTTGATGCCTTGAACAGATCTTTGTTGAAGCCTGAATTAAGCACCCAGTGCCTCTCTGGTTGCACGAGACCTTTCCAATGAAATCACACAGAAAACATACCAAATGGGTGCATGAAAAAAGAGAAAGGGGGGAGAGGGAGGGAGGGAGGGAGGGAGGGAGAGAGAGAGAGAGAGAGAGAGGGAGGGAGGGAGGGAGGGAGGGAAAGAGAGAGAGAGAGAGAGAGAGAGAGAGAGAGAGAGAGAGAGAGAGAGAGAGAGAGAGAGAGAGAGAGAGAGATCTTTAATCTCTTCCATGTACCCTGTATATTTATAAACTGGGAGAATATTTGCCCAAAGACTGAATAAGAAGGGAGGCAGAGTGGGGCGGATGAGTGGTGGTGTTAGTGACGGTTATCATTATTCCGCACCAGTTTTCGGTTGCAACTCTCTGAAGATTGTAAGTGTAGTTTCTCTCCTCCATCTGGTCTCCAAAATATTTTCGTTCCTTTCTGCCACAGTAAGCGCCACAACAGCAACAGCCATCGTGATGCAGAGTGTAGAAAGGATTTGAGCATGCAGCCAGAGAGACAGAGATTAGGGCGAGAGCGCTGAAGTTAAATTGTGCTGCATATTTGGAGAAAAAAAATGGGCGGATTGGTCTCTAGATGAGAGCTTGGTACCACCTTCCTTTCTAAAATAAAATCTCTCTGGCATGAAGTCACAGCCTATTTCACATCCGGTTTACCCCGGGACGTACTACTACTGTCTTGGTAAAGTGCAAAGCTTTTTGTTGTAGAGCTGCGAGCCGAATCCCACGGAAAGGGAATCTGGGTGTTAAAAATCGAAGAGCAAAGCGACGGCGGCGGCGCGGCGGCGGCGGCGGCGGCAGAGTCCATGATGGCTAGGAGCTCGTGAATGACTGAGAAAAGCCGCGGAGATTCAGTGCTCTAAAGCGCCCTTTTCCCTCCTCGCCGCCCTGGCTTCTTGGTGGAGCCTCTCGGGCAGACTTTTCAGCTGCATCGGCGACGCCGTGCCCAGAGGGTCTCGAGGTGTGTATCGCTCTAGCATCTTTTTTCAGGCTCCCTCCCTTCCCCTTTCCCTTTGCCAGCCCGCTCCCTTTTTCACAGGCGGAGCATTTATGGACGGAGGGGGCTCCTTACTGCTGCCTTCTGCCTTAGCAGGTACCTCGTCGGAATGCTGGACCCAGCTTTTCCCCTCTTACCTCCCCCATCCCCCGACCCCGGGTGAAAATCCGCAGCGGTGGATGGGCAATTGATCAGACTGGGGGAGAGGAGGTGGATTGGAGGGTTGGGGGGGGGGGACTAAAGCGGAGGAAATGGAGACCCTAGGATTAAGAGGGATTATTTCAGACGTTTCCAACCAGAGCTGGATGGATTGGGGGCAATGGATGACTTTCTCAGGGAGAGGAGCACAAACTTGCTATGCTGGCTGCAAATCCATAAATACCACCCTCTCTCCCCTTTTGACCAAGTCTCCATCTCTGGCTCTGAAGCAGGCAAAAAAAAAAAAAAAATCACTCAAGGCAGAAATGCCTCTTGAATGATGGCTCCAGGTTTGAACGGATGTGCCCATAGTGGGGAAGAGATGGACTGGGATTTCCCTTTTGCTCTTTTATTTCAATTATTCCAAGATTAGGGTGGTAGAATGGAGTGGCAGGAAAGGATCAGGAGCAGATTGGTTTGTTTGGTCGATTTGTTTGTTTGTGTGATTTGTTTTCGCACTTGGTGATCTCCCACTTTCCCCTCTCATCCACAGGCAACTATAGCCATGTATCTCCCTGCCCCCATTCCCATTAATTATTTTAAGGAGGGAGGGCGGTATGGGGGAAATGTAGAGTAAGAAGAAAGTGTCTTGCCATCTGCCGGTATCTCTGAAATGACTTGCTAGAGGAGGTTCAGTGCAAAAGTTCAGGCTGAATAGAAGTGGAGCTTTTTTGATCTCTCCTAGAGATGCAACACCCTTCTTCTTCTTCTTCTTCCTCCAGGAGAAGCAGCATTGTGAACCTCTGTCTATTACACTCCACCTGGACACCTGTCATCATTTTGTTCACCTTGCCTTGCCTTTTGCTTTAGATTTTGGACATTTTATACAAGGATCATCCTGTTAGGTTTTCTTCTTCTTTGCCTTTTTTGCGATGGTGGTTATGTTGTCTGGCATTCTCCTTCTCTCTTAAACTGTACTCAGCTTCAGGGCTGTCAGGAGGTTTAGGAGAAGGAGGGAGGAGGAGGAAGGACATATCTGGTAGAAACAGTGCAACCGAAGTGGATTCAGCAGTAAGTATGGAGCAAGGAGCAAGCAGCTAAGCCTGGGCTATGAACAGGAGTATTACAATGGTCAGGCTGCCTTGCAAAATTACCAGTTAAGTTTGCAAGGGTGGTGGTGGGAAATATAGGGCAGGTTTGCTTTTAGAAAACATCTTAACTGAAACTGGACTGGACTCAGTCATTAAGTCAAAAGGTACCATATGGAATATTTTGCAACAGGATATTCTAAAAAGGAAGGAAGGAAGGAAGGAAGGAAGGAAGGAAGGAAAGAAGGAAGGAAAGGTTTGAAGGCAATGTGGATGCAATAATCTTCATCATTATTTCATATTCATTTCATATGCTTTGGGGATGAATGGAACTAATACTAGTCAAAGAAAGCACTGAAATTCTGTATCTTATACTTCTGTTCAGCTTTTTAAAATGTATGATGTTGTTCAACTAGCTTGCTAAATGGGTATAAGCTTGGATCTCTCTCCAGAAGAAAGTTCTGTCCTTTTCAGGACCTTCTAGAGCTTTCAAGGGCTTTAGGAGAAGACCTTTCCTCTCCTCCCCCCCCACCCCCCACCCCCGAGATAATCAAGTGGTGGGATCTCACTCATTAAAGCTAAAATAGTTTCTAAGTTCTATGATATTGTAAAGTAGATGTACAAATTGTGAACTTAACAATTCATATAGTATATATGAATTCCAATGATCTTGAAAAAGAAAATGATTTAACCTTTGTCTATGAAATTAACTCAGGGATGACCCCACTTTCAAGAAAATGGAACACATAAGTATACCTGGAAGGGACCTTTCCCTCTGAAAATCATACCATTGTGAGATTGCTCCTTGTTTTTAGGGAAAACCATCACAAGTTCTTTTAAACCTGTTGTATTTCCCAATAACTTGTCAAAGCAAAGAATGCTTACTTATGATTTTCTATTGTTTACAGCTTCCATAATCTACTAGCAAAATGATGCATCTCCTTTATGACCGTTTTTGGGCCTGGGTTCTTCTTATGAGCACCTTACCTGGAAAAAGGTGGGAAAAGAGTTTTGCTTTTTTAAAAACAAAATATTTTGGATTGTCTTTTATCATGGCTTAAAAGCAAGTGTGGAAAAAGGTTTGATTCACACAAACTGTTTTGAGGGGGAGGTTGATTCTGCTTAAATCCCACCTAGGCCAAAATATGAGGAAATTAAAATAAAACTAAAGCTTGCAAAACATCTTAGGTGGAATTGTGGCTGAGAAAGAGTTTAGCCAGGACTATTGGATCTGAACTGTGAATAGATTAATGATTTCAATGTAGCTACAAAGAGAAATAGTCCTCTTTGCAGATAAAGTTTGCCAGCAGTTATGCTGCATATAGCATTTTACATAGGAATGTTTCTGCTCCTATGGTTTTGTGCTTTTACTGAATGAATGAGGCCAGACTGAACGACTTTAATATTGGCTGTTCTTCATGAAAGTAGGCTTCAGTAAAGATAGTGGGCTGACGATAATAATAATAATAATAATAATAATAATAATAATAATAATAATAATAATAATAATAATAATAATAATAATAATAATAATAATAATCTGTGTTATTATACGTATGAATGGAACATTTCATATCAGCAGGCAATTTGCATGATCAGGATGCAATAACTTCATTGGGGAGACTGTCACTAATATTAGTTGAATGAAATCCATTTCACCTGCCAGAATTCTACCTGAATAGTAAATGGAAAGTCTTCTTACACTGAATATCTACATAGACTGCATTTCTGTTAGCAATAGAGCTAATGAATGAAAAATACATCTTTTCCTTTAAATTACAAATACCAATATTGGTGCACTGGTAATAGCTATTGTTCAGGACAGTAATTTAAAGTAAGCTTATTACAAATAATATATGTTGGTAAAAAGAATCTCAGGGTCAGAGGCAATCCAATTTAGTTTTACCACATTTTTCTAAAAAAATATAACATAAAAGGATATAATACTTTATATAGCAGATCAGTGATGAAAGAAGAAAAAGCTGATCTCCTGAAGAGAAGAGAGAAGAGAAAGGCTGTTTCTTTTCTCAATTTTTCCACATCTCGTGCTGGCTTGCATGTTTCACCAGAACCAAGATTTGCACCAGAAAATCAAGAAGCATTTTCCCTGTTTTTGAAAAATTGTACGAGGTGTTACTATTATAATGACCTGTAGATGGAGTCAGTGTACAGTGTTTTATTATACTTTTTTTTTCTGTGAAACACAAACATGGTAAATGACATTTTTCTTCAAGTTGCTTAAACTCTACATTAAAAAACAATCACTTTTTAGCTAACACATTTGTCCAACCTTGACTTTTAGCCACTAACAAATCAATAGCACAAAGGGAAAAAAATTGCAAGGATTGAATGAACACCAGTTTTGTTCAATACATCTAGGAGACCATTCCTTCCTTCCTTCCTTCCTTCCTTCCTTCCTTCCTTCCTTCCTTCCTTCCTTCCTTCCTTCCTTCCTTCCTTCCTTCCTTCCTTTCTGATACAAAGCTAAGTAAAAGTGAAAAATCTGAACAGTATTTCATACTTATAATATTTTGAATCAGGCTATTAAGGTACTAAATGCTAGCAAAACATACGAATACCCACATGAATACATAAATATCTGAACACGAGCACTTTATATTGTAAAATAAATAGATATATGAATATACTTGTTTTTTTTAGAAACTAATAGTAGCAGCTTTATTGATGTGTAGCTTGATAATTATGATACATTTAAAATCCCATACCTAAATTAATCACATATCTAGTTATTATTGGTATATCAGATTCACACTTGCCTTTTCAACATGTATATTTATCTGTAAAAATATAGGCTTGCTCACTGAATTCAATGCTGTTGAAGGCTTTCACTGTTCACTGGAAATTCCAATTGGTTTTACTGAAATATTCAGGCATTAAAATGAAATGTGTGGCTTTTGGAGTGGTATCCATGGTTAAACCCAGTTTAAAATTCAATTTGACCTCTAAGAATCAGGCTGATTTTCAACAAATTATGTTGGTTTTGAAAATAATGGTAGCCTCAGAAGACAATCCAGCTTGCTTTTAGATAGTGCAAATGTATACTAAAAATCAATGCATAGAAAAATGAGTTAACCTCCTGTATTAAAAAAAAAAGAATGGGCTTTCATTGTATTTTGGTGAGAGTTTGACTACACTTTATTTGAATGAATGTCTGAGTGAAAATACCAGGAGATATTTTGTCTTATTAAAAAGTTGTACAGTTGATAATTATAATAATCAGATTTTAATACTGACTTTGGAATTGTCAAAGGAACTCAAACTGGGATGATATTCTAATATGCAAGTTTATAGTAATTTTGAACCTTTAAAACTAATTTTATAATGTCTGTAATTTTATCCTCCTTTTGTTTTTTCCTTAATTGGTTTCTTAGAATTTTTTGTGCTTAGGAAAAGAAAAAAAATACAGGGAATTGCAAGTTTCATACCTTCTGCCAGTCTTAGCTATTAATGACACACTTGTAGTTCATTTTCCGAAGTGAAAATAACTTTCAAATGCTACCCACCAATCAACCCGCTAAAAAGACATAGTTGATAGATGATGCAATATGGAAGTGGGATTCCATCTTGAATGTATGAAGGCACTCATTTCTTTTTAAGCAAATAGTATAAGATAACTCATTCTAGTTCTAAATTTAAATTTAAAATAAATATGAAAGGTTCTCTACTATCAAAAGAAGAAATATCCACTGGATTACCAATTTACACTTTGAACAGAAATATAAGGTATGGTCCTCTAGAGCTGAGGTATTATTAATAAATGATCAATTGAATGTTATTGCTAATGATATGTAGGCATCATTAGGCTAAAGACATGTAAATTATTATAAAAATATGAAGCAAATTTGCTTTTCTAATCTGGGATTTCACATTGTTTACATTTTTAGCATACACACCCATGTACTATATGCATATATATTATAAACCATTTCTATACTCTATTATGATTACCGGCTAGATACAGCTCACAGACTTCACAGAGTGAAGTTTAATTTTTAAAGTTGCAAATTCATTGCTTAAAATAAATATTTCCTAGATGAACATTTGTGAAGCTCCATAGTTTGGAAGAGATTTTTTCACCAAACTATGTTTGTTAATCACATCACATTGGATATCCAAGGAAGGCTGATTCAGTAATAATGTATGTGACAAAGTAATGAAGAAGGAAGCAGCTGGAGGTTCAAGGGCTAAGTCCTGCTGAGTTTACACTGGCAAACATCATATTTTACAAATGGGATCTTCCCTGGTTAAAGGGCAGAGGAAGGACTCCAAGATTTGGCTCTGAGACAACTACGATAGATAATTAGGAGAAAACAGTGTAATTTACTGTAGAAAAGAAAATACAGAACAGTCTTAATAACAAGAACAATACAGATCTGAAGATGAGACCAAAATTTAGCTCATGGCTATTGCAAATACCTGAAAATTATTTGCTACAGGTATTAAAATGTCTTGTGACACACAGACATGGACATGCATATAGACATATGCAGTATATACTTTCAGGAATGTTAACTGCCAAACAATAGCACTACGGAAAAAGAAACAGGGATACAGATCCCTGTGCTATTGTTATAAAATCTGGGAAGAATGAGGAAAATATCCATGTCACCCAAAAATGGGATTTTCGATTCACCAGGAAATGGATTCGTTTTGCTTTCCTAAATCAATTCAAATATCAAACAAGTCCAAAATATTTAGATTAAAAAGAAAATGCATTGTAATAAACATAATAAAATCATTGCATTTTTCCCCAAAATAGCAATTGTAGACTTTACCAGTATGTAAAAAAGGCTGCATTATATGGAGCCATCCGTGCTCATAATGTTCATGAATTTTTCGTGTAGGCAAGGATACTAAATTATTTTAGGATTGGGTAGGTAATGGGCTGATGTTTTGTTATACTTGCAAAGCACTCATTTATAAATCAGAAAGGGGCTGAACAATAAAAACCCAACAAAAAAGTGTAATTTATTATTTAGGTTTGACATAAGGTTTTCAAAGAATGTGAATACTTGAAAAGTGAAAAGAGAAGGAATTGTATAATACTCCCATAATCCAGGTCAACGGAAGAGCTCTCAAATCTACTAATCAGTAAAAGAATTATTCAGAAATGTCATTGGACAAGTTTGTTGGTGGATTAATGATTTAAGTTAATAGCATTAGTATCTTTATTTTAGGCATTAATCAGCATATAACATGATGGCTTTGTTTTCAGCTACGGACAAACTTCCTTACAAGATGAAATTAAAGACAACACAACTATATTCACTCGAATTCTGGATCGTTTACTTGATGGTTATGATAACCGTCTAAGACCAGGATTGGGAGGTATGTATTGTTGCAATTTTTGAAAAATCTGCAAGAACAATGTTGTTGAACATGCTTTTTATGCATTTAAGCCATTTTGTTTTCTAGACTTATAAAATGGTAAAATTATTAAATTACTAAATGATGAAGATGGTTAAAGACACTGAGCTTGTCAGCTGGAAAGCCCAGTTTGAGGCCTGAGCTCCATTTGCCTGCCCCAGCTTCTGTCCATGTAGTAGTTTGAAAGCATGCAAATAAGAGTAGATAAAAGGCACCTCCGGTGGGAATTGTACAACATTCTGTGTGCCTCAGTGAATCGTCATGCTGGCCACATGACCACGGAAGTGTCTTCAAACAACACTGGCTCCCTCAGCTAAAAAACAGAGATGAGCACACTCACTGCCCCTAAGGGTCGGTTACAAATGGACAGAGGAAACACTTTACCTTGAAAACATACCACATTCTTTGATGCAAAGCTGAAGAAAGGTGTTTTCTAGGACCCCTTCTAATTCTGAATTGAAACATACTGTTTTTTTCATTATTATAACCTGCATTGAATCTGAAAATAATGTTTCAATCAAAACAAAACAAAAATTGAGAGATCCATTACTTACATTGCATGTTACATTCAAGTATTCCCTTGATTCAGAAAAAAAGAAGATGACATTTTCATAGTAAAGTGTCTGACCGGCTGCTAGCCCTCCGGACGGATTGGTTTAAGCAGTATCAGTTCAATTCAAATGAATCTGAGGTAAAAAACTCAAAAAAGAAATATAACAATTTATTCAGTTCTGAGTCTTACTAACAGTTCCACAGTTTGCATGTGAAGTAGAATGCACTTACTCTCAAATATGTGCTTTTTGGTATTGCCTAATTTAGTCCACAATTTTTTAAGCATTCTTAAAAATATGTGTATTATGGAAGGGTATGATGCTTGCAAAAGGTTGCCTATTCTTAGTTCTGTATGTACACATTTCTGAACATAAAGGGAAAGTAAAACTGTAATTTAGATCATGCATTTATAATTGCATAGACTTGTAGTTCATGACAGTTAATATTCCATATGGTTCTAGTCACTAGTATTAACATTTAATTTACATTTTCTATTGGAATTCTCCAGTACACTCTAATATTTAGGGGTAGATTTTATTTTATTTTCCTGTTTTTAGCATGTGTGTGTTTAGGGTCAAGGATGGGTGGAAGCGTGAGATTTTTGGTGGGCATGGCTGGAATAGTCAGGATTTGTCACCCTAAATATAAGCCAATTATAGTGCTGTTTGCAGTTTTGATTACTATTTTATACATCAACTAGAAATGCGAATTTCAACCGAAAGTAATATTTCATGATCTCATTGACTTTCAAAGGAACAAGAAATCTAAGACTAGGAAAGCCATATATGTTGAAATGGAGGAAATTGAGTAGATTGCTGAGAGGTCTATCTGCTTCAGGAATTATAATTCCTGGAAAAAAAATAGCTTGTATCCAAAGATCCTATAAGCTTTATCTATCCTAAAATGGTTAAAAAAAGAAAGAATAATAATTGAAAATTCAGGAACAATGTAGGAGGTGAAGGGAATCCATGGTATTGCAAGATTTGAGGGCAAGCTTTTCCCTCTTCTTCCCGTAAGAACTTTTACTAGATGATGGTCACTTACATAAACTAAAGAAGCCGTTCTGTTCATACAGATGGATGCAAACTGTACCTGCTTAAGTTATTGTTCATTCGTTTCTGCAACTGCTGCGCCAAAAGCAAAAGAAAAAAGTAATTTGTTTGTTTGTGCAGGCCTCACTTCAGAAACGCAGTATGGTCTGTCTAGATCCCAAAGCATCTGCTAAGAGTAAAAATAGTAAAAAGTGCTTTCAACTCTCTCACATCCTTCATAGTAATCTAAAGATTTGACCAACTGCCACATTTAATAGTCACCAAAAATCATTACAGAGTTCTGTAGTTAACTAAATATTCTGTGCCTTTTATCACTTTCTGCAATCTATTTAGAATAAGATATTTGATCAAATTGTGTCCAGTTTAGTTAAGCAGTGTTCATCATTCATTCTACTGATCTCTTGAATTTTGAATATAATTTTGAAAGTAAAATGTAAGATTACCAACAATTATTTGGTTGTCTTAAAGTAACAATATTTCTTCTGCCAATTTTCTTCCGAAATAACAATGCTTCTGTGGGATTAATTTAAAAATAAATATTTCTCAATTCCTGATTAATTCAATGTAGCTGCTACATCAGTCATTGAGGAAGAGGCTAATGGTATTATTTAGTACAGTATAGAAATAAATGCAGATGCATCTCATTTAAGAAGAGGAAAAAAATTTATGCAAATGTTGTGTCTCAGATTTCAGGATGGACATTTGATGCCATATGATTAAAATGCTTCAGGGCTGTTCAAGCTGGGATTTGTATAGCTCTGAATGTAGGACTGAAAATCAAAGGGCCCAGAAAGATACTGGTTCGTGACTATACCTTGTGGGCAACTGAATAAGCCCAAGGGCATCCTATTATAGCTGAGATGGTTTGGAATTCTTCGTACATTCTGGCTTCCATGCCTAAGATTTATTTCCTGTACATGGCTGAGATCAGAGTATCTAATTATAGTACAAATATATGGTTCCTTATTCAAGGTTATCAGACATTAATCAGTACCCATTTCTAACACTTGGATCAGCATGTCTACCAATGGTGGCCATTTGTAGAAGTTTTGCTCACCTGACATTTATATAACATCTCTTTTTGCTACAGAAAGTCTGTAAAAGGTAGAATAGATGAGGAATCAAAGCAGAATCACACAGACTGAAAATAATAGATAGCACGCAGAACATTTTCAGTCTCTTTGAAGACTGAAAGTTGGCGCCTTACTGATGTCTGCAAATTCACAAGCGCCTGAGAGATACATTGTGCACATGTGATGATATGGTATGCGATATGCAATGATATGATTCAGGCAGAAGCTCCCTGTAGTTTTTTTTAATTGTGTCTTCAAAATAATTCCTTATTATCCTTATGATTTGAAAAAAAATGTAATAATTTCAAATGAGAATACAGTAAGATAAGGGCACTTTCGATGTATATTTCTTTAATTATACCACCACTGCAGGTTACTTCTAACTAAACATGTAGTAACCTGAGAATAATCCATAGGAGGGGTGATATTTTCAGTTTTCTGGATGATGCTGGCCACTAAAGCATAAAAAAAAAAAACAAAATATACACCTTTTAATTATGATTATTGTACATACTAGGAATAAATGGCTCTTAGCAATCCCACCTCCCTAAAAATAATAACTAATAAGAGAATATATGAGTTAGATCAAGTTATTATCAAATATTAGTCCTTGATAAGAAACGCTGATTGATCGCATATACAGTACAGAAAACCGAGCAATTTCACAGACCTCCATTTAAAATTGTTTCAGGGAAAGCAGATATTTGATAGAGCTGTGATTGGATCAAGTCATACCTGAATAGCTGTGTCTATGAGGGGAAGATTTGGCCTTTCCAAATCTGGCAAAAAGCCCAAGGTTTGCCAAGTTTATGATGTCTTTAGCAGTTTTTTTTACTTCACTGCAACTTTTTCTAAGAAGTTTTAAGAGATAAACAATTCCATCTCTTTTGCATTGATTGAGCTGCTTGAAAGTGCGATACAAACGGCACCTTCTCACAACTTTGGAAAGAGAGGCTTCACAAAGCATCTTAGCATGGGCAAAAGCAGCATCAAAACACTGTCTGCTTTGATAAGCTCAGTGCTTTAAAAGCTGTCTCTGGCAGGCTGTACCTATGTGTGCATGTACTCTATGTAGAGATTTTGGCTTCAGTGATTATCTAAATGGAAGTGTTACATTCCTGGATAGCATGAAAACATAGCCTGACTCTGTAAACCACTTAGAGAGGGCTCTAAAGCACCGTGAAGCAGTATATGAGTCTAAGTGCTATGGCTATTGCTATGATCCATTTACTTTGTGGAATTGTCTACTTCTGTGTGTGCATATCAGAATAGGTGATCAGAGCAGATTTGGTGTATGAGTGTCTGTATGTGAGAGAGATAGCCAGTGGAGTTCTTTTTACCCTTAATCAAATTTAAATTCCATTTTTCTTTTTCATCTTAAACAGCTTCAGAATTACATTGAAGATCAGTTTGGTAGCTAGAATCATGAATGAACAAATAGGTTGAAGGTCACTCTCTGGTACCTAGGAAACTGACGGTTTTGTAATGACCATAGGGTTTTATTTTGGTTCTAGTTATACTAAAATATGCAGAATGCTGGAATAGATTAAAATGAAATCCTTTTATGTCTAATTTACATCTCATTAAACAAATATCCCAGATTAGAAAACTTAAATCAGTTCATAGACAATGGAAATAATATAAGTTGAATGATTGTATGGCTATTATTGAAGAGATTACAGTGACATTTACTGAAATTCAGTGTTACTGCTTATGATTAAAATGATTATTTCTCCTAAAATTCTATTCTTAAATTAAACACTTCCAGGGCCCTTCTTGGTTTATATGTGACAAATGATTATTTCATCATTTACACATAATTATTAAAGAAAAATCAAACTGAAACTAGGCAAAACACACAATAAAGAAATGAACAAACAAAAAGATGGCTATTTAGACATCCAAAATTTGAAGTGCTACTTTGAGTGCTCTCAAATAAAAGTATTAACTCAGATCAGTTAGAATCTTAACAAGTAGTTTTATTAGCAAGTTGTCAATCTGTTAGGGCAATACCATTCTTCCCTTGATAAGGAAATTTATATTTTCCCAAATTCTAAACACAAAGTGGAAACAATTTCTGATTTTTGATTTTCCCAGTGTCTCATTCCTTGCCCACCCAAAATGTAAACATGTGGATAAATATGATCAGATAAAGAATAGAGTAACAGGAATTGATAGAATAAGAGTCTTGATTATTGATATGAATTCTATATCTTAATATATTTTTGTCAATCAATTTTATGAAAAAAGGCAATAAATTATTTTTAAAGTCAAGATTATTCTTAAACTCAGAATGCTCTTCTCATCAAGAGCATTAACAATATTTGAGAAAAATGTATACCACATTTATTGTACAATCCACCTTTTTAATATTCTACAAAGACCTCACATGACAGAAATCCTCTTTCTGAAATTTTGAATAAAAGTATCAGCAGACTTTGCAGCTCTATGAGATGTTCCTCCACTACCCCATCTTCCTCAGTATCTGAAAATGGATTTATCACCCAATCTGGAATTTCCATCAAAAGAATATCCTGATATCGCTCAGACATATCTTTATGCAGCATGTCCAAATGGTCACAAAATCATCATCTTGTATCCCACCTTTCTCTTCTAGCTCAGACAAGCTTGAAAATTGGTATAGCCTGCGACGGCCTATATTGCGCTTGAATAGAGTTAACTTTGAAATAAACGTAGATATGACAGATTTGGCCTTAATAAGATTGACCTCATTTCCTTGCAACTGCAAATTCACTTCATTGAACTTTGCAAATAGTTCTGATAAATAAGCAACGCCATGCCTGATCTCTTTGAGTTCACCACTGAGCAAAGCATTCTTGTCTTCAAAAAACTCCACAACCATGTCAAAAAGATTGTAAAAGCGTCTCACACAGTTGCCTTTTGATAGGCAACTTCTGTATGAAGCAGCAAATGATCAAGATTCTAGGAAGGGAAGGAGCAGCATAGCAGCAGCCAGATACCTCAATTACTCAATCAGAATAGAACTGGAAGAGACCTTAGAGGTCTTCTAATCCAACCCCGCTCAACCAGGAGCACTCCTATACAATTTCAGACAATTTCAGGCTGTCCGGTCTCTTCTTGAAAGCCTCCAGTGATGGAGCACCCACAAGTACCCTCTGGAGGCAACTTCTGTTCCACTGATTAATTGTCCTCACCATTAGGAAGTTTCTCCTTAGTTCTAGGTGGCTTCTCTCCTTGATTAGTTTCCACCCATTGTTTCTTATCCTGCTTTGGAGAACAGGTTGACTCCTCTTCTCTGTGGCAGCCCCTCAAATAATCCTTTTCTTGAGACTGCCTATTCCCAATTCTTGCAACTGTTTTTCCTATGTTTTAGTCTCCAGGCCATTAAACATCTTAGTTGCTCTTCTTTGCACTTCTTCCAAAATCTTCCAAAGTGCATAGAACACTGTTACCTTCCCACCAAAGGTGGTCCCTGTTTTTCTACTTAAATTGTTTATGTGCTTTCGAGCTGCTAGGTTGGCAGAAGCTGGGACAAGTAACAGGAGCTCACAACAGGCGCTAGGGATTTGAACCACTGAACTGCTGACCTTTCGGTCGACAAGCTCAGCATCTTGATTTAGTAAATGTTCAAAATTACAACAGCACTGAAAAAAGTGACTTATGACCATTTTTCACAATTAAAACCATTGCACCATCCCTGAGGTCACATGATCAAAATTGGGATGCTTGTCAACTGGCTCATTTTACAAAGGTTTCGAGGGTCATGTGATGCCTTTTTGTGACTTCTGAGAAGCGAAGACAACAGGGAAACCAGATTCGCTTAACAACCATATAACTCACTTAATAACTGCAGAGATTCACTGTAACTGTGGCACAAAAGGTTGTAAAATTCACTTAACAAATTTTTCACTCAACAACAAAAATTTTGGCCTCAGTTGTGACCCTAAGTGCTGGCTGCCTCCCAGTGAGCCTGGTGGAGAGGGGGGCACATCAGATGGGTTTCAGAAATACACCCCTAGTGTTTTTCTCCAATCCCCAGGGAGTGTGGGGGGGGCACACCCGGCATTCCTCCAGGTGCCCAGAACCAGCTTTTCCCTATGGAATGCCAGGGAGACATAGGAGATTGCCGCCCCAGCAGCGAGTCTCCCCTGGATGCTCGGAGCAGTCACCCATCTAGGCCCCCATCCCCCCCCGAGCTAAGTCCGAGCCTGCAGGAAGCAGCAGTGTCCCTCACCTCCTGCGTGTCCTCACCTGAGTCCTCCCCCCCCCATTCAGCAGGCGGGATTGGTGGGTGGCACTCGTCGCCTAGGAGATGGGAGGGCTGGGGGGGCTTTGCGACCCTCTGCATCAGCCATGTGTTCCAACTGGGGCTCTGCGGGATGTGGAGAATTCGGGGCCAAGAGACACATGTCCTAAGTAGGCCTTGGATCGCATCCCCCCATCCTCCCGGTCCCTGCACCAAGGCTTGTCTGGGTCCCTAAAGGGCATCCGGAGCAGCTGCTGCCTTGCCCACCGCTGGCCAGGAGAGGCGGCGGGAGGAGATGGAGCCCAGGCTGTGCAATCCTCTGTTTGTTATGGAGCGAATGAAGAGAAAGACAAATTGGGCAAGGAAGCAGGATGGCCAACATGGGGCAGCATCGGCGGGACAGAACTGCATGGGGAAGGGCTGCGGCTGGCCGTCCAGCCCGGCACCCGCCGTTCCAGGTGAGCCATCAGGAAAGGGAGGGACAGGCTTGGGGGCATTGTCCACTTCTTGGAGATAAGAGCCATGGCCTAAGGCAGCTGCCCGCCTCCTACCCTACAGCTCATGACAGACTTGGAAGGGACCTTATAGTTCATCTAGGGATCTAGTCCCTTGCCACTTAGCACCCCCCTGCCACCCCCCTTGCCTCTTAGTGCCCCCCTAAGTCATCCCACCACCCCTAGAGGGTGGTACGCCCCACTTTGGGAACCACTGGCTTAGACTGATGATATTTTAAAATGGCTGAAGTAACATTGCCTATTTTTTTTTTAATTGAACAATACTTTAAGTAAGGAATCTATTACATCTGGTCTCCATTTTTTTTAGTTAACAAAATACCTAAACGATTATATCAATTTTATGAATGTTAATTTCTCCCTCTTTAATAATACAAATATGGTATATTTATTCTTAAATAATATACTTAAAATATGTATTCATTTTTATATAACTGTAATATGAGTTCCTACTGTAGTATTTTATAATACCTTAATTAAGAGACAGTTAATAAGGCACTTTCCAAGATAATGTTATTTTTACTATGTTGTAGACAAATGCGGAAGCCAAAGAACCTTCATCTGCATTAGTCTAAAGAGTAAAATTCTACATGTCTTATAGTATGATGCTTTAGTAATAGTCCAGGTCACCAAAAGATGTGTCTATATATAATCCAATAAAGACATTAAGTATTCTAAAGTTCATTTGTATGGTGGCTCTCCTATCTGGGTTATATGCAACACTATGCTAAGTACTCCTCTGCCAATGAAATTCAATTTGTCCCTTTTTTCCTCTGTCCAATATTACAATCCACTCTGGAGTGTCCCTCAAATTTCTGGAATATATTTGGGGTGTGCGGAGGTAAAAATGGCGTAGATTGCTTCTATTTCTTCCATGACAAGACATTTAGACTTAACCTTTCATGTGTAATATTCTGTTCTATCGAAGGAGAGTAATATGTATCCAATCACAATAATGCAGGCAGACCTATTTCTACCTGAGCATTATTGTATCATCTTTGCTTTTCAATTTATGTTTAGTGAAATGATTTACATAAAAACAACATTTTATAGATTGCTGATTCATGATGGGAACTTTGTGATTATGGAAGAGGAGAGGAGTAGATGGCTGTGCAAAATAGACGAAAATGAATTATTTAAAACAAACGAACAAACAAAGCTATACATGTGAATTGTTTTCTACAAGTTGTAAGAATAATAGTTACATTGAAACATTGCAGCGATACAGATCTTTTGTGCAAAAAAAAAAACACCTTACATTTTTTAACTAGACTGTGTTCTTGTATATTTTTAATAAGAATTCTAGACTTTGAGGCTCCCATCTTCATTATCTCAGTCTTACACAAACCAAACATCATCCAGGCTTATAAATTTCAGTTCTGTAATTGTCAGCTATGATTACGATGGTAGGGAATACTGGGAGCTGTTGAGATCCATGTATTTGAAGAGAGCATAGCTTGGGCTAAATTTAAACATACTACTTTAAATACTTTACAATTATTGATGACAGAAATCAATGTTTCTACCACACTTATTTCACCAGCCCTGAAAGAAACTGTACATACTTATTTTATTCAAATGCAAAAGATCCATGATATATTAATGCTTCATTTGGCTGAAACTCAAGGAGCTGCACTGCCCCCCCCCCACCCTTTCCCAGTTCTACTCCTGTCCTTTCTTAATCAGTGCCATTTTTTTCAATTATTTATTACACTTTATGGTTATATCTGTGAAAACCTGCCTTTTAAAGAACGCCCTGGGAAAGGTTCTAGAAAACTGTGGCCTAAGGTTGAGGGTTGGATATTTTGTTCTCAGTAGTCTTTTTTTCTTTTCTTCTTTCTCATTTTCTGTATCTCTCCTTTTGTATTCTTGACTCACTTTATTATATTGCTGCAATTAACCTGTGTACTGCAGGTTACAATGTTTACAAAACAATGCAAATCCTATTACCTTAAGGCGGCCTGCTAATATGACTACTGATGCCCAATCCAAGGGTGTTTATGGCCTCTCAGCTCCTGCTTGAGGAACAGCTAGCAAATGTGGTCAAGAAAGCATTTCCACAACTTCAGCTACTGTGCTGGTTGTGACTGTTCTTGATCAGGAGGCTCTCCTTACGCCATTGCTGCTTTTGTCATCTGATGGGTGGGTGAATGCAATGTGCTACTATTATGTGCTACACCTGAAGAACATTTGGAAGCTACGGCTGATGCAGAATATGGCAAATAGATGTTTTTTTTTAAAATTCTCAGTCTAAAGCTGGTTAAAGTGATTGGCCCGAAGTTACTCAGCCTATTAAGGGAGCCCTAGAACATGAGTCCCCAATTGGTAATCCAGCCTTAACCGCTACTCCACATAAAAGCAGCCCAGATGTCCCAGTGAATGGATGATACAAATAGCTGTACAGTATAGCTGCTTATGTGCTTTGATGGTGATATGTCCCCTGTTACTAAGTTTTTCTCCTAAAGAATGTATGTACATGACTAGGGGGAGTTCCATTTTTAAGGACTTTTCCCACTGAATTGAAATAATTGCAATTCAGAGCCACAGCTGTAGTTATTTAGGGTGAAATTAATTTTACCACAAGCTGTATTTAACCTTTAGATAGTTTTGTTTGGCAAAGCTGGAGATATATTCTACAGATGGAAAATCTGGGAAGAAATTATCTGACATTTATGAGTGCTCTACATTACAAAGTTATATGTTTTTACATAAGATATAATAGTTATAAAAATGAGCAACAATAGGCATATAAATGAAGAAAGGCTTGCCACAAAAGTAAAAAAAAATAACAAAAAATGCTTCTTCCAACATGTTAAAAACAAGAAAAAAGTTAAGGAAACAATTGGTCCATTGCTGGGAGAAAGTGGCAAGAAAGTGACAAGCAACAGGGAGAAAGCAGAACTATTTAACTCATGTTTTGCATCTGTCTTTACACAAAGGGAAAAAAACAGTCCACCACAAAAATCAGATTAGGAACACAAGTTGAAATAGGGAAGAAAATAATAAGTGAGCACCTGTCCACCCTAGACGAGTTCAAATCACCAGGACCGGATGGATTATACCCCAGGGTTCTGAAGGAACTGGCAGATGTGATCTCAGAACCACTGAACTATATTTTTCAGAGATCCTGGAGCACTGGGGAACTGCCAGAGGACTGGAAAAGAGCTGATGTAGTTCCTATTTTCAAAAAAGGAAAAAAATACATCCAAGAAACTATAGACCTATCAGCTTCACCTCAATACCTGGGAAGATTCTGTAAAAGATAATCAAGCAACAAATCAGTGAACACCTAGAGGAAACAAAGCCATAACCAAAAGCAAACATGGGTTTGTCAAAAACTGATCATGCCAAATAAAAAAACAGATCCAGCAAACTACAGACCTATCAGCCTGACCTCAATACCAGGAAAGATTCTGGAAAAGATAATCAAGCAACGAATTAGCGAACACCTAGAAGCAAACAAAGTAATAGCCAAAAGCCAACATGGATTTGTCAAAAACAGATCATGCCAGACTAATCTTATTGCATTCTTTGATAATGTGACAAAATTAGTGGACCAGAGGAATGCCGTCGATATAGTTTACTTGGACTTCAGTAAGGCATTTGATAAGGTAGACCATAACCTACTACTAGATAAATTAGAAGAATGTGAGTTGGACAGCATCACCACCAGATGGATTCGTAACTGGCTGACCAACTGCACTCAACGTGTAGTCCTCAATGGAACTGCATCTTCATGGAGGGAGGTATGCAGTGGGGTACCCCAAGGCTCTGTTTTGGGCCCAGTACTCTTCAACATCTTCATCAATGATTTGGATGAGAGAATAAATGGGGAACTCATCAAATTTGCAGATGACACCAAGCTGGCAGGAATAGCCAACACTCCAGAAGATAGGCTAAAGATACAGAAGGATCTTGACAAACTTGAACATTGGGCACTATCTAATAAAATGAAATTCAATGGTGAAAAGAGTAAGGCTCTAAATTTAGGCAACAAAAACGAAATGCAGAGGTACAGTACACTGTAGGTGGTACCTTGCTCAACAGTCGAAACTGTGAAAGGGATCTTGGAGTCCTAGTGGACAACCATTTAAATATGAGCCAGCAGTGTGCAGCAGCTGCCAAAAAAGCCAACACAGTTCTAGGCTGCATCAACAGAGGGATAGAATCAAGATCCCGTGAAGTGTTAATACCACTTTATAATGCCTTGGTAAGGCCACACTTGGAATACTGCATTCAGTTTTGGTTACCACGATGTAGAAAAGATGTGGAGACTCTAGAAAGAGTGAAGAGAAGAGCAACAAAGATGATTAGGGGACGGGAGACTAAAACACATGAAGAACGGTTTAAGGAACTGGGTATGTCTAATTTAATAGAAAGAAGGGCTAGGGGAGACATGATAGCAGTGTTCCAATATCTCAGGGGTTGCCACAAAGAAGAGGGAGTCAAACTATTCTGCAAAGCACCTGAGGGCAGGAGAGAAGCAACTTAGAACTGAGGAGAAATTTCCTGACAATTAGAACAATAAATCAATGGAACAGCTTGACTCCAGAAATTGTGAATGCCCCAACACTGGAAGTCTATAAGAAGATGTTGGATAGCCATTTGTCTGGAATGGTGTAGGGTTTCCTGCCTAGGCAGGGGGTTGGACTAGAAGACCTCCAAGGTCCCTTCCAACTCTGCTATTGTATTGTATTGTAGATAGATTAATGTTGTCAGCCTATTAAAAGCTGTGGCAAGTCTGGTTTCAAATGGATGGTTCTATTGTGTTGGCATTACTATAGAGAAAGATGCCCCAATATAATCTTCATTTAGTCAACCCTTGAGATCGGATGTATTCCCGCAAAAAACTATAACATTTATAAAATTTGGAACTGATTTTGCTATGGAGAGAGACTATTTTTGTTTACTTTAACTCCTAAGTTGACATCATAAATATATAATGATGGGAATCACAATACACTAGGCCATATTTTATAGACTTGAACTTACACATTAACTTAAAGGTTTCTTGACCTCCTATATTTGTCCATTCCATTGCAATGTGAAGATGATGCAGAAGATGTACTATCAGAATATATGACCTAGCCAAGGAACAGATTTAGTATGCTTATTTATGACCTATTTATGAGGGGAACCTTTGGAACTAAGGAAGCTTTTAGTAGAAAACTGAAAAAAAGAAAAAAATGTATTTCCAAAATGTCAAAGAGGAAAAAATCCAAGTGGCTTTCAGAAGAACTTATCATGATAATGAAAGATACATGGAGAATGAAAGCCTTGGGCAACAAGAAAGACATATAACAAATCAGTGCAGACTTTCCAGATCAAGCAAGAAAAAACAAGAAAAGATAATACAATCAAGAATGTCACTAAACAGAGCAATCTAACAAGAAAGAAAGAAAAAAACAACCATGACTGATATTTTTGAGAAGTTCAGAAAAACTCTGCTAAGGAAGGAATGTCCAAGTGTAATCATAGAAGAAATGTAATAAAGGAAATTTGCATTAAAGGAAAGTATAAACAATAATGAGATGCTAGAATGACAGAAATGTTGGCACAGATAGGATGCATACAGGGACCACATCCTATATAACATTATTTATAACTATCAGTTGACAAGTTAAAAATAGATATACACCAGATGCTGAGAAAATATGGCCTCATCACCTTCCAAATCGGCTACTGTAATTTACTGTATATGAGCTGCCCCTGGAAACCATCCAGAAACTTCTGCTAGTGTAGAATGCAGATAACTCCTAATATCCAATATTAGATAGCTGCATTTTACACTAGCAGAAGTTTCTGGGTGATTTCCAGGGGCAGCTCATATACAGTAAATTACAGTAGCCGATTTGAAAGGTGATGAGGCCATATTACAGTAGGAATATCAAATATTGTCATTTAATCGACATATTTTAGAAAACTACCTTGATAAACCATTTGTGCCCAGGAATAAATGGCTAGTAATATCTTATGAAGTTCTACAGAGTTTAGGACTGGATATCTCTGGGCTTACTTACTGCAAGAAAAAAATGTATTATGTTGGCATAGAAACAATCCTGAGAGTTTCCATGTTGCTGGGGGATCTTACAAGCATTCTCTGACGAAGCCCCCCCTCCTCCCCACCTTATAGAATCCTTTCCCTCCCCTCCAGAAATAATGAAATGAAATCACTGCAATGCAATCATGTACTCTGATCGGTAACGTTTGGAAAAAATAGTGAAAATATGACTATTTAAGCAGTTACAGAGGGATTGAGATGGAGTGGATATATGTGTTTAGGATATATGTGGCTGTTTCTCTTGCTTTGGTGGTTCTCTTTAAATTATGACACATATATTAACATTAAATTTATTGAACACTGCTTTTTGCAGGTCAATGTTTTAGATTCATGTTTTTATTGAAATGATATAAAGGCACGTATTAAATAAACTGCCCACTGAAGTGTATAAAGTTGCAGGAGAAAAATCAATTAAAGTAGTTACAGCTTCATGTCAGCGAATATGGAACAAGACTCTGTTGAAAAGATCAGCATATACATTTATCTGTATTAAAGAAGGTTGAAGTTTGATTAAAGAAAGGGCATGTTTTTGAACCATTGCTTACAATCTCACAAAGAAGGTCAGTGCCATACATGGAGAGACCATACCAGTTAAAAAGACAGATGGACATAATAAAATAAAATGGGTAAGAAAGAGAACAATATACAATATAATATAATGCAAAAGAATACATTCATCTGAAAATGTCTTAAATTTAAAATAATATATTGAATAACTTTCTCCCCAGATAGAGCATCTACAGGATACAGTTCAAATGTGTTTGAAAGAATTGATCTTATTGCTTCCCTAACAATGGGATCTTTTACTCACGGTGTTACTTAATGCAAGGGAAACTAATAATTTTGAAATATTGTTTTTTGTTGAG
The DNA here is from genome assembly GCF_964273705.1 of Natrix helvetica. Lineage (NCBI taxonomy): Eukaryota > Metazoa > Chordata > Lepidosauria > Squamata > Natricidae > Natrix > Natrix helvetica. The sequence goes on from NC_138548.1 coordinate 261,883,881, forward strand.
TAGGACACATTAAAATGTGTTAAAGGTTTTGAGATTGATGTTAAAGCTCATCCCAATATAGAAATCCTTAATTCTTCATTCCACTGTGTTCAGTTCCTGACTTAAACCTGCATTTCCCAGAGGTTGTTTTAAATTAAATCTTGAGATTTTGGTAATCATATAGCATCAGTTTAGCATGAAAAAAAAAGGAATCAAAATGCCATTTCTTATAAATAATCTATGCCAGTGAGAGGAACCATTTGAAGTCTGTTATATTTTGATTCCAATACAACCCATCTGACTAAAAGTATTATAGACAAGACCCCAGGACAGAAAATCTCCAGTAAGTGAAGTTGTTCATAATTTGGAATTAACCAATAAGTATGCAAGATGATGTAATTCAAGATCTGGAAAACAAAATCTTACCCACCCTATTTAATAGAGTGTTGAAACAATGGATGGAAACTAATTAAGGAGAGGAGGAACCTAGAAATAAAGAGAAATTTCTTAACAGTGAGAACAATTAACCGGTGGAACAGTTTGCCTCCAGGGTGCTTCATCATTGGAGGTTTTTAAGAAGAGACTGGATAGCCACTTGTGTGAAAAGGTGTAGGGTCTCCTGTTTAAGCAGTGTTGGACTAGAAGACCTCCAAGGTTATATCTGTTATATCTGCATTTTTTTCCCAAAAGTATCTTTAAAATCTCCACAAAATATCATACATTGCATTAAAGGTTTGAAAATAGTCTGCAGTTGTGGGTATAGGAATTCCATTGCAAATACTGTATATAACATTCTAGGAAACACATTCATTTTAAGAGGGTTAACCTTGCCTAAAGGGTAATATTTAAAGACTACTATCTATCAAGATGCAAAGAGGTTTCCTAATATATTTTGTTCACATTTACATTAATTATCTGTGAAATAAAAAACCCAAGATAGTTAATATAATCATTGCAGATAAGGAACTTATAATTGCTTTATGAATTAATGAAGGGATTTTTACCTATTGGTAACAATTCCAACTTTGACCATTTACAGAAAATTAATATCCTGTCATTCTTCTTCACACATTTGAATGAGTTTAGGCTGAAAGAAATAACCTATAATTTGGCCCAAGCTGACCCGAGTATTCTCCTGGGGTTGAGTGGGGACTTGAATCTGAATCTTACCAATATGCTATAATAACTTTTTAATCTTCTCTTTCAAAAAGTTGTTTGTTGCTTGATTTTTTCAACATGGCACAATCATTTGGACACAATGCTGGCATTCCCCGTTCATGACTCCATTGAGCAGGAGCAAAGAGAACCCTATAATTTGGTTTCTGGAGGATGACAGGCAGCTGTCAATGGGTTGTGCTATGTATACTCTTCCTCTTTCAGCTGCCTTGGGTATGTGAAGCAGCAAAATAGTGAAGTATTATTGTCCAGTGCAGGCTGGTCTAGAAGATCTTAGAATTGCAAAATAGCAAGCAGTTCTACTGAAGTGGGAAAAAGCATTTGTTTATGGAAACCCCACCCATTCTTCAATTATCTAAGTGCAGTTAACCTGCATGTTTTGGGACTCAACATACACTCTCTTATACACCTAAAACAAGAAATTCAGCTGTTTCAAAAACAATTTGTTGCAATGTTAAAAATAGTCAGAACAAAGTGTGTTGTACATTATGGCTGAAATTAACGGATCTACAATGGCAGTTAGATTGAAATGCCACAAATATCTTTTCCAGCATAAGTTAAAGGCTATACCAGTTGATTGATCCCAGGGAATATAAACTCTGCATTCAGAAAGGAAAGGAAGTGAGAACAAAGAAGAACCAAGAGGGAAAGAGTTGGTTTCACTCATCCTGGATGTGCAAGAGAAGGAAGAGATGGAACCAATGCAGATAAAACCAGTGGGCAATGTGTGCCTTAACAAACAAACCATAAACAAAACCTCCCTGCCCCTAACCTCACTGTTATGACATTTTAGCCCCCAAGAGTATAAATCAGAAATTAGAAAGTTCTAATGTTCTTCTACACATCCCTTTTGCATAATGTTATATAATAGGCCAGTGGTGGGCAACCTTTTTTTTCAACTGAGCCAAATCTCGCCAAAACCACGATTGAAATTTACTTTGAGAGCCACATTTTTAAAACTGAAAATACATAGGATGGTACACTGTTTTTAGTTTCAATAAGTTTTTATTGAGAATATTCTGCATGCAAGTATCCACATAGGTCGGGAGGATACAAATAACACAACTAATAAAACAAAAACTTTAGAACTATATTATTTATCGATAACGTTAAATTCCATAAAATTTGCCTTACAATGTAGAGAAAATTACATCCTGACATTGACTGACAAAGTCACAACCACTAATGTGAACATTGGCCTTGCATTTCCTTGGATAGTTTGAGTAAGTCAGGTTTGTATGTTGTTGTTTTTAATTTCATCTCTCTCTCCCACTTTCTTTCTTTTTTTCTTTTTCTTTCTCTCTCTCTCTCTGGCTCTTTGTCTCTCTCTCCCTCCCACCCCCATCTCTGTCACTCTGTGTGTGTGTGTGTGTGTGTGTGTCTCTGTCTCTCCCTCTGTCTCTCTCCCCTCCCTTCCTCTCTCTCTGTCACTCTGTGTATGTGGGTGTGTCTGTCTCTCACTCATTCACTTAATCACTCACTCTGTGTGTGTGTCTCTCTCTGTCTGTCTATCTTTCTCTCCCTCCCTCCCCCTCTCTGTCTCTCTCTGTCTGTGTGTGTGTCTGTCTGTCAGTCTCTCTCTGATTCCCTCCCTCACTCCCTCTCTCTGTTCCTCTCTCTGTCTGTCTGTCTCACTCACACACACACACTGTGGTCACCTTGTTGAGTGTTCCAATCATATTTGAAACACTCAACAACTGGCCTGCATTTATGGTATTTTGCAGCATTCTGCAGTCATAGGACCAAAATTGGTTGTCACTCGCCTGGGCTTTTGCAGAAGCTTCCCTCCGAAGCTCGAGAGGAGGGAGGGGAGCGGGCACCCGGCACACAGAAGAGCCGCATTAAAGGGTGTAAAGAGCCGCATGTGGCTTGCGAGCCGCGGGTTGCCCACCACTGTAATAGGCAACGAAAACTATTGGGAAAACTTTGATTTTTAAAGTAAGGTGTATTGCATTAAATTATATACCTTCTTCATGGAAGTTAACATATTCTGAACAAAGGTTATTCATGCTTTAAGAACAGCAAAAAGAATAATTGTTAGGAGATGGAAAAAATAGCATAACTCCAGATATAAAGGATTTGATTTTAGAGATGTGCGACCCAGCAATTTTTGAGAAAATTATATTTTCTGACAATCGGAAAATGTCACATTATCTTTCCCTTTGGAAAAAAAAATCATTGTACAGGCTGGGTGAAATCTTGAAAGCTGTTTCAACTTTTGAAGATTTGTAAATTGGGTGCACGGGATATATTTTAATTATAGGATTTTTTGTCTTTGGGAATAATTTATTAGTGTTATTGTATTTTTTTTTTCTTTTTTGAGTAGTGCATTGCTCATTTTTATTTTTTAAAAAATATTTGTTTGAAAATGAGCTGCCTTATATAACGAATGAAATACACTATATTGCCAAAAGTATTCGCTTACAACTGATTCTGACTATGTGGATGGGTGAGCGAATACTTTTGGCAATATAATGTATATTTTTTAAAAAGAAGAAAAAGAGAAATCAGAAACTGAAAAAGAAGAACAGTTGGATTAAGAAAATATTTTTTTAAGGAAAGTGATATATTTGGAGTTGGTAAAAAGAAAGAACTCCTTTTAGAAAATGAGATTTTCTGGAATTGCAGAAAACCTTATCATCCTCATCAAAAGAGAAGCTTAAATTGATGATACAGGTGTATTTCCAGGAAGTGAGTATTGTTGTATCCAATTGAACCTCTAGCTGAAGAAATTTATGGATGGTCTGGTTATGAGATAGCCAATTCCAACTCTGTAATACCCGTTTCATTTTAATCTACATTATTGGAAGGTTACACAAATAATAATAATATTTGAAAAATGGCATTGAACCACTGGCTGCTGCTTCCAGTTCTCCAAGCCAGAACATTTCTTCAGCTGCAGAAAGGCTCTAGTGTTGAATCCAGCACAAAAGAGAAATAATTAAAACATTAAAAAAAAATTTCAGCATCATGGTGGGATGGGGTGATTAGATAGGGATTTCGAATGCAAATACCTGAATAGTGGGTATAGTCAGATTTCAGCTTCAGTAAGAATGGGAAAAGACCATGAGGATAAATCAGTAGCAACAGTTAATTTTTTAATAAAACCCTTTTCAACCATTACAGTTAGCTTACAGCTATTTTCATTCAAAGATCCTAGCAGATTGAGTCCCTGTTACATTCCCCTTGACTTGGGATGAGATCCAGCTCTATTTTGAAATAATTGGGAAACTCTACAACACCTTCAAAATAGTTTTTTTTTTTAAAAAACCATAGCAAATTATCAAACTCTTTTCTTTTCCTAGGCTTTCACTATTTTCAGAATAGACCATAGTCATAAGTGTTTTTTTACTAGACCTAAGAATTTTTCTTTTATAACTTGAATAACAACACACTAGAAATAATGAGAACCTGTTTGGTGTCCCATTTGAAGACTATGGTTATCCCTGTATCTTTTTAGCTAAATTCAGAAAGCCCAAGTTTTTTTCTTTAGTTATAGTTTTATTTTAAAAATATATTTCAGTAAAAAGCATTTTAAATGGAGAATAATTTGAGACAGACAGTGCGAGTCAAATGAAGCGTTAAAAACTCTCTCCCTTCTGTTTCTCTGCTTCAATTCACCCTATCTGAAATGGAAAGTACCCATTGCTGGCTCAGTTTAAAGTCTAACCAGCTCGCATTGAAATCATGCAGAACTCTAAGTTCTGGTACTGATTGCTAAGCTCAGAAAAGATTCATTTTTTTCCCAGGATGAATATATTTCGGGGGGAATCACCTTAGACTAACAATAACAGGTTAGTTCTCATTGTGACAGTCTTTAGCATTACATCACAACCTAATTAAATTTTAAGAAACCCCTTCCATTCTCTAATATCCTCATAGGGAGATTTGGTTAGACCATGCCAATTTTATTGGATGACTAATTAAGAGATTCTACCATCACAGTGCCTTTTCAGCATCCTTCTTATGGCTGTTGGTCCTGGGAGCAATAAAGCAAAACAGAAACAATATATTACAGTCACAGTTGGCAATGCTATATTGGCATCTTTCTTTAATGTTTAGACAGATTGATAAAATAGATATTGAAGTCTATACTATCTCGAGTTTTCAGTTTATATAATAGCATATTGAATTATTGGTCCATTATTATCGCCTTCCTAACCAGATGGTAACTATGAAATGTCTGCTTATTTTTTCTCTTCCAAGACGGTTATGGGGAAAGGATTGTATACATACCACTGACCTTTATTTTATACGATGGTCCTCTGAATCATCAAATTGAGTTGTAAATTTAGAGGACTGTACATGTAGTCCTTGGCTTAGAATTATTCATCTAAGGACCATTTGAAATTACAAGAGCAGTGAAAAAAAGAGATTTTTGACTATTTTTCACACTTACGACTTTTGCAGCATCCCCATGGTTACTTGATCAAAATTCAGGTGCGTGGCAGCTGGCATACATTTTTGATGGTAGTGCTATTCTGGGATCCCATGATCACCATTTGCAACCTTTCCATCCCGTTTCTGAAAAATCACACTCAATGGGGGAAGCCAGATTCATTTAACAGCCATGTGTTTCACTCAATAACCACAGTGTTTAACAATTGTGGTAAAATAAGGTCATAAAATGAAGTGCAACTCACTTAACAACTGCCTCACTTAGCAGTGGAAATTTTGGGCTTAATTATGATCAGGTGTGACTACCTGTACAAAGCTTTGAAGGTTCCTTCTGAGGTTCTTTTGAAATGGAATTCCTTCTGAGAAGAAATGTGTATAGTATGCAGAAGATCACATATAGTTTGCCAATGATTTAATGGATTTAAACTTAACCAATTAAATATTGATATGGATGAACTATGGACAGCTACAACTGCATCAGACTATTGGTCTCTCTGATTCTGTATGATGTACCCATGTAGTCACGTAGTAACAGCTCTCCAGAGGCAGGTTTTATAAGTCTTTCATAAGTCTAGATGGACAGTTCAGAGATTGCACATGTAAAGCATCTAATACAGAGTTATCACCTCCTTTTGGTATCTTTAATAAAAATAAATGTGTTTTCTGCTGGAACAAGAGAATATGTTGCTTGAATTTAAAGAAAGTTAATGATAGGCATTCACTGTCCCAATTTCCTGCTTCATCAGAGCGTGTAACTGCAGTGAAGACTGACATCTTTGTTACCAGCTTTGGTCCTGTTTCAGATCATGATATGGTAAGTAATGCTCTACTGCCTTCCAGTATGTTAAGAATTGTTTAGCCTTCAGGAACAGTGTGGAATTCTGAATGTACCTATCGCTGCTCGTGTCCAAAAATCTTTCTACATCTCCAGCAGTTTTACAGCCTTGCAATTGACAGTTTCTGAGTGCACAGAGGCATTCATCTTGAATGCAATCCACAGTTTAATGATTCAATTCATTTGAAACATTTATAATATTTGGCTCATTCCATGGCCTAGGAGCAGCAAATGGAAGGGAAACATCTCACATGAGAATGGGCCGTTTGGAGCCTAAACCATCTTAGGGGGAATAAAGATTGGAATAAATACTGTTTTCTTATGATTGTTCAGGCCAGTGATCAAAAATGGCAATAAAATAATTCTGCATCGCTCTATCTCTCGTTTGTTATATTTAAAAGATTGATCTTCCACTTATATCTTTTGATTCTAAAGAATTCTTTTCCCCCTTGTAAACATTTTGTAATTCTGAGGTCAGGCTTGATTACTCAGGTCTTTAAATGCTTGGCAATAAATTGTGATGCATTAAAGCTCCAGCTTAGGACTAATTCTGAGGAATTTCATTATATATTATCTGCTGGAACGAAGCCACAAGGAAGCACATTTGAGTCCAAAGGAATTCTCCTACATTCTGGCTGCTGATGAACAAACATTATTATATAAGATTTCTTAGCAAAAAAAAAAGAATGAAAGGTTTAAGAAGCAATGTACTCAAACAAGTAATAGAAAACACCTACAAAAACTGGTAGGGCAAACTACTGTTACCTGGTCAGGTAATGAAACATCTAAACAAACAATCAAGCTCAGAGGGCACCAAGAATTCCATAGTTCAATCCTGAATTACATATAAGATATTCTCTTCTATAGCCCCATTTCCCAAAACTATAGCAGCTCTCCAATTTAAACTGGCATGTCTGTTGCAAATGTGCTTTTTCTCAGTAATTAAATGCCTTATTTTTCATTGATGAAATTTTCTGTCCACTGTGACAGCATAGGCATTACCTTATGTACATCTTTCTGGAAATTTATTATGTTCCTTTAATTGCTGAGAATCTTCCTGATTTAACTCCAAAGCTAAAGGATGATTACAGGTAGACAGAGAATCCAGATCCTTTAGATCAGGGGTGTCAAACTCAGGGCCCGGGGGCCGAATCCAGCCCATGGGGTACTTAGAACTGGACCAAGGGGCCACCCTAGAAACAGAAAAGGACTGGCCTGGGGTGCTTCTGCCAGCAAAACGGAGCTCGGGAGGGTCGCATGTGGTCCTCCCAAGCTCCATTTTCACAGACCATTGCAAGAGGCCGTGGCAGCTAAAAATTGAGCTGGGGAGCCCATTTTCACTGGCAGAGCTCTTGAGCTGCCACAGGCACCACCAACATGAGTGACAATGAGCTGGCTACACACACTCTGGCCCACACTGGCCCCTGAGATCAAACACAACCTTGATGTGTCCCTCAGTGAAATAGAGTTTGATATACCTGCTTTAGATTAATTCATATATTTATAGCTACATCTACATCTATCATCATTATTATCTTTCTAGCCATTATCTATCCACTGCAGGATGAAGGCTTCTTCTACATGTTTCCAACCAATATGGTCTTGATTATATCTCTATCTATCTATCTATCTATCTATCTATCTATCTATCTATCTATCTATCTATCTCTCTCTCTCTCTCTCTCTCTATCTCTATCTATCTATCTATCTATCTATCTATCTATATCGATATCTATATCTATATCTATATCTATATCTATCTATCATCTATCTATCATCTATCATCTATCTATCATCTATCTATCATCTATCTATCATCTATCTATCATCTATCTATCATCTATCTATCATCTATCATCTATCTGTCTGTCTGTCTGTATATATATATATCAGGTCCAATTGGCAAAAAAAAAAAGCTCAGGACTGTATTGGTTGGAAACATGTGGAAGAGGCCTTCATCATGCAGTCCTGCATTTAGCAGATAGATAATGACTAAAATGATGATGAATATGACATCTATCTATCTATATCTCTATATAATCTATATCTCTAAATAATCATATTCAACTTTCGAAAGGATTTTAGCCATGCCGCTCTTGGGGAAAGGGGGAAGTCAGAAGGTATTGGAATGTGGTGCCTTAACCCTGCTAGAAAAAACATGGAGCAGATTCAGCATCAGAACCAAGGCCATGGCAATGAACATCTGCTGAGATCAAGGGAAAAGCAGCTACCAGGCTGATTGATTAATGTGATCTTGGACACCTGAGGGAAGGGGAATTTCTGTTCTTTTAATTACCCTAAAGCATGGGAATTACTTAGAGCTAGCTTCACCTTTCTATGTGCTGATACTCAATAAAAGGTCTTTTGAGCTTGCTTGAAGCTTCAGAGTCCTGATTCAATTGGGTTCGTTACTTGGAACCATGACATATATATCTTTATTAATCTAAAGGATTTGGATGTTCTATCTTCCTGTAATAATCTTTTAGCAATGGAATTAAACACAAGAAATTTCTCAGCATATAAAGGAACATAATACACACACACAGAGAGGGGGGAGGGAGGGAGGGAGGGAGGGACAGAGAGAGAGAGAGAGAGAGAGAGAGAGAGAGAGAGAGAGAGAGAGAGAGAGAGAGAGACTTCATGAAGAGTATTACATAATATACAATGTAAAGAAAACCCCAACTTTCTTAGTAGCCTGATTCAGGATGGACTCAGAAGAAGAAGAAAAAGATAAGCTTTCTCAATAACAATACTGTTTTTTTTCCTACTTTGTAGTTATGCCATAACATTTAATGCTGCTTGCAATAACAATAAGCTGGGATTTAGGGTGTAATGACAGGGTTTTACAGGAGAAATTGGAATTTTCAAGAGAATGTTTGACTTCACAGATATGTAGCTAGAAATATGTCTGTCCCTTCTTTCTCAAGAAATGTCATTTGCAGAAAACTAGTTCTCAATCTTTTGAACTAAGAGTCAAACTCCTCAGAACTTTCTGAAACTCATTAATAGTCATTGTAAAATTATTCACTGTTGCACAGCAAACGTTATTCAGAAAAAGGACCTGGGAACTTTCAGGTGAATATACAATGTGAATTTCAGCAAGCAGGTGCCCAGAAATCCTCCATTGGTTTCCCATCTAATGCCTTATTCGCAGTCCTGATTTTAAGATCCTATTATACTGTTGCTATAAGATTAGTCTATGTATAGTGCTCCCAATCAGCAGCAAGGTACTTTGATGGAGATGCTTTTAGTCTAAACTGCAGTACAGTCAGTGAACTCTGCTGACAGATATGTGATTAAATTACTTTCTGAATCTAAAATGGCTTGAGGAGAAAACTGGGTATCACCCAAGCCTTAGCAGCAAATGGAGTGCTGCCATTTACATAAATGGCTGCACAAGCCACATTTTACAGTTCACATGACATAAGCAGCCCAGCCATCCTCTTCTCAAGTCAATTTGCATAGATATATGCTCTCTGAGAGAGACAGAGAGACGGGAAGAATTAGCTATTTGCCATACAGTAGGCAAGACCAAGGCTTTCAGTACAGTATTTTCACAGCTTGATGGGGAATCTTGGAAACTTGGATTTTTCCATCTTCATGTAATGTATGGCGAGTTAACATGAAATCTCTGCATTCTCTTCCATTTTTTTCTCCCCAATAGAAGCAAGGAATAGCCGGAGAAAACATGCCATTTATTTATAATAATTAAATTTTACTCTATATATCAAATAAAACAATAATTGAACTCTAAAAATGTACAAAATCAAACCTTTTAGCTGGAAATGAAAAATAAACTTCAAGCTTAAAATTATATTTAGTTTTGCATTAGTTCTGAAGTGTGAGTTTTAGATTGGAGACGGTGTCTCTTGGTCATTTAGAATTTCTGCTGGTTCTTTATAGTGACAATTTCAGAAAATCCTGAATTTGTTGCCAGCTGCCTGAGCACCACAGGGACATGTTCAGCCAGTGTTCCAGCTTTGCATATGTAAGCCATCAGACTGTGCTTCAGACCTTACCTTTATTTGGCTAGGACAAGCTGTCTGCTGGCTTGTCAAACTAAGGCTTGAGACTAAAGTCAGAAATAAGTGAAAGGAAATCTTCAACATGTAAAAAGAGAAAAAAACAAGAAAATGATTGGTTCATTAATGGGTGAAAGTGGCAAGAAGGTGACAAGCGATAGGGAGAAAGTAGAACTGCTTAACTCGGTTTTTTTTTCATCTGTTTTTACACAAAAGGAAAAAAAAACAGTCCAATCAAAAACAGTACCATAAAAAACAGATTAGGAATACAAGTTAAAATACACAAGAAAATGGTAAGTGAGCACCTGTCCACCTTAGATGAGTTCAATTCACCAGGACCGGATGAATTACACCCTAAGGTACTGAATGTACTGGCAGATGTGATCTCAGAACCACTGAACTATATCTTTCAAAGATCCTGGAGCACTGGGGAACTGCCAGAGGACTGGAAAAGAGCTGATGTAGTTCCTATTTTCAAAAAAGGAAAAAAAAATACATCCAAGAAACTACAGACCTATCAGCCTCACCTCAATACCTGAGAAGATTCTGGAAAAGATAATCAAGTAACAAATCAGTGAACACCTAGAGGCAAACAAAGCCATAACCAAAAGCAAACATGGGTTTGTCAAAAACTGATCATGCCAAACAAAACATATTGCATTCTTTGACAAAGTGACAAAATTAATTGACCAGAAGACTGCTGTGGATATAATTTACTTGGACTTCAATAAAGCATTTGATATAGTAGACCACAACCTACTATTTGATAAGATAGAAAAATATAGGTTATACAGTCACCAACTGGCTGACCAAATATAGGTTATCACCACCAACTGGCTGACCAACCGCACTCAACATGTAGTCCTCAATGGAACTGCATCTACATGGAAGGAAGTATGCAGTGGAGTACCCCAAAACTCTGTTTTAGGTTCGGTACTCTTCAACATTTTTATCACTGTTTTGGATGAGGGGATAGATGGGGAGCTCAACAAATTTGATGGGGATCTGGCAGGAATAGCCAACACTCCAAAATATGGGCTTAAGATAAAAAGGATCTTGACAGACTTGAACATTGGGCTCTGTTCAATGGTTTAAAAAGTAAGGTTCTATATCTAGTCAAGAAAAACTAAATGTATAGATATAGTATAGAGGTATCTGGCTCAATAGCAGTAACTGTGAGAGAGATCTCACAGAGAGTTACAGTGGACAATAGTGTGCTGCAGCTGCCAAAAAAAGCCAACACAGTTCTAGGCTGCATAAACAGAAAGATATAATCAAGATCACGTGAAGCATTAATACCACTTAATAATGCTTTCGAAAGACCACACTTGGAATACTGCATCCAAGTTTGGTTGCCATAATGGAAAAAAGATCTTGAGACTCTGGAAAGAGTACAGAGAAGAGCAACAAAGATGACTAGGGGACTGGAGGCTAAAACATATAAAGAACAGTTGGGTATGTCTAGTTTAATGAAAAGAAGGACCAGGGTTGACATGATAGCAATGTTCCAATAACTCAGGGGTTGCCATGAAAAAGAAGGAGTAGTCAAACTACTCTCCAAAGCACCTGAGGGTAGAACAAGAAGCAATGGGTGGAAACTAATAAAGGAGAAGAACTAAAGAGAAATTTCCTGACCATTAGAACAATTAATCAGTGGAACAACTTGCTTCCAGAAGTTGTGAATGCTCCAACACAGGACGTTTTTAAGAAGAGATTGGATAATCATTTGTATGAAAGGTAGACTGGGAACATGTTAAATGTGGAAGCCCTACCAGAATTTGTTCCAGACTATGCTCTCTGTGCAAAGGTGAAGACTATAAAATTCTGCTTTTTGTGTGTCATTTCTATTTCTTCTAACTGAATAACTCTTTTAAATTTCTTCTTTGTTCTAAATGAAAAAGCCCTGCTTAAACTTGAATCTCCCTCAAATTTGCTTGTGATTCCCTGGAGTTGTAACCTAGAGCTTGAAAATTCTATCTTAAAATAGAATTGGTTTTGCAAGCTGTTGAAATAATATATATACTTGTAAAGTACAAGACATAATTGTGCTAACCAAAATTTGTTGGAAGTTTTAGGAATCCATTATTTTCCCAGAATAAAGGGCTACCTTTATTCATACTTCTGTTCATCTGTTTTATGACTTTGACAAATGACAAAACACAGATGTACAGTATGAACCTCTTAAAGCTCAGTATTGTTCAGAAAGCCTTGAGCTCTTCAATGGGGCTATTCATAAATGAAGTATGTTCAAAGCTCACAATTCTCTAATTTTAGGAATATACAATAGATGTATTTTTCCGACAAAGCTGGAAAGATGAAAGGCTGAAGTTCAAAGGACCAATGCAAGTACTCCGACTGAATAATTTAATGGCTAGCAAAATATGGACACCAGATACATTTTTCCACAATGGAAAGAAATCAGTCGCTCACAACATGACTATGCCTAACAAACTTTTGCGGATTACAGAAGATGGGACACTGCTTTACACAATGAGGTAAGAGACAGGGATGTGGTATTTTATTTATGAAAAAAAATCCTACATACTTTTCAAGATAAATGTTTTTTGTTTTTGTTTATAAATGTTCTTTTGCTTTAATGATTTATATATTTTTCCACAACTTGCACTAGATAGTAAAATATGAATCTCTTTAAAGGAATCAATAGAATGTAGCTGTTTTAAGCAATTTTTCTTCTAATTTGTACTCGTCTTTTCATTTGTTGTTGAGCTTACTACATTCATTGTGATAGAAGCAACAACATCATATTTTATCTTAAGAAATTTGGAGATTACAATTCAATCTTATAGAGTGGTAGTTTGTGTAATGTAAACAATTATATATTATCAACCTATTATTTCCAAATAGAAAGTAGGACTTCATTTCACCATATTGATTTCAAGGAGGGAAATGATTGATTTTGTGCTCCTTTTATAATCAAGTAAAATACACATTGGCTTGGACAAGGATGAGGGACATTTCCAGTCTTCTTGGCCAAGATCAAACAAAGTCCCTACTGTGGAATAGAATAAATGAATATCTTGTGTAATGGTGACACTTGGAAATTAGATAAAGTTTGGTTTAAGAAGGTTAATATAATCACACTATAAAAATGTATTCTTTGTGCTCAAATGGTGAAAAAAGTGGGACAATTGTGGAGGCATATAACAACCATGGCATAAATCTATCTTAGCATATTATGCATCACAGAGAAACACTTTTGAATTACGCATTGCAATTACCTGTTTTCATAAATGGGAGTTGATATGGATCCTGGAATAAGTGCTTGCTTTTTAGGGCAAAAAGTAGCATAAACTTTGAGGTTTCTTTTAGTGAATTGTTGTATAGAACAAACAAATGGTCTTTTAAACCAAGTGAACCAAATTTTCTAGTTAACCTTGCTGCATATAATCATTTGACACAGTTTGTTAACCAAATGCAGTAAAATAGACACCTTCTATTACCATTTCCATCAAAGCCACGTTATATTCTAAATTTGTTCTAATGCTTTTGGCCTGTTTACAGACTTACAGTGAGAGCAGAATGCCCAATGCATTTAGAAGACTTTCCCATGGATGCACATGCTTGCCCATTGAAATTTGGAAGCTGTAAGTTGACTTTGATCATTATTTCCCAGCTTTTCCCTTTTTGTAGGCCATTGACCAGTTAGAACAGGGCCTTGGCTTATAGCTATGATACGTTCCAATTATTGCAGCTTTTTGTAGATAGCTACATGGGTAAACATAATACAGTATTTCACGTGGACACGAAGAAATTTGAGGAGGACACTGTGATCCCTCAATTCTGCTTACCTGTGATTACATCTTATTATAGAAAACATATTTTAGTAACTTCATTGTTGCATACAGAAAATATAGGATTTACTTCCAAGATTGATTTATTGTCAATCTGTATGCTAGCTCAATTGTTTTCTGACATTCTGAACTGCATATAAGAAATAGAGATGAACAGGATATTTTAAACAGCAACAATGGGGGGGGGGGAAGTATTTGTCCAAATTGACATGGCCAGGGATATTAAAGAAACTTTGGAAATTTGTTTTTTTAACCAACTAGATGCTTACACGAAATCCGAGGTAATGTATGAATGGACCCATGAACCTGCACGTTCTGTTGTTGTTGCGGAAGATGGCTCTCGGCTGAATCAATATGATCTCATGGGACAAACAGTGGATTCTGGAATTGTGCAATCCAGCACAGGTGAGCAAAACCCCCAGTGCTGCTACATGTCCATTGCTTATACGACAGCACAGTGTTACGTCAAAAATATAATGTCTTAGATGACTTTGGCATTTTTTAAAGGCCCATCTTTCTTTCTTTTTTAAAGCAAACAATTTGTAATTTGCTCTTTAAATATCTGTATTCTAAAAATTGTGTATGTCACACATAACATATTTTATTTAAATGTATCTTAGTTTTGCAGTGCCCCTGAAAAACAAAACAAACAACTGGCTGTACTCAAATAATGTTCTCGCCAAGTTCAGATCTCATTAAACCCAGCAAAGAAACCGTAAGAATGTTCCACCTTTCCTCCGGGTTCATTACACCTTGCTCAGCTTGATATCCTCCGTGAACAGTAAAGCTCAACACATGATGCTTATAGCTACACAGACACTGGATTTTTCAAAGCAATCAATTAGTTTATTTTCTCATAACACAAAAAAGGAAGAGTCTGAAAAGAAAAACACAGTGGGACTGTTGCAATAGGCAAGATGTTGCTCAGACCGAATATTCAGCAATATAAACTTAATCAATGCCCCCTCCCTCCAAAAAACCATAAGCTTCTCAAAGTACATGCCTTAATCCTTTGAAGGTACACAAATATATGTAGGCTTTTGAGGCATTGGCATGGTACGGACATGGATATGGACCTTTAACATATGGTAATGTCTAGAATATTGATCAATATGAATATTTAATAAACTGATCCTTGGAAGTCTCTTTGATAACATAAATTTCAGAAATGTTACGTTCTACAACACTATTTTTGTTTCTATTCTATAAAGGAATATTATTCTAGTTTACTATAGCAAAACCGTACAGCCACTATAGTAAGCCCAAACCATGCCTACGTGTATCTAAAATTTTCCTCCATCAGTCACGAATGAAAAGGCAACCAAAAATTTCACAATTACATAGACCTGCAATCTACATATTCAAAAAATTCCCTCAAATAAATAAAAATTAAAAACTAGTTTACAGAATCACCTCCCAAAAGTAATCTTAATGGAAGATACTTGTTAGCATTCCAGCCCTATTCACAACATTTTATACATATTGTCAAATATGAGGCAGCCAGGGGTGGGTGGGAAGAATTGCAAAGGTATCAAAACAAAATTAGCATCATAGCCTAAAATACAATAATCATGGTTATTTATGGTTAATGACAAGTTCGGCATTAAGTTGGCACTGATTAGTAACAGAAAGTATTCAGTAAAACCACTAGAAGCACTGTTATTAGAAAAGGAACAATTTCAATAATTACATTTAAAGCATGATTATGGTGTTGAATTGTAGCAGTGATAGTGGTGGTAATAATAGTACAAAATAAAGAAAAATGAAATTAAGTTACAAAACAGGAAAGAAAAATGGGTAAAAGGAAGACTATGTGTCAATAGACACTGACACATAATTGAAATTTAAGGTAGTACAGTGGGTTTCAGAAAAACTAAGATTCTGAATCGATACTAGTTTAGTTGGTTTGCAGAATATGGCTGTCTGAAAGGTTTCCAATACTTTATAGATATTAGGGTTACAATTTAATGATTTTGTGAATGGAATACAAACAAAAAATACAATAGTTTGTGTACTATAATTGTATTATTTATGGTTTTCTCATATATTGTTGAATTGAAGTAATTTGTAGAATTAACCTCCAAATTTATTGAAAATTACTTAATACTTGGGTAGTTGATGTTTTATCAAGTCAGCTAACAAATATTATATCATGAAAATGAAATTCTAAGAAGGACAATCTGAATCAAATTTCTCAAAACTTGTACAAAATGAAAGCTAGAACACTTAACAGGATTTGCTGTACTCTTCAGTGAAAGCTGGACAAAACACTACCCATCAAACGTCACTGAAATGAATGAAAGCTGAGCAGGAATACATTTATTTAGATTTTCCCATGTGGCTGGTGAGACCTCTTTTGTGATGGGAGATTGTCAGTACAGTTTTTTGAAATCATGATAAAATGGCTCTGTTGTATGGATTTAGAAGTAATGGTTCCTAAGGCAGGATATAGGAACTTGTTTTTAGTTTGCTTACCTCAAGACCTTGAAATGTCTTACCCAAGACTGCTTCCATGAGTTAACAAAAATGTATGGATGGGGAATTGGAATGAGATTAGGATTATGGCAATGATGCTGTTATGGGCCTAGCTCAGTAAAAGCAAATAATCAAGTTCATAGAGTACCATTGACTCCTCTTTAGGTTTATGCTCAAGTGTTATAAGCAAATGTTAGCAAATGATAACTTTCCAAGCCAGCAAATATCAAACAGAACTTAAAGTTCCAGTAGTATACTTGCAATATCCCAACACTGAAATAATTAAAATTTTTGGACTGGGC
The DNA here is from genome assembly GCF_964273705.1 of Natrix helvetica. NCBI lineage: Eukaryota > Metazoa > Chordata > Lepidosauria > Squamata > Natricidae > Natrix > Natrix helvetica. Next base: position 261,900,880 of record NC_138548.1, read on the forward strand.
GGAGGGAGATCCATATCCAGTTTTTCCTCAACATAGAGTTCACCAGATGACTTTGAGCAATGTATACATGTGAACGTGGTATACTTCACAAGACTATGACTGTGGGCATAAAAAGAGAGAAGACCGTCATATTCCTTGCAATGCTCCCAAAGGATAGACTAAACAATCATCTTTGTCAGCATCAAAAGAATGATGATGACATCATTCTTCATGTTCATCCTAGACACCAGTGCCTGATCTTGAATAGAACCGGATTGAAATTAGATTTTTCGAATCCCCAGGACTACTTCATATGTCAGTTCTAATTTTGGAAGCAGACTCTTTATTTGATTTCAATCTTCTCGCTTCTTTTTTAGCTAACATTTGTTTTGTTTTGCGTCTGTTTTGTCAGTGCTGAATGTAATGCCATATTACTAGTACCCTAAGGAATTTGATTTTCAAGATATTAAATTTTAAACTAATAGTGATAGAAGATAAAAATAAAAATGCTTGTTTAATTTGTTGAAAACACTCATTTCACAAAAGCCATTAAATAGTGAACAGCCACCACCAATGCTTGACTGAATACTTTTCCTTGATTTACAAAACAAACAAACATAAACAAGAAATCTAAAAGTGGCACAGTGAGGAGAAAGAGAATGGGATCAAAAGTAGCTGTAGATTAATTGCTTCTCATTAAAAGATGTCAGCCCATTCATCCTTCCTGCAGATAGTTCTATGCCAAGCTCTGTAAGCATTCAATTATGAAACTAAATGATTAGATAGTGTGATCATCATTAGAATTGCATAAAACCATTCAAAGAGGAGCTCTACAAAGAAAGAAAGCTAATCCTTTAAAGACATTGCATGAAGCATCAAAAAGTCATAGTCTGTTTTGTAGGTCATCCAACTACTTTATGGCCTTTTCTTGATAAAAAAGGGATGCCATTTGGACTGATATCGAAGAAATACAACATCAACATGCATGCCGAGGAATGATGCTTCCACACTTCAAGCAGCCAAACCATGTGATGGCTTAGTACAATGTCCTCCTAAATTTTGTATAAGGCTAGTGATCATTAAAAAAAACCATGATCTTAAGTTTTGCATTCTTTCTGGGTATCAAAAGAGAATCTTATTTTTATGTTACAGGCAATCATATCACATGTATGGCTTTCAGGCCTACATATAACAACAGGAACTTTGGTTGAATCTCCAGGTACCTCCAAAAATAATTACCAGATTGACATTTTAAGTGAAAGGAGAATAATCATGTGAACAGTGTAACTCCTTAATTAGCTGCAAATGATATGAAATCCAAGTGCTGGCTTTCACTCACACATTTTCATAGTGCAGTTCTCAACATGTCATTCAAGGGCCAAGTAGTTCCTTTAATTCACAAGAGATTCACCACCCCTACCACTGCAAGGAAGATGAGCTATATTCATCCTGATGACTAGCAAGTAGACAAGGAAGCCATGATATGGACTGAAAAAAAAAAAAAGAACAGATGATTGGGGAATTATTCTTTACCTCTAAATGTCCTAACTGGCAAATGCAGTGAGTAGCAAGCTGTACTATGGAAGTCAAATAAATCACATGCAGTAGAAAGGAGAGAAAATCCTGGATCACTAGCAAAATCCATTGAACTGAGGGAAAATATTTATTTAACGACTATTATTTTTATTTATTAAATATATTTGCCACCCATCTTGCCACAAGTGGCTATGTTACGTCTACACCTAAGAATATTTTAGAATCAAAGGTAAGGAGTTGTGGGGATATTGAGGGGGGGAGGGGCTGTTTCTATTTTTGCAGGATACTGCTTCTTTCTAAAAGACTAGAATGTGGACTCATTCTTGATGATCTAGGTCAGTGCTTGTGGAAATAAATAAGAATAATTTAATGCAACAAAGGTACACTAATTTCTGAATTTCTGTGTTTCTGATGGAAGACTTCCAAGGAGTTCTTCCTCCCCTCTTCCTTATTTATATCCTAAGAAATGTCACTGTTTTTTTTTCCTTTTGAATACAGGGGAATATGTTGTGATGACCACCCATTTCCATTTGAAGAGAAAAATCGGGTACTTTGTCATTCAAACATACCTGCCATGCATAATGACAGTAATTCTATCCCAAGTATCTTTCTGGCTAAACAGAGAATCTGTTCCAGCAAGAACTGTGTTTGGTGAGTGTTTTGCACAAATATGTTTGAATTGTTCAAAAGCATTAATGCATGTGACATTAATACTCTTTGATTAAAATATCACACTTAAGGTGTCCGTGGCAGCAGTACTTTGTCTCAGTGAGGCATTTTGTACCGCAAAAAATGAGATAATATTTCTTGGTGAGGTGATGCATTGGCTTCATCAGGGTATTCGGACATGCTGGGCAAGGCTTTCGAATGAAGGAAGAAATCTGTCTCAAATGGTAGGTGGTGTGCATGTTTGTGTGTGTTTATGTGAGAGAGAGACAGAAGGAGAGGGAGAGAGGGAGGGAGGGAGGGAGGGAGGGAGGGAGGAGAGAGAGAGAGAGAGAGAGAGAGAGAGAGAGAGAGAGAGAGAGAGACTGACTTTGTGAAAGGAAGGAACCAATTGGAAGCTTTGTACAATATAAATAACTAAATACTAAAGCATAGTATTATTGATTGGTTTGTTGTTTAACTATCTACTGCTATTATTCATTAGTGTTTTGTATGAACGAAACATTACTGCATGGAATTAGATAAAAAAAACTGATTTAAAATTTCTGTTTAACATACATTCATTTATTAGATTGATATTTTGAAATTCAGTTCAATTAACAAAAGTTTGGTGAGGCTTTTAAACTATTTTTATTGGTAAATTGAGTGCTAAGCACATTTCCTTCACAAGTATATTTCATATCTGAAATACTGAGGCAGATAGGTAAGCTTTTGGCAATGGGAGAACCTTTGAACAGGTCTTCCATACTTCAGATAGTCAGACACTAAGTTGTTTAGGGATTTAAAGGCCAACATTGAACTCTTTAAAACATCTGGTAGACAAATGGTGTCCAACCAGATTTTTAAAATAGTCATATAATCCATATATTGGTAAACTAGCTGCTGTATTTTGCACCATGGATAACCATCACTAATTCCAATAAGCCCAAGAAAACTGAGGTTGATATATTACCTGAAGTTAAGTAAGGGCATCCAACATTTAACCCATCAACTGCAAACCTAGTACCAGGTAGAACATTCGAAGTAAGAACCTGGGCTTCTGGACAAACTCATTACCATTCAACACAGGCCCAAAGTTTAATTTTCTTTTTTACCAAAATTGCTTCTGTCTGGATTTAATTTTGGCTTGTCTGAATGATTCCTGGTAATATCTGTGTGACAACTTCATTAGGGTACTCAGCAATACCTAATTACAGGAATAGCTCATTTACATTTGAGAAAAGTCCCTGCCCAAATGTGAGTGTGACATGATCATACCTATTGTTTCCATTGTTATCTTATCCATCACAGCCCTAGGTTTCCTAAAAGTGTTACATATAGGCATAGGGTGCTAAAATTCGCCCTTCATTAATTTTCAGTTCATTCAATTGTTCTCTCCCTCAACTCTCTGTTTTGTTGTATTGAATTCATTGGTCTTTCTATGTGAACATTTATAGTTGGGTGGAGATTATTTCTCCCGCCCCTTTAAGTTACCCAACAAGAATATTTCAAATATTTTATGTAAGCACCTGAAACGAGAGAGATGGAAAATAGAGTTGATCAAATTGCTTACAATTATGAGAATGGTTGGATCCATCTCAATTATATAACTAAATTGAAATAATTTAAAATCCTTTCTCTGAGTAGAATTGTAAAGGGGGTATTAGTAGTAGCAGTAGTAGCAGTCTGAGCCATTTCAGAACAGAGCTGATGGAAAATGGAAAAAATAAGATTATTTTCTATAAATAATGCTTCTGAATATGGGTAGTGCAAGATATTTTTGATTGCAGTAAGTTTTGGCTAACAATTGACACAGTGAAAATATACTCTAGCAGATATTTAATACATGAGATGTCTGCAGTTGTCAAGGTAACTGGTGGGTAGTGATTTAAGGCAACGGTAGAAAGATGCAGACTTTTTACTCTTAGTAAAATCTCAGTGCTTAGTTAAAAGAAAACTATTCAACAGCAGGTGAGGGGCAATGCTATAGAACATGCAAAATATATTGTTATATTGGCATCTTTCCTCATTTCTAAGTCAATCAATATTAATAGCTAGCTTTTGAATCTGAGTCGACCAGTTGCAAAAAACAGCTGGAGAATTCAAGATAGGTTTCAGAAATGATCTAGTGAACAGAAAATGCCTTCCATTTCTCTTTAAGATTGTTATATCACAGCAAATCACACTGTAACTTTAATTCATCTTAAACAATTGGTTTTCTGTCAAACCAAACCCACCTAACAGATATAAACAAAACGACACACCATCAGTGATAAATAAGTAGTAAAGTAAAACCTTGATACAGTCCCAAATTTTGAGTGCAATATGATCACTTGTCACTGATAGACTATCTCACCCTGTCTGATGAATTGCCCAATTTCCCACTCCATTCACTTTTATTCCCCTCTGGGTGTGATTTTAATTCCCCACCCATTATTAGTTTTCAGACAGAATGGAAAATATGGCATAGAAAGATCATTGCAGATTAGTCTAAGATGAGAACAAACAACTTGCTCTTCCATTTGAGCCACAACTACCCCAATCCCTTTTGCTCTGTCCCGTGATTCTAATGAATATGCAGACATAGGCTTGGCTATCTGCCATGACTAATTACAGAGATAAAACCATTCCTTGGCTAGGAGCCTAGAACGCTATCTTCAAGAAACCAAGATTAGACTTACGGAATGCTTTCTCAATGGCTAGTAAAATGGACCGTTATTTCCTGCAAAGATTCCCCTCCCATCGCTCCACCTATAAACTCTTTGGGAGGGACCACAACCTTAGCCAGATGTACCTATTTCCTTCTATGATGTCTTCTCCACAGCTGCTCCCTTCTCATCTCAGCTCTACGCACACGCACATCAGGGACAACCTCCCTCTGTTCCTCCTCACTGCTCCCTGACTCAGATGCCACCTGGTGGCCAACAGGCCTCTCTAGTTCCTGCTCTGACTCCAAACACCCTCCAGAGTCTTCCTCAACCTCCAGAGCAGTCCCATAATGGTCATCACTGTCAGAGTCCACCAACAGCTCAGCCGGCCACTGCTGGGCCACAACACTATCCCTCACTGCAGGGCCCTTCTTCCAGGTCTGACGCTCAGGGTGTGGCTTAGCTTGGAATTGTTCATGGAAGGCCTGCACCAAACTAGGTGCGTGCACGGAGGTCGGATCCTCCCAGGCAACATCCTATGGCTTTCAGCCTTTCCACTCCACCAGGTATTGGAACCGTCCTTTCAGCCATTGGGAATCCTGGATCCAGGCAACTTTGTACTCAGCCAGTGCCTTATCAGCACAGGGTTCTGGCTGGGGATGATTGGGTTGATGAAGAGGACAAGCCGGCCATTCAGGAACAAGAAGAGATTAATGAAAGACTGGATGGACTCACATCAAACGTGGTAAAGTCAGGCGATAGGCGACCGAATTGATGACTGCTTCAACAGGAAACAGGCCAAGGTAACTGTGGTCTAACTTCTTGACCAGCTGGTTTGATGGATGGTGTCTAGTGTACAGCCACACTCGATTGCCCACAGTCAATGCTGGCGTTGTGTGCCGAGACCTATCCGCGACTCTCTTATAGTCCTCCTTGGCTTTATCCAGATATCGCCGCACCACTTGATGGACCACCTGTAATTCCAACAGGAAGTCCTTAGCTGCAGGAACCAGTGAGTCGATGGATGTGAGGGGAAAGAACTGAGGATGATACCCCACATAGGCCAAGAAGGGCGTTGTCTGTGTGGATGTGTGCTGTGAGTTATTGAACACAAACTCTGCTATTGCCAGGTAGTCTGCCCAATCATTTTTCTGCTGGTTCACAAAACAGTGCAAGTACTGCTCCAATATCCCAATCACTTTCTCCGTCCTTCCATTGGACTGCCAAAACTGGCACTTCTCCAATTTTGCATACAAGCGATTCTCACGGAGCTGTTGTAGGACCAGACATAGGTGCTGCCGATGGCTCTTCTGGGAGGACGAGTAAATCAAGATGTCATCAAGATAAATGACAACAAACTGGTCCAAAAGGTCCCAGAAGATGTCGTTCATAAAATGTTGGAAAACGGCAGGGGCATTGGTGGGCCCAAAAGGCATGACCGTGTACTCAAAATGCCCATACCTGGTGCCAAATGCTGTCTTCCATTCATCCCCGGGTCAGATCCGGACAAGATTGTAGGCTCCACGGAGATCCAATTTGGTGAACACCTTAGCTTCTCTGAGCCGCTCCAACAGTTTAGGAATAAGGGGCAGAGGATATTGATTGCGCACCCTGATCACATTGAGTCTACAATAGTCACAATAGAGTCTCAAATCTCCAATCTTCTCTTTGATGAACAACACCAGGGCAGACAATGGCGAAGATGAGGGTCTGATAAAACCCCGAGCTAGGTTTTTGTCCAAAAAGTCCCGTAATGCGGCCACCTCCAGGTCTGACATCGAATACAAACTACCCACAGGGAGCGGCGTGTCCGGAATCAAAACGATGGGACAATCATATGGCCAGTGCGGTGGCAAGTGGTCTGCTTCTTGTTCACTGAACACGTCTGTAAAATCTGCTATGTCAAAAGGCAAGGATACCCTGGGTGAACTCAGCAGCTGGCCTGCACAGACATGACGGGTGTGGTCCACACATTGCAAGGCTGGAAAGGTGACAAGGTTCTGGGACCAGTAGATCTGTGGGTCGTGTCCCCGAAGCCAAGCCAAGTCCAAGACCATGGGGAAATGCAAGCCAGAGGTAACGTAGAACTGGATCGCTTCCTCATGAGTCCCGATGACCAGGCGCAAGGCTTGCATGGACAGAACTATTCGGGATGCCAGGATCAGGTGTCAGGAAGTCACTGTCTCTGAACATGGCTCTGAATTGATGCATGCCTGACCCAAGGTCTTCTTTAGATCGGGGGGGGGGGGGCTTTCCTGACAAATTGTTCTGGGTCTAGGTGTAGGTCCCATAACTGATGCCCCTCGTCTCTTCTTGGGGCAAAAGGCTGCCATGTGTCCAGATTCCCCACAATAAAAAGACAACCCCCCCTAAGCACCGTCTGTCTTTCTCCGTTATCGACGAGCGGGGTTTGGCTGCACCTTATTCCATGGAATTGGAGTCTCATGCATGGCCGGAACCACCCTGTTCTCCTGGGACATGGGGCAAATTCCCCGCCTCTGCAACCTAGCATCAATCCAAACACACAGGTGGACCAACACGTTGAAATTTGGTGGCCTATCCACACGCACCAGCTCATCCTGCAATTCTTCTGACAACCCATCATCAAATGTGTCCATAAGGGCTGCCTCATTCCAAGCCGAATCCTGGTTTAGTAGCCTAAATTCACTGATGTAGTCCTGCAAGGAATCCGGGCCCTGTTTCAGAGTCTTCAGAAGTTGGGTAGCCGTCTCCGTCTTACTCTCCGTCCTCATACATTAACCGGAGGTGGTCACAGAACCTCCTTAAGTCATCCAGCAAAGGGCTAGCCTGGACCAGCAGTGGCATCGCCCAATGAGCTGCGAGGCTGGAGAATAAGTTAATCATAAACCCCACTTTATCTTGATCAGTGGGAAAATCCTCTGCTCTCAAGCTGATAAATAGCTGGCATTGTCCCAAGGAAGCTGGAAACATGGCTTGGTTGCCATCAAATTTATTAGGCACTGCAACCGGGCATTTCCTCTGAGGTGGGGGTGGAGAAGGGTGAGCTTGTAGCTGTGCCACCTGGGCAGCCAACACAGCCACCTGTTGCGAAAGTTGGGCATTCTCGGCATGTAGCTGCTCCATGGTGATGATATTTACAGCTTTTGTTTTAAGGCAGGAAACAAACTGTTCTGTCCCGTGATTCTAATGAATATGCAGACACAGGCTTGGCTGTCTTCCACAACTAATTACGGAGATAAAACCACCCCTTAGCTAGGAGCCTAGAGCGCTATCTTCAAGAAACCAAGATTAGATTTACAGAATGCTTTCTCAACGGCTAGTAAAATGGACTGTTTTTTCCTGCAAAGATTCTCCTCCCATCACTCCACCTGTAAACTCTTTGGGAGGGGCCACAACCTTAGCCAGCTGTCCCTATTTCCTTCTATGACGTCTTCTCCACAGCTATTCCTTTCTCCTCTCAGCTCTACGCACACGCACATCAGGGACAACCTCCCTCTGTTCCTCCTCACTGCTCCCTGACTCAGTTGCCACCTGGTGGCCAACAAGCCTCTCTAGTTTTGCTCTGACTCCAAACATCCTCCAGAGTCTTCCTCATGCTCCAGAGCAGTCCCATAATGGTCATCGCTGTCAGAGTCCACCAACAGTTCAGCCACCCACTGCTGGACCACAACACCTTTATATACAGTTTATTATCTAGGAGTAGTAAGAGTCTGCCTCTACTCTAAGTTCTGAATCTTCAAGTCTACATACAGATAACTAAATTGACAAATTATATAAAGAATTGTGGTCTTACTGCTCCTTGTGTAACAGAAGAACAAAAAAAAAAAGACTTTCCAAAAAATCATGGATATAGAAGCTCAAAATGACATAGCCACACTTAGTAAGGCTGGTAGCCTGAAATGACTGAGCAAATATAAGCACACCTTCCAAATGGACAACTATTTAAAATTACAATGCCAAAACATCTCAGGGAGACCTTTATGCAAGCAAGATTTGAACAGCTTGATACAATGTTTAGATTTGGGAGATTCCATTCTATCCCATACAATGAATGTAGGTGTATTTGTGGAGCTGAAGCAATAGAAGATCTGAGTCATATATTATTCAATTGCTGTTTGTATAAAGGGGTGAAAGATAAGTACCTTGATCCATATATTAAACGTATAGCCCAGTGGGAGGTCAATATTAAAACAACATACCCCATGTGTGGCCAGAATGTGAAAATGACACAGAAATTGTGTCAGCTGAATTGGTCCCAGTGAAATCGGCATATTTGGCCTTGATTGAGGTAGATTGCAGGGGTGATATAGAAATATAATTTTATGTCATTTTATTCTATTTCACATATTTATGTATTAAATTATTGTATTTTATCCTATAACAATTGGATTTTACCCTACTCTTATTTTAAATTATTTATATAGGATTTTATTGGTAACACATGTTCGAACCTTGTATGTTGATATGGCCTATAGGCTAATCAATCAATCAATAATAATAAGTCTACATACATTTACCGAGGAGAAATCACCAAATGAAAAACTAGTATCTAGTTTGAACCCATATTCTTTTGTAGACTACAATTTTCAAATTTCTATTGCTTTCTATCAGTGAATGGGATCTCAATTATCTCAATTTTCCCATTGCAATAGCTTTATTACAATAGCATTTTGGAATCAGAAAGATGTGTTTTACTACTGATTAGAATATTTGATTGAATTCACAACTTATCCCAGGTTCCATCTGACATAATCACTTAGTTACTTTTAGCAGGCTCGGGAAAACAAAGAGAGCCAGTTTGGTTAAGGTTGGTTAAGGCATCAGGGTAGAAACTAGAAAACCACGAATACTTTGCCTCCCTTGGGCCAGTCATTTTCTTTTGGCCCTAAGAAGGAAGCAATGACAAATCACTTCTGAAAAGGCTTGCCAAAAAAAATTTCAGAGATCTACAAGCGCAAGAAAATTCTTTGTCTTGAAGCGAAAGGTAGCAACAAAATGGGAAAATCGGGGAAAAAAACTTGTTTTGTTGTTTTTTTCAGGTGTAACAACTGTGCTAACAATGACCACCTTGAGCATCAGTGCACGGAATTCTCTTCCCAAGGTAGCTTATGCTACCGCTATGGATTGGTTCATAGCCGTGTGCTATGCATTTGTCTTCTCAGCTCTGATCGAATTTGCCACAGTGAACTACTTTACAAAGAGAGGTTATGCATGGGATGGCAAGAGTGTAGTTCCAGAAAAGGTAATAAAACAGATCTTCATATATTTTATTTGTATTTGAAAGGGTTGCTCGTTGTTATTACTTCATATGCTATGGACAACATAGCATATGAAGAGTAAGGAAGATGACTTTGACAGAGATAGTAAAAAACTATTGCTTGGCAAAGAGGCCAAAGCATTTTCTAAATCCAGAATGCTCCAATGACATTCATAAGCAGCTCAGATACCCCCTAAGTCCCTGAACTGTAAGAACAAAGAGATACAGCACAGTCGGCTTTTCAAAATGCTGTTACTATAGCAATCTCAATAAAAGTAGTTTTAATCTTCCTATGGAGTTGATTTCATGGTCTCATGTACCTAGTGGGTTTCACAAGTACAAACCTACTAAACAAACTATTATATAACACTACATGTTTATATTAATAGTAACCTACTGAAAAAAGTTCTCAGACTTGCAGTCTGTTATATAAAAGTTTATTTAAAAGCAAATCTATTGAAGTTTCAAACCATTGGCTTAGATATATGTCTGTACTGAACTACTTTCAACTGTATTTTCACAATCACAAGGGAAGAAATAACAATGACTTTTGAAATAATCAAAAAGATAAAATTTCACTTTAGATATTAAGAAGCAAGGAATTTATTAATGCATTAGTTCATTAGATAATTAAAACCATAGTTAAATCTATATGGACATTTCATTGCTTTGGGCTGTTGTCCAGATTGCTGTTGAGGACAAAATCACACATGCATGCTATTTACTCAGGGATTATCAGGCAACTGCTGATGTATATGAAACAGCTATCACTCATCAGAATCCCCAAAAATAATTTTTATACCACCCACTTATTATCATCTAAAAATAAGACTTTTCAATAGACATTCAGCAAGTTGTTGAGTGATGATTCATCATGCCATAGGACATGAAGTGATGTATATGCATGTGTGATTCAGACTCTTGAGTTTGGGCGGGGGAGAAGAATTGCAGAAAGCAGGGATTCTGAGAACACAGCCAAAAATGAAATAAGCAGAACTTGGCTATTTCACACATATGTGAAATATGGCAATACTTGATAACCTAGAGCACAGGAGGTCTGATTTCCCTATCACATCCTCCTCAGAAGAAGGCTTTGGAAATGAAACTATTCCTTGGCTTTTAAAATAATCCCAACAGAAGTGTGTAGGCATCGCTCAATCATTCATGGTAGTCCAGGTCAAGAAATAGACACAAGCAGAGATTACAAGAAATATCTTCATTGTAGCAATATAGAATAACAGAATCCTTAAAGCTTATCCAAATTTCTCTATCCTTTCTGACACTAAACAAAATCTAGGTAGGATCATTTGGGGTTTTTTCCCCTCATATTTCCTATTTCTCAGGATGGAATCTCAGCCTCTGAGATTCCTCCCCCCCACCCCTGATTGCTCATTCCTTCTCAATTTTTACTCTACATTCCTTCACAAAGTTTGTCAGCACAGCTTGTGAGTCTGACACATCAGAAATTAAACTTTGCAAAACAAAGTCCTATTTCTGCCAAGGAATTATGACCAAATTCAAGATCTGACCATAGATCAATGTTGCTCTACTAAAAAGAACACTCCAGTCCCCAGATCTATGAAAGAAGTGAATGATATCTTGGACACCCAGATGCCCAGTAATGATCTCAATGACATATTGCTTCATCCATTGAAGTTCATTTATAAGAATTAACATGAAGTGACAAGGTTTTAGGGTCCTTTTACCTGATGTAGGATTATAAGGATATTAGAAGATTTTTTAATAATAATAATAATAATAATAATAATAATAATAATAATAATGAACTTGGAAAGCAGTGCTGCACAAAATCAGTTAATGAAAGTATCCTTGACCTTAACGATTTTTGAATCATGCTCTGCAAACAGGATTAACAGTCTTTATTTTGCTTATCAGATGAAAAGAGGCTGCACCTTTTATCCAAAAGACTTCTAAATGATTTATTCTATTCATGTATTATTTAACTTCAACAATATCAGTGAATCATTTATTACTGACATTTACCTCTATCTTTCTATTTATTTCAAAAGAAATATAAAACATATCAAATTAATACAATTTAAATAAAAAACCAAAATTAAAATCAACCATGAATACAGCTAACAATTAAAAGCTTGGTGAAATAGATTTGTTTAGATATTGTTTAAACATCTATGTATTTAATATTTAATTTCAGCAGTTCCAGAGATAAATATTAATATGGGGGGGGGGGGACTACAAACCATCTGAAAAAAATACATCACTGGAAACTCCAAAAACAAATACACAACCAGTTTAGGATCCATCTTTGCTGACAGTAGACAAGAGAACTTCCATGAGTACAGAATTTGCTACTAAAGATGTCCTCTGACAGGTTCAAGCATAATACCAGAAACAAAAAGATTTGTTGTGTAGAAAGTATGTGGGAGGGAAAAGTTGGAAAGGGCAAGTTTTTTTTAAAAAGAAATTGTATATGCTGCTTACAGTGTTAGGTTATGTTTGCCCTTCCATGTATTGAAGATGAATATTGTGCTCCCTCCCTCCCTCTCTCTCTTTCTCTCCCTTCCTCCCTCCCTCTCCTCTCTTAAAATACAAATCAATATCTAACACATTTGATGCTTTGTTTTTGTGCTAGTCAAGCTGTATTCTGGACAAGGGTCCCCCTGTCACCTATTTGGCATGCCACTCCTAACTCTTTTTTAAAATATAATTTTTATTAAAAGAAAATTTGGCATAACATTGAAAAAAATACCTATGGAAAAATAAAGGAAAAGGGAGAAAATGTGAAATGTGAAAGAATAAAAGCAAATGCGAGGTAACAACACCAAAAAGATATATATATATATATAGAGAGAGAAATGGTTTGTAATCTTTGCAGCAGTTGCAATCATAGTAATTACCATTTTACTCTCCCAAAGTACATATCAAGTTCCCCTTCTTCTCATAAACAAAACTTTATAATCAATGCATTCTGAAATAATTAATTCATTTTTACCCATTCTCAGAAAAATATCCAATCTTTTCAAGGTTTCCAATCTTTCAAAAGGCAATAGTCCTTCCTTTAAAAAAATAAAACAAAACAAGATAGTTTAGCCTTTTCTGACAGCTCTGCCATCTTCATGATCCATTCCTCCATTATGGATCTTCACTCTTCCGTCCTTGTATCTATAATAGCTACATTATAGTTTGTTACATTATATATATGTCATATCGTGTATGAACCTTTTCTAGTGGACTGTCCATAGGCTCTAATAAGAAAAATTCTGGTTTAATTTGATTAATTTTTAAAACTCACTGCATCAACCATTCACAATGGTCTTTTGATTGACAGCACAACTTTTCCATTCATATAACTTTTCACAACTTATAGTTCTAAACTTATAGATATAGAACTATGATAAGCCAGAATGGGAACCATTTTGACCTAATGAAATGTCTCTTTGATGACAGCTGAACAAACACTGGTTTCTCAATAGAAAATATGGAATATTCTTGATTCTGTTTTCTCCTTGCCTATTTGACAACATACAATATCTGGACAAAGGGGGGGGGGGTCTGTTTATATGTGGCTATCTGAATGATATCTGAGCTGAACCAAGTATTCACATTCCAGAGTGGAAATACTTTTAAATGGGTGAAATGATGTGTCGTTTAAAATCTGTGTTCTTTATTCCTAGCCAAAGAAAGTGAAGGATCCTCTCATTATGAAAAACAACTCGTTCACAGCACCAGCACCTGCAACCAGCTTTACCCCAAATATTGCAAGAGACCCTGGACTAGCTACCATTGCTAAAAGCGCAACAATAGATCCCAAAGAAGTGAAAGCGGAAACAAAGCCACCTGAACCCAAGAAAACTTTTAACAGTGTCAGCAAAATTGATCGACTATCAAGAATAGCATTCCCACTGCTCTTTGGGATTTTTAATTTAGTGTACTGGGCTACCTACTTAAATAGAGAGCCCCAGCTTAAGGACAAAAACCCTCCACACTAGCCCCATCATCCATAAGAGTTGTCCATCTGTTTTGCACTGGGAATTGCTTTTTGGTTCTAAACACACAGCAGTTCTCATTTGCTTCATTGCCTCTGTCTTAAAGAAATTGAAATGTCCTTATTTTATAAAGCAAAAGTATATTATATATATATACATATATATAATAGAAAAGATATTAAACTCTGTATTCTAGGGCTGTAATAATGTGATGTAGACACCAGATTCTAAACCGTGACTTTGAACAAGAGAGGGAAATATAAAATAAATCCAAATCAATTGTCAATAGCTTACCACTGGATGTTCCCAGAAGGGATGTTGTACATGTCAGAGCAGAAATATTTTTATGCAAAATGATAGAAGGTAAAACTGTCTTTATATATGTTCATGTTGCACATAAGGTATTCTAGTTTCCATTTTTGGAGTGCTGCTTATTTGAATTCTTTTATAGGATATGCATCTATCCAAAGTGCTGGATTCCAGAAAATATAGTATTTTTCTTAGATTTCCTATTTGCTGAACTTCCCAACCACCAATTTTAAAGCAAATTAAATGTTCATATTTACATACAAAACAGTCTATTTCCTAATGGTAGATATTCTCACAGAATAGCACATCGATTCATATAATGAATGCTTTAATATGCTCTCTCACTTCAGTCTTATTTTAAACATCAGACGGTCACTTGACTTGATAATATCAACCAATGGCACATTCAGTGCAGATCTAAATCTCTTCGTTTCTGTTAGATAAAAACAATACAGGGTCGATTCTTTTTTGCTTCTGTATTTGAAATTAAGGCTTTTGTTGATTTGATTGTTTGTTTTCGAAGGAAAACAATCTTTAACAATCTCTAGGTACATTGAATGTATTATTTTATCAAATGGTACATGAGGCTTGCAGTCCTGAGCACCCTTACCTGAGAATTATCCAGGGACTGTGGGGGGCCATATCTTCAAGTCAATAAGTAGAGAGATTGCACTGGAAAGTTTTAGGTTGCAACACATGGCAAAAAGAAAGACGAAATGTATTATTTCAACAACATGTGTAAATATACTACATGAGACTGTACATTTTTTTTTACTTTTTTATGTTCATATTATGCCATGTGGGGGTTAGTTCTCTGAACTCTTAATAGGTTGCATTTTTAAAAGAAACATTTAGAACCTGCACTTTTTTTTTTAAGAACAGTCAGTGGCATTTGAAAGAAAAGGTAGAAAAAAAGACAAGGAAGAGAGTTTGGAATAGGATATATTCCATTTGTAAAGTGATTATCTGTACAATAGCTTGCAATTTGAAATTTATCATCTAGTTATACTATTAGGCTAACGACTGGTATGCTCAGGTAATGCGTGAATACAAAAATATGGAATTATATTTGGTAGGAAAATGGTAAAATATTTAAGACAAACGTCATCTGTATATTATTGCTATATTTGCTGAAACATAACTGTTAACAATAAGTGATGTAATATATGTAGCATTAAATACAGAAAAAAACATACACAAACGAATGTACAGGAAAATACATTTTATTGAGTAAAACTTATTACATTTCATTTTTACTGTAGCAATATATTTGTAGGAACAATATGTAAGGGCTTTAAATACAAAATGTCCATTTTTCAAGTTATTAGTATTCCCAAAATAATTCTACCCAGATTTATTTCTGCTGAAAAAAATATTTTAAAGAGGGGGAGAAATCAAATTACCAAGATGAATATTTAAGAAAAAAAAATTGAGTGGAAGCATGGATTTGGGAAAGTGTTAATATAAGGGTTCAGAATTCATAACACATGGTAATGAATGCATATTAAAAAAAAGTTGTATGGACCTTCAGTCAAAATAGCTAACACAATCGTGAGATTGATATCTATGTATGTTACAGGCAATGTTTTATATACTATTTCTCAATAAATCAAAAGGTTGCTGCCCAGTAAGTATCTACAAATGAAATAGTTTACTTTTTCCTTAGAAAAAGTGACTTTAAAAACAAACAAAACCCTAATGCTTCATTGTCTACCATTTAGTCCTGTCTAAACTTGATGAGCTAATCTGACTGAAGCTTTCTAAAGAGGATGTGTTATCTTCTGGTATTATGTGTAGATACATGTATAGAAAAATAATCAAAATAAAATATGAATTTCACTTCATTATTTGTTTATCTTGTTCTTTTGGCGTTTAATCTAGTGTGTTCATAAAGGGCATTTGACCTTCAGAGTTATCCATTTGGCTCCTTTCAGCCTGCACTTGGCACATTAGAGATGAATATTACTTAACTAGTCTGCTTTTTTATTTTGCTCTGCAATTTTGCTCTGCATTCTTTCATCTCTTAGTTTGTTAGTCTCTGTGAACAGTATCCTGTATAAATCTGATTGCACAGTTATCAAAGACAAGGTACTCTCTGTGTAGCTTTTTTACAATGCTTTGCTAAACCATGTAATAATAGTAAGTCTTCCTTGAAAATAATGATACACTCTTATAGAGGTCAGTTTCTGTTTACTCCTGATATTATTTAAAACAAGATGACATTGAATGTTTATTGCACTTCAGTGCAGCAATGTGGCAATAAGACCTAAATCTATAACAGAGATTGTTTATGGCAGATGCATGTAATGCTTTACAGAGTTTAGCAAAATCTCATTATTTTATGTTGAACTGTAATTCTATTATACTAATAAAGTTTAAAACAAAAACTATGAGTAACACAAGTGAATGTTTTACTTGGCTTATTTATGTCTATAAATGACCATGCAGGCCAATGTCCCTTTTGCTCTGCTATGTACGAAAGACTGAATGATTAAGATTATATGTCAGAGAAAATTTGACAAGAGATGTGAAAAAGAAAAGAAAAAAGCAGCTCCTGCTGTTTGTACATATTGTTTGAAGCATTATTCTGTTTTTTTTTTTTACAACATAGTCCTTGTTTGATGTGTTTCCTTTGATTTATGACCCATGCTTTATGCTTGAGATGGACTATTAAATGCATAGTAAACCCAAGAAGAGAACAACCAAATGAAAGCATAAAACACGGGTGAGTGTTCCTTCAGATGCTTTGATTCCAGCCTTTCACATCCAATCCAATAGCAGTGAACGACTTGAAGACATTTTCTTATCTACTACATATAATTCTCATAAGGTCTAATAAAAATAAAAGCTGAAGCAGATATGGAAGGCTTATCATAAATATAATAATCAATCATCTTATATTTCATCCTTTTCTCCCACATGAGTTTTTCCAACCACACATCTCTGTTTCCCTTCTTTCCAGGTGTTGCAGCTTCTTCCCTAATGCTCATTGATTTTAAAATAATCCTCAAAACTGCTTAAAAAACCTAACATGTGACTGTGAAAAGCTACACTTTTTGGCACTGCCAAATATCAAATTAATTCAATAAAATAGAATGGCATAAGAGTTCTTAAGATTTCCTGTGGCGGTTAGTAATATTACCCTATCATTGTCTTAGTACATCCAATTACAAATTCTTCCATTCAAATGAAATGGTCAAACTAAGAGCTTCTAAAAGATGTCAGAGCCTGGATTTTCATCTCATTGCAGAGAGATAGACAAACTAAAACATCACTGATGCTGATAATCTCATTTGATTGAACTGCTGTGGGAATTTTAAAACATCAGACTACGCTTTGTATTCACAACATAGCTATTGATTACAGACTTTTCAACAAAACACTGAAATCTCTACTTTTTTTTCCTTTTATAATATTGTCTAGTAGGTATGAGACAGTTCTGATTACTGAGCACCCTATAAAAACCAATGATGCATTCTAAGCTTAACCATCAAGAGGAACTATGATCTAGTATTATACAAACCAGGCAAAAATAGGTTTTGCTTTGTCCTTTGACCAAATACATAAAATAGTTTTGTGCCAAAAATCAAGAAAATGCAGCAGAACTGAATATATATTAGAGATATGAAGAAATTCATTTAAGCGGTTTTTCCTACTTCATCAGTTGCGGCCTTGGCCAAAAATATTAGCTCATGACATGGGTACTTCCTGAATGTGGGTATACCAATGAAGATATCCTTTCATATGAAAAAAGAAACTAACAAAATAACAGGGTATGTTGGCGTGCTCTCTCCAGCCAAAATATCTGGTCTCAAAATTGGATGACTGATACTCTGGCTGGGTCTCAAAGGGAGGCTTAGATACTGCCAAGAAAACCCATCCAAAATGCATCATCCAGACTCCTGGATATATCCTGATACGGAAATTAATGGAAAAAGTGAAGAGTTGTTTTTTTTAAAAAATACAACCTTTGTGTAGTGCTCACCCGTGAATAAACCACTTATGATTAGGTCCTTCTGTCTCTCTTGTCAGATGACAAGCCTGCCTGACATCAATGCACCTTGTGAAATTTATGGGGCTTTAATTAAGATAATACTCCTTTCTAGTCAGAGGTGATAATTCAGGAGACTGCAGTTGGATCAGGAATGCAGCTGTTTCTAAATTCCACCTCTGGATTAGGATTGTCACTTCTCTTATGGCCACAGCATTTTTTTTTTGCCTCAGAAGAACACTGTCTCTGCCTTTGCAGGTGCCAAGATATCTCCCTTTCTCAGTCCTTCTCCCCCCTGGCTTTTTCCAGTACATCTTCCAGGTTTCTTCCTTTTTCTCTTCTCAAAACACACACACTCTCTCTCTCTCCACCCCCTCTTCCCTCAGATTCATTCTTCCATTCATTGGCGTGTCTCTATCTGACTTTTTTAAAAAAAATATGCTGGAAACAGGTTTGCCTTGTTGCTCTTCAACTTTTCTGAGTTGCCAATGAGCCATTATGAATGAAGCACCTCCTTTCTTTTTTCCTAAACAGGTTCTTCAGATGAGAACTGCAATCCTCTCCTTCAGAATTATGTAAATTAATTGTAAATGATTAATCACAAAATTAACATGCTTGGTAACCTCTAGGCAATGAATTTAGAAGGAGGACAACTAGTATTTCTTTTTCTCTGGTCAAGTTTAACTGCCCATACTGATTTAAGTATCTTTTATTTGGTAGGCATACTTTTGCCCTCTTCAAATGCTGGTTGTTTGCTTCATGACACTTTGACACTGTGCAGCTTTTTTCATATAAATCTCAAAGCTTGTTTTCAAACATTGTAAATCTCATAAATGCATAATTATGAATCATTACTAAACAAGCAATGACCCTTGGCTAGATGGAACATCCTATTCTGCCTTGTGCACCAAAAAGGTTAAGGACCATTTTCATCTTCAGAGATTAAAGGGAGAATTGTAGTCCTTCCATCTTTTGTAAGAGCTGAAATTTTCCAGATCCAATTAGCTGCTTTCTTTTCTAATCTTTCCTTTAACTGTTCAGAAAACTTCTCTTCCTTTGTCTTACACTAGCTGTAGCCATAACTCTGCAGGTTGAAGTGTTCTCTTTATTTAATTTATTTTGTCCAGGCATACAATCTAAGGAAAAATTAATAATTAAAATAAAATATTAATTTGTTTTAATTGTTGAAGCACATCCTTAGACTTTACCTCATTCCTTCCCTTCCTTTTGTGCATCACATTTTTTAATATATATTTTTTGCTTCATTGTTCAATTGGTATCCATGTACAGCACCAGGAGCCAGCAGTAACAACTGCTGTCACATTTTCTATCTTTGCCTTTACATAATAGAAAACTTGGGCTCCAAAACCCAGAACCTACAGAAGGGATGCTCATCAAGGGTGTCAGTCCTTGGTACCAAATTGTAGCTGGGAGGGCATCAATGGTGGTTGTCCCAAAAGTGCTTTTTCAAAAGGCAACTGGACTTAATGGTTTTTTTCATTGAAGACATTTCGCTTCTCATCCAAGAAACGTCTTGGGTTTGCCTCTTGAAAAAGCACTTTTGGGACAACCATGACCTGGATGACTGAGAAGCTTCATGGACATTCATCAATGGTAGTAATACCAAGCAATTGAAGTCAAAAGCAAATGGGCTTGTATTGACACTATTTGGGGGCTATGATGCTCTCTCAACATTTGTCAGCAAGCCCTTCTGGTAAAGCATGGATTAATGCAAATTGGGATCCAGGATGAAGGAACTTCCTCAATTATTTCATTATTGTTTTTCCTGCACCCAATCTGCTGAATGGGACTGAAAACTCCAGAGTCTGTATCTGTAGTTACCATGGAAAATTGGCAACGGGCCTTCGGGGAGATGCATGAGAAACTCAGGCCTTGAAATAAGCAGAAAGAAACCAACAAATGAAATGCTTGGGAAAGGAATGGTCTTGGATGTTATTAACATCATCCATGGTGAATCTGATTAATAATAGGATGAAAAAGAAGAAGCCAGAATTAGAAAATTAGGGATTTTCAGTTCATCAACTGAAAAATATGTTTACCAAAGTAGAGAGAATAGGGAGATACCTTTTCTTCAAAATCTGCTATTATAATCATTATATACGTGATTCACTTATTGCTGCCATAAACTTACACTTCCTAGGTATTTTCCCAGCCAGGAAAGTTTTTATAGAATCTGACCTAGAAGTTTGTCAGTTCACCAGAACTCCAGTAGTCTAGAAATAGTTCTTTACAAATTAGGGATCACAAAATACTATTCTCAAAGTACGTATATAACGTTGAAGTTGATAATAAAAAAATGGATTAAAAGAGATGGGTGAGCACGTGGTTAGATGCAAGCTTTTGTTTGTCATGAATGTCTAGTGCAAAGAAGGAAGTGAAATAAAATGGAAATAAGAAAAAGACAATTAAAAAAGGGAAAAAAATGTGACCGATAAATCAAGAAGTGACAAACCTCTAGGGAGAATAAAAACATATGCCTGCTATACATCTAAATGTAAGACATTTATAACTACTGGTGTTCTTAATGGGAAAAATAGTAAGACAACAGGCTGTTTTACTACCAGCTCTTAATGGGAATTACACAATGGATGGGTCTCAGGAGGCCATAAGTAGCTGTAAAGGTAAATATTGGCTCTAAAGAATGTCAGACAAGCTATTATCCCTATGTATCCTCAACTCACAAAGGGTTTTATCAACTATTACTTTATTTTACTATCATTACTGTTCTATTAACCAAGAAAGTTCACTTGATAGATAAGGTAAATTTATGGGCTTGGAAATGCAAGTTCAATACAGATAGGAAATGAAAATTCATGTGCCTTTATAACATAATAAGCTGAACTGGGAATATTATTCAACGAATGTAACTTTTTGCTCAAAGCATATAAATCAGACAAATCAAAAAGTAGCAGCTATGTTATTTCACTAGGAAATGATGCAATTATAGTCCAAGACCTCCCTGAATGGCACACATTAGTCTTGCCATAAATCTACCTATTGCTGTCACTACAGCCAAAATCCTATACTGAGTGGGAATTCAATAGGTGAACCTTCACAATATTAATCCGAATATACTTTAAATGTTCTGGGTAATCAAGAATTGTAAGTTTAGTTTTCATATTACTCAAACATGCAAATATTTCCTTTCAAATATTTTTTCCAGTTTTCTGAAGCTTGAGTTACATCTACCTTCAGCGGTAAGTCACCAGCGCGTGAGTGACTGTGTGCATTGCCTCCCGGTCCAAAAGGGGTCGCAATTGGCGCACCAGGCGAACCTGGTGGAACGTCCCCCTTGCCACGGCTGCCACATGATCTTCCATAGCCAGCCGGGCATCAAGGAGGACGCCCAAATTGCGTGCCCGTTCCACCGGGGCTAATTGTTCATCCCCGATGGCCAGCGATGGAATGTGCTGGTTGTACCGGGGT
Organism: Natrix helvetica; assembly: GCF_964273705.1. Taxonomy (NCBI): domain Eukaryota; kingdom Metazoa; phylum Chordata; class Lepidosauria; order Squamata; family Natricidae; genus Natrix; species Natrix helvetica. The sequence goes on from NC_138548.1 coordinate 261,922,642, forward strand.
GCCGGAAGCCACAGCCACTCTGTCTTGGAGGGTTTGAGCCTGAGCCTGTTGTCACCCATCCAGACCCGCACGGCTTCCAGACAACGGGACATCACTTCAACAGCCTCGTTGGGGTGGTTTGGGGTGGAAATATACAGCTGAGTGTCATCAGCGTACAGATGATATCTCACCCCAAAACCACGGATGATCTCGCCCAGCGGTTTCATATATGTGTTGAACAGGAGAGGCGAGAGGATCGACCCCTGTGGGACCCCACAAGTAAGGGGCCTCGGGGTCGACCTCTGCTCCCCTGTCAACACACATTGCGTCCGGCCAGAGAGGTAGGAGCGGAACCACCGCAATACGGTGCCCCCGATCCCCAACCCCTCCAGACGGCACAATAGGATACCATGGTCGATGGTATCGAAAGCCGCCGAGAGGTCTAATAGGACAAGGATGGAGGAACAACCCCCATCCTTTGCTCTCCAGAGATCATCCACCAATGCGACCAAGGCCGTCTCCGTGCTGTGACCGGGCTGGAAGCCGGACTGGCGCAGGTCTAGATAATCATCTTCCTCCAGGTGGCGCGGGAACTGCTGAGCCACCACACTCTCAACAACCTTCGCTAAAAAAGGAAGGTTGGAGACCAGACGATAATTTGCTAGCTCCATTGGGTCCAGAGAAGGCTTCTTGAGCAGGGGTCTCACCACCGCCTCTTTCAAGGCGGTTGGTAAAAGGCCTTCACCCAACGAAGTGTTCACCAGTCCCAGTAGCCAGCCTCGTGAACCCTCCCAGGAAGCCAGTACCAACCAGGAGGGACACGGGTCCAGTAAACATGTGGTGGCTCGCAGTCGCCCGTGCAACCTGTCCAAATCTTCGGTGACAACAGGGTCAAACTCCTCCCAGCGTGGAATCTCAAGACTAGCCTCGGACGCCCCCTCTGGAGTACTGGAGTGGGTCCACCCCCTCCGGATCTGATCAATTTTATCCTGCAGGTATTCCCCAAACTCCTCTGCCCTGCCCTGCAATGGGGGGTCCCGCTGTCCCTGCGACAGCAGGGAGTGGGTCACCGAAAACAGGGCGGCAGGGCGGTTCTCTGCGGATGCTATAAGGGTGGCACAATATTGATGTTTGGCCACCCTTATTGCCACAAGGTAGGTCCTTAAGTAGGCTCTTACCTGTGTTCGATCGGATTCGGAGCGGGAGGATCTCCACTTGTTCTCTAGGCATCTCCTGTGGCGTTTCATCGCCCTTAGCTCCCCGTTAAACCAGGGGGCCCGGGTCGATCGTTGCCACCTGGTCCAAGGCTCCGGCGGCCGCACTGTTCCACGCGGCCACCAGGTCCTCTGCCCGGGAGCGGGACAGGTCTGCAGGAGGTGGCCCAAACTCCGCCTGGAACCTATCTGGTTCCATCAGACCCCCTCCGGCGGAACCATCTGGGACCGTCTGGTTCCGCCTCCCCGCGGAAGACTAGTCATTGTGACTAGTCTGCCCACATGTCATCAAGAAAGGAACTTGACTTGAGAGCATCTTTAACTTGGAAGAGAACTACTCTGATACTTGACTGTCAATTATTTAGCTATTTAAATACTTTTAATATTTCAATTTTAAATAATTGTTAGTCAATTTGAGGAATATGGTTTGTTTGTCTGGTGTCTTTGAGTCAGGACTGACTCTTGGAAACTGCCTAAATAAGTCCCTGCAGTGTTCTTGGCAAGACTTCAGAAGTAGCTTAACATTGCTTCCTCCTTATGGCCCAGAGCATATGATTGGCATCAAGGTCAGCTGGATTCATGCCTAAGGCAGGACTAGAACTCAGAGTCTCCACATTTTAGCCTGATGCCTTAACCTCTACACCAAAGTGGCTCTTTTGAAATATGTGGTGCATTATAAACACTACAATTAATTTAAAATGAATTAACTAATGGAAATTTACCTGATGGGAAAAACAGAATTGACAAGATTTTGAGGATCTTGTGATAGAAAATATTGAAATTGTCCTGCTAGCAGCAGCAATGACCAGCTATGACCTAATGTGCAAAGTTTGTGAGTAAAACTTTAAATGCATCGTGTGGAATGTATCAGTGCAGCAAATAGCAAATGCAGAATCAGCAACATTGTCTTTGATTGATTGATTATGTTCCATCAAGACTACACGGACAGATTTTATCCATGATGATTTGTCCCTAGATTAATCTTACAAACCTTCTACATACACCTATCTATCTGCCACTATTGCCAAAGATCGTTATGAGTCAGGAGACAGGCAAAACGTAAAACTGAAATAATAATTGTTTGTGCCATAAGGGGCTTGAAAGCTGAAATGAGTTCAGGCAAAGAGCAATCTGCCCAAGGGGTCCTATGTCAGCATCAGAAAGCTCTCGCTTGGAGACAGCCATGCCTCAGAATTTAACTTACAAGGACTCAGTGGGCTAATATCAACCATTTTTTAAACCACAGCTGTGCTGTAGAAAGGAACTGATGCAAAGTATAAAATTAATAGACATAAACATCTTCTTTCTCTTTGCTCTCAATCATTATTAGAACATAAGCAACAAAGATTCCAAATCACCTCAAACTCAGTTCCTCTATCCTCACAAGTCAAATAGTTGACTTAATGTAAATTATCATTAAGAGGTTAGACTACAGTGGATTACAACTCACCTTATTTCCCAATCAGGATAGCCAGTAGGGGAGGCTATCTGAGAAAGTATTGCAAGATTTTGATCAAGTTGCAAACGAAAAGATCCAGGGAAGCTGTTGCTTCTTAAAATGACGTGGATACCAAGGGCTGGCAGAGCTTCATTATAGGCAGTATTCATCTGACAATAGTTCATTTAGTGGCCATTTAAAGTTAACAGCACTGAGGAAAGTGACTTATGACTGTTTTTCACACTTATGACCATTGCAGCATCCATTCCCCATGGTCACTTGATCAAAATTCCGACGCTTGACCACTGATTCATATTTATGACAATTACACTGTCCTTCGGGGCTTATGTGTTCACCTTTTGTGACACCCGATGAGCAAAGTCAATTGGGGAAGCCAGATTCACTTAACAATCCTCTAACTAATTTAATAATGATAAGTGATTTACTCAACAACTGTGGCAAGAAAGGTTGTAAAATGGGGCAAAATTCACTTATGAACTGTCTCATTTAGCAAGAGAAATTTCGGGCTCAACTGTGGTCATACGTCAAGGACAATCTGTACATCAGCATTAAACCGTTCAAGAAAGATTCACCTTTAATGGGGAGAGTTGTGATAAAACAAATATATTTGTATTTTGTATTTATTCATTTGTCAAACGTGTACAAGATAGCAGGTATAAATATAAACATGGATATGAATGAAAGAAATGAATACAAATAGGTGAAGACAGTAAGACAGGGGCGTTAGGCATGCTGGTGCGCGTATGCACGCCCCTTTTACAGACCTCTTAGGAATGGGGTGAGGTCCATGGTAGACTGTTTAAGGTTGTTGCTGTGAGGGTTAGAGGATATAACAATGGAGTTGGGTAGAGCATTCCAGGCATTGACCATTCTGTTGCTGAAGTCATATTTTCTGCAATCGGGTTTGGAATGGTTTGCCTTGTATTGCATGTTGATGGTCCAAGACTAGGTCTCCGGTGATTTTATATATTCCTGAGAAATATTCGTAAGTGAAACCTTGGAGATTTGATGTGTGCAAACATCATGTCAAAGCATCTACCTCAACTCACTCTCTCTCTCTCTCTCTCTCTCTCTCTCTCTCTCTCTCTCTCTCTCTCTCTCTCTCTCTCTCTCTCTCTCTCTCTCTCTCTCGTCTCTCCTGTCCAATGAAAGGAAAATTATGAACTCTCTAGATCACGGGTGTCAAATTTGATCACATCATGTGATATCATGTGACACATCACACTGATTTTTGCCTTTGTGGAGCTAGGGTAGGCGTGACCTGTGTGTGATGCATCTGCCCCATGGGCTGTCAGTTTTACACCCCTGCTCTAGGTAATTGGCTTCATTTTCAGTATGCTTATTATTAGTTTCCCTAATATTTAACCAGACTCTGATTTCCTGATGCAATAACAACAATACCATTATTCTGTGTCCTATATTCTAGGCTTTTTTTGATGGGGTGAGGCGGGGGGTTGTACAGCCATTCAGGTCAACCATTCATTTAATTCTTTTCAAACTAAACACACTCAACTGTTCCAAGTCTGCTGTTTCAAGCTAATACCCAAGGATCTTACTGATGGTAAGGGAAAGTCAAGGTTGCAGATAAGAAAGCGAGAAAGCAAAGACACCAGGTCAAATTCAGTAGTGGCAGCATGCTCAAGTGACTGGCATGCTGAAACGTGGTTGTGGATTCAGACACACAAGCAGCATGGAGACAATGCTAGCCTAAATCACCATATTTTAAGCTATGTTTAACATGACAACAAGCTACAACTATTTGGTATCCTGGCTTCACTCACTGCATTCTCCTTCTGCCTCAAGGGGAGCTTCCAAAAGGTTGCAGATTAAATGCACAGGCTGCTCCTTTTAGGCACAAACTTCTATCTTCACTGACCCAGCTTGGTGCCACCCAACATCATTAAGTTCATCTTATTGTCTGAGCCCAGAATCCAATTTGCTTTGCCTGCTTTATTTAGAAACTGGTCCCACAGAATGCAGCAGGACATCTGCAAAGTTCTGTGTGGATATAAGTGTAGCTCTCCTTCTGGGAAAGAAAAATCCCTTCACAATTCCTTGAGTTGCTGAATAAATCAGCAGCTGAGGATAAATCATTTGACTCAGTAGATGGGCTCAGGGGACATCTCATTAACTGTTTTTCTAACTCAGCTGAGAGGAAAAAGATGGCACTGATTTAGGCTGACAACTTTAGCAAAGGAATGCTGGGGAAGACTCTCTTGACCATGGCAGAGAAGACCCCTGAACCAAAAGGAAAGAGACAGTGAATGCATGGGATAGAGTTTTTGTAGGGCCACACAGCATCTGCAAAAGGACTGCAGAGTTGATACCCTAGTTATTGGCATCACTGCTGTAATGAGTAAGTGGCAAAACATTGTGAAGATGAGAATGCAAGAGACTTGAAATTCATTACTGTGGGAGAAAAGAAGAAAACCTGAGATTTATGAAGATTGATTTCCATAAAACAACAATAGCTAAATGAATGGAATTTGACCCTGGAATTACGTGCCGGGTCAGAATGCAACAGAAAAAACTCCAATTCTAAACTGAATAGTTTTTCGAAAAGAAAAAGTTTAAATCAGCTTCTCCATCTGACATTCATACAATCTGCAAACTTCTTACTGCATGGATGCAAATGAAGTAATAGGAATAAAACCCAAGACACAATAATTTTGGGAGAAGTATTATGTATTTATTGATATGAATTCATCAGTAAATTCCCCAAAAGTCTCAGGGAGTTTAGCATTAGAAAACAAGAGGGGGGAAAAGAGTGGAATTTAATGTTTTCAAGGCTTCCTTGTAAGAAAGTAGCTTTTACTTAGAAGACTTAACCCATAGGCCACTGTTGCCCTAAGCAAAAAAACAAAACAAAACACCTTAGGGCTGTGGTCGGAGACACCTTGGCTATTGCCAAGGTCTGGAAAGGCTTCAATCCAGACTACAGGTTACCACCATCTTTCAGTTCCCTTGCTGGTGTACCCTCTCAACTTTCTCTTTGTTCTGATCCAGGCTTCCTTAGAAAGCAAAAGCAAAGTCTTAGTCCCAATAAAACCTCTTTTATTTACATGTCTGTGAATTCCTTTCATTCACAGTCAGCAAGGCTTATCAAACAGTCTTTCAAAGGATTTTTTTCCACAAGCAACTTATCCCGTTAGGAGCGCTGCCTGATAACTAGTGTCCAAACATGGAGCAACCCAAAACTTGGACAGAGTTTCTCACAAAGAGAACTTTCCAGACCAATGAACGAATTGTTTCCTGCAAAACCCTGTTCATTCCTCTTTTGTTTCCTATCGGAGGGGCCAATCACCTCCAGGGTGTGGCTTTACTCTTGAATCGACCCTGCTTTCTTAGTTGTTCTTGTCTTCTGGGCATGCACACACTGGGAATAGGCTCCAGCTGTTCCTCTGCCTTACTTCTGTCTAGTTCCCTCTTGAAGAAGAGACCTCATCTGAGCTTTCCTCCACCCTCAGGACTGGCCCCTGTTCTCCCCAACTTCCTCACTGTCTGACTCTGCTGCCAGCTCCGCAGGCCGGCACCAGACCACAATACTCTTCTAGAAAAAGAAATGGATATGGATATATAACTAAATTTAAATCACATGCATATAAACAAAGTTAAAAGCATTAAAATATAATATATGCAGGTACAACAACTACCTCTTACAACCTATACACACAGACCCGCTGGCGTAGTACATACACAAACATGTATGCACATATACATACATATTGTGTCCCATTTTCCTAACTTTTCTTCAAGAAAATCTGCTGAAATTTCTTATACAGTGTAGTAGGTCTTTCTGAGTGGTACAGTGGTTGTACTATTTGATTGACATGCTTAATGAGCCTGGTCCAAAACCTAGATGAAGGTTCTTTTTCACAATTCTTATTTCTCTAGGCTATTTCTTTTCCTTTCCTTTTGTAGCCCTAGCCAAGCTACAAGGATATCAATAGGATACATTCTGTAACATTGAGCCATATGCTCTTTATGGTATAAATAAGATTATCTGACCTTGTCTTCATCAGGTTCTGCCTTAAACCTGAAGGGCTTTGTATGATGCTCCTTTGGTTCATAGCTGTAGATGATTAGACAAGAAAACTTGTTGATTATCTTTTCTCTCCTTTTGGATCTGCATATGTGTTCCATTGTACATAAAAATGGGTGTCAATCAATTGTTCTATCTTTCCTACTGCAATGAAGGAAACACCAATTCTGCAGATCAGATTAGCTACTATTCAGGGGTGAGATTCAGCTGGTTCGGACAGGTTCTGGAAAACCGGTAGCTCTGACAATCAACTGAGAGTGAACCGGTTTGCTGCGATGATCAGGTGGGTCTGCCCACCTGCCCCTGCACTATACTGCACTATATTTCCTTTGCGTGAAATCCAGATGATAGGTGTGGCAGGTCTTTAACCTTTCATTCCAAATTCTCAGCCCTACATAAAAAGCTCTTCTGGCATTTTAGGTAACCTTCATATACCTCCCTACCAGGAACTCTGGAACTAAAGCTTGTCATCTTGGGTTTCACACTCAACTACATAATCTGTTGCATTATATTCTGCCGTGCAAAAAAAATTCTTTCTGAAACATTTTCCAAGATAGAAAAAAAAAAAAAAACAATTTCTTTAAACAATTTTTCCTACCTTATAAAAATCAATCTCCATCTATTCACAGGTTTTAAAATATGCTTTATTGGCAGCCTGAATCCCCCTTTAATAAAAATGCCCGAGCACTTGCTATAAATAGATTTGAGATGAGCTGCATTCACCTGTTGCTTTGCTTTAGCAGATAACCGCACTGTCAGGAAAAGTTTAGCTGAAAAGTTCTGCAAAGCTCTGCTGAAGGACTATTGTTTCAGCCATAGCCAATGAACACTAAACCATAATCATCATGCTTCAGTGAGAATTAATTCAGGCTATATCCAGAAGAGATTCTTTCTATTTGGGGAAGCTATTTATCTTTTTTTATATTGACATTCTCCATTCACCAAACAATCTGATAAATAATCCAGTAATTTATTCACTTCCCCTGCCCCAATTATAACTTGCAATCAAACATCACAAGTTTGTTACTTAGCTGTTTTAGGAAGCTGTTGTCTTACAGTTTGCTTTTTTTTAAAAAAAATAATTTTTTTCAGTAACTGAGCCCAAGTGAACACTGGGATATAAAGTGGCTGTGGTTTAGCAGCAGTAACAGCTGGGATGAGTAAAGTGGATATTCTTGAAGGACAGAGGTAAGCTTTAGGTCTTCATGGCATCAGTCTCTTAGCCCGGTGACTGTCTTGTAGGGATGACAGTGCCTCTATGTGTTCACCCTACTGCATGGCAACACTAAGCTGCCCCAAAGCTGTTGATCTGATGATCTTGGATCAGAGCTTCCATTGTGACACTTTCTGTAAAGACCTTGGGAGACAGGGTCAAAATATGCTTGCTAGGAAACTGTCAGATAGAACCAGATAGTAGGTGGGCAAGAAGAGACCTTCACTAATGTCTCAGGCTGTAAAGGAGAGGGTGAGAGAATTGGACTTTTAAGACGTTCAAGATACATAGCATTACAATAATGTTGAATGAACTCACCTGGCTGTGTTTCCTGTCTGGTGTACACAGGAAAGCTGACATCAATCTTGCAAGTCCAAAAGGTCTTCCGAGGTCTTTCCCACACACCATTATATGTACTTTCCTTGCCCTGGAACTTTTAAATGTGTTTCTATAACATGGAATTCCGAAGAAGGGCAATAGAGAATTTTGGAGGGAGAAAAAAAAAACCTTCTGTTTCTCCTGCATTTTGGATTATTATATAAGAACTCGGAAGGATTAAATGTGTCTTCTACACTTCACCCATGGAGAGGAAAGCTCAATATCAGCATCAAAATAGCACTGCTACCTTGTTTTCCCTCTGAAATTCCATAAACCTGACCTTCACACACTCCACTCTAAGTGGCAATGCCCTCTTGTCATAAATTAACCATGGTAAATATATCTTAAAGCTTCAGGCTGTGTTTTCATGAGATGCTTACCCATGCTTAACTGAGCCACAGTTCTGCTCAAAATTGAATTAACTCAAGTTTTCTAACTGTGCACAATGCAGACAATATACTTTAGCGAAATTGTGGTTAGCCAGTCTAGTTGAAGATATATTATGAACACATCCCCAAATTCTAGCTAATGGCTACTATCGCTAATTAAATGCTATGTGTCAGAAGTGTAACCTACTGTTCTCATAACTCATTTAAAGAATACATCTCCTACTACCTTGCCATTTCTTGCTTGCTAAGCTAAGTAAAAAGTCAATTGACCCGAATCAAAGAAATTCCAGAGAGTAATTATAAAAAGGTTATATGTACAGTATATTATTAAGCTTTTATTTTACTTCCCTAGCTGCGTAAAATAAGGAACAATTTACACTGGGAAGGGGTAGAGAAAGCAACAATGAGCATAACACTCTAATTGAAGTTCACATTCTGCATATTAATATTCTAAATTCATAAAATGGCACTAGTAGAATGAAGTTGTCAATCACACGTCTGTGTTGAATACAGCTGGAAGAAATACCTTAGATCCAAGCTTCAAAAAGATTGTGTATAAAGTTAAACCAACAAACCTGAAGGATAATTCCATCTCTTCTCTTTAAAACAGAATGCAAGCCCACACAATACTTTCAAAAATAACTATCAAGATTTGAGTATACTCTTATTTAGAAGTGTTGTGGCCAGTAAAGAACAAACAATTACTTTAAAACATTAAAATGGCACATCAGATTATTTTAAGCTATGCATTTTGCAAAGAAGGAAATAAACTGTACATGTTTTATACTACCAAATTGTTTGTTTGTTTGTTTATTGGATTTATATGCCACCCTTCTCCCAAAGGACTCATTTAAATTGTTTTAAAAGCCTTTTGAAATTACAGAGCTTCTCACTACCCCAATCCCATACCATTAAAATAAGCCAAGTACACTTTCTTTCGTCTGATTAAACCTCCTCCACTAGTCTTTTAAGCATAGAAAGATTCCAGTGCTGTTAGAAAAAAAAACCCAGAAGCTTTTGGTTAGAAATTCTCTCTGTAGCATCAGCCATTTGAAAACTCCTAGGTTAGTATTGAGTCTAGTGTTCTCTGAATAATTTAAGGACCTATTTGCACAATATCTTAAAACAGGCCATTCTGGTAGGGACCTGACAGCATCTTGTATGAGTTCTTTTCAATATCTTACCCATCCCTTCCTTAGTTCAGAGATGTATCCCAGGGAGTTTTGGACTGTATTCAGGAGGCACGCTAGATAACTGAGCCACTTGCACATGACTTGCCTCTGTAGAATTCTGAAGATCCAGTGGCAGGACAAGGTGCCAGATACAGAAGTCCTCTCCAGAGCAGGCCTGCCATCAGTTCACACCCTGCTGGTGAAAGCCCAGAGACACTGGACAGGCCAAGTTGCAAGGATGCAAGGCCATCACATCCCCAAAAAGCTCTTCTATGGTGAGCTGTCTCTAGGAAAGCAATTGCACAGGGGGACAAAGGAAGTGATACAAATATACATTGAAAGCCTCCTTCAAGTCCCTGGATATTGACACCACCTCCTGGGAAATCCTGGCACAAGACTGATTGACATGGCACACACTGATCCACCAAGGCTGCCGGACATCTGAGGACAGAAGAACAACCATGGCACAAGAGAAGCGAGCACTCCACAAAGCCAGAGCTGCAACAATGGTGCCCACACATTTGGCCGACATGTGGCAGAACATTTCATGCCCGTATAGGCCTTACCAGCCACCTGCAGACACATTGTGGACAGCCCACAACTTGTTAGAGGTCAAGGTCCTGTTCGAACATGTTGGATGAACATAAGCAGTTTAGAGCCAACAATAGCTTCTTTAGGTTGAGGGCGTGGAAATATCTTTTATTTCACTTTAAAAAAGTGTTTCCCTGCTCCTTACTTTTTAAGAAGAAGTCAACACTGTAGGAGATCAAAAGATGAGGAACTAATTCCTAAGAGAGGAGTTTGAAGTAACTTTGCATATTTATTCTTGAGAGAAGTAGACTGAGGGATAACGTCACACCAAAGAAAGTCAAGACCTGTCTTCCATCATCCCAGGTAGCAGGATATGGAAGAATGGATTTAACTCACAGCAAGGCATATTCCAACTGGATGGTAAGGGGAGGGGGGAAGAGAATTCCCAACAGTAAAAGCAGTTCAACAGCAGAACCAATTGGGAAAGGGAGGAAGGGCTCCTTTTCACTGGATAGGGTCAAGCAGAGTTAGGTAATATTCTCTCCAGGTCCCTCCAGATACCTGCACTGAGTATGGTGATGAGGTGGTTCAAGGGCACATGGTGGCTCAGTGGCTAAGATGTTGAGCTTGTCGGCAGTTCAGCAGTTTGAATCCCTAGCGCCACGTAATGGAGTGAGCTCCCATTACTTGTCCCAGATTCTGCTAACCTAGCAGTTCGAAAACATGTAAAAATGCAAGTAGAAAAATAGGAACCATCTTGGTGGGAAGATAGCAGTGCTCCATGTGCCTTCGTTGTTTGATCATGCCAGCCACATGACCACGGAGATGCCTTTGGACAGTGCTGGTTCTTCAGCTTTGAAACTGAGATGAGCACCGCCCCCCTAGAGCCGGAACCAACTGCAAGCATGTGCAGGGGAATCTTTACCTTTTACTGAGTATGGATTAGAGTCAGTGTCCTAAATTGTCCTTGTAAAATTATAATTCTGTGATTCTGGTGTTCATTACTCTCCTTCCCATAGCAGAAATTACATTGGTCATATACAGGTGAAACTCAAAAAATTAGAATATCGTGCAAAAGTCACTTGCCTGACCTGAACCCACAGAGAATCTATGGGACACTGCCAAGAGAAAGATGAGAGAAATGAGACTGAACAATGCAGAAGAGCTGACGGCCACTATTGAAGCATCCTGGTCTTCCATAACACCTCAGCAGTGCCACAGGCTGATAGCTTCCATGCCACGCCGCATTGAGGCAGTAATTACTGCAAAAGGGGCCCAAACCAAGTACTGAGTACATATGCATGCTTATACTTTTCAGAGGTTCAATATTGTTCTATGCACACTCCTTGTTTTATTGATTGCATGTAATATTCTAATTTTCTGAGATTGTGGATTTGGGGTTTTCATGAGCCGTAAGCCATAATCATCACAATTATGACAAATCACAGCTTGAACTATCTTGCTTTGCATGTAATGAGTCTTATCTCATATATTAGTTTCACCTTTTAAGTTGCGTTACTGAAATAAATGAACTTTTGCACGATATTCTAATTTTTCAAGTTTCACCTGTATTACACTCTGCAATGATATTAATCAAAACCACAGTAAAGGGAAGGATAGCTTGAAAATAAACATAAGAGCAATAAGAAGCTTTTTTCAACCTTTCAGCCTAAACACATGAAAAGGCAAGTAAAAACTATGTGAAGCCTTTTCTTCCTTTTGCATGTATCTCTCTCATTAATGTCTGCTCAGCTTGGTCTGAAGGGGAGTGCTTACACATTGAGACTGAAACTCTGCTCATATTGGATTGCTGTTTCGTGGAGGAAGCTACGTGGATGGACCACATGGGCCTGTAATAATAGCACCATCAGGCATGTGGACTAGCTGCTCCTACTGTTCTATTTTTTACCTGGTGTTTCCTTTCTTCACAAACACTGAACATGAGCGGCATGGGTGGACTACAGAAAACATATAACATGTATGTATGTGTGTGTATCTATCTATATCTATCTATCTATCTATCTATCTATCTATCTATCTATCATCTATCTATCTCTATCTCTATATCTATCTATCTATCTATCTATCTATCTATCTATCTATCTATCTATATCTATCTATCTATCTATCTATCTATCTATCTATCTATCTATCTATCTATATATAGTATTTGTGTTACAACCCCTGGTATGCCCAAATATTATTTATCAGCACAAATACAACACACACACACACACACAGAGACACTCACAGACACAGACACACACACAGACACACACACACACAGACTCACAGACACACACAGACACAGACAGACACACAGACACAGACAGACACACAGACACAGACAGACACAGACACACACACACACACACACACACACACACACACACATATGCTGGTTTTGTTGTATTCGGGTCTTTTCCCGTATAAGATTGAGATTGTCTTGGCAACGTTTCAGCGAGTTCTCACTCGCCATCTTCAGGCTGGTGCTTTTGGCTTAAAGTGTGAATGGAGCTGCCATCTTTCTGTAAATCTTGGTGGAGGGGTATGGAGTGCTGGCTTTGTTTCAGTAAGTGGAATGATTGGTTGTGCTGTTGTATCATGATTGGTAGATTGGTGCTGATTGGTGCTGGCTGTGTGTCCATTGTTGTTTTGTGTTGTAACTGTTCTGTAGGGAGAACGAGGCAGACAGGGACTGAGGCACAGCAGGTTGAAGCTAACACAACCTTTATTAACACAAAGACAACAGCTCAGAAGCACGGCAAACTCAGTAAGGCAAACAGCGAAGCAAATGACAGCTGACAGCTCTTTTATACTCGAGCTGCCAGGCAGTAGTCCAATCGGGTGGCTGGATTCTCCCGCCGTCTGGCTAGTGCGTCTTGGCCAATCAGGAGAGGCCAAGGCAAGTCTATGGCAGGAGAGTTTGCAAGCAAGCATCAGGCTAGACGAAAGTTAGGAACGCTTCAATACACAATTAGCAAGCTAGTGAAAGTTAGGAACACTTCAATACACAACACCCTTCCCCTCCCAGTTGGCACATGCATAGTCTGACAAGTACGCAGGCCGACATCTAAGTCGCCCTGAGCGCCGTAGCTCTGGGGCGGCTGTCATTGAAGGAGTCTCTGCTGGTGGAGCCTGTGGAACTACTGGAGACTGAGCGGCCGGAGCAACTGGAAACGGAGCCATCGCTGGACCAATGGGACTTTCAGGTAGGGATGGCGAAGAGGCCGCGCTGGACGTTGGTGCCGGGAAACTGTCAGGCTGGGTTAGTTCTCCAAGGCAGGATTGGGCCTGCCCTGGTTGAAGGTCTGGAGCGCCGGTCGTTCTGCGTCATAGCTGGTTGACGTGCCGGCACCATTCCCTGCCATCGTCGAGCTGGACCCTATAAGAGTAGGGTCCAGTTAACTGAATTATGTGTCCAGGGAGCCACTTTGGATTAGAACCATAGTTCTGCGCAAAGACCAGATCACCAATTTTAAAGGCTCGCGTTGTGTCTTGAGAGAAGGGGCTTTTTTCTGGAATGTAGCTGGGCAGTAGCCGGTCCAGAGTTGTCCGGAGCCAGCGACCCATGAGCCTCTCTGCAGGGCTCTGATTTGTGACCGGGCACGGCGTTGTGTGCTGTGCCAGGAGGTACTGGGACAATTTGTTATGCCAGTTGCCTGGCCCCAGGCGGCTCAATGCCTCCTTAGCAGACCGGACGGTCTGTTCAGCCAGGCCATTCCCTGCTGGGTGGAACGGAGCTGTGGTCACATGTCTGACACCTAGCTGCCCAAAGAACATTTGGAAGGGTGCTGATGTGAATTGGGGTCCATTTCGGACACCACCACATCAGGCAGCCCATGGGTTGCAAAGAGTTTCTCTAAAACCCTAATTACAGCTTCTGAAGTGGTGGATGGCACCATGATTAAGAAGTTCTGCCCTTGGAATGGGCCAGCGAAATCCAGATGGATTTGTGCCCAAGGAGCCTGGGGCATGTCCCACTCCCTGACTGGCACTGATGGGGGAGCTGGCCTTGACTGCTGGCATTGCTGGCAGGCAGCAACCCAGTTCTCAATTTGTTGGTCAATTTTGGGCCACCACACGTAGCTTCTGCCCAGTGCCTTCATTCGCACTATTCCTGGGTGAGCGGTGTGTAGGCAGTTCAAAATTGGCGCCCTGAGCTTGGGGGGCAGTACTACCTGGTTTTCCCACAGCAGGCATCCATCAAGGGCGGATAGCAAGTGCTGGCGAACAGAGAAAGGCTGAAACTCCTGCCTAACTGGCCCCTGTGGCCACCCCCTGCGCACCCAGTCCAGCACTTGGGAGAGCACCGGGTCCTTAGCTGACAGCTTGGCAATATCCTGCACGGATATTGGCATAGCCAATTCCTCCACTAAGAGGACAGATGCAGTGGGAGCTGGGTCAGCCACTGGCGCTGGCAAGGGGCAGCGACTGAGGGCATCAGCATGCCCAAGGTTCTTCCCTGGCCTGTAAAGCAGCTGGTAGTTATAGGCTGCCAGGAAAACAGTCCATCTAGACATCCTGGGGGAGAGAATTTGCGGAGTCTGACGGACCCCAGCTAAAAGACCCAAAAGGGGTTTGTGGTCAGTGACCAACTGAAAAAAACGCCTGTACAGGTAGTCGTGAAAACGTTTGATGCCAGCGACAGTGGCTAGGGCTTCTTTGTCAATGTCACGATGTTAAAAAGTTTGCTAGGCCTGAACTGACATTCAAGAGTTAAACTAAGAAAGCTTTATTGCGCAGGTCATAAAACAAAATGTTATCTGAAAGTGATTTATTGCGCATGCGTCACACATTCCAGAATCTATTCCTTTGTTTTTTGTCCGATTGCCAGGGAGCTGGCAACCGGAGCTTTTATTATCAAAATGTAACCATTAGTTATTTCTGTTTCATTTACTTTTATTATTTTCGTATTAAAGTTTGTTTATTAATTAGAATACTTCTTAAAGACTTTTATTTCTTTTCTTAATATCTCAAAAGATATGCGGAAGGGAATCAGCCCGGTCCATTGATCTAGATTTCTCCAGGGCGTTTTTTCCCCTGACAGTCAAGCTGGCAATAATTGTGTTCTGCAGCTGACAAAGTGCGGGAATAGTAGGCAGAACGTGGCTCAGGACAGCCCCAATGCCAAAAGGTGAAGCATCGCATGCCAAAATTAAAGGGAGATGGTCGCTATACTGCGCTAATAGGGACTGGGACGTGAGCATGTCCTTCACAGCCCTGAAAGCTTGGGCTTCCCTAGGACCCCAGTGCCAGGGGGTCTTAGAGTCCAATAACCTGTGCAGGGGCTCAGCTAAAGAAGCCTTATGTGGCAAAAAAATTGCATAAAAATTGAGGAGCCCCCCAAAAGCCTGGGGCTCTGTTTTAGATGTGGGCGTGGGGGCCCTTAGCATCCACAAGGTACCCCAAAAATTCAACGCTGGGAACCCCCAGCTTGCATTTACCCCATTTGAGCTTGAGTCCTGCCTGGCGGAACCTCAGCAAGACAGCCCTAATTTTGGTGATGAGGTCAGTTTGATCCTTAGCGGATACCAACACGTCATCAAAATAAGGCACTACCCCAGACAGCCCTTGGAGCAATCGTTCCATCAGGCTCTGAAAGATGCCTGGGGCAATGCTGATTCCAAATTGCAGTCTCTTACACTTGAAAGCCCCCCCGGTGGGTTACTATGGTCTGGGCCAATGTGGTGGCCTCGTCCACGGGTAGCTGTTGGTAAGCCTGGGCTAAATCTAATTTGGCGAATATGTTGCCCTTACCCAGGGAGTGGAGCAGGTGCTGCACCACTGGCACAGGGTAGGGGTTGGCCTGCAACCCCCTATTGATGGTGCACTTAAAGTCACCACAGATCCTGATGCTCCCATCCTGCTTTATGGGGATGACTATGGGGGTCTCCCAAGGGGAGCACCCCCTGAGCTATCAGCTTATCTAATTTCGCGTCAACCCTTGGCCTTAGGGCAAAAGGCATCCTTCTTAGCTTAAGGCAGATTGGTGCCACCTGGGGGTCCAAATTAAAGGAGATGGGTGTCCCCGTATATTTACCCAGCCGGTCATCGAACACGTCTGCGAACTCGCTGGTCAGTGCGGCAAATGGGTCTGGAAAAAGGAGTGAATGCCGGACATGTTGAGCCCCAGCGTGGAGAACCAGTCCAGCCCTAGTTGGCTGGGCAGCTGGCCATCAACGATGATGAGCGGGAGAGGCCCCTCAAAGTCTTGCCAGGCGACCTGGAAAGTGCCACAGCCCAAGATAGGAATCTGCTGCCCTTGGTAATCCCTGAGACGAATTTGGCATTGCCCCAGGGTAGCCTTAGTAAGGCTGGGCATGAGCTGCTTGATGGTGGCCCAAGAAACGAGGGATTTGGAGGACCCTGTGTCCACCTCCATCTTACAGGGCTTCCCCTCGATGTGAACAGTCAGAAAAATTTTCTGTGCTGGTTTAGAGATTGCTGAGTGACTTACAGCCCATTGTGACAGCTGCTGGCAATCAGCACCAGCAAAATAGTCCCGGTGGCGTGAGGGAACTTGCATTGGGGCTTGCCTCTGAAAAGAGGCTTCAGGAGGTCTGAAATTAGCTGGCATAGCCGCCCTGCATACCCTAGCCAAATGCCCTTTCCTGCCACAGCGTTGACAGGAGGCGGTTTTGAAGCTGCAATTCTCTCTGGCGTGGTTCCCGCCACAACTGAGGCAACCTGGCTGAGGGGAAAAGTCTTTCTGCGGCTTGCTTTTTTGGCTGGAGAGGTTTAGGTGGCTGATGTCCTCCTCGATGTCAGAGAGACCGTCCGCCTCGACCTCGTCATAGTGGACGGCATGGCCCCTTCTGGCTTGGGTGGCCGGAGGCAGAAATCTGTGTATCTCTGCTGTAGACCTGTCAGACATTTAATATGCTGTGGCTTCATCCACAGCTGCCTGCAGTGTCAGCTCTTTTTGCACCAGCAAACGACGCTGAAGTCTGAGGTCTCTAACACCACAGATCAGATGTTCTCATAGGGCATCATCCAGCACAGGGAACTCACAGTGGAGAGCAGCCGTTCTCAGGGATGCCATGTAATCCGACACTGATTCGCGCTCTCTCTGTACCCTCTGTCGGAAAGCATAGTGCCTAGCCAAAGGTGAGGGAGTTGGGGAATAGTGATCCTTCAGTCTCTCTAGAAGTGTCTCCCAAGGTATGGAGTGCACTGACAAGGGGGCAGCTAGAGCCCGGGCTGTGCCAAACATCTTGTGGCCACAAGCGCTGAGGAAATAGCCCCTTTTACGGTCGCGAGACAAACCCGTGAAGTCGTTTGCCTCTAGGAAGCACTCAAACCTTTCGAGGTAAACGTCCCAGGATTCGGTGGACTGGCTGAATGCCAAAAATGCCGGTTGTGAAGCCATCCTGAAAAGGACGGTATGGTAGCAGTGACAGAAGAGGAAAAAAATTTCTTCAGCGAAGAGCGACGTCTCGTCGCTTTGTGACTGGAATCAGTTCAAGCAGTGACTTTGCCTTTGTCCTATACCTCAGACCTGAATCCCACCTTCATCGCCAGTGTTCTGTAGGGAGAACGAGGCAGGCAGGGACTGAGGCAAGGCAGGTTGAAGCTAACACAACCTTTATTAACACAAAGACAACAGCTCAGAAGCACGGCAAACTCAGTAAGGCAAACAGTGAAGCAAATGACAGCTGACAGCTCTTTTATACTCGAGCTGTCAGGCAGTAGTCCAAACGGGTGGCTGGATTCTCCCGCCGGCTGGCTGGTGTGTCTTGGCCAATCAGGAGAGGCCAAGGCAAGTCTATGGCAGGAGAGTTTGCAAGCAAGTATCAGGCTACACGAAAGTTAGGAACGCTTCAATACACAACAGTAATGGCCTGGATGGTGGATGGGGTTCATTTGTTGACTAGGGCTGGTTTCCAGATGTTTGGTAGGCGGGAGGTATCATCACGTATATTCATGTTGTGGGGGTGTTTCTCTATTTAGATGGCTTCCATAATTATTCTCTTGTTGAAGTGTTCTGTTTTGAAGATTAACCTGGTTCCTTCAAAATTGATTTCATGCCCTGCAGCTTTAAGGTGCTGGAAAAGGGAGGAAGTTTTTTCTTTTTTTTCTTACTGCGTTCTTCTGTTCTGTGATGCGTGCATTTATTCTCCTGTTTGTTTGTCCTATGTATGTTGCAGGGCCGATTTTGCATGGTATTTAGTAGACTCCTTGGTTTTCTAGCTGGATCTTGTCTTTGGGGTTTCTTAAGATGTTGACTATTTTTTAGTTAGTGGTGAAGGCTGTCTTGATATTGTGCTTGTGGAGAATTTTGCTGATTTTATCTGTGGTGCCTTTGATGTAAGGGAGGAGGGCGATGCCGTTGTCCTGTTCTGTGTCTTGGTTTTTTGGGGGAGTCTCCCTTTGGATTAGGTTGGTAATTGTTTTTCTTTGGAATCCGTTGGAGATTAATACATTTGTGAGTGTGTGTAATTCAGTTTTCAGGTGGTCTTTGTCGGCTAGGCGTTTGGTTCTGGAGATGAGGGTCTTGGCTACAGAGGTGATCTGTGCAGGGTGGTGATGGGATTGTGCGCTTAAGTAGCGGTTATTACTTTCGTTATTTGGCCACACGGGAAAGAAAAACTGGACAACTTCCTCACACATCTCAACAGCCTACACCCCAAATACAATTCACCATGGAAATAGAAGCAAACAACCAACTTCCCTTTCTGGACATCCTAATCTACAAAAAACCCAATGGCTCGCTAGGACACACCATCTACAAGAAAAAAACACACACACCAACCGCTACTTAAATGCACAATCCCATCACTATCCTGCACAGATCAACTCTGTAGCCAAGATAAATAATTAATTTGTTTATTTATTTATTTATTTATTTATTTATTTATTTATTTATTTATTTATTTATTTATTTTTCAGCACAAATACAACACAAATATAAAAAGGCAACATTAAAAATAAAAAATATTTTTTTCTGCCTGGATGGTTTTCTGTAATGAGCCGAAGGACAGAAAGGGGGAGTAGTGAGCTTCCTCCCATATTTGGGTATACCAGGGGTTGTAACACAAATACATATACATTATATATTATATATATATATATATATATATATATATATATATATATATATATATATATATATATATATATATATATATATATATATATATATATACATATACATATACATATACATATACACACACACACATATATAAACAACAACCAAGCTCAAAGAGCACCAAGGATTCCACAGTTCAACCCTGAGCTACAAATATTCTCTTGTATTAAAAGGCTTTGAGTTGAGAACCCCCCCCTCCTCTTTTTCTCTCTCTCACACACACATTTTTAAAACGTGGATTCTAGTTTCCATAGTGACCAGAGTTAGCAGCTCTCTTCTCTTTTTTTCTCCTTCTGGAAACATCTTAGATTTTTTTTCCTCCTAAGATTCAATACAGAATAGTAAAGAATCTATAATTTGGTATGCTATCATAAATTCCATAAATCTTGATTAAAAATTATACCGTTTTTGAAAATCTTTTATTAAAGGTGGAATGTAAGAAAATCACAATCTACTCTGTATGACGTCTTCATTTCATAGCCAATTAACCAGGCTATGGAAGTGGGTCATTATCAGACAGGCTTTTATAAAGAAGACTGCAGTGATGATCTTTTATGCAACTGCATAACTAAATGCATAACTAGATTAGGTGCAAAGTAACTGAACAGTTTACTGTATTTTTCTATTTCCCTTGATCTGTCATGCTGCCATCTAGTGGAACTATTTCTTACGTACAGACATTTTTTCACAAATTTTTATATTTGGGTTAATTACAACATAGGGAGCAATGTAACCAATTTTAAATAGAGTTCAGCTGCATTTTGGCAAGTAAAGCACTGCTGCTGGGGGGGAAAACACCTCCATAAATTAGCTAAGCATTTGATGCTGTCAATCACATTTTCCATCTAGAAGGAAAAGTGCAAATATTGTAAGAGATATGAGATTGCTGTCCAGGGGGAGATAGACTGTGTTTCTGTAGACATTGAGAAGAAAAAGATTATGATAAAATAAGAATCATTTCCATAACTCAAAGTAGAACAAATTAGGAAGAAGAATATGATTTGGAAGAATAGGATACTTAACGTTTTGAAAGTGGAAGATAAAAAATAATTCAGACTTCAAATTACATTAAATTGGTACATTCTCTGAATCTCAGAACAACCTTCTAACTTCTGGGAGTTGGTCAAGCTTCCTGATAGGCACAGATAGATAAATTCTAAAGCTTAACAAACTGAGCGGCATTTAATATTCATCTGAGGCAGCTTCAGCAAACCATCCCAAACATACCGAGCTACAGTTCTTCATTTGTTTAAAGTTTTGACTTTAGAAAGACCTTCAAATAATGGATCTGGATTAATTAAGGAGAACAGAGCCACACAAACAGCAATCACTGGAACTAATGTTATTACAAAGTCTAGATGTATAGTGTAGTCAGCAACTTCAATGTGCCAGGGTCTAGTCTAATTTCATGCCTCTTTTTTCCCAGTTCCTCATAACCAATAATCATTGGCTCAAGACTTCCATAGAATTTCTACCTCTACCTCAAATGAGCCTGAGCTCACCAACATCTTTTTCTGTTTATGGCTATAAGAACTACAATGCACGCTATTAGTGTTTATCCTATGGCCACAATCCTGGTTTTCCTAAACATGTTAAGATTATTTTAAAATATATATATATATTCAAAATTAATCTTTATGCTGAAAATTAAATGTTGGGTCAAAGTGTTCCAAACCAATTTTCTTTTTGACATGCTTTTCTCTCCTAGGTCCAGAAAGCAATATTCAGTCACAAGAAAACCAATCTGTGTTTGTGATGTTACAGAATAAATGCAGGTTTTCCACTGCGGTGAAATGTGACCCAGAAGAATAAAATTAAAGGGCAGTGTAGTGTTTGTTGCTTCAGGAGGGTTTGGGGTTGTTTTTTTTTAAAACGGTTGCATTAATGTTGCAAATGTTTTTGTAATAGGAATCCGTGTGCTTCTCTTCATTTGTTCGTAAAACAAATTCAGCTCTGCTTCTGTAAGCTGCAGTAGATTCCCAGACACAAAAGAGGTACATTCCTAAGACATATATGTTTAATGAATTCAGTTTATTGGGGGATTAACTGATAGAATGTTTTGACAGAACTTAATTATTCTTAGTGTGATAAAGTAACAAATTAGAGGCGACTGGGAGGATTAGTAAATAAAGCATTTATTTTCTATAATTAAGACCTCGCTTACAATTCTCCCCAAAATAGGTTACATTATCTACAGATAGTTGACTAAATTTTCTCTGTTTGCTTGCATGGCCCAGTTTTCTTTTCAGAAAGCTAAAGGGGCAAATGCAATTATAGGTAGAACAGACCAATCCAGAATTTTCACCCAAGGCTTAATTTTATACTGTCACGGTTTCTATAAGACTCCTAAATTATTGGACAAAAACCTAGCTCTCTTGGGGAATCCATAATGCTGGGGAAAGTAGCAGGAAAGAGAAGATAACAATGATCAGCAACAAGATTGATGGACTTGATTGCAGTGGTTGTGAGTACATCATTGAGAGACCTGAAGGACCAGGTTGGTGACCAATTATTATGCAGATCTACCTATGTGAGCACTAAGAGTTGATACTGACTTAGTGCCACAATCAATTAATCAAAGCTCCATATAAGGTATAATTTTTTTTAGCTTAGAAATCTCAATTCAATACTACCAAGCATGTTTCAATGTGCAGAAACTCTTCAAAATGCTGATGTTCTAGAATGATTTCCCATCAGATGGGCTAAATTGGGAAGAGGAACATGGGCTACTTCACAAGATAGTGATGACATAACACACAAGTTCAATCCTGAGCTACATATATAGTTTTCTATTGATGCACAATATTTGACTTTGGATCTGACTTTGGATAAAGGGGACTGTCACTTGTTATGATTTGGAAGCTATACTTAGGTTCATACAACCTAAACTTGTATCAGACTTTTTTTGCAGCCACATCATATTGCTTATACCGATTGGTCTACAATTAATTACTATTGTGGGACTGTTTTCATAAATATTATTAACAAGACATATATTGTCTCTCCCTCCTGTGAACTTAATTTATGTTTCTTAATGTTTCTATTATAGTATTAAATCACAGTTGCCTTTGTATACTGTGTTAAATGTTCAATAAAGACAAATGCTTTGAGCATTAATGTATAGACAACAAAGATTTTCTTCATTTGTAGTGCTTGTCCAAATTATTTTTGAAGTGCTGCACTGCCCTAATATTTATTTATCTGTTGTTTACTTACTTGAATTTTGAGGCTGCCTGGCTCAACAACTCTGAAGAGCTTACAATTTTTGTTTTTAAAGAGGAGCATATATCAAAAAGGAGAATAGAAGAGAACATCTGGAACACAGAACCAAAAAGAGCAAAGAGCAAAAAACCAAACCCAACGGGTTCAACCTACCATCCTAACTCAAGGCCTGGAGGAAAAATTAGGTCTTGAGCAGTTTGTTGAAAGTCAAAAGGTTGAGAACAATACGGATCTCTATTTGGTATTCAATGAAAGCATTTTCAACCCAGTCACCACCAATAACAAATAAGTGCAGTAAACTACATCTTCAAGTCTTTAATGTACACTTGATGCAGAAAATATAGTGGTCTGGCTACTCTACTTTTATAATCAGTGTGCTATAATCTCTAGTCAACCAGGAGGGTATTCACTTGATGATATTGCATTGGATGACAATAACCCTTTGGTTTATAGACATGGATTATTTGTAACTTTTTCAAGGTGACTTCCTTTATTACGGCAAATTAGGAGAACAAAGAACTGGAACAAAAGCATAGAAATCTTTTCCTATCAACCTTCGACAGGCTGTTCCATGCAGACAAGCCATTCTTTGATTTGGTGATGGCATGAATTAAAAGCACATTCATCTTTTGGTAAAGAACATTTTGTCAACATAGATTAAGATTCCATTTTGTCATCCTTACTATAGCCAGTGGCTGCAAACAGCAAGTATGTGCAGCCAAAGAGGAAAAATGAGATTGGAATGTAAAAGACTTTATTAGAAGCTAAAGATCAAAATAAGTCTGAATTGTGTAAATGGAATGTGAATGTTGGCTGCATACAGATTGTTTCTCTTTCAGAGAAACTTCTTCCTCCAAGATACTAAAAGTATCTCCCCTGTATATCAGCCTTTTGCTGTAGGCGCCAGAGATTATTACAATATACAATTCTGAGAACATATTTAATTAATTAATCAATTAATTAATTTACCAACAAGTACAAGGAAACAAGTATCAGTATAGACATAGACATGGATACATGAAAAAATGGCACAAATAAATGAATATAAGTACGTAAAACAGCCATAAACAGATAAAATGAGTACATATAAATGGGGACAATGGGACAAGGATGGTAAGCACGCTGGTGCGCTTATGCATGCCCCCATATTGATCTATGGGATACTAGCAATAGCAATTGCACTTAGACTTGTATACCACTTTACAGTACTTTACAGCCCTCTCTAAGCAGTTTAGAGAGTCAGCATATTGCCTCTAACAATCTTGGTGCTGGGTCCTCATTTTACCCACCTCAGAAGGATGAAAGGCTGAGTCAGCCTTGACCCTGGTGAGATTTGAAGTGCCATATTGCAGGCAGCTGGCAGTCAGCAGAAGTAGCTTGCAACACTTTAACCACTGCACCACCGTGGCTCATACTAGGAATGACTAAGCATGTCTATGGATAGCTTTACATGTCTGTTTCCACTTAATTTTGCAGTACCTATTTTCTTAACTCCTAGTATGACATGTTTTTAAAGGGGAAGGACAATCTTGGTAAGTTTTTCTAATAGAAACCATGCTTTATGTGTACCATCACAGCTTTTCAGAGACAGACACAGTGTTCTTCTAGCTTCCGATGGCATAGGTTTGCCTTCTGATAGTCTCTGAAAGTAGGGTTGATGAAGGAACAAAAAGAATCATGATATCATGCTGCCCTGTCCCTAGTCTTCTGCAAAGCCTCATGTTTTTCACTGGTACCCAAGTAAACTTGGATTAATTCAGGCAGCCTTTGGAAGGGAGAGACTCTGATGACTTAATTAATCCAATATTTCACGGTAGAGTCCATTTTAAAAATTAAATTTCTTTTATAAAAGCCTTATGGTCTTTCTCCAAGCTCTTATCATATTGGAAGAAAGGGATTTTTGAGGTTGGCGGTGGTCTTCTGGATGAAGCTGAAGATAGTTTACATAGTGTTCCGTTTTAATTTACCCCCACAATAGCAATTTTATAAAGTAGTCATACTGTAGGAAGGAAATGAGAGGAATTTACCACCACTAAAAGAAAAAAGGAGAGGATAAAATCCTAAACTCAGAAACAAAGGCACCACTAGAAGCCTTTTAGGAAAAAAACAAACATTGGAATAGAAACAGATAGCCCAAGAAGAAAGACCAGAGTAATTAAAATTCCGATATAGTGGAGAGAAAAACAGGAAATGCAGATACAAGAGAGATGCGGCCAAGGTGACAAGGGGGAAGCAAAAGGTGCCAAAGACAGGTTACAGATACAAGAGGAGATCGGCCAAGATGACAAGGAAGGGGAAAAAAAAGATGCTAAGGACAGGTTATAAAGATAGTATCAGTTTTGGGAAACATACTTGGGGTAAATAAAATTAAATTTACAAACACAAACTAGCAAACACCTCCTTGCCAATCAAAGAGCAAAACAGGAATGAAACCATTAACACAAGAGTCACACAAAATCATTAGCACAAAGCTACAAAAATATATATCAGACTTCAAAGGTAAATAGAGTACTAAAATATCTAGTCAATCCCAGTTTTAGTAGCTAGACCAGGAACAGTGTCCTTGCTGCTTGTAACTTGCTGCTTGTACCTTCTTCCTGAAAAATAAAATACCTGGCTTCCACGCAGCTGTTCCACTCAAATTATTTTTCACACTTCCCGGCGGGAAATTTGAACCTAGCAAAGGAAGATCTGAACCCTTCCAACAATTGCCGAACCAGTGGGATTCCCAGCCAACCCAGCCACCAGACGGGGCCCAGAGATAAAATCCCAGCCGGCATGGACCTTTTTTATTTTAAAAAAAAACACTTTTTATTTATTTTTGATGCCATCTTCCATTACAAATTGTAGAAACTGTGTCAGTTGGTTACAGTATTTTCATGCATCTCTTCCATAGTCATCACCTGCTTTTTATATCAAATCACATATTTTGAATTGACATTTATTCATGCACATCACAATTATTATATCTCAACCTTAATTTGACTATAATTGTTTTTACATCCTTTTATATATAATATTCAAAATCTAGAATAGGATTATATGATAACATTCTATTAAATCATCCTAAAATAATCCAATCACAATACACCTTTATAACATATTCTAGATAAAGCTTTTAAACCTCCTCTCATATTCACCATGTGTTGTTTATATAAAATTTCATATTATCAAACTAGTATATATGTATTGTTATAATTATTAATCATTATTTAACTATAGCTATTGTCACTTCATTTTATATATACTACTAGTAAATTAAAATTAGCTTAGTTATTATTATACATTTTCATTGCATCAACCTGTATCTTTCCAGTAATAGTGCAGTCTTATATCTCTTGCCATTTGTAGCATTAATATTCTAATTACTTTCTTAATAAATCTTGTATTAACTTCTCTTCGCAACATGTTGTTCCTTTCATATCTCATAAAAGCTTGAAACCCAGCATCTGCTCTTTCCATCAGCTTATCTTTGGTTATCACTGGTGCTTCTGTCAAGATTTCTCTCCTTATCTCCGTCAGTTTTTCTCTCTTTTCTTCTTCTGTGCTTTGAAGTTTGAGGTAGAGTACCAATCCATATATCTCCCCTTTCCATATTCTGCTCTGGCCATTACCACCCACGCTCACTTTGTTGTCAGTATCCACAAATTTCTTATCTCTTTGCTCATTTTTTTCTTCCATTTTTTGAACTCTGTCCTCTACATTCTTCATTTGATAAATATCCTCAGTTTTTCCATCAAATTGTTCTGTTTTGTATTCCATATTCTCCGATCTCTTTTCAATTCTCTCTGTCACAACTAATAGATTTTGAATTTCAAACATAATCATTTGCAATGTTACAGTTTCTTTTTCCTGCTGCATCATTGTTCCAATTTTGCAGGCACTGCCACTATAGGATTCAAGGCTATTTTAATAAACTTAACACAGGTTCATTTATTATCTTTCAAGTCAAAATGTTGTCTTCCCTCCAATAGCTAGTGATAGAACTCCCCAAAAGCACCTGTATAAACAACTTATGCTCTTCCTACTATCTCAGTAAACAAACTGAAAGAACCTTGAATCTCAAGTGATCAAAGAGAAAGAAGAAAAAACAATGTATCCAGCCTCCAGCCTCTAAGTGGAAGTGTGACTGCTTAAAATTCCATCCATGAAAAAAAAATTAGAAACAGGATAACACACTAAGTTTAATGTACATTAATTTCACCGCTTACAGTCTTCTATCTTCAATTTTAATTTAACTTAATTTTTTGGGGATAGTCTCTTTTTCTAATAATAAAATTTCCTCACCAATTTGACACACTTTCTCTTTTTGCTTTCTTCCCGTTCCGGAACTGTCACAAATTCAGCAGCTTCATTAGCTGTGTTTCTGTCGCGGGAAAAACGGCTATTCCTAGATCTTTCAGGGACTTTGTGGTGTCCCTGAGATCAGCAGGAGGTGCCCTTCTCAATCACCATCTCTGCGGGACAGTTTAGGACTGAATGGACTGTCCAGTGGCAGAAATATCGACTGCGATCTCAGAGCACCAAGATCGCACGTCGTGCCGTTGTGACGTCAGCCCCTCCCTATCGGCATGGACCCTTTTTAGTCCAAGGAAGATATCTACGGACTCTGCCCACGGCATCGGGTAATAAGGGAGTCTTTGGGAGTTTTCCCCCTCCTGACAATTGCCTGAAAGCAGGTGAGTACAATGCTAAATTTAAATTTGTAGAATTAAGGGGAGTGAGTGTGGGAGTGTGTGTGTGTGTGTGTGTACATGTGGGCTTAATCTGGATAGCAGTGGGATATCACCTCTCTGACTGATCCCCAGCCACACCTCTGCCTGTTTATAGCTCCCCCGAGCTGTGACCGTCAGGACAAGAGAACGCAAGGGGGGGGGGGCGTCAGATGTGAAACCTCCTGTTTGAAGGAAAGGAGCTGAGTGAGGCACGATTGCTATACTAAGGACTTGTAAGGAACCCTGTGACTATCAATAGAAGTAAAGCCCTTAACCCTAGGAAATCAGAAATATTAGAATAAATTAATAGGAGCGCCACTACTTGTCTGAAAATAAGCAGAAAAGTTCTCCTGGATTTGAACTCTTCCAAATCCAAAAACCTTGGCCTGACTAAAGGAATGTCAGTACTTTTCTGCTGGGGGCAGAAAAGTCTCCTGGATTGTTCTTTTTTTTTTCCAGTCTGAAATCCATGACCTGAGAATTCCCTCTGAGGGGAGGACACTTACTTTGAAAGAGAATCAAAGTCTCCCCCAGACACCTTTTTTGTCTGCAAACTGATAGCCTGCTGACCTGACTATGCCAAAGTGTGAAAATCCCACTTCGGAAATGGAAAAAAAACATAGGTAGCTGTAGTTCGAAGGTCTTGAATGGAACTCCCCTGGGAGAGTTATTAGAAGCCTAGGACGAACGTCAAATGCCGGTCCTAGCTGGTATGAAAAAGAAGAAAGCAATACTGGTACTGCTGGGCTGAACTATCCTGATCTAGAGATCCAACAGGGAGAAAGGAACTGGATAGCACATGAAACTCTTCCCCTTGGGAAGATAAGAAACATACTAGTATCATAGTTCCCTTATTTAAAAAAAAACAGTTCCATGAAGAGCAAGAGGTCAGCACGACTATGTGGTAACTCATACACCATTCTCAGCAGCTGACCTGGTGATTTGGAAAAGGGACACCCCAATTTTTAGGTCTGATCCCCAAACAGTAATCCAGACACTAAAAACCATAATAGATAGCCATAATCCTTCCTGGGGAGACATGACCCAACTATTGCAAGTCTTGTTAACAAAAGATGAGCAATTTAAACTATTTCAAAAAACAGAGGATACAGCCAAATGGCCAATCTTATGTGTCCCAGGACAAAGAAACCCTGCACGAGTTGCCTGGCCATTAGAACATCCTGATTGGGATTATAATGATGGAAACCATTGGGACACATACACTAGAGCAAAGCAAAACCTTTTGGAAGCCTTGGATGAAATAGGAAAAAAACATTTGAATTGGTCAGAGTTCCAAAGAACAACACAGAGAGGGACAGAGAACCCAGATGCGTATTGGGTCCGCCTTTCTGAAGCAGCAGTAACGTATGCTCATTTAGATCTCAGCTGCCCCAAAGATCAAAAGATCCTTGACTCTGCTTTTGTTGATCAATCAGCTGGCGACATCCGTGATCATTTCCAGCGGATTGTCTCAAACTGGTCAGCTTTAGAAGAATAGCCAACTTTGTTTATGATCAAAGAGAAAAACTAAAAGAGAAGGAAAAAGATAGAAACAGGAGAATCGAAAGGCAGGAAGACCTGCAAGCTTTTGCAGCCATAAATCATAGGGGACAGATACACGAGAAGATGCCGGCGGTGTGAAAGGGAAAATCAATCCCCCATGAGGGTAGACATTGCCACAAATGTGGAAATGAGGGACACATCAGCCAAAATTGCAGGCAACAATACCCATGGAATGATCGTCAGGACACCCTCCCTCAACCCCCCTTCCCAAGAAATTATTCCTACCGTTGCCAAGATAGGGAGGATTTAAGGAGATCATAACGGGAATCACAGAGGGAAAACAATTCTCAATAGCTGTGACTAGATCAGGAGCATAAAGATTTTAAAGCCACCTTTAGTGGTCTTGCCATTCCATTAAAGAATGGCCCAGAAGGTGAACATATGCTCCAAATCTTAATAGAAGGAAAACCATATCAATGTCTAATTGACACAGGGGCAACAGCCTCACTTTTTACCAACCCCCTTTAAAGGTGCAGTAATGCCAGGGGCAAAAGACAATGTAATGGGGGTAGGAAGGGTAGTGGCATACACAAGGACATGAGAGTGGAAATTGATCTTTTTCCCTGAATCATTCATTCACTATATGCCCCCAGTCTCCTCTTTCTCTTCTGGGAAGAGATGCCCTATGCAAATTAAGGGCCAAGATCACTTGCAACAAAGCTAGATTAACCCTAGATATCCCAGCCAAACCTTTACTGTTAACAGAAGTAAATGCTAACCAATTACATGAGGATCTCAGAACATTAACTTCTTTTCTATGGGGATGGGATAGCACAGAGGTAGGACTATTAAAAGGGACAACACCAGTCACAATTCAAGTAAGAAAGGGACCGCCTCCATGTGTGCCACAATATAAAATTTCACCTGAAGCAGTCAACCTATAAGAAAACTAATAAAGGCATACTTAGAACAGGGGGTCCCCAGAAAATGCACATCTCCTTGCAACACCCCCATTTTTCCAGTAAAAAAAAGCAAAGGTAGATAGTGACGGTAACCCTACCTTCCATCTTATACATGACCTTCGTCTCATTAACTCTCATGTGATCCCACGTGCCCCCATAGTGCCAAATCCAGCAACTATACTAACCGAAGTACCGGCTTCTGCTACATTTTTTTCAGTCATAGATCTATGCTCAGCTTTTTTCAGCATCCCAGTAGACCAGGCATCCCAATATCTTTTTGCTTTTACTTGGGAGGATCAACAATATACGGGGACTCACTTGCCTCAAAGCTATACTGAGTCTCCTACTTTATTTACTCAAATTTTGAAAGGTGATCTCTCGTCCATTTCCTTACCAAATCAGTCAGCTTTAATTTAATACTTCGATGATTTGTTAATTGCATCCAACACCAAGTTAGCATGTAAACTAGATACCCTATACTTACTAAAGGCATTGGCAGATAGGGGACACAAAGCCTCCCTGGGGAAAATGCAATATTTAAGCAAGAGATTACATATCTAGGCTACATCAGCGCATCAGGAATTAGGAAACTGGCACCTAGCCAAATACAGACCATCCTAGACATGAAGCCTCCAAAAACAAAACAACAAGTAAGAACCCTATTGGGAGTTTTAGGGTTTTGCCGGCCATGGATCTCCTTCTTTGGGGTACTTGCCAGGCCTCTAATACAACTGACTAAAAAGGACATGCCTGATCCCATTAAGTGGTCTAAATCACTAGATGACACCATTCAGACAATAAAACAAGCTCTAGCATCTGCCCCCGCCCTTGGGCTACCCAACTATAAGAAAACTTTCACCCTTCTTGTTCATGAAAAATCAGGCATTGCTTCAGGCATCATAACTCAACTATTTGGACACACCAACTGACCGGTAGCAAATTATTCTGTCACATTAGATCCAGTAACAAAAGGATCAGTTCCATGCTTAAGAGCAGTCACATCCACAATAGAAATAGTAAATAAATCTAAGGATTTAGTATTGGGACAACCTCTAATTTTAAAAGTCCCTCACAAGGTTTTTGCAATACCCTTGGAGTCCCAGACCCAAGCATTGACCCAACAGCTACTGGCTCAATATGAGGCTGAATTATTTACTTCAGAAAATATCACCTTTGAGAAATGCACAACTTTAAATCCTGCCACATTACTCTCATTAGAACAAACTGGCGAAAGTCTTCATGACTGCCTCCATCTAGTGCACGATGCTGAACTACCCTGATCCGATCTGACAGATACCCCTTTAGAAAACCCAGACTTAGAACTTTTTACTGACGGCTCCTCGTACATACACGAAGGAAGAAGAGTGTTGGGAGCTGCAGTAGTTTCCCTACATGAGATCATTTGGGAATCTTCGTTCTCTCCTTCGCAGAGCGCCCAAGCAGCCAAACTTATAGCTTTAACGAAAGCCTGTGAAGTTGCAAGGAACCAATCTACCAACATATATACTGATTCCAAATATGCTTTGGGGGCTTGCCATCCAACAGGAGCCCTGTGGAAGCAACGGGGGTTCCTTCCATCTGCTGGACAACAAATTGCACATGCAACACTGGTAGCCCAATTATTAGATGCTATCCAACTACCAAAAGCTTTGGCAGTCATATATTGCAGAGCACACCAAAAGGATGACTCTCTAATAACAAAAGGGAACCAGTATGCAGCAACACAGCCATTGCCTCACCATATTATCATACCAGCATTAACAATCACTCCTGAAGCATCCTACAAAGAATTTTTGGATAACGGGGCAGCAAAACAATGGGAGGAAAAGTTAGGAGCAATTTTTAAGGGGGAATTTTGGGGGGTCCCTGATGGAAGGCCTATAGCCCCATGCCGCCTCCTTAGGTTAATTTGCCAAAGGTTGCATGCCAAGGGACATTGTGGAACACAAGCTATGGTAGATGCTATCAGGAGAGAATGGTATGCACCGAGTGCCTACAGTGAGGCTATGAGAGTGGCAAGCACCTGTCAAACATGCCAAACAAATGACTCCACCTCCAGGAAATCCATTCATGAGGGAGGAAGCGGCCTTTTGAAAAAATACAAATGGATTACATACAACTCCCAAAGGCAAATGGGTACCAATATGTCCTTCTATGTAGGGACCAACTGACTCACTGGATAGAGGCCTTCCCTTGCTGACATGCCATGGCCCTTGAAACAGCCAGACACCTTCTTAGGGATATAGTACTCAGATTTGGGGTACCTAGTGTCCTGGACATGGATAGAAGCAAACATTTCATTGCCCAGATCATCACACACATATTCCAAGCCTTGGGCATTACACAAAACCTACACGTGCTGCATTCTCCCACATCCAGGGAGATGAAGACCCTGCTGGGCAAACTCTGCCAGGAGACACACCTTTCCTGGCCACAGGTGCTCCCAATCACACTCTTTTATATTAGAATTAGACCCAGATGAGATATAGGAGTCTCCCCCTTTGAGATCCTTTTTGGCCGACCCCCAGATACGTTAAAGGGTTGTCAGTTTTCTGTCTCTGCCCTTCATTATACAACCAGTCCTTCTCAATTTCTTGACGACATAAAACTAAATCTTCCAATCCTTAGAACTATTTTACTGTCCTGCAAAAATCAGAATGATCACTAGATTGGTAGCAAATAATGAAGAGATTTCGGTATCTCTCTATTTGCCCTACCAATGGTCCTATATATTCCTGGCATTATTTCAATCTTGCCCCCTCCCAAACTTTAATGGATGTCTACTTCATTTCTGAGTGGCTATTTGAACAGGAGTGCCTCCAGCATTTTGGAATTATACTTTGCCTTAGGCTTTGGCAAACTTCCAAGTTTTGATGAGAGTACATTTTTGTGTAAGAGCCAGAGATACTGGTGGAGGTTTTTTTGTTTTTTTAAACATATTCTCATTAAGGATTTGATACGTTTAGATTGCATCAAGAACCAGATTGTTCTTGTTTGATGTTAGGCACAATCAATTAGACAAGTGCATTGTATGTTTCACAAATAACACATTAAATTAGCTTCAAGCTTGGTAGCTCTCCAATGTAGGCATACCACTGCCCTGTATCCAGTTGTGTGCTGTTGTTTTTAAGATCCAGGCTTAAGACATGCTGAGTTTCACTGAATTATGGTAATTGGAAGCTCTCAAATAAGATTGTTGCAGGGATTTCTATTGAGGTCGCAAGTATCTGCCAATTTGTTTGCAAGGGGTTTTCCAACTGCAGATGGCAAGAAGCAGGGGGAAGGAAAGTAATTTGTTGATGGTCTGGAAAAACAGAGTCATCCTGCTTCTCTTTCCTGCTGTTTTTCTGGAAAGAAGTTAGCCAGGAGGCAAAAAAAAAAAAAGCAATTAATCCTGCAGTAACAATGCATGAGGTTGTACTCTTCTGGGTTTTCCTAGAGCACTTTCTTACTTGACGTACTTTATGGAGGATTGCAAACTTCTGGGTCTTATTTTAATGTCTTCACAGTAACAAGGCTGGATCATTTCTAGGTGTTCCCTTCTGCACTGCCTTGCCCACACTTCAGGGGTGAAATCTACTTACCTTCGCTACTGGTATGCAAAGGTACGTGCATGCGTGCTCGCTCTGCTCGTGCACGCTGCCACTGTGCATGCACAGGACCTCCCGCACATGCGCAGAGTATCAAAAGCGATGTGATGATGTTCGGGCGGGTCTGCAAAGGTAATTAGAACAGAGGGCGAGGGAAGAATCCGCTATGCCATGCGATTTAGATTAGCTAGAAAGCAGGAAATTGTGCTTCATAGCTGATAGCCGGAAAAAAGGTCCCCTGAACAGGTAGCATTTTTTTTTACTACCAGTTTAGGCAAACCGGTCCAAACCGGTAGCATTTCACCCCTGCCACACTGTTAATACTTTTGTAACACACAGTTTAAAACTGTGCTTATTCTGATTTCACTTTGCAACTAGTAATACTGAAAAACACAGGAAATAGGAAATGGTGCTGTTGGAAGAAATGTCCTTCTGGGTTCGGCTCCAAGTGGGGAAAAAGACACTGGAGACATGGAAGCTGCTTGGAAAGATGGTTTTAATGGTGGACAGGACCACATGGCCTGAGCCCTGAACAGCAAAGGTGATCACATGTTTTAATGTTGGTGGAGAAGAGAAGAGAAGGGAAGAGAAGCAGAAGAGCTGAAGAAGGGCTTGCAGGGATTTTTATAATCTGTTCTGTCCCACCTATCTGTTTCCTGTTCCTGTGTAAGAAATGTATTCTGATTGGTTGCCAGACTCACATGGGCCCATGCAAGGCCAACCCTCTAGGGTGAGTTTTGAATTCAGGTTTGATTGAGTTTAGATGCCATGTGGTCAGTTGAGTAAAAGGCAATATTATCCTGCCTTAATCCCATCACAGCTGAAGAGGAGAACTCTTTATTATGTAAAGTGGACTAGCTTGGCCTTCTTAATGGCCCATTGATAAAGTGGGGATGGGCAGGAAGCTGCAGGAATTTAGTGTTTAAAATGTGTTTCTCCCTTTTTCACATCCAGGAAAATATAATATTCTGCCTTATCAATATTTCCTAGGATTTTCATTTTTCTGGGAGAGGGCTAGGTGATAACTTCCTACAGTGCCCTACAGATTTTTCTAAATTATAATATTCAACAACTATTATGCTCAGTGGTCAGGGAGGTATTGTTTAAAATATTATGTCATAGTTTCCCCATCCCTGGGGGGGGGGACATATGATTTTATATTTATCTGGTTTCTTGTTCAAGCCATTTCACACATAATAAATTCGAACAAGCAGGAGGAGGAACTCTGGTGGTGCAGCTGTTAGGATATAGTATTGCACACTAAGTCTGCCCACAGTCTGGAGTTTGCTTTTAATGGACTCAAGATTGACTCAGCCTTTCATCCTTCTGAGTTTGGTAAAATTAGGACCCAGATTGTTGGGGGCAATATGCTGACATTGTAAATAACCCAGAAAGTGCAGTAAAGCACTACGAAGCAGTATATAAGTGATAAGTGCTATTCTTATTGTTATGATTCCAATCAGTGGTGGGTTTCGAATTTTTTTTACTACAGGTTCTATGGGCGTGGCTTGATGAGGGTGGCATGGCTTGGTGGGCATGGCATGGTGGGCATGGCAGGGGAAGGATACTGTAAAATCTCCATTCCCACCCCACTCTAGGGAAAGGTTACTGCAAAATCCCCATTCCTTCCTGATCAGCTGGGACTCGGGAGTCAGAGAATAGATGGGGATGGGGCCAGTCAGAGTTGGTATTTATTGGTTCTCCGAACTACTCAAAATTTCCGCTACCAGTTCTCAGAACTTGCTGAATACCACCTCTGATTCCAGAAGAAGAGAATGTCTATAGCTCAGAGTTTGGGTATGGAGTGCTTGATGCTCTTTGAACTTGCAGGTGTTTGCTTGCAGATGTTTCATTACCCAACTAGGTATTCCCACCAATGCCTGATGATGTTACCTGATCACTGATGAAGTTACCTGGTCCGGTAATGAAATATCTGCAAGCAAACAAGCATGCTTAGAGAGCACCAAGGACTCCACAATAGAGTATGACTGTTGCAGTGGTGGGTTCTGGATCCCATTCCAACTGGTACGGTTGGAATGGGCCCAGCGGGGTCCACATGCGTCTTTGCACCTCCACGAACCTCCATGACACTCTAGCTGCTCAGCGGAGCATCGCACAGGTGCTGTCCACACCATGCACGTGCATGGAAGCGCTGAAGACTTAAAAGACCGGTAAGAAGCTCAGGCGGGTGAGTGGGCCCTCCAGAGCACCATACTGGAATGGTATCTGGTGCTCCAGACAGGCTCCGGTATGCCCATACCGGGGCTTTCCATCTGCAACCCACCACTGGATTGTTGGGACCCAAGTCAAGATATTCATGTATGTGAACTCAGTGGGTTTTTTTTTTCTTTTAAACCACATACTCTATCACATACTGGTATATACTGTACATTCTGTCTTTCTCCCTCTCCTTTCTTCTTCCCCCTCTTTCGCATACACATGGATACATATTAGAATTCATGTGGGGTTACCCACAAACCTATTTGGGGAGGGGAGCTATAGGAAAGTAGAAGCACTATGATTTTAGATAATGGCAAATAAGAATGTAAGTAACCGTGCAAATGTCAGCTTTTAATTAGTAGTTAGAGATTTCCAGAGTAAAAATGCAGAAAATATAAACAGGCAATTACTGCTTACAAGCCAAGTGTGGCAAACAAAGCCCGTATTATCATTACAGTACAGGGAAATACAGGAAGAGAAGATTCTGGCTTTAAACTAATAAATCAACTCTAATGGATTACAGATCGAAATGGCTACTTTTCCTTAGTTACATTGAAGAAGTAATCCTAGTCATATCAGATAACATCCCTAGGAAGTTTCAACCAAGTTCATGCCTACTTTAAGGCAGCCTGAACAGCAAATAACTCCATATAACGCTATGTTCACTGAGAAAGAGGAAGTCTTATTCATGCAGGCTCTGCATCAGGAATCTCAGGTACGCTATTTATTTGATTGATTGGTTTTACAAATCTGTCCAGTTTACATTTGTGATACTAGGTATATATTCCATGTTTTGAATAATCCCACGACACCCTCTGTGTTTCTATGTTCCTTCAACATTTACAGATATTGTCTTTTCATCACTCTACATTTATTTAATTAAAATGCTAGATGACCTAAATAAAGTTTTAAAAAGATAAGCATGGGTTACATTTTATATTTTAAACAACTGAATATATTTAATTTACATTTCTTCATTTAATTCAGTCCATTAATGTATTTTAATGTCATTAATTGTGTGTGTGATAACTATAAATAATGACTTGGTTAATTACACACTGATAGCCCACTGGTTTTAGGTCTTCATAAATTATTCATATAATTCAAGCTAATAGCATCATTGTTCTAATATGACAAGCGATAATAAATATTCATTGTTCAGGTGTGTGGGTTGTTTCTAAATCCAATCCTTTGGAAAATTCCTTTTGAAACTTAACTACAATTTTATCTTTACATGCTTATGGGGAGAATATTATTGCTCATCTATTACCTTAAAGGTTCTCACACCTTTCTCTAGTAGCTTACAGTATATGTTGGATATTTACTCAATCAAACATTCATTTTAATTCAAACATTGCTGTAAAGAGGGGCTAAGTGGGAATACATCACAGGTGGAAAGACCTTAATCCAGGGGTGGGCTGCTACAGGTTTGCCCGAGTTTGACCATAGCTAATATTATGGCCAGTTCAAAGAACCTCAAAATCCCACTGCTGGCTGGCCCCTCCCACCCCACCCCTCCCTCCCCCTTCCACTCCTCCCCTCCCAGGAATCTACACGCAGTCCATTTTGGATGCGAGGTAAGTGGAGGGCCCATTCAGAGGCTCGGGTGGGGGGGAGGAGAAAAAATGGGCCTCCTGGAAGTTCCAGAAGGCCAGAAATGGCCCATTTTCGCCCTCCCAGACGCTTGAGGAAAGCCTCCATAGCCTGGGGAAGGAGCCATGGTGCAGGAGGCTGACTAGGCTTCACCCACCATGGCCCAACCAGCAACCGGGCAGAGAACCTGTTGCTGAAATTTTTGAAGCCCACCCCTGTCTTAATCCTTTCAGCTGGTGAACCATTCAGCCTTGATTCTATTTTGCCTAGATACTTGGGCAGTTTCTTTTTATGGGTTAGTAGAACTTGTACTACCACTATTCATCTTCCTAGAAGGAAATATCTGAACAAGCTCCTTCATCTTAAACCCAACATGTGTGAGATGGAGCTCTCAAGCAACTCCCCATAAACTGAGTATAATAATAGTTCTGTTGTTGATGAAAATAACAATAAAAAATGGAAAACCAATTGTGCATGGTCACATCCTGAGGTAGTTTGGAAGCATGCAGCCAACATCAGTGGTCTTATTTCTAAGGAACCCCTTCCTCCCCAAAAATATGAATAAACAAATTTGCTTTTTTTAATAATAAAAAGGAAAACAACAATAACAAACGGAAATTGAATTTAGATCTGAACAGTCAATGGCCCAAGCAATAACAATTGGGACGAATAAGTTATGTATGTAAGATGAGCAGTTTTATAAACAAAAAAGAAGGAATATGTTTGCTATGGGGGAGACTGGGTGCAGACTAATATGGGTGAGGATCTAATGTTCAATTATTCTGATAGAATTATTTGATATACAGGTAGTCCTCAACTTCAAATCCAGAACTAGAAAATTTACTTTACCTTCAAAAGGAAAATATCTTCATTTTTATTGAAATCTGATTGAAAGACTAAACCCGGCACTTCTCTGATACTCCAACCTTTTATAGTCCTAATATAATAAAGTGCTTGTAAAAGAATGTTATCAGTATTGATAATAACATTTATTGTAATGAAGATATGCAGGGCCCATGAAATGGTCTATAATGAATAGCGGTCTGTA
Source organism: Natrix helvetica (assembly GCF_964273705.1). Classification (NCBI taxonomy): domain Eukaryota; kingdom Metazoa; phylum Chordata; class Lepidosauria; order Squamata; family Natricidae; genus Natrix; species Natrix helvetica. The sequence goes on from NC_138548.1 coordinate 261,960,966, forward strand.
AATGAAGACTTTTGCCAATGTAATAACTTCAAAACATTTGTCCTGAATGAGAGCAATGCCTGCTGTTAGGTAATTTTCTATTTATGTCAAGTAACAACTGTGCCTTAGCTATGCCCATCCCTTTGAAAGAATTGCCCATATCCCACAGAAGTGAGCTGATAGGGTTTCCTCAGATCTGTAGCAGGGCCTCTTGTTACAATTGATTGATATGGGAAAGAGGAATGGAGTGAACAATGTGTCGACCTTTGTAGGAGACTCCATCGTTGTACAGTCTCTGTCATCTTGATTCCAAAGAATGAACATCATGCCACAATCAATTCATATCACCTTAAAGAGGTCGCTTCCAAGAGAAAAAATATATAAACCTAAAATACAAACCTCCAACTGGGGAACTTTTACTTTCTGAAGCTTAAGAAAATGATAAAGGAGAAAAGTTACTAAGATGCCCTGAAAAATCTATTTATTTTTGAAATTAAAACAATGCCAGCAACCACTTTTGGCACAACTCAGTAGTACTTCTATGGATCATAAATGTAACTAGGAAAATATAAATGTATCATATTGATATCATTGATATTTCTTGTAAAATATCTTTATCCTTCATTTTTTCCTTTTTTATAAATATTTTTATTTAAAGAATTTACAAAGGGTTTTTTAAAAAAATGACACAAACAGAAGAAATAAGAAAAGATTATAAAAGATGGGAAAAGTGAAAAGGAACAAAAGAAAAAAAGAATAAGAAAGGTATGTAAAGAAGCCATATCCTACAAACATAGCAATAGAATAGAATAGAATAGAATAGAATAGAATAGAATAGAATAGAATAGAATAGAATAGAATAGAATAGAATAACAGAATTGGAAAAGACCTTGGAGGTCTTCTAGTCCAACCCCCTGCTTAGGCAGGAAATCCCACACCACTTCAAGCAAATGGTTATCCAACATCTTCTTAAAAACTTCCAGTGTTGGAGCATTCACAACTTCTGGAGGCAAGTTGTTCCATTGATTAATTGTTCTAACTCTCAGGAAATTTCTCCTCAGTTCTAAGTTGCTTCTCTCCTTGATTAGTTTCCACCCATTGCTTCTTGTTCTACCCTCAGAGGCCTTGGAGAATAGTTTGGCTCCCTCTTCTTTGTGGCAACCCATGAGATATTGGAACACTGCTATCACGTCTCCCCTAGTCCTTCTTTCTCTTAAGCTAAACATACCCAGTTCCTGCAACCGTTCTTCATATGTTTTAGTCTCCAGTCCCCTAATCATCTTTGTCATAATCACAATCATCATCTGTGCCCTCCTCTAAATATCATGCTTAGCATTAAAAAAATTAAGCAATAAATCCCAAAATGAGTAGTTCATTTTTATCCATTTTTTAGTAAGAAGTGTTTGAAGGCCATTTACACTTCTTTAACACTTATTACAATTACAAGACAAATTAGAAGTTCTTTTCCTACTATCTAATTAACAACAGCTAGTGCATATATTGTGAAAAATTATTTTAAATAGGTCAGTCTAGTTACATGCATACATAAAATCCTACACTATACATCATGTCTTTCTAAAACTGTTTCTAACTGGAATGCCATCATTCCAGTCCTTTGAAAATACTGTTCCAGTTTCTATAATAATAAGATCAGTAAAATGTATTTTTTCAAGTATGCCAAGCAAAGAGTTGAAGAAGTTTTTTTGGATGAGAAGCGAAACGTCTTCAAAGAAAAATCAGAAAGTGCAGTTGCCTCTTGAAGCGCATGCCCAAGATGGTGAACTGTCGTGTTTGAGGAGAGCTTCGGGGAGATGATAGTCCTTCTCGGGCCTTGCAGGGGGTACCCTATCCCAGCATCAGTTCCAGGTCCAGCTATGAGAACTTCCTGGGACCTCGGGGATACCCTTGAGCTGCAATTTCCTGCCTTGTAGCCAGAACATCATGAGTGAAATGGGGCAGTTGGCAGTGAAAGGAGAATGGAGAATGGAGAGCGTCGGCGGCTGCCGGCGTGGGTGTGATCAGTGGCAGTGACAATGGGACACCCGGCCTGGGGTCTCCGCAGCCGGTGTGGGTGTGGTTGGCGGCAGCGGTGGTGGGACGCTCGGCCTGGGGTCTCTGCAGCTGCCGCTCCCCATGCCGTGGAGTTATCCTGGTTGCTCCCCCCTCCAACTTGCTTATGGATGTGATAGACTGGATCAGCAGGAAGCGGCTGAGGCAGCTGGCATGGATATTGATGCCAGCGGAAGATGGCTTTGGTAGTTGGCATGGGCACGGTTGGAGTGGGGGGGGGTCCTTTGTTGTCGCCCCCTCCGGTATCACTGCCATTGCCCGGGCCACCGTACTGTGTCATTTGGCCCCTCCACTTGTGACACTATGGCCTGGGTCAACAGAGTGCATACCTAGTGATGGATATGAGTACGGCTGGCATGGACAGAGCTTAGCTGTTGGAGTTGTTGAAGTTGTTGGAGCAGCCGCTGCTGCTGCCACTGTCCTCACTGCCGCCGTCACTGGCCATTTCACCACCTCACAATTTATCATCTGCTGCGATTTTGACATCTGGCCATTACTCCTACATATTGTCCTTAACACCGACCATTGCTATGATGGACATAAGCTTCGTGCTACCCCCTTGAACACTGTCTGCCCCACCCCATGGACATGTCATCTCCTCTTTTCATCTCTCTGTGATGTCATCCCGTTTGGTTGATGCCACACTCTCCTCTATGTTATACTGTGACAGAACTTTACTCCCTTGGGAACTCCCCCTTTCCCGGGGATGGCCTTCTTGCCTATCAAGACGCTTCATTAATGATGGATCTTGGGATCCTGAGAAGTGGTATGCAAAGAAGAGACTTCTTAGGGGTTTCTTACAGAGATTTTAAAATTAAATTTTAAGGGGGGGGGGTTGATTCGGATGGCTCAGACAGGCTGGGACAGTCTGCCAGGGCACAGGCCAGAGCTAACTAATGGTGCGGGTCAGGAGTGCTGCGAAGGGTTGGGATTCCATGGGACACATTAAGCCATTCCATTGGGCAGTTTACCATCTCTACTGTTTGTGGGAGAGGCAGATATGGTGGGGGCTGATGGCCAAATGATGTTCGGAGATGCGGGTTTGCTGTTTAAGAGTGATCACACGTTCCGACCCTCATCGCCCTTCTCGCACCCCCGCGTGCTCGGGATCACAGGACCCTGGTCTCTGGCTGGTGTCGCTTAATGCCAGGTCCATGGTACATAAGGCTCCCCTCATTTACGACCTCATACAAGAGGGTAGAGCGGACCTGGCGTGCATTACGGAGACCTGGCTGGGCCATTAGGGGGGTGTTCCCTTAGTGAATTATGCCCACCAGGCTTCCGGGCATTTCACCAGCTGAGAGACCAGGGGAGGGGCGGGGGGCAGTGGTTATTAGGGAAAGTCTCAGACCTCAGGAGGTCACTGTGCCTCAGATAGGCAGATGTGAGTCCCTTTTTGTGAAATGGGGCCTTGGAGTTCAGGTGGGCCTTTTTGTTACATACCTATCTCCCTGCTACGTTTCATTGGGCCTGCTGGAGCTGCTCCATGTGTTAGCCGGATTGGCGGTTGATTTCCCCAGCCTTATGATCCTGGGGGATTTCAATCTGCCTTCCATTGGCGAGACATCCGAGTCAGCTCAGGAGTTGATGGCTTCCATGATGGCTATGGACCTAACTCAGTTAATTCAAAACCCCACCCATAACAGGAGACACATGCAAGACCTCATTTTTATCTCTGGGTAGTGGATGAATGATCTAGATTTAGGGGATATTTCTATCCAACCCTTGTCATGGTCTGATCATTTCCTCATCAGGCTTAACTTCCATACTGCTACTCCTCGCCACAGGGAGGCGGAACCGACTTAATGGTTCCGCCCCAGGTGCCTGATGGACCCTGAAAGGTTCCTGATGGAGGTTGGGACTTTTCCCGAATCCCTTGCTCACAGCTCGACTGAAGCCCTAGTGGAAGCCTGGGATAGGGCGGCCACTGGGGCCTTGGATCGCGTTGTGCCTTTGCGGCTTCTGACATGGTGTCAATCCCAGGTAGCTCCCTGGTTTACCGAGGAGCTCCAGGAGATGAAATGCTGGAAAAGATGCCTAGAGAGTGGTTGGAGGGCCAGCCGGTCTGAATCTGATTGAACACTAGTAAGAATTCATATTAAATCCTACTTAGTGGCAATAAAAGCGGCAAAACGGCAACATTTTTCCGCACTTATCACGTCCGCAGATAACTCCCAGCTGCCCTGTTTAGGGTGACCCTCTCCTTACTTAACCAAGGAACTGGGAAAGACCCCTTGCAGGGTACGGCTGAAGAATTTGTTTAGTATCTGCAGGATAAAATCACTCAGATCCGGACAGGCTTGGACTCTGGGTAGATTTGGGTGAGTCGACAGGGATGAATCTTGTGGAGACAATCTGGGATGAGTTTGACCCTGTGACCCTCGAGGGTATGGACAGGATTATGGGGAGACTCAGTACTGTCACTTGTGTGCTGGACCTGTGTCCCTCTTGGTTAGTTTCGGCTTCCCAAGAGGTGACACGAGGCTGGCTCCAGGCAATTACCAACGCTTCATTGAGAGAGGGGTTCTTTCCCACCACCTTGAAGGAGGTAGTGGTGAGGCCCTCCTGAAGAAGCCTTCCCTGGATCCAGCTTCTTTAGCCAACTATTATCTGGTCTCCAACCTTCGCTTTGTAGCGAAAGTTGTTGAGAGTGTGGTAGCACATCAGTTTCCCCAGTACCTGGATGAAGCTGCCTACTTGAATCCATTTCAGTGGGGTTTCAGGCCTGGGTACAGCATGGAGACGGCATTGGTCACGTTGGTTGATGATCTCTGGTGGGCCCGGTGGTAGGGATGTAACCCTAGGCTTGGCTTGACAATGTATATAAGCTATGATTGTTACAAAGGTTACTGTTACTTTAAATGTTAGAGAAATGTAATTGGCTTGTTACCTCAAGCAGCCATAAGAAGGAGCCAGAATGGCTGTTAGCTCTCTGTTTTGTTAGAAGCTGATCGGTGTATACTGAGGTATTGTGGTTTGCTACTGTTTAGCTATACTTTGTGTGTTAGACTGACTATTTTGATAACTGAATTACTGAACCGTGTATGACTTGGACTGCTAACCGGACTCTGAATACCTCTATATTTCTACATAGTAAATTACTATATTTTTATACTATTCAGTGTCTCTGTATGCTGGTTTGTGCATGTTATTCCATATCACTCTCATTACGCTTCTCTGCATACTTGCTCTTCTAACGGGGAGCTTAATTACTTAACATCCGGGACAGGGGCTGCTTCTCTGTCCTGGTCCTATTAGTCCTCTCGGTGGCTTTCGATACCATCTCCTCCTACCTGTCCAATTGGTTGCAGTTCGTGTTGACTGGAGGACAGGGATTGACCCCGAGGTGCATCACTTGTGGGGTGCCCCAGGGGTCGGTTTTCTCACCCCTCCTGTTCAACATATATATGAAACCTCTGGGCGAGATCATCCATGGTTTTGGGGTATGGTATCATCAATATGCTGATGATACCCAACTTTTCATCTCTATCCCAAACCACCCAAACAATGCCCTTGACGTGATGTCCCGATACGTGGAGGCTGTGCGGATCTGGATGGGGAGGAACAGGCTCAAGCTCAATCCCTCCAAGACTGAGTGCCTGTGGTTTCCATCATCCTCATTTGTGCATCTTGTTCCATCTTTGATGATAGGGGGAGAAATTTTAGCCCCCTTAGACCTGCAATCTGGGAGTCCTCCTGGATACGCGGCTTAGTTTAGAAAACACCTGACATCCGTGACCAGGGGAGCTTTTACCAGGTTTGCCTGGTACATCAGTTGCACCCCTTCCTGGATCAGGATGCTCTGTGCACAGTCACTCATGTCCTCGTCCTTTCTCGCCTGGACTACTGCAACACTCTCTACATGGGGCTGCCCTTGAAGAGCACCTGGAGGTTTCAGCTGGTCCAGAATGTGGCCATGCGGGTTATCATGGGGGTACCTAAGTGCTCCCATGTTACACCCCTTTTAGGCGGCCTTCACTGGTTGCCGATTGTTTCCAAGTGCAATTCAAGGTACTAATTATGACCTTTAAAGTGCTCCATGTCTTAGGGCCAGGGAACCTGTAAGACCACCTACTGCCACCAGTAACCTCCCACCGTCTAGTGTGATCCCACGGAGTTGACCTCCTCAGGGTGCCGTCAGCCAGAAAGTGTCAGCTAGCGACCCCCAGGGGGAGAGCCTTCTCTGTGGGAGCGCCTTCCCTCTGGAATGATCTGCCCCCGGAGCTTCGCATAATCCCTGACCTTCGATCCTTCCAACGCACCCTAAAAAGTTGGCTTTTCCAGCAAGCCGGCCTGGCCTGAACAGAATAAAATAAATGATTAATTTAATTGTTAATTTTAATCTATTTTTTTAAATTTTTATTGTTAATATTAATTGGGTTTGTTTTTGGATACTTTATTTAATTTCCTTTTTAACTTTTGTAATATGTGTTTTTTTTAATGTTGTACGCCACCCTGAGTCCTTTGGGAGAAGTGCGGCATATAAAGCCAATAAACAAACAAAGAGTTCTTATAAATCATTTGAGCAGAGAATTCTCATTTGTATTGATTATCTGATAAAATAACAACCAATAGTTCTGGTGTTTGACCTATTTTTTTAATGAATACATAATGATATAGCCATTAGTTTTGCGAGTCAGCCTGAAATAATGTTGAAAAATACATGTGTCTTATTTCTACAGCTAGAGCTAAAAGGCCAAGGGAAAAGCATGGACTTTTATTTGAAGATTGCTATAAATGGAAACAAAGACATTTACTTACTGAGTAAACATTTACTTAGTAAAGCTTAATTTAACATCAGTAGTACGATCACACTTATTAAGTGATTCCTAATTAACCAGAAACATCCATGTGATCAACCCAGAAATCTTTGTAACTTCATTTGTCCTAAGTGAAAGCACCAAAGAGCCAGCTACTTGGTTATGTAACATGCTGGAGCATCATGTTCAGTATAGAATCCCTAGTGGTTTGTCATTAATCCTTAAAACAATTGCCTCATGACAAAATGCAACAACGTGATAGATGAAATGGCAAACCATGACAGAACAATATAATAAGTAAGCAATTGTAGAAGTTTTTCAGAAATTATGTAACTACAAGGAACATTTGAAATAGCCGTGAATTGTTATATTTTTCATTTCATTGGACTGTATAAAGCTCTAAGGCAGTGATGGCGAACCTTTGGCACGCAAGCCACAGGTGGCATGCGGAGCCATTTGTCAGGGCACGCAAGGCACTGCCCTGTCAGCTGGCTAGCGCGCATGTGCACGCTGGCCAGCTGAGTTAACCTTTTTAAAAGCCATTTTTTGCCCTCCCCAGGCTCCAGAGGCTTTATAGGAGCCTGGGGAGGGCGAAAAGAGCCTTCGGAGTTCTTAAAACAACCCTCCGAGCAAACCGGAAGTCCAGTTTGCTTGGAGGGTTGTTTTAAGCGTTCCGAAGGCTTCAGGGAAGCCTCCGGATGGTCCCTGAAGCCTCCGGAGGACCTCCGGGCGGGGGAGGCTCTTTTCACCCTCCCCAGGCTCCTATAAAGCCTCTGGAGCCTGGGGGGGGGGGTGAAAAAAGCATGCACACTGGGGGGTCGCGCATTGCATTATGGGTGCGGCACACCCGCACATGACCCCCGAGCTTTATTGTACAAGTTGAAGTCAATTAAACAAATAGGAAATGTTCACGAGCCCTAAGAAAAGAACTTTGCAATAAGCACTGTGAATGCTATTTTTTTATATAACTGCTATACAATGCATCTATAAATTATGATCAGATCACCAAAATAGCAAATAGGAGAATTTGTGTGGAACTTCAATGGAAGGGGGGGTGGAAGGGAAAATGAAAAAATAGTGGCTAAGAGCTAAGGAGATAGATTTTATTAATTAATTGCTGCTGGAGGTTATTTCCTGACTGCTCCTGTTTGTAGGGTTAGATATTTCTTCCTGTTGGCTTGGTGAAACAGTTTCAGGAGACTTACAGGAAAGTTACAAATAGTTTAAGGATCTAAAATAAATATGAAATAAGATTTTGGAATTAATTATAAAGAATCCTTCCCATGGGGAAAATGCTGTTGTTTTGCAAAACGCCCTCTCAGCAAACCGGAAGTAAACTGGTTAGGAACCCACCATTGGATGGTATGCACTCTGGTGTGCTTATGCATGCCCCCTTGGGGACCTCTTAAGAAACGTGTAAGGTCCACGGTAGACATTTTAAGGTAAAAGGTATCAGGTAGAGTGTTCCAGACGTTTACTACTCTATTGCTGAAGTCGTACCATCTGCAATAAAGATTAGAGCGGATGACATTTAGTTTGTATCTATTGATAGCCCTTGCGTTATCGCGGTTGAAGTTAATAACAGGTAGGAGGTTATGGCAGATAATCTTGTGTACTAAGCTTAGGTCAGTATGTAGACGGTATAGTTCAAGATTATCCAGGCCTATTATCAACTACCTTTTCCTTATTTTGCATCAGAGAAAACCCTTAAAGAGAAGGAGATAGTTTGGCTGATTTCGGTTTCTTGCCATTTGTTTTTCTAATGCATTTTATGAACCATTTCATAAAATTTCTCTTTATTGCTATTATCCTCTTATTCTGGCCTGATTAGAAAAAAAAAAGAAAATCAAACTGTTTTTATCTATACAAGTGCTTCCAATTATGTTGATTTAAGAAGCTCACTTATTGCAAGTTTAGTTCCTTTTTTCCTCTTCATTTTTCAGTCCATTCATACATTAAAAAGCAAAGTCTTTCATAAGCAACAAATTAGCAATCCACTTGAACTCTTTCCATATTTGGAGATAGGCAATGTATGATTATTTGATGCCACGCGGAGTACACATTTCCCGCACTTCAAACTATGCATTAAAATATTCTTTAGTAAGAAGACTTTTAGAAAACTATTTGATTTTACTGTAATACAACACAGGGACTCATACGTAAGCAAAGTATATCTTTGTTCCATTAATATATGATTTAAAAGGATAAGCAGTTCATCAGGTATTTACAGTACTTGCTTACATACTTACTTATTTAAATGAATTAGAGGTCTCCCTTTTCCTCAGAAGTGACTCTGGCAACATACAAGAGTTAATACTACTACAACTATAGTTTAACAGAAAATAAATGCCTGAAGCTATAACCAAATCATAAATAATTCAAAGCCACATTATTTATTTAGAAAATTTATATGGCTGTCCATTTCATACAAAGTGACTCTGGGTGGCATACAAGCATTGAAATAAAACTAATATATGAACACGGTTATTAAAAACAGTTGTTATTATTAAAAAAAAATACAGGAGATAATAGATTAAACACATATCCCCAGTCCACTGGGATGTCCAGGCCTGATGACTAAGTCAGGTCTTAAGGAAAGTACAGAACATTGAAAGGGATGGAACTAAACTAATTTCATGGGAAGGAGGAAGAATATTCTATAAAATGGGTACCAAAGCAGAGAATATATATATATATATATATATATATATATATATATATATATATATATATATATATATATATATATATATATGTGTGTGTGTGTGTGTGTGTGTGTGTGTGTGTGTGTGTGTGTGTGTGTGTGTGTGTGTGTTCAAACAAACACAAACACACAAAACATATAACATAAAAACCTATTCAACTGCATACAGTGTATCAGTTGGTTACAAAGTCTTTCTGCGTCCTTTCCATAGTCATCACTTGAGCTTTATCAAAAATCACAAATTGTTAATCCAATACCTTTGTATACATTATTATTATACTTCATTTGTTTGATTATCACTATTGTTTCTCCATTTTAAACAAGGTATTCTAAATATGTATCAATTTGTATTATAGTGATTCATTATATCATCTTCAATATATCCAATAATAAAGAATTTTTTTATAACCTATTCTAAGGCATTCTATTATTTAGCATTGATAACCTTCTCTAATAATTTTCAATTCCATGCTTTTTCCATTATTAGTATCATCAATCTAATATACAAATTGTTATAATTGTTAAACATCCATTAAGCATAGCTATTATTACATCCTTATTATATGAGGCATATTAAATTTGAAGTAAATTTATATTATGGTGTTTCATTACATCATCCTGAAATCATCCAATGATATTACATCTTTATATTCTATTCTATATAAAATTATTTATCTTTTATAAAAAGGCTCTTCAACATCATCTCCATCACCCTCACTTACAGTTTTTATAAAATTTCATATTATCAATCTAGTATATATAAATGCTTTATTATCATTATTGATCATTTATTTGACTATAGCTATTATTTGTCTTAACTACATTTAACTAAATTTTATTGTGACATTTCATTTCATCATCCTGTATCCTTCCAGAAATAGTACAGTCCAATATCTCTTGCCATTTGTAGAATCTGTATTCTAAGCATTTTCTTGATAAGTCTTATGTGGACTTCTCTTGACAACTTGTTGTTCATTGCATATCTTATAAGGATTCAGAACCCTCCATCTGTTCCTTTCATCAGCTTGACTTTTGTTATCACTAGTGCTTACTCTCATTGTTTCTGCCAAATTTTCTCCCTCTTCTTTATCTATGTTTTGACATCTAAGTTAGAGTTCCAGTTCATCGATCTCTCCTTTCCGTATTTCACACTTATCCTTTCCCTCCACTCTCGATTTGCTGTCAGTGTCAGTTTGCTTATCACTTTCATATGTCTCTGTGGTTTTTGAACTCTGTCCTCAAATTTCATCGTTGTTTTATACATATTCTCAACTCTTCCATCTGTACTTTCTGTATTTTGATCTATAATTTCAAGTCTCTTTTCAATTCTCTCTGTGATTATTAAGCCTTTTTGAATTTCTAACATAATTCTTTGCAATGTTAGTTCCTTTTCTTCTTCATATTGCACCATTTTTCCAGGTTATAAACACTGCCACTAAAACATCCAAGGCTTTTGCTAGGTTTCAAACAAATTCAGTGAAGTTTTTCAGATTAAAGCTTTATCCTTCCTTTAACGGAACACCTGCATAAACAAAACATTTTCCACTGACCCCTTCAGTAAACAAAGCCAATAGCTTTGTAATATCAGATGTTGCCAAGCCTCTAGATGGTAATGTTACATCTTTACTCTCTGTTTTTGCCTCTCTTTCTAAGCTCCGAACTCTGGAAGAGAAGAGAAAAAATGTTTAAAGATTACGATCTGACCGAGCCTTGCGAGGAAAGAGACTTTTAATCCACGAATGCAAAAAATGGGAAAAGTATAGAGGAAGAAGGGAAAAAAAACACCAATCCAGTTTAAAAGTAAAAGGCATTTGTAATAAGTCCATCCATAGAAAACAAACAAAATTAAAGTGGAAAAGATAACATGATAGTTTTAAATTCCCCGCTTGCTTTCTTCTGTCTTCAATTTTATTTTAACTCTAAGTCTTTTGGGTTTTCTCTTCTCTAATAATAAAGATTTTTCTCACCATTTCGACACACTGTCTCTCCTGTTCTGCTTCCATTTCAGGGGCCTTTCCCAACCTTCGACAGCCATGGCTGCTCCTCTTGTAGCTGGCAAAAAGAGGTCTTCCTGGATCGATCAGAGGCCTTGTGATGCCCCTGAGATCAACAGGACATGCCCTTCTCTATCACTGTTCCTTCAGAATGGTTTAGATCCAAAAAGGATTGTCCAGCAACAGAGATATCGACAGCAATCCTGGAGCCCCAAGATTGCATGTCGTGTCATAGTGACGTCAAGCCCCACCTCTCTAGATGTTTTATTGTTGATTACGTACATTACCAGAATCTTTCCAGCCTTTCTGCCTTCTCTTGGGAAGTGGCAGATATAGACCCAAAAGTTTGACCACATTGAACCAATTCCAAACTGGAATGTCTCTACTCCCTCTAGAGGCGACCTCTCTCCTTTAGTCAGTGAGTCCACAATATTTACAGATCTAAAGGGATGGGCACATTAACCAGCAGAACTGGCTTAACCACATAGCACAAATAATTGGAGGAACAACCATCAACCATTAAAGCCATCTCATTATTACTGTATGGTCAGGTCTGAATCCTGACTGGAAGGTATCCAAATAATCTACTTCTTCCAGGGGCTTTTGGAACTGTAGTCCCACCACCTTATCCAAAACCTCCCTAAAAGGCAAAGGTTGGAAACGAAACAATTTTGTCCAAATGTGTTGGATTCAGGTAGTGCTTAATGCTAGCACCCAAGGTTTTAGCAGCATCACCTGAAAGGCAAATTGAAGTTTAATGTCAGAATATCTCTCTCCCAAATACATTGTAAAAGCTCCTTGTGAGCTCCTTGTCAACCATCCACAGTGTTTTCAGGAAGGTGAGTATATCCACATATGAAAAAATCAACAATCAGAAAGTATAAAAGTCCGTCTCGACTTTAGTCAGTTCATTTAATATTATTATTTGGTGAACATTAAAGTTGAAAAGTAATGGCTGTTGGATGTATTTATTATTTATTTTTTAACATTCAGACTCCTTTTCATATAACATTGCTAGAGTTGCACAAAGAAGAAGAGATTTTATTTGAGAGAAAGAAGGACTTAAGAGGGGAAAGAAAGGAAGGAAGGAAGGAAGGAAGGAAGGAAGGAAGGAAGGAAGGAAGGAAGGAAAGAAAGAAAGAAAGAAAGAAAGAAAGAAAGAAAGAAAGAAAGAAGGTGATATTGTTTTAAGGAAGAAAGAGATTATCTCAGGTTCATAGACTCCATTTAAAGAGCACTGTGGGAACGGGATCTCTGTGTAAAGAACCCAAAAAAGTATACAGATGCTATCAATTCTCAGAGAAATCACAAATTATTTTTGATTTTTTTTAGTCATGCCTTTTTATGTCCTAAAATTTGCACTAAAATTAAAGTGATAGACAGACAGACATACAGAGAAAGGGAAATTGTTTTAACAAAATAGCAGTCTTCACCGATTTGGTGATTTTTAGTTCTTTTGGACTATTGAGTTAGTAATATATGGCTGGAAATTCTGACAACATTTTATGTTTCCATTAGTATTCATTGCAGTCTTCTCTGCAACTTAATTTTTTAATTCTACCAGCAATTATGCCTGGTGGATCTAATGGAATCCCTGCAGTGCTTAGGCAACACTCTTGTGCCGCTGGTGAACTTAAAATTCCAGAACATGTTTTTATAAAGTATAAATTCTATGCAGAAACCATGTTCAATTAATTCACCCTGTAATGGAAAGTCTGTTTGGTAATCCTGATCAATGTTACCTAGGACTAGACCTCCAAGGTCTCTTCCAACTCTGTTATTCTATTATTCTTTTACATGTTTTCTTAAATGTCAGGTTCCCTGAATTCACTTGGTTGTAATATTTATGGGATAAGCTGCATCAACAATAAATAGACCAGATCTGAAGTGTGTGTGTGTGTGTTTGTGCATGTGTGTACAAGAATGTGTTTTGATCATCAGTGATACACTGTTCAGGATTATTCCACTTCATATTGTTCAGTTCTTTTGCAGTCTGTAAGGCTGATTTCCTACATTTTGTTTTTGAAATGATGTTATTGCTTAATTGCATGGTTCTAAATCTATTGTGGATTCATTTTCACAATCTCTTTCCTATTATTGCATTACCAGCTGCTTAACAAATAGAGGCAAGCCATGTGCTTTTCATTTCCTTAAACTGATTTACCCCTTTGAGCTGACAGTATAGTGGAAATATACTGACCCCTTTTCACATAATTTCAGAGCATCCTTCAAACTGCTACATGGAAATGTCTAACAATTATTAGATTTTCATTATCATTTTGATTGATGACCCAGCCTAATGTGATATTCACCAAATGCAGTAACTTAATGTGACCTCTACACAGTGAGCAAGTTTACAAAACAGAGAGTTCTTATAAGGACGCATCTCTATGTCAACATGTGTGTCTTTTAGATAGTAATTGTGTGCAAGGAACATACCATACAGTATATCTCTGTGATGACAACCTATGGCATGTGTGCCCAAAGTGGCACAGAGAGCCATGTTGCCTGGCACCTGTAATGTCGCCCATTCATCTTCCAGGTTGCTGGCGCATACATGCACACCGGTCAGCTAGTCTTCCGGTTATTGGTGTCCATGCCGCGTGGCAATCAGCTGGCCTTCATGCATGCGACAGTGCCAGAAACCGGAAGATTAGCTGAACAGCTGATTGTCACGCACACATGCATGCCAGTAACCAGAAGACTAGCTGGCTGGTGCGCATGCGTGTGTCAGAAACCAGAAGTTCATTTCCCGGCATGCAGGCCCACTGGGCAGTTTTTCTTAGCATGCATGTACACTGGAAGTACTGTCAATTTTCGTATGCAGCCGTGGGACATCCACTGCCATGATGGTGGCCAGCACAGGAGAAGTGGAATGCCCGACACTCAGCTCTGCAGCCCACAGAACTGGTCAGGTGATTTCTGACAGTGGCACTGGCAAAGTTATGTAGGCAAACCACGCATCCCACCAGCGCAGGCCATGCCAGAAATTTTCTGGCACACGATGACAAAAAGGTTAGCCATCACTGGTATATATTATTCTTTATGGCTAAATTGTGATAAAGTTACTAATTTTTTAGTAATTTGAATATTACTATTTATATTATTTCTGGATGGGAAGAGAAAATAATGACTAATGTGGATAGATTCAATTACACTGGTAATGGATGTACTGTTGGAAGACCTAAAGAATCAAATTGAGGGGAGATTGTTCTGGGAAAATTTATCTATCCGATCATTGAGAGTTGATATTTTCTTGCTAGTACACAATCAATCATGTTTACAATTTTAAGTCTCTCGAGCCTTCTCTAAATATCTGTTTTAATTTCATAATAACTTGCTGTCACACATCAAATAGTTTGGAAATTCATACTGATTCCCCTTTTCCAAATCATTCATCAGGTTTGAATGAATAAGTTTCAGATTTCACTTGAACCTGCCGAATAAAGATTCATATTTCCTCTGATCTTGCTTGCATACAATTTAAGCAAGGAAAGAGGAAATAGGAATGTTTATTCAGGTTGTTCTAAAGCAGGGCTTTCAAACTCGTGGCCCATGCATCAGATGTATCACACTCTGGCAATGCCTATGCCTAGTTTAGCAAAGGGGGAAAAAGTCATGATACATACCGCCTTGATGACATGAGTTTGACACCCAGGTTCTAAAGTGTCTGTAGGTACACATACCCACACACATAGATGCATTCACCAGTGGTGGGTTGCAGGAGGTACATCCCAGGACGGGCATACCGGTGCCTGCCGGGAGCACCGAGTACCATTCTGGGATGGTGCTCCGGAGGACCCACCTGTCCGCTTGGCCTTCTTACCTGTATTTGAGCTCTTTGGCACCTGCGCAACACTCCGCCAAGCAGCTGGACTGTCGCGGAGGGGTTGCAGAGCATCACAGGAGGTAAGGATGCATGCTCGTGCTGCACATGTGTGCGTTCATGTGGTGGACGCCGGGTTCCATTGAATCATACCAGTTGCACCAGGATCCGGAACCCACTACTGACTTTCACATACAGTATATGCTCAAACATTGGCTCATACAGTATGAGCCAATGTGGCATAGTGGGTAAGGCACCAGACTGGAAAGTGGAAGCTTGTAAGAACTAGTCCCACTTGAGAAATAAAGCCAATGGGTAACCTTGGACCAGCCACTGTTTCTCAGCCTTAGGGAGGAGGTAATGGCACTTATGAAATTTGCCAATAAAACTGCAGGGACTAGTCCAGGAAGTTGCCAGGAATCAACACTGACCAAAAGACATACACACAGATAAAAAAAAAACCATGGAGTACATATGCATACAGTATATACTGTGAAGGAATATAAACCTTGCCTTGGGAAGATGGAAGGGAGCAATGACATTTAAGGAAGGGGAAAAGTTTACTCAGTTCTGAAAAAGAGGAAACCATGAGATAGAAACCCAACCCTTTCTTGAGTTTGCATTGTATAAAATACAAGAGGAACTATGTCTGGCTTTCAAGATTGCCGTTGATTCCTCGAGGTTGGCATGATCAAGAAACAAACATCCAGGATTTCACAAATGCTTTATATTGGGTAAGATAGAACATTTGTACCTATCTGATCTGGCAGTCAGGGTTGGTCTCTTTGATGCATGCTCCAAATTCTTCAATCTGAGCAGAATTTGTACAATGGACACATTTTTTGGAAGAATCGGGTACATTCAGATCACAAGAATTTGGAGTTTCTAGAAAAGTCTCAAAGTTTTACTTGGTGCCAAATCAGGTGAACACAATTTTCTACCCTACCACAGTCAAGCTATTCATGAAATTACAGCTGCTTCTGGTTCTTGACCTTGCAAATCTTAAAGAACTGGCAGATATACATTCGCATGCAAACTAACTTTGTATTTTCAAATAATGTATTCTGACACATGTTTTAGAGGAGGTGGAACCTTAGAATAATTTATGTGTCCTTTTTAAAAAATGCATGGGGTTGAATAGGAGCGTGTGGGAGGAATTGCCCTCCATAGATGACAGAGGCATTGTTTACAGATAATACGTCATGTTTCCAATTTAATTTTAATTTGACACTGACAGCCTAACTAAAACTAGTATAATATTTGCCGCAGCTGAAATTACAGTCTTATAATCAACCTTGGCTATTAAAAATGCACAAAGCATTTCCTGGCTTCCCAGAAGACAGTAGAAAATTGTCTGACAATGGAAGATGAGCATTTGATAAAATATACCTGGGAAAGATTTACAGAGATGGTGCCTTTCTTCTAACAACAGGAAAAACAATCTGATGTGGAGAAACCCTTTCTACTAGACTAACAGTTTTTTTATATGCAACTTACCAAAAGTAATGGTCCATATTTGATCATACAGATCAAAGCTTGGATGCCATGAAGGTCCTTCCATGTAGTGTGGTAGGCTCACAGTAATGTATACATTTCAAAACTTAGTAATGTTTGTATTAGCAATTGATATTTCTTCATTAAAGTTTAATCTATAATATCACTGGAAAATATGAGACAAAGATTTATAGGTTAATAGGTAAAATAATGTAGCTAGGAAAGATATTAGAAGTCAGGTAATTGATGATGATTCAAACTTTGGGATTTAATGGGGCAATCTAAAATTTTGATATAGCTATGGCTATTCCCAATAGCTAATATCTGCTATTTTGGACTGCAAAAGGTATTTAAATCTTTGAATGATCTAGGAATTTTTAGTATTTAAGAGGCTGCCTCTTCTATTACAAAGCTATTTAGTTTTAAACATATGCTAGAGAGGGTGTTTTGAAGAGGATTGTAATCAGTGGTGGGATTCAAATTTTGTTACTACAGATTCTGTGGGCATGGCTTGGTGGGCATGGCAGGAGAAGGTTACTGCAAAATCCTGATCAGCTGGGACTCAGGATGCAGAGAATAGATGGGGGCGGACCAGTCAGGGGTGGTATTTACCGGTTCTCCAAACTACTCAAAATTTCCATACCGGTTCTCCAGAACGTGTCAGACCTGCTGAATACCACCTTTGATTGTAATGTCAGAAATGTTTGGAGAAGGCATTTGGATTGTAATGTCAGAAATTGGTCTGTGGAGAAAGTCCTGTTCATATATGGAAGACTCTCCACTAGAGACTGTCTCTGGGCCATCAGTATATATTGTATATCAAATCTATACCCTTTCCTCATCCTGAGGATTTAATTGTAAGATGATTTTATCATTAATTTTAGCCTTACTGTCAACTTTTATTTTATTTTGGAAACTTGAAAATAATTAGATAAGGATAATTGCCATAGAAGCAAATGACAAAATACGCATCAGGATGTGGGAGCACAAGGCACATGACTTATATACTGGTGTCTGATAACAGGACACAAACACAAACAACTAAGTGTGGGTCCAGGTGAAACTCGAAAAATTAGAATATCGTGCAAAAGTTCATTTATTTCAGTAATGCAACTTAAAAGGTGAAATTAATATATGAGATAGACTCATTACAAGCAAAGCAAGATAGTTCAAGCTGTGATTTGTCATAATTGTGATGATTATGGCTTACACCTCATGAAAACCCCAAATCCACAATCTCAGAAAATTAAAATATTGTGAAAATGTGCAATATTCTAGGCTCAAAGTGTCTCACTCTAATCAGCTAATTAAGCCATAACACCTGCAAAGGGTTCCTGAACCTTTAAATGGTCGCTCAGTCTGGTTCAGTAGCAATCACAATCATGGGAAAGACTGCTGACCTGACAGTTGTGCAGAAAACCATCATTGACACCCTCCACAAGGAGGGAAAGTCTCAAAAGGTAATTGAAAAAGAAGTTGGATGTTCCCAAAATAAATAAATGTAATAAAATAATAATAAATAAAAGTGCTGTATCAAAGCACATTAATAGAAAGTTATGTGGAATGGAAAAGTGTGGAAGAAAAAGATGCACAAGCAGCAGGGATGGCCGCAGTCTGGAGAGGATTGTCAGGAAAAGGCCATTCAAAAGTGTTGGGGACTTTCACAAGGAGTGGACTGAGGCTGGAGTCAGTGCATCAAGAGCCACCACACACAGACAGATCCTGAACATGGGCTTCAAATGTCTTATTCCTCTTGTCAAGCTGCTCCTGAACAACAAACAATGTCAGAATCGTCTTACCTGGGCTAAAGAAAAACAGACTGGTCTATTGCTCAATGGTCCAAAGTCCTCTTTTCTGATGAGAGCAACTTTTGCATCTCATTTGGAAACCAAGGACCCAGAGTATGGAGGAACAATGGAGAATGCAAAATGCTTGAAGTCCAGTGTGAAGTTTCCACAGTCTGTGTTGATTTGGGGAGCCATGTCATCTGCTGGTGTTGGTCCACTGTGCTTCATTAAGTCCAAGGTCTACCAGGAGATTTTGGAGCACTTCATTCTTCCTTCCACAGATGAGCTTTATGGGGATGCTGACTTCATTTTCCAGCAGGACGTGGCACCTGCCCACATTGCCAAAAGCCCCAAAACCTGGTTCAATGACTGGGATTACTGTGCTTGATTGGCCAGCAAACTCGCCTGACCTGAACCCGATAGAGAATCTATGGGACATTGCCAAGAGAAAGATGAGAGACATGAGACTGAACAATGCAGAAGAGCTGAAGGCCGCTATTGAAGCATCCTGGTCTTCCATAACACCTCAGCAGTGCCACAGGCTGATCGCTTCCATGCCACGCCGCATTGAGGCAGTAATTGCTGCAAAAGGGGCCCAAACCAAGTACTGAGTACATATGCATGCTTATACTTTTCAGAGGTCCAATATTGTTCTATGTACAATCCTTGTTTTATTGATTGCATGTAATATTCTAATTTTCTGAGATGGCGGATTTGGGGTTTTCATGAGCTGTAAGCCATAATCATCACAATTATGACAAATCACAGCTTGAACTATTTTGCTTTGTATGTAATGAGACTTATCTCATATATTAGTTTCACCTTTTAATTTGCATTACTGAAATAAATGAACGTTTGCACAATATTCTAATTTTTTCAATTAGAATATATGGCATATGTCAACTTAATAATGAATATTTTCTTATTTATTTATAACTAAATGATATCTGATTAGCATACTATTATTTATATATTTATTGTAGAATGACATTATCCAGAAATTCAACTGCTTTGAATTTTAACCAGAAAACAAGGCATTTTAAGAATGTTCATCCACAGATTGGTCATAAGATTTGTTTTAACAGCTTTAGATAATAAATATAGAAGCAGTTATCACTTTTTAAATGGTGTCTGGAACATCCAAAGAACTTAAAAGAAAGTAGCTTAAACTAGGTCACAAATTCTAAAGAATATAGCAGAAAAATAATCTTCTGCTTATTTTACATTATGGTTTTCATAATGTATAGTCCATGGCATACTCCTTTTCTTTCTACTGTATTTAAATTAATAGCAATATCACTTAGACTTATATATTGCTTAACAGTGCTTTATAGACCTCTAAGTGGTTTACAGAGTCAGTTTATTGCCCCCAACAATCTGGGTCCTCATTTTGATGATCTTGGAAGGATGGAAGGCTGAGTCAACACGCACACACATATATACCTTTAAACAAACAAAAACGAACATACATATAACATAAAAATATCATCAATTACATATATGTTTAGCATGTCATTTGGTCACAAACATTTGTGCATCACCGCTTTCAATTTGTGTATAAAATCAGCAATTATCAATTCAATATACATGAGTACATTGTTATCATTGTAAATCATAATAACATATCTTTACAGTATCACCTGTCTCATTCTGGTATTTCTTACAGTATATATAAAAAAAGGTTCACCAACATTTTATATATGTGTATCATTATTTTCAATTGTATGTAAAATCATAAAACATCTATCAAATGTATATAAATACATCTTTATCATTGTGTCTCATATATTCAATTACAACTATTATTTATTCATTTTAAACAAGATATTCTAAATATTCAATTCATATATATACCAATATTCCATTACATTGTTATAAATCTATATAATTTATATGATAATAGTATGTCTTTATGGTACCTCCCATCACATTCTATTATTACAATTCAAGATTGTGATAATTGTATCCATTGATAGAACAAGTCCCAGATCTTATAAAATTGTTCATCTTCTTGTTCTCTAATTTCAAATGTCAATTTATTCATTTCAGCATATTCCATTGTTTTTCTAATAATTTCCTCCTGCATTGGTATTTTCTCATTTTTCCAATTTTTTGCAAATACGGAAGGCTGAGTCAACCTTGAGCTGCTCAGAATCAAATTCCTGCAGTGAGTTAGCATGTAGTATTGCATTCTAAACACTGTGCCACCATGGCTCTATGGGGAAGATTCTACAAGGGGTTTGAATGATAATTTCAATCTTCGGTTGCCAGTAAAATTGTACTTTCCAGGCAATATTTGAACATATGCATGGTTCACTGACTTCAATAATCTGATGTCTTTTAAAGGGAAGAAAAACCCTACATACGACCTCAAAGCTATTCAGCATTTATGATAGCTTGCAAAAATTGAACCATTCAATTCTAAATAGTTATTTATAACCTAGTTATTTGCGGGATTGCATTCTACCCCATACATCCCTGCGACCAATCCGCTCTCACAGAGAGGGCCTCCTCCGGGTACCATCCGCTAAACAGTGCAGGCGGGCGGTGCCTAGGAGTAGGGCCTTCTCTGTGATGGGCCCAACCCTCTGGAACGACCTCCCCCCCGATATTAGAACCACCTCTGATCTCCGCTCCTTCCGCAAGAAACTCAAGACCCACCTGTTTCGAGCAGCTGGTCTGGCCTAATTATAATTATAATCGTAACTGTATTTAACATCTATTACTAACTTCCCTGGATGGCTTTTTAAATTTTTAAATTTTATATTGGGGTTTTAAACGGGTTTTAAAATTGTTTTTTAATTATTCAATTGGTTTTGGGGTTTTATATACAGACAGTGTGTGTGTGTTGTTTCTGCTCTATGTCTTATGTTATTTTCTGTTGTTTTGATTATGAATGGTCTGTACACCGCCCTGAGTCCCTACGGGGAGAGGGGGCGGTCTATAAATTAAATAAACTAAACTAAACTAAACTAAACTAACTAAATAGCTGACCTCTTACAACCTACTGCTAACCCTACTAGTTTTAAAGAGAAGTCCAGGTTCCATGTCCCCTTTCCAAATAGTGCTTGTGGGACTCAAAATCATGCCATTTCTAGTCTGTAGAATAACATGACTTTCTAGAGATTTGGATGAACCCAACCTGTTGGCAAGGCATTGAAGATCAGGCTAAAACTTCAGGTACTTTAGTCAAGTGGATAGATGAGCTCTGTTATGATTGATGGTCTGATTTTATTTTATTTTTTGGTCAGTGGGGTTATTGTTATATTCTTGAGCATTGGAGGGTTTATGCGTACTGTGTTATTTGTTAATTTTTGTAAGTTGCCCAGTCCCTTATGTGAGACAGGAAGCTTTATAAATCATATAATAAATAATTTTGGTGCTCAGAGAGTGGTATTTTAAGACATGCTGACATGAAAGGAAGTTAAGATGAGATATCCCACTGAGTCAAGAAAGAGTATAGCTCTAAGGATGTGAAATACTGGCTGAAATATGGCCAATTTTGATCGACTTCCCAAAGCACATTATTTGACTCTTGTTATGAATTCATCAATTGTAAATTGTGATTTGTGGATTAGCTATTTCATAAAATAGGACAAATGGACAATCACTTAAACATGAGTTAGTAGTGTGCGGCAACAGCCAGGAAAGCTAATACAATCCATGGTTGTTATAAACAGAAGTATACTATCAAAATCACATTGGTACTGCTTTATAAAGCCTTAGTAAGACCACATTTGGAATATTGAATCCAGTTTTGGTCAAAACAGTGCAAAAAAGATGTTGAGACTGGAAAAAGTACAAAGAGCAACTAAGATGATTAAAGGCCTGGAGACTAAAACATATGAAGAAAGGTTGCAGGATTTGGTTTGCCTAGTTGAGAGAAAAGAAGGGGGGGACATGATGGCAGCATTCCAGTATTTGAGAGGCTGTCACAAAGAGGAGAAGGTCAATTTATTTTCCAAAGCACCAGAGGGCAGGAGAAGAAACAATGGACACAAACAACCAGGAATTAAGGAGAAACATCCTAACAGTGAGGCCAATTAACCAGTGCCACAGCTTGCCTTCAGACATTGAGGGTGCTTCATCACTGGAGGTTTTTAAGAAGAGACTGGCCAGTCACTTCTCTGAAAAGGTGTAGGATATCCTGCTTGAGCAGGGGGTTCAATGAGAAGACCACTCAGGTCCCTTCCTGCTCTATTCTGATTCTGATTCTGAAATGCAGTTTCTTGAATAAGGCCATTATTAATTAAATCATGATTACCATACAATATGAAGCAATCTATCAGGAAACCAAGTGAGGAAAGTATACCATCTAAGAGACCTCTCATTACCTTTTGAACTTTTTTCTTTTCTCCCACTTCCTCAGCTGTCTGCCCAATCCTCACTGAACAAATTCGTCCAGAAAGACAAGAATTGCACATATGTGGATGCTTTCAACTTCTATTAGTGACTAGAGTTCTGGCGGTGTTTTTTTTTTGTATGATTTACAGCATCTTTCTTTATGATATTCTAAACCAATTGTCAATTTAAATATCCTGCTCCTCTAAAATACCTAAAATACTTTTGCACTTCAAATACTCTTTCCCTCCAATTAGTCCCCTTTATCATGTCAATTTGTGAAGGCTCCTTGAATTGGCAAAGCAGACATTTAACTGAAGTGAGTGCTGATCCCAGATGGCCCGTGTATCTGGAAGACAACAGCAGCAAACTGATAGCCTGGAATGCTGAAGAAGCTGGTCCTTAACCTCCAAGCAATGTAAAAGTTTTAATTGAATTATTACTTTCCAGAAGAAGATTAACTGACTGGAGAAATAAAATGAAATTGTAATGTGATTACAAATGTGATAGTACTAACAACACCAACAACTACAACAATAGGAAATAAAAATAGGCAGTAACAGAGATTGTGATATCTCTTTAAAGAGGAAACAATCTCAAGTGAAAACATAAAGGATTAATGCCTAATATTTTAACATAGATAGTCTTCTAGCAAAGACAGACTTTCTAAATTGTGCATTCTACCCTCACCGCCTTGCAAAGAAAAACCCAAAAGCCACGAAAGTAATCAAAGTGAATAATATTAACAGCACTAAGCAATACTAATGTGATAGTTATTGTTCTGTTACAATACATATACTGATATGACCACCACAGGAACAAATTGGTAGCTTCTCCAGCTTCCTTGGATGAAAAAGACAAAATCAATTCAATTCAATTCAATTGATGAATGGACAATTACTCAATGTCATCATCATCACAGTGGGAACTGGATGTTTTACTGGATAACACTGCTATATAAAAGATTCCATTGCATATGTAAGTGAGCCGTGGTGGCCACAAGTACCACAAAACTATTTGGCAAAACTATTTGCATGTGACATCAGAATATAACTGACTGGACAACCATTTGACCAGGATGGTATAAGATCTCCTGCTTTGAATAGGGCAATGGGCTAGAAGACTTCCTTTCCACCCTTATGATTCTAGGTTCTTTCATACAATTATGAAAGAACAGAGTGGCCACAGTGCACATTTCATCATTTTGGTACCAGACTCTTATGGTTACATAAGAGATAAGATTTATTTTGCAAAACCTTAGAAAAAAGATTTTTGCAGTAATTGGCATTATACTTTTGGTTTTCTGATTCCAAATTTTTAAACATTATCCTTCACATGCTGTAAAAATTCAACTTAACTACCAATTTATTTTAATATCTTAGAAGTGTAGGTTTGGCTTTTAATAAGGTGCATTCAAATACTTGTTAGGTATTCTATGTACAGGCTAATTGCATTATTTTGAAAGCATTTAAACATTTAAATACAATGAAGCAGAAAATATTGTTCGTGTAGTTTTCATTAATCAAATATAGACTTTAACCCATTTTTGTGGTATTTAAGTACAATGACAATAAAGATTATACTTAAAACAGAAACAGGGAGCAGCAATTGATGCTAAGTCACTTTCAGACTCCCCCCCCCTCCAAACTGATATAAAATATAACAGTTTAAAAAATTGCCCAGGATTTTCTGGACATGTGAACTGAGACATGTTGAGGATCTAGTGTAATTGATGTGTAGGAGAGTGTGCAATGACCCTTGTTTAACATTCAACTGAATCCAGGTAATAGGAAATTGGCCTTCATCATTGTAAAGGAAAGAAATGTATGGTGATTATTGGTATCAATGCGAATTTTGATGTTAAACTTAAATAAATGTTTGGCATTAGCACAATATAAATAGATCTGTAAGATTCATCTCTGCTTATGATGACTCATCGGATCTATTATGTCTCATTGCACAGTCAACCAGCTGTTTAGACTGGATTTGGCATTTTTTTTACCAGCTATGGAGTCATTCCAAGAACCTGGGACAGATGTAGTTGTTTAATAATATTAAAGCTATCATCAAAGAATGTAAGCTGTTCCAAGTACAGCTGCCTTTTGCAACTGACTCATGATTTTGACAATTCTAATGGTGTTCAAGTGGTGCTACATATATTTTGGGATTGCATTCAAGGCACCTATTACTATTAGTATATCTTTGCTTTCTTTAGGCATAGTAGATGTTCTTCTATTTGCAGACCTTTGTATTCTGTGATTTTCTTCAGGTTTTTTCTTTCTTTTCTATTCTGCTGTCTTCATGTATTGCCACATGCCTGGACTTTTTTGCAGTCACAATGCAATAGCTTTGTAGTAGAATTAGAGCTTAGAATCACAAAATATGTCAAAATCATTACAGAGATTTCAGAGCAACAGATCTGATCAGCTCAAACTTATTGAGTACATACATGCAATGACAAGCAAGCCCACAAATTAATGAAATGCAATTACAAATATGAATTTAAATCTTAACCTGTGTAATAGAGCACCATTGTCATGTAACAGAATCTTACCTATTGCCTCCCTTATTATATTCATTTTAATATTTCTAAAATTTATAACAGTGGAAGCAAGAAATTCTAAACCAGATAAAAAAGAAAAGCAGAGCATTCATTATCACAAATCAACAGTGACAAGCAAAAATAGAAGTGATTAGTAATCACATAGTAATCAAAAAAATTAAATGATACATATTAATGCGGAACAAAAAAACATAATGTCAGAGTTCATTTCCGAAACATCCAATAAACAACATCCAAGCCATTTTCAAGATCTAAAAAAAAACAACACTGTTAGATTTTATCTAATTTGAGTTACATTGATTACATTGAGTTAATCAATAATATTGATTAAAATGCCACATTATCAGACCTTACATTAATCCACCCTCACCTGAGTTCACAATAGTGCAAAGACTAGCTTGTAACAAAAATAGCTATTAAAGTCTTAATATCCAGTTGTTGTTGGGTGTGTGTGTGTTTAAAAAAAAGCAGTTTTATGATTGGAATAAATAACAGGATCCTTCCTAGACACTGAGAATTTGGTACTTCCTTCTTTAAAATTAAAGGACTGGATTCTGTTTAGAAAAGCTTTGACATATGTGTCTAATCAAATACAAGGTAAGAACCCAATCTATATTTTACAGCAATCAATTGAAAAATCATATGGCTCAGGGCTCTTCCCAATTTCAGTACTTTAATCACCAAAAGTTTTTAAAAAGTAAAAAGTAAAGGGAGGTTAGTAAATGGTTGCCTGATGATTGTAGTTATCAGTAAAGGGAGCTGGTGGTAGGAATCTAAGGAGCCATTGCTGAAAATTAGAAACTATTAAAATTTGAATTTAAAAAATTAATGTAGATTTTTTTTAAAAAATCATGGCTTTCTGATTAAATGTTTTCTGAATAAATTTATTCTGTAAAAATAAAAATTAGAATAGGAATAGAATAATTCTTCAATAATCTACACAGGAGCAGAAAAATGTACCTTTTCAGAAGAGTCTTCATGTCTCAAGACAATGAGACAACAGCTTGACCATACTCCTTCATAAAGCAATACAATTGTATACAATACAATTGTGATACGATCTTCCTTAGAATGAAATAATTGAGATAAACCTGAGAATGCTACCATTTTCCTTCTGTTGTGTAGGTTGTTTATCCAAAATATTGAAGTGGAAAACTTTTTTGGAATTGTATTTATGTGCTAGCACTTAATAATATTTGCACAGTGTTCCATATTGCTGTGGCCCTGAACAGAAGGCAAACATCTTTGTTTGCCCTATATTCATAGGAAAAAAAGTGAAAAGAAAATGGTCAGAATATAAACATAAAGATATATATGGAGTTTCTCAGTCATCCAGGTCATGATTGTCTCAAAGGAGCTTTTTCAAAGGGCAACTGGACTTCGGTTTTTCCCTTGAGGAAAGCATTTCACTTCTCATCCAAGAAGTGAAACATCTTCCTCAAGGGAAAAACAAAGCCCAGTTGCTTTTTGAAAAAGAACCTTTGAAGTGTCCTACAGATTCTGCAGCTGAGTAATTACATTAAATTCCTCTCACATACAGATATCCCTTGTTCTTCCAAGGGGGTAAAGAAGAACATCAGGTTTTGCCCTGGTAAACAGAGATGTAAAAGGGTCTACAGGTCTATTGTGTTAGAAGCTACTCTTTTCCTCCTTCAGATATGATGCACTTGATTGACATGGCTGAAATAATAGCTTCATTGGAAACTTGTATTACATCCTTTCTCAATCCTCCAGCAGGAATCTTTTGATCTGGTTGCGACCAAGAAAGAACTAGGAAGTCCAAGCATTTCTTACCAAGATGATTTTCATTAGGGTCCATTTTTCCATAGTTGTTATCTAACAGCAATCATTTCATCCTGTCACTGCCGTGAATGAACCATTTGGTCAACTCTTCTGGAGCAACATCCCCATCTGGTTCATCTTCTCCCTAAACAAAATTAATTCATCCTTGTAATAAAAGTATCTGTAAGAGTTTGCTTCTTCTCCTTCCTTTCTCTTTTTTTAATCTTTCCCCTGGGTCACTCAAAAAGTATAGAAGGCAGCACCTAATCCTGAGATCTTGCTGCAAGGATTAAGGGAGTCCTAGGCAGGAGATATGTTGACAAAAGTTCCTTTTTCCATTCAGATCCAATCTCTATAGAACTGACTTTTTACCAACTCTCTAAGAAGTCAAAACTAGATGTACAGATCTAGTCTACGAAGAGCTGGCATCATGAAAAGTTATTGAGAGTATTTTATTTGACAGAAATGTCTTGATTGAATGGAACCCAAAGGAATCCTTCCTTTTGAAGAGTGCTGGTGTTTTGTGAAAGTAGGGAATACTATAGTTTATTGGAGGCTGCATTTACCAAGCAAAACTGCATCTTTCCTCACGAGATTTTTTTGGGGGGTTGCTTTTGCTTGATGAGCCCAAAGTGACATTTCCTCTAGTCCTATTCTGGGTAACTGTCAACATTTATGTTCACATGCACTTTACAGATGACTCATATAATCTTATTGCTAAATATTCATTTCAGTATTTACTGTATTTCCATGGTATGTTTTGAGACCTGATTTTTAGAGTTTGTGCAGATATGCACTAGCTGCCATAAAACTTGAGATTGCAGTAAAAATAATAATTGAACATTTTTAGCAATTACAGCATTATGATTGGTTTTTAATTCCACAGCAGAAAAAGAGTTAATATTTTTAGAATTTTTTTATAGTATTACCTCCAATATTTCCCCATTTCGTAAACAAAAGAGCACCATCCAGAAACTCTGAATTAGCAAATGTTGCAAGTGAATACAAGTTACTTTTAGGAAACTATTGTAAAAGGATCCCAACCCTGGCTGAAGGCATCATTTGTTAATCATATTAAGTGCTGTGTGGAAATCCTTTTCATCCTAATGTGGTTTAAGTACAAGAAATCAGGGCTTCCAGCAAACACTAAAAGGTTGCAATATAGAAATAGTCCTCAAATATAAATCTTCCAGCTGCCAATCTTTCTCTGCATTCACATGATTGAAGATAACACTCACTGACTGGCAAATGACAGTAGTGCTGAAAGCATGACTTCACAGTAATGGAGCACATTGTGAAATTTCCTAGCAGGTTGGAATAACTGTTGGCAGTGCAAACATCTACACACAAAGGCAAGGTGTGAGAGCAGCAGGACTCAGCTCTGCAACACGTTTATTCCCGATTAATAATCCCATGTGAATGATACAGAGATTCTTTGACTGTGCTTCCTTTCAACAGATGTACTGAGAGATATCCCTTATGGAGTCACAACATAGCCTTGCCACAATGCGATTATGTTTTGGCCAAGTCGGCAGGTAATTCAGTTTTCCAGCAGAGAAAACTATTTAGTACCGATGCCTGCTTAGATATCTGTTCAGTTAAAATGGAGAAGTGGCTAAAAGCTGCCCAAAAGCTGTGACAAATGTAGTATTTAAGGTGCTGTTTGGCTTTCTCCATTGATGATGGTACAGGAATAGCACTACCTTCTTATCTGAATTCACCATTTTTTTTTAAAAAAAAATGAGGTCTTCAATGTTCTGCTGAAATAGAGCATTTCTATTACTTAATATGAAATTGACTGAAGTAAATTCCATGGAAATCCATTAAATATTGAAGAAAATATAGTCTGTGTGCTTACTTAGGGGCACCGTCTTGTAGATGTGCAAACGAACCTCTAGCACAGCATTTATCAACTTCAGCACTTTTTAAGAAGTGTGGACTTCATTTCCCAGAATTCTCCTCTATACTGTAATTTGTTAGCTTTGAGTAGACACTATGGAGGAATCCATTTGGAAAGATCCCTTGGGAGGGTGGTCCATTCACATATAACTGCTGCAGTGAGCATGGGCAGTCACAAATCTAGAGTTACCGGATCTCAGTGGCTAAAATTCAAGTGACTGGATAGCCCATCCAAACTTTTTCTGCCTTGTAATGGTTGTTTAGATACTTTCACGTCAGGCCTACAAGATTTAATATAGAAAAACCAAAGGCAAACCAAACTTTTTTTCTGCCATATAATGGTTGTTTAGTTATTTTCACTTCAGGCCTACAAGATTTAATATACCAAAAGCAAACAAACCTCAAATAATTTCGCTTCTCACTCTAGTTTTCAGGTTACAAAGGCAGTCCTACAATAAATATCCTGGTGGCTGATGCTTTGCTTTGTGGTATGCTCACATCCTAATTAATTTGTTTTTTTTATATTAAAGAGTTTTTAATGTTGGATGGGACTGGGAATTTAGTAGGCATTAAAGGGTGTATCAGGGATTACACTGGTGATTGCAAGCTAATTATAACAGCAGCTACTTCAAATAGAAGACTTGCTGATTACAAATTTGAGTTGCAGCTTTTTGAATTAATATAGTAGTTAAGAATATTGCCATTTCATTTCAAAGTTCAAAGTCTAATTTTATACTAGAAAAATCTAACTGACGTAAAACAAAAGTTGATGGCAGTTCCTTAGGGCAAAGAAAACTGGCCACAATCACAGTTCTGGTTTTGTCCTATCTCACCAGCAGTTCTCAATGTGTAAATAGAAAATGACCTGTAGGCAGACTAGGAAGTTGAAAAAAATATCATAAAAGAAAGTAATGGCAAATCAGTCACATTATGGCTGAGCAAATTACAATGACATGAACATGGTCATCAAAGCCTCAAAGGAGGCTTCCCTTAAAGGTGTTAAGCTGTGTTGTGTGGTAAGTGCTCTTCCTGACTTTCTCATGAACTTTGGATCAGGCTTTTCATCACTGAACTAAAAATCATGAAGTGAAAGAAAAGTTAAATCCTGTCATTTGACAGGCATTAAAATGATGCCTGCCAAATGATCAATGAAAATAGGTCTATTTTGCTTCTCTGCCTAAATGTTCCCGACATTACACCCCATTGACAGAGTTGCTTTCTATTTTTTTCAGTTTTCTTTCTTCCATTTTTTTCTTTTTTCCTTCCTTTCTTTTTCTTCCATTCAATCATCTTCAGTTCTTAGAGATTGCCTGGATAAATCTTCCACTCATGTGCTGCTCATTGGCTTGTACCAAAGGTGCTTATTTCAAGAAGCAACTGGACTTTCTGTTTTTTCTTTGAAGATGTTTCGCTTCTAATCCAAGAAGTTTCTTCAGTTCTGCTCACTGGCTCTTTATCTCCCTGTCTACTCATAGATTACCCAAAAACCTTACTTTACTCGCTCTTCTGCAAATGTCTTACATATTGGAGAAACCTTCTGCAAGGCAAAATTTTGTCTGGACATATGTCTGATGGACTATCACCCTTCCTTCCTTCCTTCCTTCCTTCCTTCCTTCCTTCCTTCCTTCCTTCCTTCCTTCCTTCCTTCCTTCCTTCCCTCCCTCCCTCCCTCCCTCCCTCCCTCCCTCCTTCCTTCCTTCCTTCCTTCCTTCCTTCCTTCCTTCCTTTCCTTGTGAAGTGTTAGCAAACCAATCTACTTATTTCAAAATGCAGCAGAAACCAAAACCATGTGCAATCCTCCATTTGGATGCCTCTGAAAATCATCGTTTTGACTTCAGTGCAGTGTGTATATTATACTGCCACCCTCCTTTAAACAGCCACACATATTCCTTGAAACCGCAGGTCCATTTCTGTGGAACATAATGCCCATCATCATACTTCTCTCTGGCCACACCAGAGCAGATTAATTCCTCTTTGCTTCCTACCCCCCACCATGCATCTCAATGCACTTGTTTGAAGGGTGTGAAAGATTCAGGGGACAGGTCCTCATCCTTGGCTCAGGTAGAGGCAGTTAAATGAATATCTTTGTGTAACTGCAACAGCTCTGCAGCCCTGAGGCCCACTTAATCCTTGAACAGGAGACCACTAAGAAATATCAGAGCTATAGGTTGCATTGGGAACTCAGGAGAAAAAACGTGAAGCTGTTGCCAAGCAAACTGCATATAGACCATTAAGAGCAGAACTGAAGTGCAAAGAGGCTGCACTTTTGCTTCACTTTAGAAAAAAGATCTAAAGAGATGGAAGATTTATACTTGGCTACCTAGCCAGGGCGGAAAGCCCCTCATTGCTGCAAGACGGCCCCGCATGGTGTGAAGAGGGAAGGGGGAGCAATTGCACAACTGGTACCACGCATGTGTTAAGCAGTGCTGCGGCAGTGGCAGCAACCTTGGGTGCCGCGTCTCCCCCTCTGACCTCGCGGCTTAATCCGGGCAAAGGCCTCCCCCCCCCTTCCGATCTCTTTCTCCAGGCCGATCCCTTCTGGGGGGAATAGATCACCTAGGATCCTTCGCCTCTCCCCCTCCCCACGTCAAGTGTGTGTGTGTGTGAATGTGTATGTACGGGGCCAGCCTTCCCTCACAGGCACACGCTCGCTGGCTTCTAGTTGTACAATTCATGCCAAGTCGGAAGGTGCTGTCTTTTTTTTTTAACCTATACATAAAGGAAGGATAAGGAAGCGATTTGTTTTTTGAACCCCCCGCCCAGAAAATTAATTCGGCTGAGGGGAAGAGAGCGGGCGAGCGCAATGGCTCATCCCACCAGCGGGACCTGGTAAAGAGAGGGAGGGCGAGACGGAGGGGGGGGGCTCTCTCTCTCTCCACCACCTTCCACACTACAAATCACTAAATAAAGGAGACGGATTTGTCTACGACCGAGGAAAGGGGGCGAGAGAGCGTGTGTGTGTGATGGTGGTGGTGGTGGGGGGGTGAAGAGAGAGAGAGAGAGAGAGAAAGAGAGAGAGAGAGAGATGAGTCCTCCAAATCCGCCGAGCCCAGGCGGCTTCTCGTTGCTGGATACAGCAGTGTCTCCTCTCAAAATGATGCTGCGGACACTACTACTCCTTTCCCTCATCCAGGGGTAAGCCGCGTTTTCTGTTTTGCTATGGAGGGCTGGGGAAAAGCTGGAAGGGGGGGGGGGTTGCGAGAATGAAGTGTGTGTGTGGGGAGGGGGGGCGCGATGAGAAATGCAAAAGGCTGGGAGGAAAATGCTGGAGAGTGCCTGCCTCCGTTATGTATTTATCTGCTTTGGGGTGAGCCGTACGTGCCATTCCTCCCCATGATCCGAATGGCTACATTTGCCTTGCTGTTTATAATGCTGCAGAGGCGAGGATACCGAAGGAGAGGAAGGGGATCGGGGCTCTATTCCAGGGAAGATTACCCACCACCCCCACCACCCCTCTCTCCCCACTCACAGCATTTTACCCGCTGCTTCAGTGCAAGGAAATCTACTAAAGCTGGCTAGGGAGGGAGGGCGGCGTGGGGTTGCTTAAGGCGGCCATAGCGGGACTGCGTGGTCGGGTTTTTTTATTTTTTATTTTTAAATCCGTGCTGCAGCAGCGTGGTTTCTTCTTCTGGGCCAAGGGCACCTCGCAGAGCCAACCATCTCTCCGAGAACAGGGACGCCGCTCCTTGCCGCTAGAGCCCGCAGCCGTAGTGATGGCATGCGCTGCATTCGCCTCCCAGCCTCTTCACTGGGGGGAATGTTGACGCGGAGACTGGAAGGATGTGTGGCTTTCTCGTCAATTATACAGGGCATGTGTATGCGTGTCTATACACACGTGTAAGTGTGTGGGGTAGATGGGCGTGTGCCCTTAATGTCAGAAAAAGCAAGCCAAAGGTTGTAGTTGGGAGAAGATGTCAGGCGATGGAATGGGACGTAGTGTTTGCTACTCTGCTTAAAGCCTGTGCTGTAGGACTCCATGCTTTGCACTTGAACATTGTGGAGTCTCTGATTATTAGCAGGCTGGTGTCAGAAGCAGCAATGAATGCCCTGCCAAATACTGAGCTGCTCTTATCCCAGGAGCCTTGTCCATAGTGCTGCAAGCTCTTTTTATAAATATTTGGCAACAGTAAAGCAGATGTTTTAATGCTTACTAGGTTCATTTCCCTTTCACCTGCCATATTGAAGAACAGCTAATGTGATTCTTGGATAAATGGCCAATCATGGCATGCTGGGCAAGAGTTAGAATTTAAGAAGAGGAAGCGCACATTATTTGCCTCAGACCCATCAATTCCCATTTGGACCCCATTTAATATATTTTCTCCAGTCCTTGCTTTTATTTCTCCCATTTCCATATCATATTTAATAATGGCAAATCTATAATGGAAGTTTTACTTTAGAAATAAATGTAAGTTGGAAAAAGGAAAAGTTTACCTCAAATGGCTTATTTTAAGCATTGATTAGATGTCCTAATGTCATATTTTGGTTACAGGCCCTTAAAGATATAGGCTAGCTTTTGGTTGGAAGGTTCTGCTTGTGTTTATTTTGAAAATTTTTACTGATACTACAATTCCTCCCCATTCTATGTTGGAAAGATTTGTCTACTGAATTGTGCATTTAATAGTTCCAACTTAAAAGACAAATGAATATATGAAAATTATGTGTAATAAATGCTTTAGCCATTTCAAACCTATTCCATTAACCTAATAAATTTTCAGAAATCAGTGGTCTGATAAAGTTGTAGGCCCCAAATGGCAATCATCATGAAAGGGAAACGTTTATGGAAAGCTTTAATGTATTTGATATTGTGGGCAACTTTTTCCATCTTTTTTAAAATGATGATTGAAAATACTTTGTACACACTTTGCGTGGAAAGCTTCTGTTGAAATTCATATCCCTTTATTGACATCACCTTTTGAATGCTGAGGAGGCAATATTCAGTGAACCATTTTGAAAACTTGTGGGGTCTCAACAGAGTAATTTCTGGGAAATATTCAAATTGTAATGTTGGGAGAAAGATTGGAGGTCCTCTTCCACCAATTTCTTGTTCAATACAAACAGCATGGGAGGGGAAAGTTGTCCAGCCTCTCTTTCTTTTTAACGTATTTCAATATTTTTAATATGAAAGCTACCTAAGTTACTCTGTTGAGAATGAATGCTGTAGCAACAGCATGACCAGTGATCTTCTAGGCCACCAATATCATCTGGACTGTGAGGGATAAAATTTTATGGCTGCTATCCCAGGTTTTGATCATGAACTTTGAATAGAAGCGTCAAACCAATTAGATGAGAAACATTTTTTCCTTATTTTTTTAAAAATCAGTGTTAATTTCTTCAGGATACCACCAAAGATTACCAGTATGTCATAGTGCCAAAATATTTTTACCCAAAAAACCTATAGGAGCATGTTCACAGTGACATTCTGGAATTTTCAGGAATGCTGCTAGCAGTTTGGAAAATAAATGCATACATATGTTCATAAATATATTTCTCCAAGCAATTAGTTGATGAGTTGTTATTTGGATGTCTAGTACTTTGCCCATTTTTGTCTGGCCTTGGTAGCTTACTAGAGTAAGATTGTATGGTTGTTTTTAATTGCAATCTGCCAAGAGACAATTGAGTGGGTAGTTCTCTAAACTTTATCATACCGTAAATACCAAAAGAAAAAAGAGCAAACATTGTTAGCCACCTTGAATTTAAGGTAAATCAACCTGTATGTTTGTCAGAAATTTGCTTCTCCTCATTAGAATTTCTTAATGATTCCTTCTCATTTTCATGGAGAATGAATAATACCAGGAAACTTGCTTTTTGGCATAATTAAATTGAGTTTATCCTAATATAATTTGTGCTGACACATCTTCCAATCAGGATGGGACTTGCACTATATCTAAAAGAATCCACTTAATCTGTGCAATATTCACTTTAAATTTTTCTATAAAGGATGATTTTTACTTGATTATTTAAAAGGCTGAATGTGCACCTCTTTGCCATCCTGATCCCAAGTACTAATGTTAATCTGATTTCTTAGATAACGTTTTGTTTCCAGATTGCACCTAATCATGGCACAAACATGCCCTGGCAACTTATTTTTTTTCTGCTGTGTCTCTGTGACATTGCTTTCATCTTATCCTATCTCATGAGTGAAAGAGGCTTAAAGTTGTCTTTAGCTATACCTGTGTTACACAGCAAATGTCATGCTGGAATAGTTTTCTCCTGACTTGAAGTTGGGTCATGAGCAACTCACCAAAGGAGTAAAGAAAAGGCCATAAAAGGTAGCAAACATTATCTAAGCCATTTCTTCTTCTAGCATAACAGACTTTCAGTGCTGTAGATTTTCTCAAAAGGGTTCTTACATACCAAAGGACTTAAGAGTCCTTAAGATTCAGTATCTTTCTTTTTCACTGAGTGACCACCCCAAAGAAATAACCCCTTTTTTTCTTGACTCATAAATGGCTCCAAAGCAAGGAATCTGACTCACCAATTTTTCTAATCAAAGAAAGTCTTTGCAGATGGGTAGGTTGGTAGTTATCATGAAATGTACAGGACATGTTTCTATCCATGAATTATTTGAAAACACCCAGATCTCAAGACAGAATTGTCCCAAAGGTGCTTTGTCAAAAGGCAACTGGACTTGGTTTTCCCTTGAAGACGTTTCACTTCTCATTCAAGAAGCTTGAGTCAAAACTGAAGAAGCTTTTCTTGGTTGACAAGTGAAACATCCTCAAGAAAAAAACAAAGTCCAGTTACCTTAAAAAAAAAGCATCTTTGGGTCAACCATAACATGGATGACTGAGAATCTCCATAGACATCAAGATAGGATTGTGTTAGGCAAACATGGGTGAGGAACTATCAGAAAGAATTTTGTGTTCAACACCAGCACAAGTCTTTGTAGTTTATGATAAATAAGAACTATACAGTAGTGGAAAATGATGCATTAACCTCTGATTCTAGACATTCAGAACCCACTGTCTATCTGCGTCATTGGATTTCTGGATATACATTTAATTATGTATCGTTGATGTAAATTTCAGGTCATCATGAGACACATTAGAATTAAAGTTAAAGAACATTTTTATTTTGGCTTTCTGCTTATGGGTTAAGGATTTCCACAGAATTGGCCAGGAGGCCCTAGCAAAAGGTATTTTGACACTGCTAAGATTGTGACACTTCTATTTTATTACAAGGAGAGTGAATAATAAAATTAACAACTCAAGGCCACTCCTTTCTTTAAAAATGTAAGATTACATTGTGTAGAAAAATAAAATGTGATAAAAGCAGGTTTTTGGCAAGACATTCAAAACTCATCAGTGTGGGAATCAATTATACCTTCCTCAGGGGAAAGAATCCCCTGTTTGAGTGTTAATACCAGTGCTAAAACCAAGAAGGCCCTTTTCCACATCCTTACTATCATAACATACATTGATCCAACAGGAAAGACTCCAAATGTAGTGAAACACAAATGCACAAATCTACTTTGAACTCAACATGCATTTTCATGGTAGCATCTGGCTGTATATTCTTATACATTTAAGTTTATGTGTTAGAATGCTAGTTTATATGAACCAGGAAGTATGAACCATATGATAACAGATCACAGACAGTATACTCAAATACAAGCCAGAATCACAAAAGAAACCAAAATGCCACACTAAGGAGCCATCTATAATCAAAGAATACTCAAAGGATTTAGGAATGCAATAAGATCCATAAAGTAATAATTGCTTTATTTTTTGATGCATTTGAGTCAGTGTTGACTCCTAGTGTTAACTCCAATCAGGAAAAGTCCTGAAGTATTTTTAGCAAGATTTTAGAAATGGTTTCCCATTTATTCCATTTCTAAGGTTGAGAAATGGTGACTAGTCTAGTTTTCCAATTTGTAGCCTGATGCCTTAACTACTATCCCAAACCTCAACCCTTACCAAAGTTTAATTCAGTGTTGCACAATCTTCAAGTGGCATATATATATATATACACACACACACACATGCACACACACACTCACACACACATATATATATATACATACATACACACACACACATACACACACACACATATATATACATACATACATACATACATACATACATACATACATACATACATATATATATATATATATATATATGAATTAATCTCATCTTTAGCTTCTGCAATCTCAACTTCCAATGCATATAAATTGTTATTTTCAGAAACATTTGAAGATGTTTCAGTTTATTTGGATGAAGGTCTAAGATACATTTTGCATTTGCACAACTGTATGCACAATATTAATTCTTTGCCATCAGAGATGTAACAGAGTCATCCACATGCAGATGTTTTTCACTTTTTTAAAAAAAATATTCATTGGCTGATGCACAGTACAGAGATATGCTGATGTTGTGAATGTGAGCAGCAGATGTGATTCCTTCACGTTTCCTGTATCACTGGACATATTTAATAAAAAAAGTCAAACAAGGCTTAATTCTAAGCAAAATAGTTTATCTGCTGGATATTCTAGAACATGGAATGTGAGAACAGTTAAGTTTAAAATTCATACTTGAATCCTGAAACCATAAAGCATTCAAATGCATACTGTAGTGACCCAATCTCAAAAAATATTAATGACCACTTATCTTCATTTATTATATTTACATAATGAAGTCTGTAAGCAACCAAGTTCTTGACTGCTGACTCTTTTGTAGTGGGTAGAGTGCTCAGCTGATAGAACGGAAGATCTTGAGTTCAAACTAAAGCCTTCTAAAATATTTACCCTCTAATGCTTTTGGACAAAAAAAATGCAGGATAGTTCAAAACACAGTGGGGAAAAAAAGTCCCTCATCCACTACTGTTCACACCTGTCCGATTTGTGTGCTACTTCACAAAATAGTTGTGACCTCCATACCATTTTTAATCCTAATAAAATGTTTTCCCTCCCCCCTCCAAAATTTGCTGCATTATGTGATCCTACTTGAAAAAGGATCACACTATGAATGATAACATATCATAGAATTATGGAGCTCCCTGGAGACTGATGACATGAGTGGGAACAAATGAAAGATTGATGTCCTGCCTGTGAATTTCTGATAGAGTTTTAATCACCCAGCTCTAATTGTGGTCTGGAATGCACACAAAGAGAAACAAAGCCCAGAAGAGAAACATAAACACTCCTAAACTTAGTGAAAGACACATCTGAATGCATACTCAAATGCACATAGTCCAATATTACAGTGAGACAAATTAGGAACAAGTTGCCAAGACAATCAAGATGCATTAGTTTTAGGTTTTTTTAAAAAAACATGTTCATAGTAGCTATGTTTGCACATCTGGGATGCTTGGTTATTGTCATGGTTGCACATCGTGGGAGGCATGTCATATGGTTTTGCAAGATACTTTGATTGAAAGGGAATTGGCTAGTTTATGGTTGAGAGTGTTAGCTGAAATCCAGCCATTATTCAATCTCTCTCTCTTTCTCTCTTTCCTTTTTTTTTTTGTAATAAAATTTTATTGGTTTTTCAAGATTTATAGGGAAAAGGGTAAATGGACAGGTATACAAATTTTGGCAGTTGCAAAATGTGAGAGGCGCCCCTCCCTCCATACCCATAGTATACATTTATATATAATGCATTAGTATATAATTGATTACAATCAGCATATCAGTTCTATTATTAAATTCAATCAAATTAAACATTACAGTATAAAATCCAAATATAATTCCATTTTCACTTTTGGTCAATTTATAATAATATGATTTTCTTGTTTATTTTTGTGATCTGAGTCTTCTTGCTATTGCCCCATCTCCCTCCACTGGCAGAGCTCTGGCCCCTCCCGTGTCCTGCGTGTCCGTTGTAATGTCTGGTGTTTTCTCTAGGAGTGTTTTATTTTTTTCCATAAAGGCCTGCGCCTCTATGGGTGAATTGATTCTGATTCTTGTCTCCTCCCAGAATATCAGCATACCTTCAGGCATCAACCATCTAAACCACACCCCTTTCTGGTATAATTTATTCGCTAATTGCGAATAATTTTTTCTTTTTTCTCTAATCTTCTTAGGGATCTGCTTCAGAATGGTTATCTCCATATCATGATATGTCAATGCTTGCCCCCTTTGTACACCCAGAATTTCATCTCTTGTGCTTTTTCTAAGGAATTTAATGTGAACCTCCCTGGGTACATTGTGTATTCTAGCATAAGCTGAGTTCACTCTATAAACCAGGTCTATGTCCCACCCCATCTGTTGTTTTTCTTTGTGTGTGTAGTCAGCCAGAATGTTTGTCATGATGTCCCTTATATTTTCCCCATCTTCTTCTATAACATTTTGAAATCTAAGATAATAGGACATTCTCTCAAATTCTAATTTCATCTGTTGGATGTCAAGATCTTTGTTCCCTTTCTGCACAGCTTCCACACACCCCCTCACCTCCTCCACCCCCCCCTTCCACAAGATCCAGTCTTTGTGAGTTCTTATAAATTTGGGCTTGATTTTCTTTAATTTCATCTTTCATTTCCCTTAGCTGTTTCTTGATTTCCTCCTGGCCCTGTAAAATTTGTTGAAGCATTTGTTGAAAGTCCATCTCTGTAGTCTTAGGTTGCATCAGTTCTGTTATTTTTGACTGTGTGGCTGGACTGGATGTTGCAGATGTTGGAGCAGACGTGGCAAAGCCAGGTTTCCCAGGAGGTGGTCTTTTAGATGCCATCCTTTATAACATTAGAAGTTCAGTCCATATATAAGATAAACAGTTAGAAAAGAAGGGTAGCCAGGTGAGGTCCGGGAGCAGAAGAACCAGGCAGAAGAGAATCTCTCTAATAAGTCTGGCAATAGATGAAAGGTTTCCCCTAGAAAGTTCAAAAAATATCAATCCACAAGAGATTCCTCTGGGAGACACGGAGACAAAGACCGGAAGCCTGAATTTTAAAGGTGGAGTCAGGTTTCACAATTCATAAAGACAACGGAAGTGTGCCATCTTCCCCTGCCAGTTTTGGGCACAGAGGCATAACAAAGTTTTAAAAAGTTCCAAAAGTCCACAAATCACAGTAGAAAGTAAAATTAAGTTGAAAAGAAAATCATCTCAACCTGGGTGAGGCTTCATTCGTTGGCTCTCCCCCCTCCTCCTTCCCCGGGGGCTGAGAGCAAAATTATTCCTCGCCGCTTGTCCAAGGGGGGGGGAAACCCCCCTCCCTCCAGCCGCGCCTCCAGAATACTCCGAAAGTTATTTTAAAGAAAGCTGACTAATTCTTCGTGCAAAATAGGGCATGAAGAGAGAAGCAACCTCACCGCACTGCAGCTGCTTCCTTCTATTGCTTCATTCTCCAGTCGGCTTTAGCGAGGCGCGAGGCGCAAAAACGCGAGGCGCCCTCCGATCTAGCTCCCCGGTGCCTTGGGCGCGCGAGAGACCTCCCGCCGGCCGCCGCCGCTGCAGGAGCTCCCCGCGATGCCGCCCCTCCGGCAGGACCCCTCTGCGGGGTGTCCTGTGCCCCCCAAGGAGTGGGGAAGCCCACCGGAGAGCCGGAGCGGGCAAAGAGCTGCCCGTCGCCGCTGCCGCCGGAACCGGAACCCTCTCTTTCCATCACTAACCAAATTCATTGTATTTAAGTACAATGAAAATAAAGATTATACTTATATTAAAGGGGAGAGATAGGAAGATAGGAAGCTGTTTTACATAGAACATAAGCCCATTTAAACCATTCTAGTTGACATTGACAATAGCTCTGTGTGGTTTTATGTAGGGGTGATTTTTTTGAGACTCCTACCTAGGGACTGTCTGTCTGTCTGTCTGTCTGTCTGTCTGTCTGTCTATCATCCATCCATCCATCTACACGCAGACCCACTAGAGGTTACTACTGGTTCCGGTGCGCTTGCACGTGCCATGCTTCTGGGCATGCACAAAAGCACCCAGATGGGTGGGCAGAGCCTCCCACCACTGCTACTACCAGTTCAGCCGATCCAGGCCAAATTGGCAGCAACTCACCTCTCACCCCTGACACATACACACACACACACTTTTCCAAGCTTGGAATCTTCTACCTTCTAAGAGTCTCTAACCTGGATAAGTCAACAAATAAATCTAGGACATTTTGTGAATGAAGTAGATAGATTCCCATTGGACTAAATTGGTATGGATGTGCAAATTGTTTTACAACATCCATTATAATCTTCGTAGTCATAGAGCTAGTGCCACAGAAACGTGTACAGATACATGAGGTAGTTTAATATAATTATCTTCTCTAGGTCCTTGGAAAAAGAATATTAAACATGGAAAAAGAATATTAAACAATAGATTACAGCTCTGTTTCTTATTGGAATAACCAAGTGCAAGGTTGAAGCAGACAGGCAATGATGCACATACAAACACACATTTAGCCTACATAGTAAATCCCTATAAAAGAAGTTGATAAGCATGTTTAGATAAATGAACATATTATCAGATGCTCTGCTTATTCTCCTGATCACAGGAGAAAAATCTAAGCATGTTTACTCTCAACATTCGTTGAGTTCTCCACAAGTGGAGCTGAAAAGTATTGTGTTTAGCAGAAAAGAACAAATGTTTCACTCTCTCCAAAACAGAGGACATAGATTTTCATTTAAGTCTAAAATCTAGGTGTGAATTTCAAGACTTCTGGATTTTGGTTGGTTCTTTTATTTGTTTTCTTCACATTTAGACTGAACAGACCTTCAACAGAGGACTGCCTGCTAACAATCCTTCACACACACAGAACATAAAGGAGAATGCAGGCCCTTCAAGAATTAATACCCTTCTATTTTATCTATATCTGTCTTCCCTCTATTATATTTTCTTTTTCAAATAAATGAGAGAGAAGATAGTAAAACCCAAAAATTACTGATTTCACTGAGAAAAAAAGCAAGAGTCAGTTCTCTCCATTGCTTTTTATGTGTGTGCATGCATACCACAGACTGACAGCATAAACAGGCATACTGTTCTTTTGCTAAGCTGAATCAAGTACCTCTAGCAAAAGTCTTTATTCTTTAGCAGGCTGAGAATATGTAGTAACAAACATTTCCAATTGCTTAGTCTTTTACCATAATATCAACTTATCAAGTCTTGTTAAACACAAAAATGACAGGTACAGTAGGTGAATTAATGGGAACGTCAAATTCTTCCTGAGGAATGTAAACTGTTCCAAATGAGCTTGTTTAACAGTAAAATTGAGGGTTATGAATAGTATATTTCTGCTCCTTTTGTATTTCATATATGTAGTGTTAGAAGACCTGTGATATGTAAGCATCTATTACTGAAAAGTTTATATTGCACTGAAAAGTCGATAGTTCTCGGCTTGCTTTGAAAAACAGGACAATTTTAAAGAATATCACCAAATTTTGTCATCAGGGACAGAGCCAATGGTCTTAGTTCATAGTGACATCAATAGACCTAGATATACAAATACTGATAATAAAGAGAGTTGCATAGTGATTAATAAAAGTAAAAAGGCTAGATGTCGAGAAGAAAGTAAGTTTCATAGTAAAGGGACTACTTAAAAACTGTCAAATTGTATTGCTTTGTATTTCTTTGAAGCATCTCTCTGACCAATATTGTCAAATTGGCTATCCAGAATTATAATTAAATCTACTTATTTATTAATAAAGATCTGGATCTGCTTTTTGCATAATTGAATGCAATATCTATGAAGAGTTAATCAAGCTATATGTTCATGTATGTATGTATGTTGGTATGCCCAAATATGGGAGGGAGCTCACTACTCCCTCTTTCTGTCATTCGGCTCATCACAGAAGACCATCCAGACAGAAACCCATATTTTTATTTTTAATGTTGCCTTTTTATATTTGTGTTGTATTTGTGCTGATAAATAAATAAAGGGAGACTAGTATGGATCCACTTCAAGCTATTTAGCTCTCATCAGCTAGCCATACCCTTACTGGGATTCGATACAGCCCTGGTTCGAATCCCAGTATGGTGGCAAATATCTGTACCTCGGCTGTAGGATGAGGGTGGAGGTTCGTCCTTCGAGCTTGTGGATTCGTTTCTGAATGTTTTGTTACCAGGCCTGGTGATGAAACATTCGGAACCAACCCACAAACCTGGAGAACAAACCTTCACCCTCATGTTAGAATAGACAATGTTTCCCAGCACATCTCAGAAATAGTGGAACATAATTGAACATAGGTTTTTATGTTCTAACAGTACAGTAAGTTTTAAAATTTCAAAATAGTTACATAGTGTAAGGCAGAGACAAAATTTCCAATCCATGATCACTGGCATTCAAGAAGATGTTGACATCCATATTTTTCTCATGGAGGGTTACAATAACTACCCTTAAGAGTAAGTTAAGAAAAAATATTCTTCATTTAAAACTACTGTCCCTTTTTATTTGAACAATATGCAGTTTGGAAAGAAAGGGTTGACAACCAGTTCTTTCAAGAGAAGGGGCCAATTTAAAGGGAAATAGTAATGAAAAAATGGACTCTCCAGATAGATTTTCAAAGGTTTGCATTGTGCTTGTAAAAATCCCCTAGCATGATATTGGATTCCAAGTAATCTGTACGAATCAAAATAAGGAAAGCAATATTTTATGTCTCTGATGCTTTTTCAGTAAGGATAAATTATCCTGAGAAATATTATCCATGCAATGTAAATATTCTAAATTTTGTAATATTAAAATCAAAGCATCATGTTCAAAATCACTTTCTGTATTTTATTTGAGGAAAAAGGCTAATATACATTTAGATTGAACATATGCAAAAATAACACATTACAAACAATACCAAAGAAATTTCACATGCTTTTCCCAGTATTAATTTTGAAAGAAAGAAAATATAATATTCTCTGGATATTATTTATAAAGAGCACGAAAACATATAGATATATTTAAGTGGATATTGTTTTAAAAAGATTGTTTTAACAATCACATACTCCAAGCAACAATTGTTTCTACCTGTTATTTTATTTCCCTTTCTTCATGTTATATTAATAGTTAATTATTGTACTATGTTGTTGTACTATACATTCACAATGAACAAGTATGTTTTAATGACTGAATTATTTCAATTACATTTTTCATATATTCAGGAATGAGTGCCCTTTAAAGGAAAAATCAAAGTGAATGCAAAACCCATAATATTTAAGTAAATATACAGTACCTGTCTAGTTTTTTTTTCCTTGGAAATCTAAC
Organism: Natrix helvetica; assembly: GCF_964273705.1. Taxonomy (NCBI): domain Eukaryota; kingdom Metazoa; phylum Chordata; class Lepidosauria; order Squamata; family Natricidae; genus Natrix; species Natrix helvetica. The sequence continues at coordinate 262,005,285 of NC_138548.1, forward strand.
TTTGGACATGGAGAGTTTCATGGATTTCTTATAACTGGACACAATAGCAATGCCAAGATTATTTGTCATTCACAAAGTGACTACAATAAAAAAGTCAATCATGTATTTTGAAAACATAGTGCATGTACCTTTTCTTAGAATTGTGTGTCTATTGCTTCAACAGCAGCTTTCTGCCAGACTGCATATCACAACCACTCAGTAGTAACTCTGAACATGGCACCATTCAATAGTACAAGGACTAGTTGTAAATAATTTTTCTCAGGTTGCTAAACAAATGGTTGCAAGTCCAGGACCACCTGTACTCCAGAGCATGTGCAGAACTATGTATTTAATCACAATGCAACAATGAAAACCATTACTGCTTACTCAGCTAGCCAAATTTACTAGTGCAACTTTACATAAAATAATAAATACTTTCATGCCTCCTTGGCGATCCAAATTCCAGATGTCATGACAATTAATTGAGAAAGAAGAGGGACAATTGTATTCACATTCGTTCTATGGTCGGTCATATGAGGGACAGAGCAATGGGGAACTTCTCTCATAAACAGCCTTCCCTGCTGTAGAAACATATCTCCAGTTGTATGGTTGGCAATAGGTCTAGAGATGAGCGATGACAGGCAGACCAAAAGACTAATTGCTAACCTGTTTTAAATTTTGAGTTCTGCAGATGTAAAGTTAAGCTGAAGATATATATTCCCCAGGCAAAAGCTTTGACAGAGATTGATTTGGAAAGAATCAGAAACCCATTTAGAGCCAGATTTATAGCTAAGTAATTAAAGGCCCTAGACTACATTTACTTAGTAGGAATCCCTTGTAAACAGCCATGTCTGTTTCCTTCATTTTAAGCATGGAACTCAGATGCACTTCTCCTCTAATAGTCCATGCTTCATAATTGTTTCTATCTTCTCAATATATTAGAGCAAAATATATGACAAGTCCATTTTTTTTAAAAAAGTAGTAGTATTTAAACCATATGTAGTTTTGCATTTTAAAGTTGCTTAGATCATAACAACAGCATAGTTACAACTGTTTGTTTCTGTTATTCTGATACTAAATACATTTACTAAGCACTAGATCCATGATGGCGAACCTATGGCACGCGTGTCACCTTTTTAAAAGCTATTTTTCGCCTTCCCCAGGCTCCATTGGCTTTATAGGAGCCTGGGGAGGGCGAAAAGAGCCTCCCCCGCCCCCCTGGAGGCTTCAGGGACCGTCCCTGAAGCCTTCGGAGCGCTTAAAACCACCCTCCGAGCAAACCGGAAGTGACTTCTGGTTTGCTCGGAGGGTGGTTTTAAGCGTTCCGAAGGCTTCAGGGACCATCCGAGGCTTCCCTGATGCCTTCGGAGCGCTTAAAATGACCCTCCGAGCAACCCGGAAGTCACTTCCGGTTTGCTCGGAGGGTGGTTTTAAGCGCTCCGAAGGCTTCAGGGAAGCCTTGGACAGTCCCTGAAGCCTCCGGAGGGCCTCCAGGGGGTCGGGGGAGGCTCTTTTTGCCCTTCCCAGGCTCCTATAAAGCCCCTGGAGCATGGGGAGGGCAAAAAACATGTAAAAATGTGGGGGGGGGGTCGCACGTTTTGCGCGCATGCGCACTGGGGGGGTTGCGCGTTGCATTATGGGTGCGGCACACCCGCACTCAACCGCCCTGCACTCCCCCCACTTGTGGCACGCGAGCCAAAAAAGGTTCGCCATCACTGCACTAGATTATACAACAACAGGATTATATATTTAAAAGTACAATAGTAAAGTGAACATCTGCAACTATGTATATGCCCAGATGATTCCTCCCTCTCCCAAGTATAATTTTAAAAATGAAGAGATGGTTGCTACAATGAAAGCATCGGCTTTAGTAGAATCTGCTCACTTGATTATGTTGCACAGGTTTATTATATCCCAATACTCTCTAGGTATCATTTGAGAATTTTAGGCACAAGCTCTACTTGCATCGCTGATTTGATGCAAGACTTAACTTGAATACTGGGCGCTATCTAGAAAAATGAAATTCAGGGCGAGAAAAGTTAAGATTTTACACTTAGGCAAGAAAAAACAAATGGACATGTGCAGAATAGGTGGAACCCGGATCAATAGCAGAGAGAGGGATCTAGGAGTCCTAGTAGATACAACTTAAATATGAGCCAGCAGTGTGCAGCAGCCACCAAAAAAGCCAATGCAGTCCTAGGCTGCATTAACAGAGAGATAGAATCAAGATCACCTTAAATGTTAGTACCACTTTATAATGCCTCAGTAAAATCACACTTGGAATATTGCATTCAGTTTTGGTCACCACAATATAAAAAAGTTGTTGAGACTCTGGGAAGAATGCAGAGAAGAGCGACAAAGATGATTAGGGATCTGGAAGCTAAAACATATGAATGGTTACAGTCATTGGGTAGGTCAGTCTAGTGGAATGAAGGACTAGGGGGTGACATGATAGCAGTGTTCCAATATTTTAGGGGCTGTCACAAAGAAGATGAGGTCAATTTATTTTCCAAAGCACCAGAAGGTAGGAAAAGAAACAATGGATGGAAACTAATCAAGGACAGAATCAACCTAGATCTAAGGAGAAATTTCCTCACAGTGAGAACAATTAATCAATGGAAAGGCTTGCCTTCAGAAAGATTGTAGGTAACTATCACTGAAGGTTTTTAAGAAGAGATTGGACAACCATTTGAAATGATAGACTCCTGCTTGAACAGGCAATGGACTAGAAGACCTCCAGGGTCCCTTCCAACTATGTTATTCATTTATTTGGGAGAACTTCAATAGTGGGTCTAGAAAAGTCAATATGATTTCCCTCAAACTCAGTTTCAGGGGAATGTTAGGATGGGGAAAAGGAAAAGGGAAAGGACTGAACATAATCTTGATAGCTTCTGTTTCTAATGATAATTAATATTGCTTTAGGGGAGAGATGTTGAAATAATCAGCATTCAGCATTCTTTATTACTCTCTTGAGCATGAACAATAAAAGTATTCAGTGACTTAGTCTATGATGCACAGAATAACATAATACTAAAAGGCTTGCTTGAAAAATGTTGGCTGTTCAAATTCATTTGCTTGTTATAATGTGTACGACACTCATCCTGCCCAATTAACTTTCCATGATATTTATGACAATTTAATAGAAAACAGATTTTCCTCCTTCACCATTCCCCAATTCCTTCTATTAGCCATTTAGATTTCACATGAGAGGAACAAGCTTGGTATGTACTATATTTGAGAGACAGTCTGTTTCTCAAACTTCAGTGATGCCTTCATGTCCTTTAAAGCCATAAAATCTCTGCAGATGCCATAACATCATTTTGTGGCAATATTCTGTCATAAAATATTTCTAGGTTGAAGACTGACTTTATCAGAAGAACGATCTATGTTTTAATGAACTGATGTGACACCCTCACTTTCCACAATAAAACTAATAGTTTTGATGAAATTATAGTTGGGCAAGAAATAAATGTATATCTTAATTCATGTTCATTATTCAATTTTAATATGTATATCCCCTGGGATTGTCAAAAGTATTGCAGCTGCCCATTGTGGACAGGAAAAGTGTTTGTTTGTTTGTTTGGGTGTGTGGGTGTGTTTCTATGTGTATAGCAGCATGACCTTGGGAGACCGGAGGCTGTTGCAAATATCTCAGAAGGGTTCTTCTTAGGTTCTTGGAATATAAAGTGAGGGGTGTGTGTAAAAGAATGTACTTTCATACTTGCAAGTTCCTATTAATGTAATCTTACAATAAAGTTAGGAGTAGTACTTCTGATTATGTTTCTTGTCTGAATTACCATGCAAGTCTGATGGGGAACCATAGTAGCAAATGCTTCCATTTTGCCTGTATGGTTGACTTTAAAATACATTTGTATTAAATGTTTTACAAGAATATAAAACCTAAGACAAACTAATGTAGAGCAAAAGCAGGAAAGGAAAAATAAAAATAAAGCTAAAGTACAGAATTTTTTAAAAAAGAAATAAAAAAAAAGATTTTTTGTAATGTAATGTAATGCAAGTTCCTCCCTTTAAACATAAGATCAGACCAGGGAATCCTGATTCACAACTGAAAACCTCCAGTTTAAGTAGTTGACAGCAAATGACAGATATTTGCTGGATTAATGAAAAGAAACTCATTCTCCCTCTTCTATGAGCTACGAATGTCAGCCTTCATTTCTGAGTTAACATCTAACATTCCAGTAGCTCATTTCAATCAGGCTGTGCAGATCTATGTGAATTATTTTTCCTTCCTGAAGGTTCATCTGACAAATCACACAAAACTATGTAGGCCTTTTGCTCTGAAGAACACCTTTGCAGAAGCCTCATCCAGATTAAGTGCTGGAGGCGCAGAGGAGCAATGAGAAAATGCAAACGCCTTCATGGAGGTACACTGCATTTACCTTTTTACCTCGATAAGAATCACTGCATCATCTCTGCAGTGTGAAACGTCTCAGCAAAGCGCATCAAATCCACTTTGCACATGGATAATCCGTATTATTTTGGTGGGGAGGAACAAATGAGAAAAGCATGAAATTCCCTTCAATCTGCCCCTCATCCTCCTCTATGCCAGATTTTTGAATTTCAGGCACAGTGCTACGTCTGATTCTAAGCATGTCTAAGTCGAAATACTGGAATGTCTCCAAGCATTATAGCTGATATCATGGTCATTTGTATGGATTTTACAAGTCTGACAGGTTTGTTTTTTCCACCTCTAGTCAAGAGCATAGATTTTATCCACGTAAGAAGCTTTTTTAAAAAGGGCCAGAATTACATTTTTCTATCTACCTACTAAATAATAACTGGTGATATTCATATTTGCTTAGTTTAAATAAAAAAGCAAATGGAAGGGAAAAGAATACAAAATGACAAAGGAAAAGAAGGAAACGATATTGACTGAGTCGTGTTAGGATTCCTACGTTTGTGAAACAGACCTCTTACTAATGCAAATTCATGAGGTGCAATATTGTCAAGGAATGCAAAATTGCAAAGCCAGCAGAAGTGAAGGGAAGATGTAGTTGATAAAGGGATTTAAAGATGAAATTGATAAAGAGCGGAGGGGCTCTGTTATTGTTCATTTGGAAATCTGTTTAGCATATCCCTGAAAAATGCATACAGATAAGGAGGGAAGCTTGTGGTTGGGATGGCTGTCTATACTATTAAAATTCTTGTTCCTTAAACTGGCCAAAATGGTGCATCATAGGGCAGCAATTTTGGAACCAAGGTATCTCAAATGAGTTAACTTATAGAATCTGTCCAAAATCTGTGACCCATGACTCCCAAGGGACTGAAAATTGAGAAAGTCATGGCTGTGTTAGTGTTACCAGGCTGTTACTGTTTCAGCTTTGCCGGGATGCTGCTGCTGTTACATGAAGTTCATTTTGAATGTTCTATGATTGTTTCAGAGCCACTCTCAAAATCCCTTGCTCCCTTTCCCACCCAGCAGGAGCCCACTTGCCTGCCTGCTGGGAAGGGAGGCAGGAAGGAGGAATAGGGAGGTAGGTACCTGTGTAGGGTTCTTGGCCTACATCACTTGTCTTTTGCACCCTATGTGTTCCCTCACCCCAGGGAAGGCAGGAAAGAAGTAAGGGAGGAAGGAAGGAAGATTTCTGATGCTCTGACAAGGAAACTCAATGGAAAGATGAAGTTGCTGTCACGCCCAGTGCCTTTTTGCAGTGGTCTGTGGTCATTCTGTTCCTCTGTTTTCTGAAATGATGACCTAATGGAGCCTGGGCTGTTATCTACCTGGCAAAGGGGAGACACTGTGGGTCGTAGGGCATTATATTGGAATCTATTATAAAGAATGAGGTGTAAGTTTAACTAACTAAAATGGCAGGGTGATCTTTGTGGAGCTGTGAGCAACAGGAATAGCTCACATTTCAATAGTGGCAAACAACTCAGTGGCAAAAAAAAAAGCAGCTTGGAACACAGAAGCACAGAGAGACTGCCTTCAGTTTCTGACATAGGGCTGGGAAAGCTTCTGCTAGAGATCATAAAAAATGTTGTCAATCAATGTCAACACTATCCAAGTAGCTGAAGTTGAACCAATGATCTGAGTTATTATCAGGTAATCATGTTCATGATTTGGCATTTGGAAGAACTCAAAAAGATGAGAACACTGAGTCCTCAAAAGTTGTTACATTTTTCTCCAAGCTTATTATATAGTCGTTTCGGGGAACTTCAGGCAGAGAATAACTCTCATTGCTCTCCAATCAGTGTTTTGGATCATGGACATTGCTTTTTTGTCAGTAATCCAGGACGTAAAGGGATTTCAGTGGATTTTGTGAGACTTGGAAGGAGACAGCACTGGATCATTGCTTGGGGGAAAAAAACATGGTCACTAAATAGTGCCCTGTGTGGTTTGCTCCACAGCTATCACCCATTTCTGTCCTTCAGATTTTTTACGATGTGCTAATTATTCTAAATTTTCAGCCCCTGCATGGATCTCTCTCAAAATGTGCCTATTTCTTGCACAAATATTTCACATTTGTGATCCAAATTTATACAGATTGTTTTTTTTTTAAAAAATCCTCCTTATCTTACAAACAAAGCAGAATCAAACCACTGTCGATTTTAATTTGAATGTGGGGGAGATGCTGAGGTCAGGGTATGCTTGAGACCATTTTAGTTGCATAGAGATTTTGATTATAAGAAACTACTAAGCAAGTCCATGTCACGGTTTTGGCTCTATTTGTATATGCATTTTTTTTTTTTTTGCAGAAGGCTGTTAATGCACTGTGTGAATTTTTTTCATTGTGTCATTTGAACCATATGATAAAAAAGGGGAGAAAGCTGTTTCTACAGCCACCCAAGCACATTCTGCTATTTGAACTGAGAATAGAAGCCTTCAGTGTTGATGGTGCAATTTTAGATAAAACATGCTTATACGATTTACTATAAGCCATATGTTAACATTTGCACAAAATGGCATACCTTCTGAAAAAAGAAGACTGTCTTTTAGTGAGGCTTTTCAGTTTGCTTGAATTTTATTTTATTTTATTTTTGGTACTCCTCCTGTCTTGGGATGATCATTGTAACATTCATAATCCAAGGAACTGTAAACCCCGCTGGAAATTTTGTGTTATTGCACTGATCATTGTGTTCCTCAGCTTTGAAAGAACTATACACAACTCCTAGACACCAAGAGAAATCCTTCCCATCCCGTATAAATGCCATACCTTCAGGAGCAAAATTCAGTATTTGTTCAAATAATAAATATATCATGTGGTGCCTCATTTGGGGCTTTACAAGAGTAGCTGTTAACTTCTTACAGAAATGCTTGTTTTATTTATTCATTATATTGATAATGTCTGTTTCCTCTAAGTGCTCAAGATACAGCACTTATAACATTCTTCTTCCAGTTTTATCCCAACAACTTTGTGAAGTAAGTTGGGCTGATAGACAATGATTAAAGTTACCTAATTAACTTCTATAACTGAGAATCAGGGCTTCCTACTTTTATTCCAGAACTTTAAACACATTTTCATGCTGACTTTCTATATTTTGTGTTTATAGATTATACAAACCCATTCATTCATTCTGTGTGTTCTCTCAGTTTGGGGAGACGTGATGAATTTGCATATAATCCTATTTCAGCATTCCTTGTTTATTTCAAATTACTACATATCCATGCTTGTTAGTACATGCAGGTGTTCACCTCCACTTTGCTCTGCATTTGGACAGGCAAACCATACTTACAGTTTTTCACACATGAAGCAGGATTGTAGATAAAACAAATTAGATTTGTGGATCAAAGTCATTTTAAGACATGTGAAATTTTCCATCCAGGGTATTCTGGGAGTTGGAGTCCATATATCTTAAAGCTTCTGAGGCTGAGAAAATTTTTCTACAGGTTCCCTCTTGACTTCTCATGGAGTTTGCACATTCTGGCCTATCGGGACAACCTTGGCATTTCTGTCCCTTGCTTTCCATAATGGTTAGGCCCCATTCTCTGTGGTAGACAGAGCAGCCAGTGTCTGGATGTTCAGGGACTCCAGAAGTCGGACACATGGGAAAGAAAAGCTTCATCTTTCACACCTGCACTCCTACTAGGGACACAATTGGCATTAGTAAAAAGATTCTATTTTGTACTAAGTGGGCACTATTGCTGTTTGCACATGTAATTAGTGTATGGGATGATGGGATGAAAGCACCGGATTAGATATTCCTCCCCCTATGCTGGAGTTTCCTCCCCCTACTGCTGAAGTTGCAAGTCCCAAAGGTAAATATTTTTTTTTGAATCAAAGTTGATTCCAGGAAATTTCATGGACATATCTGTCACGTAGCTTTGTTGGGCAACATTTGAAAGGGTTTCTTGCTCCTTCTACAGAGATGTCTCTTGATTTCCCTGTCTACTTTATAGATTTGGGGTTTTCTGGGTGATCTGTCATTCAATTTAGATGAGCTTTTTTTGAGATAATTCAAAATTGGTTAAGTATTGTCACCTTTGTTGGCTTAAAAATCCTATATTGTGCCCATAATGATTTCCTTGTTAAATCATAAGGGTAACATGAAGCCACGCCCTGGTCTTTTTTTCCACTTCTGAAGACCCTCAAACCCTTTTGAATCAAACTAATAACTTTGACAGAATAGATCCAAAAGAAAAAATTTATAATTTTGTTACAAAGAGTCAAAAAGCTTTGATTCCATAGCAAGTTAGGAGAGTTTTCCATTGACGGGACCTGTGGCACTTCCCAAAGCATGTCTATAGAAATACATTGGATTTTAGTCTAGGCACATTCATTATAGCACATTGCCCTATATTACCTTTGTTTCCAGTTATATTAATACAGAACTTTAAAACTGTACCTATTCTTTTACCTCTTTTGTATTTTCCAGTTTATTTGCTGTGATTATAAATAATGCTATTTTGTTTTGGGATAAAATATACATTGGGTAACCTTTGTTTTGAAATGAAAAAGAATTCCTCCATTAAAGTTATAAAACCATTACATTATAGTCATATAGTGATATATTTTAAAATAATATGCATAAACATTTTTCAAAGATATGATATAAGTCTAGAAAAACTAGAACTATCTGTTGTAGTTCCTTATGAGTAATTTCTTACTTACTCTGCTATCCACTTTGCTAAGTATGCAGATGTATGATAGGTTTTGTCTCTTGTATGTTATCTTAACTCAGAAGTAGGTTGTGCTGTAGAAAAATAAAGATTTTTCTACAACACAAGATGTTGTAGATTAAACATGTGGGAAGATTAAAATGCCTTTTTTCAAGTTTTAAATACTTTTGATTATGGTTACCTTGTTAAACACCTGTTCTGAATTTACTTACACATTATAATGTCTCAATGATACCAGTTGTATCTTATGTCAAACGTCTACTAATGTCTATTGTTCCAATTATTATATTCACTATTTGTTTTAATATTTAATATATTCGGCACCAAAGTGATCAAATGAGTCTCACAGACAGTGGAATATTGTAGAATATATATGTATGGATTAGTCATGCCTCTACTTTTGCACAAATCATATATTTCATTGTCTATAAATATCCTGAACTAATATGATTCTCTTAAAGATAAATGTGGGCTCTAAAGTATTATGTGCATGTAATTTAATAAAGATTTTCTTTAAAAAATATTTAAACAGAGTAGACTAGCAAGCTAAGCTGAAGTATCATTTTGTTTTGTTAACAAAGTAGAATATAGGAATCAATGTTATATATTAACTTTATAGACAGATCACACTTTCAAAAGCATGGCTTGAGCTACATATGTATTTTTTCATATTCTCATATATATATGAATACACAGAGATATATGTTCAGAACTGCTACTATTTAAAAAGGGTAAGATTGTAGTCATAATGGATTCTTCCGGAGTTGTCAAGGAACATAATTTTAACCTTCTCCAGGTACATGACTCCAGTGCTCTTTTCCTTTATTTTTTTTCTAAACAGTACTAGCCAAAAAAATGATGATGATTATGAAGATTATACTACCAACAAAACCTGGGTGTTGACTCCCAAAGTCCATGAGAGTGATGTTACCCTCATTTTAAATGGCCTGCTGGAAGGGTATGACAACAAACTGAGGCCAGATATAGGAGGTGAGAATGTTGTGTTTTATTTATTTATTTTAATGGTAATTAGAAGGAAAAGGGGAAATGTTATTTATGTAATGTTTGGCAATCAGTATCTTTTGTTAAAAAATTTCTTTAATAAATGTATATCTTTAAAATGTTACAGCTCACAGTGATTTTGAAATATTAATAGCATCTTATTGTACAACATGTTCACTCATTGATCTAAGAGTCTTGAGTCTAAACAGTAAAGTGGGAATTGGCTTCAATGTTGTATCTCCATTGAACTCAAATAAGGCTGATGTTGTTCATGTCTCAAACCATAGAACCTGGACTTAACTGGTCAGGCTATATCGTTGCAAAATATGCTCTATGCAGGGAAACATTTAACTGAATTTAACAATATGCTTTCAATGGTATTAGACTATAATCATAATATAATGTCTGGAATATAAAAGAATAAGGAATCAAAAAGAAGATTTGTTGATTTTACAGCAGTGGGGAAAAATGAAGTCAGCTTTAGTAGTAGCACTAGCAATAGTACCTAGACTTATATATTGTTCCATAGTACTTTGCAACACTCTCTGGAGACAACATATTTCCCCCAACAATCTGGGTCCATATTTTACCAACCTTGTATGGATGGAAGACTGAGTCAACCTTGAGCCTGTCAAGATCAAACTCTTGGCAGTGGGCAGTTTGGTCTGCAGTACTGCATTCTAACCATTCCGCCACCACAGCTTTAAAATGAAGTCAATTTTACTTAATTAAAAAAAAAATCAAAAATCCATTCTAAAGTTGTCAAGGAAACTCCTGATAGCCTTGGGAAGCCCGTGTTAGCGAAATAGCATGATCATAACAAATTGCTCAATCATATCTTTCAGGGAAGTCACCAAGAACAGAGCAAGGTGCTTCTCAGATGATAAATAGGAACTGTTATAATAATCTATTCCAAAAAGATATAAGTAACAAGAAAAAAAAACCTAGGGAATGATTATTAACATAATGACATTAATCCTAATGTAACAACCATTAGTCAATATAAAACACATGACAATGGGATAAGCTAGGATCTTTGGTTGCCTGAAGCAGTGAACAAGGTTTCACTTTCTCCCATTTCACATTCAAAACCAGCATGACTGCCAGATGAATTTACTTCAACACTGTCAGTATCTCAGTGTCTTTCACTATATAAATTGCAACAATGTAGAGTCTATTATAGCTAATTCTGCTCTTTGAGCCTTGCATTGTTGTTGTTCCCTGGCAAATGTGACTTGAACTAACTACAACCCACTGGCTGCAGTAAAGCTGGTATTTCTTCATTCTAATAGGATGGAAGAGCCTTTGTTTGTAGAAAATCTACTTATGTGGTTAAAAAAGCCCTTCTTTCTGCAGCATGATGCCCTTCTGGGGGTCAACTCTCTGAAGGTAACAAGAGGAATTTGCAGCAGGGGTAGGGGTGTTGAAATAGTTTCAAGTGAGTTAGCAGTAGAAAAAGAAAAGCCAGAGGTTTCAACTATTTGTGTGTATTTGTTATATTTTATTGTGCATCATCCAGAATCATTGCTGTAAAATGGGAGCCTATAGAAATTGTATTTATCTAACTATGTGTAAATAAATGAATGGCTTTGTTAAAGATAAAAGTCAAAGTGCACAGAGAAAAAAATGGAACTAAAGTTAAAATATAAAGACCAAATTTGTGGCAACAGGTACAATCTTAGGTTTGACAATGAAGAAAATGAAGTAATAGATAACTTCTGCCTTTTATGATCAAAAATAAAGCCAACCATCAGCCAAGAAATATACCATAGATTGGCACCCCGTAGAGTAGACAACCCTAGAAAAGATAGTAAGATGTCAGGATGTGTCTATGCATACAAAAATCACAATCATGCAGGAAATGGTTTTTCCTGTGACTTTCTGTAGAAGCGAAAGTTGGATTTGGAAGAAGCAGTTTAGGAAGAGTGATAACACTTTGGACTCTGGTGCTGGAGAAGACTCCTCTGAATATCAAGGATAGCTAAGAAAACAAATAGATTATTGAACATATCAACCCAGAGGTCATACATTGCACAAATGACCAGCCTGAAATTATCCTACTTCAGAGATGTTATGTGATATCCTTGGGATCTTTCACTGGTGCACCCATTGGTGTTTGTCCACCTTGTTGTTGGTTGTCCTCTTTTTCTTCCTAGGAAGAAAAAGAGAACAACCAACAACAAGGTGGACAGACAATTACAACACCAATGGGTGCACCAGCGGAAGACCCAAAGGATCAGATTAGTCTCAGATCAGCGCTCATTTGATGGCAGATAGTTAATCCAATGATTTGGATAGGATAAACTGATTTGAATGGCCAAAAGGAGAAAAACTGAAAGAAGCGGTTTGGAGTTCTAGCCCAAAAGAAAGGAACTAGGAGTGAATGAGAAAGCTCCTACCTTGAGACTCTGGGCAGACAATTGCAGTGTGTTATTTTGCCAAGAGAGGGGGAAGAGCTGGGATATTGGAATATGTATTGTGCTTTTGGAATGGACGGTGCCTATAAGTAGGCTTATATAATCTATGAGAGAAAACTCAGTTCAGCAAGTGTTTGTTGTAGACACTGGGGTTCATGCTGATTGAAATGAATATCTTAGTGTTGCTTAATGTTATTGTATCTGTGTTATACATTTCCTGAATTTCTGCATAGTTATTGTTCTAATGATAGAACAAAAACTTGAAAAAAGTTACAAGAGAGTTTTTTTATTTCACTTATTGGATGTCACTAGGAGGGAAGTTGTCTTTTAAAAGCTTTACAAGTGGAAGCTTAGGGAGCAGGTTTCTTTTTACAAAGGAGCTGAAAATGAAGCTGCCTAGTTAACTCCTAGAAGAATCAGCTCTCAAATTCAGGATTTCTGTTCAGGTAAAGCAGGATTTATATATTTAATTAAAGTTATTCCATTAAATGAATAATTCATTATAATGATGGGATTGTGAGAAACATGGATTCAGGAAGTGAGATAGAATAAGGAAGACTAAAGAGCCAGAACTGCAATATGAGATGATGCATTGAAGAAAATGAGGGCTTGATCAAATAAGACATTTTATTTGTGACCATGTTCTCTCAATTCGGTGGCAAGAAGTGGTGATTGCTGTGACTAGAGGAGAAAATTCCTCTCTTCGTATTTTTAGAGAAAATCCATTCCAGATTTAAAAGCAGTCACTTGAGGGAGGAAAATAGATTGACAGTTTGTCCAGAAGTGAAAAGCTGAGACTTGTTGGTTCATGTTTAGCAGAAACATGCCATGTAGTGTTACAGTAGGGAAGTGATGGTAAATATGAGGTGGCTGTTTCTCCTGATGGTTTCTTCTTTCCTTGATATCGATGGGACAGTCATGCTGTGTTAATGAGAGAAGCAGAGTATGGAATACTCCAGTTTAACATTTTTAGGGGGTGAGAAGTACATGTGAATCAAAACAAGTTAACTACCGTATTCATTAACTTGTGAAAGTTAATGAATAATGTGATTGATTAAAAGAGATCATAAAAATAAAATATTATCTTTTAATATTTATTTATTTAGTTAGTTAAAACATTTATATAGCCAGCAGTCTTACGTTGAACTCTAGGCATTCCCAATCAAATATAATGGTACACTAGAATTATTATTTATAATTATTAATTCTAATTAATTATGCAATAATACAGATGGAATGAAAATCCATCCCACCAGACATATTAAATTTCAGTCTAATTAATAGTATGCTATGGTTATTTATAATTATTAATTATAATTATAATTAAGTATGCAATAATGGAGATGGATGAAAATCCATCCCACTTATTTAGTGCAAAAACTAATTTACATAGTGTTACAATATTAATATTGTGTTTGTTGATGGAAAAAAGATAATATTTCATCTACAGTTTTGTATTTTCTTTCCTTTTTTTAAAAAAAACCTTGAAATTATGTTTTTTGGGCACAGTAATGTTTCATTTAGTACTCTTTTAAGCAACTTGGATGTTAAATATTTGTAGGAAGAATGATTTGTAACTACTATGGTATATTTGTCTAGTAAGAAAATCTGCATGCTCTATTTCCTTCATGTTTGCTATATATATATATTTTAAAGGCTTCATTCATTTTAATGTTATTTACTGTAGTGGAATTAGTGGCTCTTATTCAGGGTTGTCATATGCCAGCATGGTTCATGAGACCCAGCTGACTATTTCAGGCAGAGGGGAAGGAAAGACCAGCCGTATTTTATAGGAATAAGATTTTGTAAACACAAGCTACTTTGGGTGTTCTGCCTAGACAGTTTCTTTAGACAGAGAAGGGGGACATAAAGTTTTTTTCTTAGTTGTAACTGTTTTAAAAATAGAATTTAGAACATCTAAGGAGGAATTAGCTTCTATTGATTCCTTATTAACTAACTCCAAGTGCATAATTGAGGTTTATGGATTAAATTAGTCTCAACATTTTATATATACATTTGCTATTTAGTTCAGTATGACACTGGGCACAAAGCTTGTTAAATCTGAATTGTGAACAGAAGTCCAACCAATGAATTTAGAATTGCAGTGAAAACTCTTTAACTAGTAAATCCTTAAATGTATGTAACTGTGCATCATATTGACAGTGTTAAATGTTAAATAAGAGAAAAATGCTTTCAAGTGCTTTTATTTTTACTATGTTTGTTTAAGAAACATATCAGGTTGTTTTCTCTTATGTTGTCAGTTGTTTGAGAAAGGCAATCAGACCTAAATTACCAATTTTTATTATAAAATTATCACATTTATAAGTTAAAAATGTCAACAATTAGAATTATAAATATACTAATTATAAACACAAGTCTAAAATAAACATTATGATATATATTTTTTTAATTATCAACTTTTACGATCAAATTGCCAACCTTTTATTATCAAGAAATATCATTGTTTACATGATTTTTTTTCTTCTGTCAATCTTATATTCCAAAACCACTGCATTTCTCAAGGATTTTCATCTCATTTTAGTTAAGTTCAATTATTTAGAATAGATTCCCAATGTTGTGATTTCAGGATGATGAGAAAGATCAATCCTGTTTGAAATGCAAAGTCCTTTCTTATTGGCATTATTGTTTATATTTTCTTGAATTGAAGTAATACAGCTTTTTTAAAACATTCATTGGAGTGTTGGCTGCTTCATTATTTTGCTAATTTGAATGACTAAAATCAATAATTATGGTTGGAATTGTTGTGTTTAATTTACAGTTTTACTCTTATTGTTTCTGTTACAGTGCAACCAACAATAATTCACACTGATATGTATGTCAATAGCATTGGCCCAGTGAATGCTATCAATATGGTATGTAATAGCTCTTCATAGATTTTTGTCAGAGTTTATTGAAGATTGTTTGTCATTAGTTAGTTCAGATCATTACTACATATACAGTAAATATATGTTAACATGCCACTGCCTTAGACACATTTATAGAGTACTTATGAGTAGAAAGTCTCTCTTTCTTGCCTGTTTCTCAATATAGGTATTTGCTCTTCTGGGGATTGAGTAGGAAGTGTGGGGACTTCTATTGGTGGAAATTAAATGTCCTTTAATTGATTCTGTTCTGAGATCAACTTGGCTAAAAGCAAGATGAAATTTGAATGGTTCTGTAAAGTTAGTTGAGAGTACGCTCACTAGTTGAATAGACAGAGAAACAAAGATGATTAAGAGATTAGAGACTAAAATATGAAGAACAGTTGCAGGAACTGAGAATGTCTAACAAAGAAAAAGACTAGAGTTGATGTGATAGCACTCCTGATATTTAAGGGGATGTCACAAAGAAGAGGAGCTCAGCCAAAGCACTTGAAGGCAGGACAAGAAGTAACAGATGGAAACGTATCAAGGAGAGACTCAACCTATAACTAAGGAGACATTTCCTGTCAGAATGAACAATTTATCAGTGGAATAATGTGCCTCCAGAGGTTGTAGGTGCTCCATCACTGAGAGATTGGACAGCTCTTTGTCCAGAATGGGATAGGATCTTATGTTTGACCAAAAGGTTAAATCAGAAGGTCAAACGTCTCTGCACACCAGCTGAATGAGGCCACTTCAAGATGCACCCCACATGACACCTTTGGGAGTTGCAGATTGGACATTGGGTTGGGTAACTGGGAGGAGGGTCTTGAGCAAATGTTTGATATGTATACATTTATGCTTTTTTGCTTCAGATCTTGCTTAATGTCAGGTGTGCCTCATTCAATATCCAAGAAAAAAAAAACAATAACTCCTTTTGAATAGAGATAAAGGTACTTTTACTGGACATGAAATGAAAACAGCTAAAGTGAAGCTTTATGTGGGCTTCATCTTCAAATGTCCTCATTCAGCTGGTATGCAGAGATGGTTGACCTTGACCAAGCCCAAACATGAGCCATCAGCATGCACAGAAAATGGTGAAAACAAACTTCCCTTCAGGATAACTCCTCCAGTACCTAGTAATTCTCTCCCTCACAAATACCACGAGCCCTCACTCTCCCCATTACTATGGCAGCCAATAGCAAGCAAGCAAAGTAGAGGCTGACACAAGGTCCCTCCCAACTCTGTTATTCTGACACAAATTAGGAATCGATTTTTCCTGTTCCACCGACATAACTCTTCTTCCATAGCCTGAATCTCTACTGAAGTGGCTGGTTTTTCCTCAGCAAAAGAGCCATCACAGTTTTGAGAAGTAATTTCATAAAGACTTTGTACTGAGATCTTGAAATCCAATCATAACACATTCTGTTATTACTGCAGGAATATACGATTGATATATTTTTTGCCCAAACCTGGTATGATAGACGACTAAGATTCAACAGCACCATAAAAGTTCTGAGGTTGAATAGCAACATGGTGGGGAAGATCTGGATTCCTGATACATTCTTTCGAAATTCAAAAAAAGCAGATGCACACTGGATAACAGCACCCAATCGAATGCTCAGGATCTGGAATGACGGCAGGGTTCTCTACACCCTCAGGTATTTTCATAGTCAGTTCCATTATTTCCAGTGCTCAGTACTTATTGGATGTGTCCATGTCAATAAAGAAGGCATCATACATACTGACTATCCAATGTCTTGCATATTTCAGCCAAAATTAAGTGAGCATTTTTGTTGCTAGAGCAGAACTAAAATGATAGAATAGTTAGAATCTAAGAATCAGAGCATGAAATAAGGTATTTGCTATCTCTAAAACTGATCCCACTGCATTTTGAGGAGAATAAAATGACATCAACCAATGCACCACCATGTAATGAAAAGACAGGAGTAGACAAGACCTGAAAGCATCTCCTCCTCTCTAGTCGTCCCCCCCCCCAATTCTCTTATCTTAGTATGCAAACAACTATCAGTAGGATAAAATCTGCATTTTAAATGGGTTTTCTCTACAGTATTGGTATGTGCCCATCTCCTTTCTCTTATCACTTGACAGGAAACTAAGAGGACATGATCTGCAGCTATTTGAGGGCTGCTTGCAGCACAGTGAACAAAAAAAAAAGCAATATCAATAATAATAACTTTATTTTTAAAAAGTGTCCAGGGTTTTGGATCGGAATAGCTGTAATTTTTCAAAATAGCAAATATTGCCAACTCCTATGCCTCCTCGGAGTAGTACAGACTCATAGTTCTAAAAGATCTACAAGAAGTAAGTACAGGAATACAGATAGCTTTTACAGTGTTGTGCACTAGACTATTCACAGTTGGTTCTTAGGTCAAGAAATAAGCTAATTCTCTTGGCCTCCATGATATTTCCTTGGAAGCCCACTGTACAAGAACCACACTTGCCATAGTAGCTCTGAAAGATAGCCAGTTTAAACAGTAAGCTTCAAAAGCACATGGTGGTGAGAAGACAAGTATGATTTATACACCTAAAGAGCCCAGATAGGCAGGACGTGTTCCTGCTGGTCAGCATTTCATGGTAAAACCGTAATTGTGACTGCACAGAAGTTATTACACTGACTTAAATAGCCTTTACCCTCAAGTAAAGATATAGAAGCCTGCATCCATTATGCAATAACAAAGAAAGGGCAAGAATGGATGATGGGTGTACCATATAGTAATCAAAATATATTAAAAGGAACACTGGAAGGAATTATTTATTTATTTATTTATTTCTTAGCGCTTATAGACCGCCCCCTCCCCCGAAGGGACTCGGGGCGGTGTACAGTCAATATCAGAAATACATCAAAGTAACTATAAAATTCAGACAGTTAAAATTATTAAATAGATAGATACATAAATAAGAGGAGGATAAAAAGATATACAAAACTGTACTGCTAAGTAAATAATTTAAAATGTGCAAAATTAATTAATGATAAGGGAGTAATTAATGTCATTCATGGTTTAATTCTTTGTACTGAAATTGTGTAATGAAATGGTTATAGAGTATAAGAATATGGACAATTACTTGCAAAAAATCATAAAAAATATATACACAGTATATATCATATAGTGCCAAAGTATGTGGCACTGATGATGTTATCTATTTAGGTAATGAAATCTCTGCAAGCAAATAACCAAACTTAGAGGGCCCCAATGATTCCACAGTTCGACCCTTAGTTACATTCTCTTGTATTAAGAATTGCATATATTAAGACATGTTGTATTAAGAGAACTGCATACAAAAATGCATATGGATTTTCAAGCTTCTTTTTACCCATTCCCAAACTAATATAAAAATTTATATACAAATTTCTGCTCCAGATGATTCAGAATTATAGAAAATGAAGGTGAAGAAATAGTCTACAAAGAACAAGGATTGTAAGAATATTTTATGTACTCAAGGAATACTTCTCAGGGTTTTAGCAGAGATAAAATATTGTGCGTGAACACATATTGACTATTGTCATAGTTACAGTAAGGATTGGTAGGCTGACAACAGTACAAATAGAAATAACATCTGCCTTTGTTTATTTTCAGACTGACAATAGATGCAGAGTGTCAATTACAGTTACACAATTTCCCAATGGATGAACACTCTTGTCCCCTGGCATTTTCAAGCTGTAAGTAGTCAACAATGGAATTATCCTTATGAAAGAAAAAAGGAAAATAATAATAGTCAAAAATAAAAATAAAAAAGCTTAATATCAGAATAATCAGATAAAGCGGACAATGTAATACGTAGTATGTTTTTGTGTCAATGTGCAGCAACAATCAATAGTAAAGTTACTATTTAGATTAACACATTGCTCTTGATTTTTATGAGAAATCTAGGGCATTTGTATATATAACTATTTCCAAACAATAGCTATATAGTTAAACTTGAGGCTGCCAAGTACTGTTGAACTCCAACTAAGGAGAAATATTGCTGCCAAAAAATAAGCTACCAATTCAGATCTCACATGTTTATAAGTTCATCACATCTGTATCCCAACCTTCCTGTAAGCGGGAATAGGTGAAGTTATGATGCCCAGGGTTAAATAGAGTTGACCTTACCATTAAATGAACTGAATGGCATGAAGAGATTGTCTCAGAAGACAAAGATTTACATAGCCATTGCCCTCCATTCTCTAAACTCATCTGCTTTCTTCAATCATGATTAATGCTGAAGGTTTCATATGCCTTTTGTACAAGAGTAAAATGTCTTAGGTAAAATTCAAATTTCAAATTTTTAATTTGTTCCCTCTCCGCAAGGGACTCGGGGCGGCGTACAATAAAAATATACATACGTACATATAGACATACAGGTACACACATATACATACATTACCCAAGGCAAGCATTGGGTTCCTCCTATTTTATTGTCACGTAAGTCAGGGAAGTGAATTGAACAGGGATAGTGAGATTGACTCATTAAATTTCATAGCTAACTGGGGAATGGCATCTAGAAATCCTCATTGCCAAATTCAGTGGAGGATCCAGATCACATAATATCTCTCTCTGCAGAATAAAGCATACAGAAGTGCACATGTTATGATTTAGTTATTATTTAATTTAATAGTGCTTCTCAGAGATATCTAGCAAAACAATTCATCTTTCCAGATTGCCATGAGCATTATCATGCATGTTCCTGATAAACTCCATCACTTTTAAAAAGCCATTATGGGGGTTGGGGTGAGTAGCCAGTGATGTTTCCTCTTAAGAAAAAGAATGTTTACGATTTGGTATACTGGAAACTGTCAGACATTTGACACTCATGCTTTTTCCATGATAGTTTATAACTGTAAAATCTCTTTCGGAAGTTCTTGTTGCTTTGGGTTTTAGATGAATTCAATGAGCATTGTGTTGCAAAATGGCTGAAAGTCATACAAGTACCTCTATAGTATCACTGAGATCCAGACATAAATAGGAAAGTACTACCATGTAAATAAGGAAGCACGTAAAAAATATATTGATATAAACCTGATTTCCCTTGGTTTGAAGATGGCTACCCAAAGGAAGAAATAATCTATGTGTGGAAACACAGTTCAGTGGAAGTGGGAGATACTAGATCCTGGAGGCTTTATCAGTTCTCATTTATTGGACTTAGAAATACAACTGAAGTGATTCCAACAACGTCAGGTAAGTTGAGTAATTATACTTTCATCATATTTTCACCAATTTCATGAATAAATATAAAGGAGTCCTTGCAGATTTTACTCTGCTAGTTGTTGAGGAGGGGGCGGTGCGCATCTCCATTTCAAGGCCATTGGGCCAGCGCTCTCAAAAGACATTTCCAGGGTCATGTGGCCAGCATGACGTCATGGAGCACTGTTACCTTCCCACTATAGTGATACCTAATTTAATTATCTACTTGCATTTGCAGGCTTTCGAACTGCTAACTTGGCAGGAGTTAGGGCGAGACAGGAGCTCACCTTGTCATGTGGAGCTTGGGTCTCAAATGTGGGCTGCTGGCTTTCCAGCCAACAAGCCCAACGTCTTAACCACTGAGTCACCATACTGCCCTATTGTCATGAATAATCCAGGTGAATAGTAGAGGGAATGCTTATCATATCATGTATTCGTGATGCAGATTTTGGAATAGTGGTTGGTTGCAAGCAGTCTAATATCACTGGAAAAAAAAACAAATGCCATTTTACTGTGATTTCTGAATCCTGGGAAATAGTACTTTTATTTTATTTTGCTTTGGCCAGATTCCATATCAGCTACAACAGGGATGTCAAACTCAAGGCCCAGGGGCTGGATCCAGCTCACAGGAAACTTAGATCTGGCCCAGGGGGCCACCCTAGAAATAGCAAAGGTCTGGCTTGCAGTGTCTCTGGCAGTGAAAATGGAGCTCGTTCACTGGCAGAGAGTTGCAGGAGGCTGTTGCAGCCAAAAACAGAACTCAGGAGCCCTTTTTCTTGGCCAGAGTGCTCAGGCTACCACAGATGCCCCTGACATGAGTGACGCCGAGCTGGCCATGTCCACCATGGTGTCACCCACTCTGACCACCTGAGGTCAAACACAACCCGGATGCAGCCCTCAATTAAATTGAGTTTGACACCCCTGAGCTACAGTGTCCAGCTCTGTACACCACATTTTATGAAAGACATAAATAAACTGACCAGTGAAGAGATGGGTAGCAACTTAGTTTTAGAAGGACAGACTAAGGAAACTGAATGGATGTGTGAAAAATGATTGCTGGGGAATATGATAGGGCTTTCCAAAGAGTAGAATGGTTATCCCAAATAGAAAAACTTATTGTTCAAGAGACGAAGCAATGATTTTAACTTATAGGTTGTAAATTAACATTAAATGAAATGTGTTTGCTGGTGGAACATTTATAAAAAGCAGTGGGTGCATTCTTTTTTCAATTAGATACGTTAAAGCTAAAGTTAGGCAGCCCCTGTTGCTTTAATTTGAATTCCTGGACTGAGCAAATATTTGGAATCCTTTAGTGGCCTCTTTACTGGCTCTTCACATGACTCTTTAATCTATAGGGTTATCTCCCAACCCAAACCCTGGCAATATCCATCTTAGTCTTTGTGCTTTTAGTTTGAAGAGATATTCTGTTCATTTGGATTAACATATTCAGAAAATGCTCTGTAATGAGGACCCTGCTTCTAATCATATTCATCCATACATTTATGGAAGATTTCTACCTTGAATCAACAAAGATGAAAGAAAGAGTGATGGTTGGCATTGGATATGAAGTTGTTAGAGTGAGGATGGTATTCTTGTACCTTCCTCATTTTCCCCAATTTTGGCCCTTAAACATAGAGATAACATTCCAAGATAAACACATTACATAGAGGATGTTTACCTTGCCTTGTAAACTATGGTTGATAATGAAATAAATGATGGGCAGCCCAAAGGCTGAAGACCAAAATTAATTTTTGATGAGATTTACAGGGAGTAAGGACAACCATGCAAAATGAGTAAGGCATCAGCATTTGGTATTATACTTTCCATTTTTGTTTTTCTTTAGTTTCTTAAAAAAAATTCTTTATGCTATTAAACCTACCTAAAGCTGGTTTAGTTTATTGATTAACCCATAAGCCATATCAAAATATGGAGCTCCAAACACAAGTTATTAATAAAATCCTATAAAAACAATTTAAAATGAAATTGGAGTAAAATATAATACATACTCAAGTATTATGCTGTATTAAATGTTGATTTCAAATTCTGGCCACATATAAGTTATGTTGCTTTAATAATGGTTTCCAATGGGTCATTTGTATGAACCAAGGTACCTGTCTCTTACCCTCTTATACAAACAACAATCAAATGGTGTGAGAGCCAAGTCTTCTACCTCTGTTGCTTCGCGAATACAGATACGTACCTCCATTTATGGTATAGAATGGAATCACCCATCATTGTATCAAGCTGTTTGAAGCCTACTGAAAGATTTAAACTACAGCTTTCATGGACCTCACCTCAAAATGACCTTCAATGTTTGGCAGTTATGTCATAGAAGGGCATTGGGAGACACAAGAATGGTATTGAGGCCACAGATCGTTTTACTTGCTTGAACGACTCTGTCAGAAAATATGGAAAACAGTAGGCAAAAGTATAAACTCTTAAGCATGAATTCAGAAGTTTTAATCTAGGCTAAATCATCTACATTCTGAATCTAGTTGTTTCTTGAGCACTATGAGGAAGAGAACACATGAACATGATTTATTGGAGTCTGTCATCACAAAATGATATTTTTATCCCGTTGCACGATAAAAAGGTATTCAAGGACTCCTCTTGTGATTCAATGCCACGACTCCTTTTCTAATACACTTCTGGAGTGGCAGCACTCTATTTTGCTTGGGCTTGGATTGCAGCAATAAATAGAGCAATCACTTACTAAATGATGATTGATTTTCTCTGTAGGGTAGATAAGAGTTCTTATAGTTACATCTTTCCATTTTATCTTACCCTGTATGATCTTTAGTATGCACGTGTAATAGACTCTGAAATGACAAAAGGTTAGTGGTTCGGAAGGTTAGCCCAATATTTTATCTGGGGGGGGGGAAATCAGTTAAGGTTGTAAAAAAATCCATTTGGTGATTCAATGTACTCATCAAATTATCATCTTTTATGTGCCACAGATTCCTTAGCTTGGAGAGCATATTTTCAATATAGAATTGGGAAGAGTAGAATTCATGCTTTTACATATTTGATCTTGAAATCTATTTGGTGTCAGAACAATGTCTGAACTTGGAAAGTGTTGTTTTTTTTAAATTCTATGCCAGTAGTAATGGTAGGAATGGGAATAGTAATAGGAATAAGGTGGTGGTTGTGGTGGTGGTAGTGGAGGAGGAGGAGGAGGTGGTGGAGGAGTTCAACCTACTTCTTGGAAGCAACAAGCTTAAACATGTGCTCTGAATCCCAGAGTTATGATATTCGCAGCATGTTTGGAGAGAGGAGAGTATGTGAAAATTGTGCCGATTCATGGTCAAAATAATCCTTTAAAAGAAATCTTGCCAATCAATAAATTATCCATGGTCATATTCTGTATAAAGAAGGGATGGTTGCAATGAAGTGGTAAGACTTTAATTAGCATTGGTACTTCTGAAATGTTTAATTCCAGAATAAACAGAGGTTTAATTAGCCTAAGCTGGAAGAGGGTGAAATGATTGTATTTAGGGAAGCAATTATAGAAAGCATGTGTTTGATAAAAAATAGTTAAATCTAATTTGAAGACCTTCAGCCCTCAATGAAGGCAGGTTACCTTCACAACCCTCTTTATAGAGGAAGGATTAGTAAATTCTGACATTGCTTAATTATACCCTAAAGTTTAGAATATGAATATGAAAAAAAGACAAATGAAAACCTTCACTTGGTTTCTCAAGTTGGTAATTAAAATGTGTGAAGAATATTTGATCCAGACCCACATTTTTTTAAAAAATATTATTTTATTTTTTAGGGCTGCAGAGAAATTTCCCCTCCTTTTTTTGTTCAGTGATTTGTTTTATTGTGTTGTTTCACAGATGCTTAAAACCCTTTATTTAACACCTTTCTAGGACAACAACAACAAAAAAAGCTGAAAATAAAAAATGTGGACTTTACTACCCAGGCTCAACTACACAATCTGGGGGTACTCTGGCATCACAAAATGGAAGACAAAAGTTGCAATTGTGCCATCAGTGAAATATATAAAATAATTCATTGCATAAAGTGTCTTATTTCTGGCTCAGTTTGAGAGTTTTTTGGGGGGGATGACAATAAGAGAGGTGTGTTCTATCTCACTCTTGCTGTTTTTTCTCATGAAATATCAGAACTTTTGGAAGAAATAGTTTAAATTTTAATTCTTTTCTTTCCCTCCTACACAACTATCAGTTCTCATTAGGCTAGTGGGGCCTCCCAGAGGGACCACTAATCAAATTTTGAAACCCACAGTAATGGTCTCACATTACTTGTTGATGTAATTGAAAGATTGTATTTGTTATAAATGCACATGATCCCATTCTACTTACTTAAAGACATAAATTGATTTATTGTGCTTTTATACAAGTCGCAGCCCACATTACCTAAGATTGTTATCAGCAATAATTAAGTATGTTTTACAAGATAATTTAATCATATTCACTTTTGTCATCCATGGAAATATTGCAGATTCAGAAGCAGTGTGGCCTTTAATCTTTCTGTGAAGATTTCTACTTCCATTTTAGGATAGGATAAACTCACAACCCTCCATAGAAAGTAGGTAAAGAAGCAACCCAAAATTGGAAGCTTCCTCCTATGATCAAGCAGAACCCAAAGAGTACAAGCATTTTATTAACATATTTAGAACTCCCATCAGACTTCATGTTGTCAAAAGATTCAACATTATTCCAGTTTAGTGGAATTGACTTTCATGGTACTCTCTGTGAAATGCTACAATTTTCAGTAATAGCTTTAATCCTCTCTAAATGTCAACACTTGCTGATTCACGGATTAAATTCTTATCTATGTCTTTATGAGAGGCCATTTGCTACTGTCTCAGAAAGGCTAAATGCAAAAGCTTTATTCTATATATAATTTCTCTGTGTGCCAGAGTTTATTTCTAGACCATAACGGATTTATTTGCTTACATCCTGAATCTGTTTGTTCAGCCCCCTTTGTGTGGGATCCATATCCTGATTGGCTATGGCTACCTGGTGGATGACATGTGGTGGTGAATGTGGTATTGAATGCATCCATGGGCATACCACCATCCCATAATGAAAATGTGATCTGACTCTGCTTAAAGCAGAGTGCTTCTTAAAGTCTATTCCTAGACTTTAACATTGACTAACTTTAATTTAAAATTACATATTTTTGTTTGTGCTTGTAATTTACCAAATCTAAGCAGACTTGGGGTAGCATACAAGGAAACATCTACAATAAGGGTCCCCAACCACCAGGCCATGGATAGGTACCATCTGTGGCCTGTTAGAAAATGGGCTGCCCTGCTGGAAATAAGCAGCGGGCAAGTGAAATGTTGCATGCGCAAGATCTAGGTTGCGCACTCCCCCCTTTCCCCCAAGTTCATGAAAAACATGTCTTCCACAAAATTGGCCCATGGTGCCAAGAAGGTTGGGGACAACTGATCTACAAAAAGCAATAATTATAATCAAACTGAATACAATGTAAAAATGAAATATCTAGAGAAGTAAACATCCACAATAAATTACATATAAACAAATAGTACTAATAATTAAAATCTATGATATAATGCAGTTACAGTTACTTGACAATGCTAATTCTAGCACTTCAACACCTATGTATTTTAGACTGAGGATGACATTTATACATGAAACATACATTGGATATCTGAATATTTAGAGTACTTACAAAATAGAATACATTTGAACTGTACTTTGCTTCTAAGGAAGCAAAATAGTAGAGGACTTTCCATGGCAAAAAGCTGGTATTTTCTGTAAGGATACAGAGGGAAATAATATGTAAATTAGAAATTGGGCAAGAGAGAAATGCACACCTTGCTGGAACTGATAAAAGAATCTACTTTACTGCAAGATTGCATTGCAGTAAGACTTAATTCTAATGTGTAACTGGATATACTTTATACTGTTAGAAAAAATGTGTATTGGAAATTAGATATGTATATAACAATAATAGTAATAACAACAACAACAAATGAATTCCTGTAATGGAATCTCTGCAGATTTTACTCCACTAGTCAGTTCTGACTATAGGGGATGGTGCTCATCTACATTTCAAAGCCATTGAGCCAGTGCTGTCTGAAGACATTTTCATGGTCATGTGGCCAGCATGACATCAAAGGTGTTGTTACCTTCCCATTGAAGTGGTACCTATTTATCTACTTACCTTTGCATGTTTTTGAACTGCTAGGTTAGTAGGAGCTGGGGTGATGACAGGAGCTTACTTTGCCACATGGGCCTCAGGTCTCCAACCTAGGCTGCCAGCTTTCTAGCCAACAAGCCCAGTATCTTAACCATTGAGTCACCATGCCACCCTAATAACAATAATAGTGTGAGATCATAGCTGCCAGTTCTTTAGCTGATGTCGGCCTTCATAATGCATTGAGGCCTTTCCAAGAACCTAGGTTATTGTAAAGTGCAGATCCTTTTTAAATTGTCAAATAGACATTTTGTCAAGACACAAATTTTCTAAGTACTGTCCATGATTTTTTTTGTATGCTACTTAGTCTGCCAACAGCCATGGTTAGTTTATATTGGAATATTTCAAATTTGACTTTCAGATCTTAATACTTTGTGATCTTTTCCGATTCTTTTTATTCTATTCAATTTTTCCCTGGTATTGCCATAAGAGTTATTCACACTTTCTTCTTTTAAACCACAGTTTAAAATGGTGTGTTATGAGCAAAGAGTTTATCACTTTATATTCATAAATCTCACAATGTTTTTTTTAATTTTTTTTTAAATTACAAACATGTAAAATACACACACACAAAACTTAGACGTACGCCACATTTACACAATACAATATGAACAAGAGCTTCCTGTTCTTTCTAATAGCAATTGCCAATCAATATCGTTCACCTTATATTGTTTCCCTTCTATTATATTTCATTTGCATTTCACCATTCTTAACCCTCTTATCTTACTCCTCTGTCTGCTATATTGGCTGATTAGTAAATTTAAACCACTTGTGTGTGTGTGTGTGTGTGTGTGTGTGTGTGTGTGTGTGTGTAAAAACTTCAGGTTTCCATTCTATTTTAACACCTGTTATTACCTCTAGCCACTTTTTGATCCTTTTCCAAAAAAATTTAGCCTCCTCACAGTCACAGGTCCACCATAAGTGGTAGTATATTCCATGTATTGATTCACATTTCCAGCATTTTGGGGAGGTATTTGTTGAGATTTTAGCTAACCTTGTTGGTGCCAGGTGCCATCTGTAAAACATTTTGTACTGATTTTCCTTGTATGCAACTGATAGTGTCATTTTTAAGTTTGTTCCCCCAAATTTTTCCCATTTATCCAATTCAATATTATAGCCAAATTCTGTGCCCATTTTATCATTTGTTTTTTCATGATTTCCTCTTCCATTTTATGCTTCAGGAGAAATTTATATATTCTCCCTATCAATCTCACAATGTTTTAACTTGCTCATTTTTTTCTATTGTTTCAACTATATTTTACTGCAAACCACTCAAAGTCATTTAGACAGTGAGATGTTTAGGCTGGATTTAGCATTCTTTCCCACCTATCAAATCTTCCCGAAGGACCCAGGATAGGCAGATATTGTTGTTTAAGGATGTGAAAGGTACTATCAGAGGATACTTTCCAGTAAAGTTACCAATTGGCTGATGATGATTTTGCCAATGCTGATGTTCTTCAAGTGCTGCTGCACATATTTTGGGATGTCACCCAAGGTGCATATTTCTATTGATATTATCTTTGCTTTCCTTTGCCACAGCTGTTATACTTCTGTTTGTAAGTCTTGGTATTTTGTGATTTTTATCTAGTCCTTTCTGCTATCTTCAGATACTGCAACATTCTCTATCCAGATTTTTTTTTTGTCTTTCTTATTGACAATGGTTAATCTGGGTGTTATGGCGTTTATATATTTCAATTCTAAAGTGCCAGTGCACTTTAGCTACTTCATTTTGTATTACTTTGTCTATCTTCTTCTCATGGGTTCTTGCTTAGGGATAAATAGTAATTCTTACAGATATTCCCATGCAATATCCTATACTACAGTGTATTATTTTCAACAATGAGTCTGCAATGTTGTATGGCAGGTGCATCTATTTCACCAGCTATATATTCATATCTAAAGTTAAGCAGATTATAGTTGATTAGTTTTTGGCTTCGCATAATGCCTGATTTGAAGTATTATGACTTGT
Source organism: Natrix helvetica (assembly GCF_964273705.1). Taxonomy (NCBI): domain Eukaryota; kingdom Metazoa; phylum Chordata; class Lepidosauria; order Squamata; family Natricidae; genus Natrix; species Natrix helvetica. Next base: position 262,033,970 of record NC_138548.1, read on the forward strand.
TAAACAAACCATTTTTTTAAAAAAAGTCTGACTTAGTATTCTGCTATGCTCTACTCTATCCATTCTGCTCAGCATTGAAAATGTCATGTTGTATCTACTTGCTGTACATATATTAGAGGTATGAAACTTTTCAAAAAGCAAGACTTGGCAGCTCTAATTCAGCACCGTATCTAATTCTTTGCAGTACACAAACATACATACAGATGAACACAGCTGTTTGCATTTCTAGATTCTCCCTGGGGACATAGCTAAAAGGTTCATCAGAAGAGACTTCATTAGTTCAGAGTTTGATGCTAAAGTGCTATTATGCAAAGGAATGATTTCATAAATTACATAAACACTGGACCAGGTAAGTTGATAAATAATATTTCAAATTTAACTTCATTGAAGTGTGAATAGAATTTGAAAGAAAAAGTGCAGTCTGGGTGTTAGAAATAACTTATTTAGATACTAAAGAGGTGAAAGAATGAATTTATTCATATTGTCTGACTTTTTCTAGTCACACCAGATTAAAAATGGTTTGAAATGTTTACTGTTGACAGAAAGAGGTTTCCAACTAAAGATGACTCACTTTACATACCCCCCCCCCAAAAAAAAGGCTGGGTTGTTCTATTTGAATTATGACTGGTTTATAATTCATTTAATCTTATGTATAATTCCATTTTGTGTTCCCAACTGTGTCCAAAACAGCTATATTATACATTATCAATAAGCACGAAATCTGAACAGACTGCACCACTTGAATACCATAAGCATTGACAAATTTGCCATCAGTCAATTGCAGAAGGCGGCTTTAATTGGAATAGCTTCCATCCTGCGACGATGTCTGTAACACCATCAAACATCCAGATATGTGTAACCCAGGTTCTTGGTAAGGACTCAATAGGTAGACAGAAATTTCAAATCCAGTGTTAACATCTGGCTTACTGTGCAATGATCAATAATAATAATCATCAAGAGCCTGGATGAACGACTGGATGAATGATCTCTATTACTAGCTGGGCATCCTTCAAGCTGACAACATCAAGCATACAAAAGTCAAGATGTTTAGAAGCAAATACATCATGAGAGTGAAGAAAATCTTAAAGCACAATCCCAGTGAAGGAAATACCATCAACACCTGGATAATTCCAATAAATAGATATGTAGCTGAAATAGGACATAACTAAAAGTCCTGTCTAGGAAGACCCGAAAAGTAATGACAATGAATCATGCCATTCATCCACACAGACATGTTGATAGAGTTTGTTTATCAAGGAAAATAATGGATGTGGAATGTTGCAAGTAATAATAATAATAATAAATTTGGATTTATTAGCCGCTCCCTTTCCGGGCAGGACTCGATAGCTGAAGAAGAAGAAAACGGTATTGGAAAAATATATGATGGACCATGAAGATGCACTGAAGATAGTATAGCAGGAAATCTTACTGAGTACTAAAGAGACCAAACTGGCCTACAAGAAAAAACAAATGAATAGAAAAGAAACATGGCAAGCCCAAATATTATATGGGCAGTACTAAAAAAAAAAAATACTAGACAAAGCAGGTAAGAATACCCAGCAATGGCTAAGGGAAATAAAGTTGAAAAAAAGAGACAGAGGAGCTAATTCTAGCTATTAATTTCAAATTATGAATTATGAAATTCATTTATGAATTAAAAGCGCATAAAGCCAGAATTGAGAAGACAGTAAAAGATAGAAAATGGCATACCTTCAAAGTAAGTGAAAAAAAAAAACAATGGAACACCTATTTAGCTTTATAAGAACACCTATTCAACACATAGATTGACTATAAAGAAACAGCATGAGAAAGTACAACAATGGTGCCTTGGAATACTGTAAGAAACACCATTCGTGTGCAAGCAAGTACTGGTGGGATCCAATATAAACAAAGTAATAAAAAATTAAGAAGCTAAAGTTACTTGGGACTTTAGAATTCAATCAGACAAGCCACATTACACCTCACAGTTATACTTGCTGATAAGAGAAAGACAAATTGGAATAGTGGATGTTGCAATACCTGGAGAAAACGGAGTAGAAAGAACTAGAGAAAATCCCCAAATGCAAAGACCTGCAAGTAGAAGTAGAACAATCGAGGCAAAGGGAAGCAAAGGTAGTACCAGTAGTAATAAGTGTTTGGGGTACAACTGTAAAACGAGCAATTTTTGAATACTTTCAGCATTGACGAAATCACCAGATGTCAATTACAAAAGGCAGCTTTTACTTGGAAAGCTTACATCTTGTGATAATACCTTTAACAAAATAAAAAAAAATCTCATAAACAGCAACCATACAGGACCTTGGGAAAAACTCAAGAGATGGACAAAATTGACCTGCTGGAAATACAGCTTAACAAAAGGAATAACTTTCCTAAAGTTCAAAATTTGTCTTTCTTCAAGAGATGGATACGAAGTGTGGTAAAGTATCCTATGGGTAATTGCTCAGAAAATATGAATAACCAAATTTCAAAATGATTTCCAGGAAAGTTGAATGCAACAAAGTACTCTGGCTTGAGATACTGCTTTTAGATATGTGGGAATATTTCTATTGATTCCACTGCAAACCTATCTCAATAGCATTAAAAAAATAGCTTTCCCTTCATGATAAAAATATTGTAAGTCTGTATCATAGATAAAGAGTACATTCTTGGGAAAGCTAATCAAATAAATTAACAAATGAAAATGTAATATCTATAACCTATCAGATGTAAAGCTAAACACATTTCTGTCTAAGCTGTTTAGTCCGGAGTTATTTTTAAAAGAAAAACTTACAATAAACCATATATTAAGAATAATTTATATTAAGGTGAAAATTAAAAACATCTCAGCATTCTTAGTTCTGACTGAACTAAGAATCAGGTACTATTAAGAATTAATGACACTTTTTTGAAAATTGCATTGTCTCAGAATCTATGCACTTCTTTACACTGAAATCATAACTAAATCTAATTATTGGTTTTCATTAAACAGCTGCCGTTTCACTTACAAAGTGTCCTCTGATTTCATTATTGCAGCTTGCAATTGGAGAGAGTCATAGCAACATATTGTGATGGAGAATCATGATCTCAAAGAGATTATAAAACCTAGTTCAACTATCGAAACAATATTCAATCTCTCTAGCAAAAAAGGCACAGGCCTGCTATGCTGAAATAAAGTAACTCTAACCCTAAAGTAACTTTCATGCATATACCGTATTTCCATATACTATTGTACGTCATGCAAAGTCCCTTTTTTGTGAGCTAGACCCCTATATGAATATGATTGATAAATATGAATGCTAAATAAAGTAAAGTATGGTTCAGATTTAAAATCCCTGCCAAGCCATAATTAACAAACCATAATATAATTATTTGAGAGCATCATTAGCTGAATTTGGTTTCTTGGAGAATGGTACTTCATCCAGACACCTAGCATTAGACAGACTGTATAACTGTACCTATTGCATCCAAATATCATTCTGGAAAAATGATTGTATAATAGTTTTGTTTGGTAATCTCTACCCTTCAGTTTCCTTCTTTCAGAAGCATGTTGTTACCTTAGTTAGTGGACTTAAACACTAGAAACTGGTAGTGAAATATTTGAAGGATGTTAAGATTCAAAAAGAAGAAGCACCGTTTTGCTAAAATCTTGTCTAAATACACATGGATTCATTGATAGGTTGGATAGGATTTCCATTTGTTCAGTCAGATGTACAGAGAAAGAGTCCTAATAATCACTCAGTTCCAAATGGAACTTTGTCCTTCCTGCTAAATGTCACATTTTTTTAACTTACAATAATAAAGCAGAAGGGATGTTTCTAGGCCATTCTGATGAAGAGGTATTGCTCAAACATTTAAAAAAAGCAAGGAGAAAAATACTCATAAAATAAAAAGACATTGGCTTCTGGCATATCTGCAACTTCCATAATAAACAGTGATGCCTCCAAGGTGGTTATTGCTCAGTGAATCCCTTATGCAACGCACAGTAATGGAAGGTGCTGCCTTCTCAATGTAAGGTTGTTATGTTGCATTTTGGTAACCTACTTAGCTAATTTGCAAGGGCCTTTTCTCCCATCCCAGCTGTTTCAAGAAATTTTAATTGAGAGCTGGGTGAAGAGGAAGCAGTATAATTGGATGCTCAAGTCACCCAGCAGCCCAGATCACATTCTAGCTAAATCAAGGTTCTTTTTGTTGTTGTTTTGGTTTGAGTAGGTAACATTTGAAGAAAAGGTAGCTAAAATAACTGTAATACTTTTAAATGTTGTTACCAGCTGCGATAATATACACGAATGCATGAAACAGCATGCTATAAAAATCTATTGTCAAATGAACTTAAGCACCTGAAAGATTGAGATTGCCAGTGACTCTAAATTACTAAAGGGTAAATGTTCTTTTTGCTCTCTTTTCCTACAAAAAAAAAAACAAATAAATAATGTGAGATAAAGATAACCTTGAGCTGAACTTCAATCTTGAAGGCTACATCAGCACACCCATGCAGTTTGCAAAGCAATGGTGCAGCAGTTATAATACTATTAACTATTAATATGGCATATCAATATACCACATACCATAATTGCATTCTCTTGGGGGTGGGTTGTAGTGTGCGAAGGTCAGAATAGGAGTGTGAATTAGCAAGAAGAAGAAACCCAAGGCACGAAAGAAGGCAAAAGGAAAGAGGAAGCAGAGCTAAAATAATGTATCCAGCACTCTCTCTAAGTCTGTCTATTGCCAATATTGCTTTTACCATCAAATACCATTTCAAGACACTTGCAACATGGAAGTCTCCTTTATGAGGGTTTTTTTTTTCTGCTCCCCAGTTTCCCAGATTATCCTGGCTTCTCTGATGCTCTTTCATTCAGTGCTAAGTGGATCCAATGTTGCTTAGCTTTTGAGCGCAGACAGAATCTTGGAGCAGTCAAGCCTGTTTGAAGTATATTGTGAATCTAGGTATATATTGCAACATTAGTGTTAACTTTCATTATAGAATCAGTGGTGGCATTCAGCCGGTTTGGACTGGATCAGGCGAACCAGGACTGGCGACCTGCTGCCCACTCTCCCTGCCGCTATGCCATCCTATTTAGCCACGTTATCTAAGCCGCACACATGAGCGCGAGCAAAGCATATGCGTGGAAGGCACACAGACTCACTCACATATTCGGTGCATGGCGAACCAGTGGTAAAATTAGGTGAAATCCACCTCTGTATAGAATGACTCATTATGATGTTCTGTAGAACAGATTGCTTTGTTTAAGAGTTTACATTTCAGGCTTTGCTTGCTATATAATAGATGTTCCTTACAATGAGTAATTTGTGGATTTATTTGTGGATTGTGAGTTGGTTTTCCTTGCTTTAATTAAACAAATTATTGGAGGGGTATATTACTTCTTCCCAGACATGATAAAACCACATTTTTTATCATTTCATACACTTAATAGTATTATGTAAAATGTGATAAAAGGATTGAAATATTTGTTGGGCAGTATTCAACCCTGGCAGGGAGGAGAGATGAAGTGCAAGCCAAATATAGAGTCACAGCATAACCATAAGAGGATCAAAACTAACCTCCCCAAATTCCTTGGAACTGTAATTGTTCCCAGAGAAGAGCTGCCAGACTGGGGAAATTCCTATATAGCAGCATACAATAATTAGCTTGAACTCTATGCATGTGACTCTGGTTGTTCACACTTGACATCATTTAAGGCAAAGCAAATAGTTAAAATCAAACAACTGGAGAAAGGGCGGGAGAGGGAGAAAAAGAGGAAATCATTCAAAAGCTATTGATTAGAAAAATAGCATTTATTGACTTTTTAAAAGCATTAAAAAGTATCCTAGAGAAACATGGTTCCCTTTTTCCAATTTGAAGTATTTATATTGATGCTTCCAATTTTGACATATTATGACCATTCATATAGCAAAAGAAACTGAATATATATATGTGTGTGTGTGTGTGTGTGTGTGTGTGTGTGTGTCACCCTTGCTCTAGCTCAACGATTAAACGTACAATGAAAGTTAACATCCAATCCTTGACATTTTCATTATCATAGCCCATTATTTTTCTGAATCTTGATCTATGAGCACACACACACACACAGAGGGGGAGAGAGGGAGGGATAGAGGGAGAGATGTAGATCCAGGAAAATAAGGGGCTATGATCATTTCCCTAAACTTAACAATGGGCTTCCCCCAATATTTCTCCAGTACATCTGTTTGTGATGCTAATATCGCTAGCAGAAACTTTCTTATGTTGAGCATCTAATTCTATTCATTGAAGATGTCAGGGACTGGATGTGAACTTCTATTGTATATTTTATCATTGAGCTAGAGCAGGGGTGTCAAACTCAAAGCCCGAGGGGGGGGATCTGGCCCATTGGGGTGCTTAAATCTGGCCCATGGGACTGGCCTGGAAATAGCAAAGGACTGGTTTGTGGTGCCTCTGGCAGCCAAAAAGTGGGATGCATGTAACCCCCTGCAACCTATTTTGGTCAGCAGAGTGCTGCAGGTATCCATCCTGTCTCCCCCCCTCGCCAGGTAACCCACAGAGAACTACAATGCTGATCTGGCCCTCAAAGAAATCTAGTTTGACACCCCTGAACTAGAGTCTCTTCCAAATAATTTTTGCAATTTTAAGCAGGTGGTGTATGATGATGCCATACTTTTTGAGGGCTTTATCAACTGCAATATTAATTTTATTCGAATATACAAAGTCTGCATACTTCAATCTGCAGTTAGTTTTAGATATTATCCAAGTTATTACAGAATGTTGCAGAACTGAACAGCTGTATATCGCTAGGTAGAAGTCCCTTAATATTAACTGCTTCAGATCAGTCATGTCTATCCAAAATGTCCCAGTGCTCTGAAAAACTAGATGTTATGGTTGACAGGACTTCTGCACAATAAACTGCATGTTTCTGTATTTTATTTACTGAATTTTATATTCAGTAATAACAAAACCAAGCTGCAGAAGCAACTCCTCTTCCTGAAATAAAATATTCAGGTGGTAAACTTTTTCAGTGCCAGTCTTATCTCAGTAAATTTTAAAAAATGCAGCTGAAAAATACAAACCATCATTTGTTGCCTGTAATTTCCTCTCCTTGTTTTGGAAAGAGGTGAGCTTGGCAAGATTTAACCAATGACCCAAATCTGAGAAAAAGTAAAGAAAAAGCATTACAGGTTATCTCATTGAATGTTATTATTAGAATTGATTAGGGAATGAATTATCAAACCCAAATCAACCATTTAGTTAAGAATGTAGCTCAAAATGTTGACTGCAAAAAAACTCCTTACTTTAATGAAACTATCCGTTAGGGCAGTGATGGCGAACCTATGGCACGCGTGCCATGGGTGGCACGTGGAGCCATTTGTCAGGGCACATGAGTCCACCCTTTTTAAAGCCATTTTTCACCCTCACCAGGCTCCAGAGGCTTTATAGGAGCCTGGGGAGGGCGAAAAGAGCCTCCCCACCCCTTCCTGGAGGCTTGTTGAGCTTCCCTGAAGCTCTGGAGCGCACAAAACAGGCCCTACGGGCAAACTGAAAGTTTGGGAACGGACTTCCTATTTGCTTGGAGGGTCGTTTTGAGCGCTCCGAAGGCTTCGGGGAAGCCTCTTGAAGTTCCCTGAAGCCTTCGGAGCGCTTAAAACGACCCTCCGAGCAAACCGGAAGTGATTTCTGGTTTTCTCGGAGGGTCATTTTGACTGCTTTGGAGGCTTCAGGGAGTCCTCCTGAAGATCCCTGAAGCCTCCGGATGGCTTCCGGGAGGCAGGGGAGGCTGTTTTCACCCTCCCCATGCTCCTATAAAGCCTCTGGAGCCTGAGGAGGGCGAAAAAAGCATGCAAAATGGGGGGGGTTGCACCTGTAGTGTGCGCGTACGCACTGGGGGTGTCGCGAATTGCATTATGGGTGCGGCACGCCTGCACACAACCCCCCTGTGCTCCCCCCACTTATGGCACGCGAGCCAAAAAAGGTTCGCCATCGCTGCCTTGGGGTCTCCAAGAACAGGGGAAAAAAATCCAGATTTTTGTCACAGACGAGCCAGCAACCTTTTTCCAAAGTTCAGTTCTTTTATTAGGTAATCAGTGTTCGGTATTTTACAGTTAGGAAGCTGTGAAAAGACCTATATATGTTTTCAGCTGTAGACAGAGAGCGGTTCCGACTGAGTAAAGCAGCCTGAGATTGCACTAATGCTGCAAGTGAACACTTCAAGTAGATTTGCACTTGACGGTGATTAACTGGTTGCTTAACGACAGTATGCTGAAGAAGCCACAGTTTGTTGAGTTCATAAAAGATGCTAACCCAAAAGGAAACAAACCAAAATATGGTTTACTGTAGCCTATGATGTATGAACTAATAATAATAATAATAATAATAATAATAATAATAATAATAATAATAATAATAATAATAATAATAATAATAATAATAATAATAATAATAATAATAGATTGTTATTTGTTAGCCGCACCCTCTCCCGAAGGACTCAGGGCGGCGTACAATAAAAACACATAAAATATACAAATGAACAATACATATACAGATAAAATAAACACATACGCGTACGTACACATATACATATACATGGAGGAGGTATCAAATATATAAAATAGAATTTAAAATTGACAATTTAAAACACCCTCAATTAAATTACAAGATTTAAAAAAAATAGAACTAGACCAGTGAGGAGGCAACTGTATGAAGAAGTGTAGCAATTCAGAGAACAAAGTTATAGAATTATGACTATTTTTAACTGCACGATTATCACGAATTTAATGAATTTGTGTATCTCACATTATTGCTAGGGAGGTAAGTCCTTACAGTTGTCACCCCTTTGCCTTTACCATTCTGAATAACTAGGATTACAGATTGTTTATCATTTTAAGATGCACTGTAGTAGATATTCTGCTAAAGCACAATAAGATCAACCTGTGTTTTCTTAGACAAGCAGGTGGTATAACAGATGATATTTCCATATGGGCTTTTTCTTCTTCTTTTTTTTGCATCAAATCAGTTCTGCCTTCTGTGTTGTCAACCCATGGACAACATTTATTTATTTCTGGCTCAACTGGTTGCATTTGGAATTGAAAAACAAGGGAACATTTCATCCGCAGCATTGTAGGCTTGAAGAGCTTATTGGTAGTAAGGTTTGCCATTGATTCTGCCTCATCCTGCTTTCCAGTTTTCTCACTTCAGAGGAAGTCACAAGTTCTTGAAGTGAAAAGATGACTGGATGACTTCACAAGGCTTCCTTCACATATTAGAGGGTTTCTTCCCCCCTTTTAACCTTTTCTTTTCTTTTTCATATGACTAAGCAAACTCAAATAACCTTTTAATTCCACATTAAAAAAGCATCCAGGTGTAATCTGGCTAAATTGACTGTTTGCAGATTCTAGCAATTGCCCTTTGTGGCTAACAATTCATTTTCTTCCTTGGGTTTGTTGTTTACAATACTTCGAATCGATGCAGGATAAGGGGAGGATACAAAGTGCAACTAAGCTTAGAGTTTGTGTAAAGTGTTATCTATAGCAAACCTTGTTAGTATGCTTGTCCTTCACCATCACAGTCAGCAAAATGCTCTTGCATATAACAGAGGTATCATGACTTGGTGGTTGTTTCAGGTTCCTTTGCTCTTCAAAGAAATGTTTACAATAGAACTAGAAAACCACATACAATACGTTCTGGAATCAGGAAGAGGGAGTGCTAGCCATTTATATTTCTTTCTCTATGAAATGTTGATAAGAGAATTTTTGTGGCATCAGTAGGGACAGTAGCTCAGGGTACTGACTGATTACTTTTCTACCCTCATCTATGGACCCACTGATTAGTTCATTGTGATTTTGCCATTTTGGGGACAGAGGAAGGAAAATGGTTTGAAAATTATTTGTAAGGACTGAAAAGTGTAAAAAAATATAAGTGGAATTGATGCTGTGTGGAAGTAACTTTAATAATCCAAGAACAGGTAGTCTGTATTGCTTTTGTGAATCTATCACAATTACATGACAGACACATAGTACACTCCATCTGTTCTCAGATCTTAACTGATAAGCCTGAAGGTGATAAAATGCAGGTGCTCAATGTTTTGCTTATTTCCTGAATGTTACAAGAAGGAAAATTGGAGATAACTAATGCACTAGTAACAACTACTTTCTGCTTATACACATAGCCAGAAGGTGTATCACTAGCAGGACTTCATTCAGAAAATAAAAAAGTGAATACAGAAGAAACTAAGAGTCATGTTGAAAGAAATTATGTAAGTGGCTGGGTCCCCATTTCTGTCCAACAGCACAATAATTCTCTAAAAACTGAATAAATTTGATGTAAAGAAAAAAAAGCTAGCCAAAGGGAGAAAAATACAACAGTTTGTGAATAGGTCATATCAAAGGGTAGGAAAGAATTCTGAAAAGAAATCCTTCAATTGATCCCAATCGCAGAGGCAATAGCAGAGCTGCTGAGAAGGTTGTTGAGTGTTTCATTTTAAGCTCATTTCCCTACTTCCTTCCAATTACTTGAGCCGGAGCAGAATATGCTCCCTGCATACAAACACATAATCACAACATTGGGGAAGAGCAGAAACATCCATCCATACAAACTGTTCCTTCCTTACCCAGAAGAAAATATAGATGCCTCCTACAGCCTTGGCTTATCAATTTAGTGTTAGGAAGAATTCCAGAACTCTTGTTCTGCAAGTCTGCCTTGTATAATTTTCATGAGTGCCCCACCTCACACATGCATAAATTTCAAAGAAAAGCATGGTATTACATTGAGAAGAATCTTTGCTTTACATTTATTTGTCAGGACTCAGTTTCAAAATAATTATCATATTTTTCGGAGTATAAGACGCACTGGAGTATAAGATGCACCAAGATTTTGAAGAGGCAAATTTTAAAAAAAGGTTTTGCACTCTGCAGACCTCCCAAAAATGGCCCATTTTTCACGAAACCAGGCTTGTTTTTTGTCAAAAAAAGGCATGCATAGCCTTTAGGAGGCTTGTAGAGTGCTCCTGGGGGCAGGGGGGGCAAAATTGAGCAATAAACGGCCCACTTTTCACTCATTTTTGCCCTCGCCAGCTCCTAGGAGCACTCTGGAAGCCTCCTAGAGGCTATGCACGGCCATTTTGGTGAAGGGGGCAGGGTTTCTAGAGGCAAAAAAAGCTGTATTCAGTGTATAAAATGCACTCAGATTTTTAGCCTCTTTTTTGAGGGAAAAAGGTACGTCTTAAACTCCAAAAAATATAGTACGTATTTAAGACAATCTCGGAAGCCCTCTAAAATAGCCTAACCTTAAGGACATCCAACGCCATGAAAGTGGCCCTTTCAAATGTTAAGGAAACAAATGATCAAGATCTTCAGCAATGAGTTGGACAGTGCCTAAGGGAGAGGGTCCCTGTAATGAAGTGTATAAGTGGCCTTTGATATATCTCATATTGTTAAATGCAAATTGAGCAGTTTGGAAATTTTGCAATCTGGAGCTTCTTCACAGAAGTCATCTTTAAGGCATAATTCTTCTGTTCCATAGAGCCTATGGATTCACAAGAACCTGATGGGTTCTATGAAAAACTGTGGAGGGAATTACCCACCAAATACAGCCACAAGAATTTTGTCTCTTGATCAAAAGTTCTGGAATGTTTTTTTTTAACTAATATTCCGCTGCTGGAATAATCTTAAAAAAAATCTTTATTCTAAGGAACATTTGATTATGGAACAAGTGTGTTTGATCCGACAAACTACATGCAACCAGTGATAACAGGCTAAAAAGCATTAGGAAAGATGAACAGAAAGAATTATCATTCTCCATCACAGGTCTGCATTCTGACCTTTGTTATTATGTTGGCTGACTGTTTAAAACTTGGATGATAACTAGTTTAATTGGAACAATTTGTCTAGGATTTTGAAGATCTCTGATTACATTTGTTCTATAATTACAGATGACCTGTTAAGCTGCTACAGAAGTTTCAACTTGTTGTTCCCTTGCAAATTGTTCTGGGTCATTTCCTAGCTTGCTCTTTAAGAATTGTAATGGGATTGTCGTCACCATCTTGGAATACAAAGCATCTTATTTCTGCTTTAAGGCCAGCCACAAAGGTACTTGGCAGAACAATTAGTTACACAAGGATGCCTTAAGGAACTATGAAAAAAAATAAGGCTTGTGATTATGTTAGTATGTACATAGAATCTCCCCAACATCTGCCTAAACTGTTTTTTTAAAGCTGAATATAAAAATTCTATAAATGAAGAGCTCCTTTCAAGCTGTTTCATAAAGCAACATGTGCCTTCTAAAAGAAAAGTGAGATTTTATTTTGCTTGGTTGGGGTCTTCTCTGACCAATATGGGATCTGGTAGTTTTAACAGGCAGAGATTCATGTTACCTGTTAATAAGCTGGTTCTATTTCAACAGCTATTAATTAAAAATCCAAACATTATGAAGACTAAGCTACAGGAAGAAGGTTCAAACTCCTTTCCTTTTTCTTCATTTTGTGGAGTATGATTTTGTGCAGTATTAGAGACTAAGGGCCTCTTAATTTTTAGCAGGAAAAATGGTTGTCCTCAGCTTGCATCCATTCATTCATTAACTGTTCAGATTTACAGTGGTGCTGAAAAAATTGACATGCCCAGTTCATGGTTATCATGTCACAGCAAAGCACATCATGTGATCACTGTTTGTGATCTTCCCTACTGGCTTATCCACATGGGGATTCTGGCAGGAATGTAGTAAGTTCCTCTTCCAACTTAATGACCCACATGTTCCTGGAGTTTCCATGTGATATTGCACTTTATGATCACAACAATTAGTGAGGCAATGATGATCCCAATTGCCAACATAACCCGAGGAATTATGTATATTGTAATGCAGAGGTGTCATCATGGCGGCATCATGTGATGCATCAGGACTTTTTCCCCGTCACTAAACCAGGCATTGGCCCAGTGCGTGATGCATCTGGCCCATGGGCCATGAGTTTGACAGCCCTGTTTTAGTGGAACATTCTGGTCTCAGGTTTTTGCTTCTGATCTTACTCATCCAATTCTTAAGACTGCTTCCTAGGGCAGATCTCATCATGTACACAAAATATGACATGAAGGTGAATCCAAAATACTGCTCACCAACTCTAACAGCTGATGTTTAGCCATTGGGAGAGGCATGACACTCCTCAACATTTTTTGAGAATCCCCTGAACTAGCTTGCTTTGCATTCTACACTTGCCTGATGCAGCCTGAAATGCTTGTCAGTAGCCTGTCAGATCACAACCAACTTCCAAGAAAGCTGCAGTGAATCTGGACTGTTTTTTGCTTCACCCTCCAGTCTTTTGAATGAAGACAAATTTTGCTTGTTACTTACTGTTCTTAGAGTCCTTTCCCTAGGGGAATTTGAAACAAAATGTTCTGGCAAAACTAGGGATGCCATTTACTGAGGCAATGACATAAGATAAGTAAAAATAAAAATGATAAAATTGAGATATGGAAGGATTTAGTGATATGAACCTGATCAGCATAACATTTTTTTCTTCTTGCTTGTACCTCAGAATTCTTCTCACCCTTTTCTTAACAGAGTAAATATGCTAAAATCTACCTAATCCCTATTTAGTAGCTTCCTGGGGCACCCAAAGGTGCTTTTTGAAGAGGCAACTGAACTTTCTAGTTTTTCTTTGAAGACGTTTTACTTCTCATCCAAGAAGCTTCTTCAGCTCTGACTGGATAGTGGGTAATGGAAGGATTTTTGACATTTTGGACGGAGAGAACTTCTGGTTTGAAAGAAGAGTCAAAGAGCCCATCTATGTCAAAATTGAACAGCCCTCTCTCAATAAAGGGAGAGGAAAATAGCATGGTCTATCTCCAGTCCACAACACAATCCTTTCAACAGTTCTAAGAAAGGTCCATATCTATTTGCATTACTCAGATGACCCTGATGATCCAGATAAATCTCCAGATGGCCTCAACAATTCTCTAAAAGAATGCAAATGATCAGCTGTCTGCAAGAAGTATAAATCCTTCCATTATCCACAATCCAGTCAGCTGAAGATGTTTCTTGGATCAGAAGTGAAACATCTTCAAAGAAAAACCAGGAAGTCCAGTTGCCTCTTTAAAAAGCAACCTGGATGATAGAGAATCTCCATAGATATCTCCCTGGGGTAGAATGCCCACTTTTTAAATCTAATAGTGCCATTGACTTTGAAAGTAGCTGGAAGTACCTTGTTCTCTCCTTCCTTGTCCCTAAATGAAGGTATTTTACAGGAATGCTCACTTAACGTTTTATCCTACCATAAGCAATCCTTAAACTGATGGAGCAGATGCTGAGTATTAACTTGCTTGACTACTTCTAGACCAGCTCTGAGATGACATTTATTCTTGGTATCATTGCACTCACAATCTGGCAAGAGGTTCTGAAGTGGGCAGCATCTGGAATTAATGTTTATTCTTCAAATATGTAGTCAAAAGCATTAGCTTTAGTGATTGGACGTTGCCTTTTACTAGGGGGTTCAAGAAAACAATTTATCCAAATGGTTCCTTAGAACAGGATTTCCCAGGCTTCCCTTTCACCAATGTCCAGCAATCAGTATACAGACATGAAAAGCAAAAGTGAAGCAATATCCTGCCTTCTAAAGAAAAGTTGTCACTAATTGGGAAGCACTGGGAATGATAAGCTGGAATACTGTGATAATTACTTCTGTCACAATAAAGTCACGGTGAAAATATTCCATAGGACATGTGTTTATTTTATTTATCACATTTCTACATCATCCATCTCACCTAAATGACAGTTTACACATGCTGAATGCTCGGAATTAATATCAATATTTATACATATATGTGGATTTAAAGTGTAGAAGTTTTACAAATAGTATGGATTTTCATACAGTTTCAGGAATTTGAAGGAAATGGATGGAATAGTTTGGGGAGGGGAGAGATGTGGCCTCAAAAGTAAATGCATTTATTTGTTGGATTTTATTTTGCTCTTTCTAGCATATATAGAACACCCTCCTTTGGTTTTTACCCACAGCAAACTCACTGTGAGGTTAGGTGGGTGGTAGATTGAGTAATGAGTCCAAACTCACTCAGAAACCTTTGGTGCCTGAGAGTCAATTGGATTGAGATGGAAAGGAGTAGAAATTGATAGATTGGATGGATGGATGGATGGATGGATGGATGGATGGGCTTTAATGAATCTATGCATTTCTAGTCCAATTCTTTAACTACTACATTACATTGCAATCTTTGAAAACTCAGTTGTCAAAATGGCTAGAACATAATAATGAATAATAATAATTAATAATAATGATCGCCTATCCCAGGAAGGACTTGACAGGTGGACAAAAATGGCAAAGCCAGCTTAAACATCTGGCTGGCTGTGCAACCAACCATAATAATAAATTTGGAAAGAAATGAACAACACAAAATGTGCATCCTATGGAAACTAATTAATGTTGATAGATGAGATCTTCATCTTTTGTTTGTCATATGTTCAAACATATTGTCAAAACTATTCCATTTATTTGTCATATGTTCTCTGTTTCTCTCTGTCAAATGAATTAACCCATCCATCAAAAGCATCCAGTTCAGGAAGCAGCCAACACTAGTTATGTAGAGAAGAATTTGATTTATTTTATTTCTTGCACAGTGCTAGTTCTGATCTTCTTAGACACTCAAAAGTCCCACCAGGACAAGGAAGCTATTATTAAGCCAATAGCATATTATAGTAGAGTGTCCTCTTGTTTGAAACAAGCACTGGTGTGACAAATGTACTTTAGAATGATTTGACACTTTACCCCTTTTTAATAAGTATATAGATCTGTAGATACAAATATAAATGAAAAGCACATAATTATCTCTTCAAACTCTGACTGGGCTGTTTCTCTGTGTTTTGGGGGATGGAATAAGAGAAAAGTAAGGTCATCCTGGGTATAAAGGGGAAAGCCATGTTTCCTCTTAACAAGCTCTCTGGGAATTATACTTTGTTACTATGTTTGTTTCCCAGAGGTGGGAGAACAGACCATCTTCTATTTGAATGGCAGCAAAACTTGTCTCTTTTGAATTTTAATGAAAGGGAAGCAATTCAGTTACCTCAGTTCAGTGAAAGGCAATATTATCACTCCCTATGCTTACATTTTAACTGATTCTCCAAGCAACTCCTAGCATGTTTCCTCTGCTAACCTCAGTTAAACTTCTTTGTTGTTATTATTAAAATGAATAAGAGATTTATTTTTTGGTTCAGTGTGCATGGGAGTCAGTTTGTGTACTGGTTAAGGCATCAGGCTAGAAATTAGGAGAGTGTGAGTTCTAATCCTATCTTGGGCACAAAGACAGCTAGATGGCCTTGGGTCTATTTATACTTGTTCAGCCCTTGGAAGAAGTCAATAGCAAACCCCTTCTGAAATCTTGCAAAGGGGAAATGTTAGGCGTCAAGACTGACTTGAAGACAAAGTATAATATAAGCAAATCACTCCTATTCAATGGAAAGACCATTTTCAATGAAGTTGAAAGTTTATTCCTGTAGTGTATGGAGAATAAAATTAAAAGCCATCTTCATATCAATGACTTTTTGATCTTGTTGCTTTCATTTACCTATTCTGATTTCATGTCAACTCTTGTTCTATGATCATACAGCAAATAAATAAATAAATCTACTAATAACTTATTTATAGGAAACCTTGTGGCAGCTATTATTTATTACTCTATAACATAGTTATGAAGCTGATGCTGTTTGCTATTATAATTTGCTATTATAATTGCCACAAAGAAGAGGGAGTCAAACTATTTTTCAAGGCACCTGAGGGTAGAACAAGAAGCAATGGGTGGAAACTAATCAAGGAGAGAAGCAACTTAGAACTGAAGAGAAACTTCCTGACAGTTAGAACAATTAATCAGTAGAAGAGCTTGCCTCCAGATGTTGTGAATGCCCCAACACTGGAAGTCTTTAAGAAGATGTTGGATAGCCATTTGTCTGAAACAGTATAGGATTTCCTGTCTAGGCAAGGGGTTGGACTAGAAGACCTCCAAGGTCCCTTCCAACTCTGCTATTGTATTGTATTGTAACATAGTTAAAATGAATATTTCCCCACTTGAGTTAAATCTAACAACATATTTTTTTTTATATTCAGTTCCTCTTTCTGTTTGCATGGCAAATGGGTTTAGATTTTGGCACTTATATCTTCTAAATCTTTTAACGGTATTTGCGAGAAAGGTGTAGTGAAGAAGAGAAGAAGAAATTGCTTCAGAAAGTATTGAAGAAGCTGGTATTTGAATTAAGTGTCTTCAAGTTGGCACACATCTGGATGTTCTTTTTTCTTATTAGTGATATGTGAACTGAAATATTACACCTTTAAAATATAATATGTCTCACAACCTCAAAGCAATTTTCTTAAATGTTATTGGAATAGTAGTGCACTGCGCAGGTTAATTGGGAAGCAATTTTTTTAACCAGTCTGAACAACTCAAACAAGAAAAAGGAATTATTCTTCTCTCTAGTGGCTGCTTTTTGGAGAGAAAATAAAAGGAGACATATAGGTGAAACTCAAAAAAATTAGAATATCGTGCAAAAGTTCATTTATTTCAGTAATGCAACTTAAAAGGTGAAACTAATATATGAGATAAGACTCATTACATGCAAAGCAAGATAGTTCAAGGTGTGATTTGTCATAATTGTGATGATTATTAGTTCAGAACGCAGCCGCGCGGGCTGTGATGGGGAGTACGAGGTACTCCCACGTAACACCTCTCCTGCGCGAGCTGCACTGGCTGCCTGTGGTTTTCCAGGTGCGTTTCAAGGTGCTGATTACCATCTTTAAAGCGCTCCATGGCACGGGACCTAGTTACTTGCGGGATCGCATCCTCCCACATACATCCCTGCGGCCAATACGCTCACACAGGGAGGGACTTCTCCTGGTGCCGTCCACTAGGCAATGCCAGCGGGCGACACCGAGGAGTAGGGCCTTCTCTGTGATGGGCCCAACCCTCTGGAATGACCTCCCCCCCGACATTAGAACCACTTCTGACCTCCGCTCCTTCCGGCAAAAACTGAAGACCCACCTGTTCTGATTAGCAGGCCTGGCATAATTCAACTGTCCCTCCTGGCAAATGTATTATATCTGGTTATTTTAGGGTTTTTTTAATTTACTGTATTTGTTTTTAGGGGTTTGAATTTATTTTATATCTGCTTTGTACAGTTATTTTAACTGTTTTTTAACCTCCTCCATGTCAATTATCAACTGTACATATTTAATTTTATTGTATCTTGTTATATTTTGTATGAACTGTACACCGCCCCGAGTCCCTTTCGGGAGAGGGGGCAGTCTAGAAGCATTAAATATTATTATTATTATTATTATTATTATTATTATTATTATTATTATTATTATTATTATTATTATTATTATTATTATGGCGTACAGTTCATGAAAACCCCAAATCCACCATCTCAGAAAATTAGAATATTACATTGAATCAATAAAACAAGGATTGTACATAGAACAATATCGGACCTCTGAAAAGTATAAACATGCATATGTACTTGGGCCCCTTATGCAGCAATTACTGCCTCAATGTGGCGTGGCATGGAAGCTATCAGCCTGTGGTATTGCTGAGGTGTTATGGAAGACCAGGATGCTTCAATAGCGGCCTTCAGCTCTTCTGCATTGTCCGGTCTCATGTCTCTCATCTTTCTCTTGCAATGCCCCATAGATTCTCTATGGGGTTCAGGTCAGATGAGTTTGCTGGTCAATCAAGCACAGTAATCCCACAGTCATTGAACCAGGTTTTGGTGCTTTTGGCAATGTGGGCAGCTGGAAAATGAAGTCAGCATCCCCATAAAGTTTGTCTGCGGAAGGAAGCATGAAGTGCTCCCAAAATCTCCTGGTAGACGGCTGTATTGATGCTGGTCTTAATGAAGCACAGTGGTCCAAAATCCTGTTGCTCAGTGGTCCAAAGTCCTCTTTTCTGATGAGAGCAACTTTTGTATCTCATTTGAAAACCAAGGACCCAGAGTATGGAAGAAGAATGGAGAGGCCAATCAAGCACAGTAATCCCACGGTGTGTGTGTGTATATATATATTTGATAATATATACTTAATATTTAACTGCACAACCTCACTTAATAATCAGATTGTTCACACAGTTAAAACTGGACTTGTTTTTACAAATGAAAAGAGTTTGCATGAAAATTCCATGACAACACACTGTACACAATATTTTATATAATGTTGTCTCTCTTAGTGTTGGTTTTGACATAGTTTCGTTCCTCTATAGCAATAGCACTTAGACTTATATACCGTTTCACAGTGCTTTATAGCCCTCCCTAAGTGGTTTACAGAGTCAGCATATTGCTAAGTGGTTTACAGAGTCAGCATATTGCCCCCGAACAATCTGGGTCCTCATTTTACCCACCTCAGGAGGAGGGAATGTTGAATCACCCCTGAGCCTGGTGAGATTTGAACTCCCAAATTGCAGGCAGTTGGCAGGCAGCAAAAGTGGTCTGCAGTATTGCATTTTAACCACTGCACCACCACAGTTCTATAATCACATAACTGAATAAAAGATGTCAATAGAAGGAAATATAACTAGCTCAAAAAGCATCAAGGACTCCGCAAATAGAAGGTGATTTAACATAAGCTTTGAGGTAAGGGGAATATAGTTTTCAAATCAGTGATTTTTACTTAGTCACAATGTTACAGAGTACAGTTAGGATTATCTTTGGAGCAAAATGTGAAAACCTAGCATACATAAAGACTCTGAAATGAATTTTGTTGAAACCATTATCAAAGAGGTATCACTGTTTCACTCCATTATGTAATGAAACCCTAATTATGGCTTAGATGAGAATGCGTGGAAAAAGACAGGACTGGTAGAGGTAATTCATGATCCCACATTATGCTAATTCTGGACAGCTTTCTACACAACGGATAGATTTACTGCATTACAGTTGTCACCTGCAGTTTCAGAGATACTCAATGTAATGCTAGAAGCAAGGCTTTAAATGTGTACCCAATATCTGAATCCAGTTATTCTGGATATGAGAAGCTGATTTTCCTGAGATCTCTCAAGTCAGTTCTCCCCAGTTCCTTTGCAAGTAACTTTAAAGAAAACCTGGCAGTGATTTCCACTTCAGCCCCTTCCACCATAAAAAGAGGAGACTCTTTTTCTGCTGGCAGTATTTTTCTTACTCCTACCCTTTGCATTAAAAAAAATCAAACTAATCCTGAACAAATAGAACAGCTTTACTACTTGCTGTAGAAAAATAGCAACCAGTTATACAGACAATGCCACATGAATAAATGTTAACCCTAAGCTACTTAACTAAGTAAGTAATCTATTTATCTTTACTAAGTTATTTAATTTGTTGGGATGATTTTCTTTCACCGAGAGTGTTTACTAAGAACCTACTAGTTTACCTTCTTAAAGGTGAAATATTGATTGTATCCTTCCTTTTTCGAAATATACAGGTCAACATCTAGCAGTTTATGCACCCTCTCCACTTGCTCCTGGTTGGATCTTTCCCTCTGCTGATCCCAGTTTTCTTTTCCATTGGAGTCTTCAAGCCTTGATTTCCCCCTACTACACTCACCAATTTAATTGATGAATTTCTTACAGGTACAGCTGATAGCTTTTTTCTTTTCTTACTGATTGGCTGAACATTGAGGATCAAGATTTTTATAGCTCACCCATGTCAACTTGTTTCTCTTTCCTGTTAGGGAGTAGAGCTCAGCTGGACTGATTTGTAGAAAGAAAATGCCTCAGCCTGCTTCTATTCCCTTTTGTGTACTTATAAGTAATCTGTCTGTCTGTCTGTCTGTCTGTCTGTCTGTCTCTCTCTCTCTCTCTCTCTCTCTCTCTCTCTCTCTCTCTCTCTCTCTTCCCTTGGCAAGGTTTTTTTTTCAAAAATGGTTGACTACTGTCTCCGTCTTAAGGCTAAAAAAAGTGACTGGCCTAAGATTACATTTCTGCATTAAAAAAAAGACTATAACTCCTGGTTTCCTGACTTCTACCCAGATACTTTCATGTTTGTTGTTGTTGCTGCTGCTGTTGCCCTTCTCCTTCTTCTTCCTCACTCATCCATATCCTCATCCTCTTCTTCCAATGGCTCCAGGCCTGACATCCTTTCATCTATGTATCTCCTATCTATCTTACGTGCAGGATTAGAGCTTTTTACAACTTTTTAAATACTTCTGAATGTTTTTGTATTGCTTTTCTGCTCCTTGGGAGAATATTTTTCTTATGTGGAAGTCGTCAGTTCCAAAATCCTTAGGGATTCCAACATGTTTAATATTAACATTTATCTGTTCCTTAATCTCCACCAATTTGTACTTTGCGGGGGGGGGGGTATTATATATCTCTGTCTATCATGCCTGCCCATCCACCAAAAGGAAGTCATTACTCCTCTTACCAAACTCCTACCACATTTCATCAAACTTTTATTCCATCACAACCTTACTAGAAGCATATACTGTAGCTTCAGACAGGTCTTATCTCTGAATGAATCATTTTATCTGAAAATATACTGTATTTGTTCAGTTTGTTAACAGATGCTGATACAATAAGCAAGAGATAAGGTTGTTGATCCCCCCCCCCCCGCCCACTTCCAGGATTCCATTCAAGTATATTTATCCAGTTGAATGAACTGAGAATTTAAACAAATCTGTGCCCATCCCTTGCTTTTCTCATTTTTTATCTTTCCACCAGAAAGCAATAGAATTCTTTTTAGGACAGCCGGTGTATATGTGCATGTGCCAATAGTATAAGCTGGTTCACATCTCTGTAGTGACTCATACTTACTTAAGCTGTTAGATATTTGATCAGTGTTTAAGAACAATTTATTGAATCAATCTGAACCATTTTCTTCACCATTCAAATGCTCTTCTGGCACTGCTCATCACTAAAATAAATAAAGGGAACTCCTAGCACTTGAACAATATTGATGCCAATTTTTGATGTCTTGATTATTTAATTCTGATTTCAGCCTTGCTCAGCTTTAGGCAGATAGAATTAAAGGGGCAGTTAATGTGCTCATCTCCCTTCAATAAGGAAAGTCAGCTGGTTGTAAAGACAGACATTATGAAAGATGAAAGATACGTTTAAAATTCTGCTTGCTCCATCCAATGGAAGTGAATATTTTGTTAATTCAATTCCAATTAGTCTATTTTGGTCTCGCATTGCAACTTCATTGTCCATACATTAAGGAACAAAGTATCTTACATGTTTTAAATGCGGGCATGTTGACGTATTAACTATGCTGCTATAACTCTGCTAATCTTGATTTATCTCTATAGCTACAAGAGCTAGTTCACTAATTGATTCTAATCATTCAGTACTTTAGTCAGCTGAATTAGTTGTCTTTAGAATTCAATGTTGGAAGTATGCAAGCCCTACTGTGTATTGATCTGTTAAGGCCACATTTTGCTATACCTTTTTTTACGTAATGGAATCTGCATGCTATATGAAATCATTGAACTAGTCCTGTGGTTTCTTTCTTTTTGGAGAATGTTTCAGATCCCCTTTACTGTCTGTCACATATGTCACATAGTTTTGTAAGTGGAGACAAATTCCTACATGGCTTAATATTATTTGACTTTAAGGATAGCTGAGGCCAGTGAATTGGTTGGAGGGCCAAGAAATCAATGTTAAAATATACTGTAGTGACTTCCATGAATGTTCATAGAAAGACCAAGATATAAAAGAAGTCTGGGCACATTTGCTCAGTATAGGACCTTCAATTTCATTTTGTGACCATAGGAGCAGAGTTTGACCATAAGTCTGAAAAGGGATGACAAAACTGCAGAAAATCATTAAAATAACAATGTATATTTTCTCCCCTTAAAAAAAATGGAAGATTTCAATTCTATTTATATTTGGGACATGCTCTCACCCATTTTTCTTAATTATCTATCTATCTATCTATCTATCTATCTATCTATCTATCTATCTATCTATCATCTATCTATCTACCTACCTACCTACCTACCTACCTACCTACCTACCTACCTACAAACACACACACACACACACATATATGTGTGTATGTGTATGTGTGTATATATAATCCCGTGTAAGATTGAGATTGTCTTGGCCGGGAAATCTTACACGGGAAATCTGACACGGGAAGAGACCCGAAGACAACAAAACCAGCATACCTACACCCGTGAAAATCTACGAAAACATATATATATATATATATATATATATATATATATATATATATATATATATATATATATATATATATATATATATATATATATATATATATATATATATATATATATATATATATATTTGTTTTGGTGCCGTATATATATAGAGAGAGTTTGATCCTGACTGGCTAGAGGTTGACTCAGCCTTCTATCCTTCCATGGTCAGTAAAAAGAGGATCCATATTGTTGGGGGCAATATGCTGACTTTGTAAACCACTGAGAGAATGCTGTAAAGCAGTGTGAAGCAATATGTAAGTCTAAGTGCTATTGCTCTATCCACCCACCATCCATCCATCCATCCATCCATCCATCCATCCATCCATCCATCCATCTATCTATCTATCTATCTATCATCTATCTAACATAATCAGAGACAATGCCATCCATTTGTTGTCTACTCTTAGCAATCACATATATATTCTCTGTTAACCTGGTCCTTCAGTTCTTCCTGAACTGGTTCAGTTCTCCCAATGTGCATTCATCATCATTGTATCAATTCACTATATTACTAGAAACCCCATTCTTCTCTTTTCTTCCACCTTTCCCAGCATTAGAGCCTTCTCCAGAGAGCCAGATCTTCAAATAATTGTCCAAACTGGAGTACCATAATTTGAGCCTACTCATTTGTGCCTCAAGTGAGAATTCTAGATTGAGTTGTTCATTTTGTTTGTTTTCTTGACTGTCCACAGTCTTCTCCATCAATAATAAAGATGGAGGGGGAAAAAAGATGCACCCCCCCTCCATAATGGCTTCAATTGGATTAGTGCACAGTGTACTTACACTGTAAAATAAAAGCAAATGGTAGTCATAAGATGCATATTTAAGCATCCTATAGTTCAGCCTTGAAGGATCACTGACCTTCATAGCTCAATCTGGGGACTCTAAGAACGACTTGTGCTCTTTTTTTTCTTTCTGTCTTCCTTCATGGCCCTGAGGAAGAACTGAGAAACTTCAGCTTTTGCTTTTCAATTACCCATTAATAAAGTGCCCTTTATGTCATATGTACTAGCAGAAAGCCAATGCACAAATATATTTTTGCATCAATGGCATATATCAATTGAAGCTAAGTACAAATATTTTGTCATTCATTTGGACTGCATTTGCCAAGGTAAATATATAATTATCCTCTATGTTGCTTCTTTGGCTGAACAAGAGGCAAGTATAACTGTATTGCTAAAATTAGGGGGACTATGCTAAATGTTTTAACATGCTGTACATTGTAATACAAGGTCTCCCTATAGCTTTATTGTGCTGGGTTAACTCAAGCACTCCATTATGGCTTTAACCAAATGTCACAGCGGCCGTCCCAGGCAAAATCACATTTTGTTTTTAATTTCAAAAGCACACTGGCCCAGTTGTTGCCTTGAAAAACGATTTGAGTGGTGAATGTTACATTTGTATTCACTGGAAGCCTTCTGTGGTGACTGGAGGCAGGTGTCTGTTTGTTTTCATTGTGAAGACCACTACACAATGAAACAGCTTGGTGTCTGCTTTACTGAGTTACAAATGTAATGCCAAACATTGGATTCTGTTGTAAAACTGCTAAGATCACCACTTCACTGAATGAACAGTCTGGTTGTTTTATTGTTGCAACTGCAACATTCTTGCGCTTTTCATGCTTGGGTCAATGTTGTGATGTTTTTGTTTTTTCTTACTTCTCCTGAATTTTTTGGATTGAAAGACAAGCAAGGTAAAAAGTAAATGGAATTCTGCTAGAAGGAAGAAAAGGATTTGAGCTACAATACAAACAGGATTGACATTTTAAAACAGTCATAATACTGTATACTTCTAAGCATTAGGGCTGTGAGAAGCTTTGGATTGGAAGCTTTGGTTTGAAGGCAATTCAATCAAATAATTCCTTTGAACTGAATGTTTGCCTTGAATTGCCAAATCAATTTGACCGCCAAATCAAGTCTATTAATTCCAATCTGATGTAAATATGGGTTAGAATTTTGCAAAAGTGCAAACAGACTTTAAATTTGTCTAAATATTTGAATCAAATTGATATGATGGTTTGAATTGCACAGTTCAATCAACTTGAATTTCAATCAATATGTCTTTAAATCGAACATTGTGGTTGAGTAAGGTTTGTGGCTACTTCACACACTCCTACTTAGCATATCTTTTCAGAATGAAGTTCCTCTTCATTTGCAGGACTAGGCCTGCAACAAACTGTATAGGATTGCAGCTACATATTGCAGAATGAAAAAAAAAAAGGTATTATATTTTGATCAATTTGGTTTGGTTTTGCAAGCTGGCGTGAAGAAATTAAGTGCATCTAACTGGAAGTCACACTGTTATTGTTAGTGTGGAAGTAATATTTCAAGTTGATTTTCTGTGAAGTATTGTCGATACAATTGATGTTTGTGGACATTGTTTTGCTTTTCATAACTTAGAGAGACGATTGTTCAGAACCACTGACATTGTTCTTTGTAGTGAATTTGCATGAACAAACTTTACTAACATGGAATGTTAGAGAACCTGATAGACTTCTCACCATCTGATTTGATGCCCCGATATCTTCTGCTTTAGCAAAGGTCCCGTTATTGGATTGCACGGTTTTTCTGGTAAATTACTATTTATTCCCAGAATGCTTTGAAAGTGTGGTTCTTTTACTCACCCCTAAAAGAGCTATATTTTCAAACAGATCTGGGAATAAATCTTCTCCTCTTGCGTAAAAAGGTTTTCTGTGACTACCATAAACCTTGTTGGTTAGGGCATTCAAGGGAAAGGTGAATCCGTCAGTCAGTTTTGCTTAATTGCTCAGTTTTGTGAAGTTTTTTTTTTAATATGACAATTTATTAAATATGGAATCTCCTATAAATTTGGAAGGAATAAAATACTCATTTAAAAATTCAGATGAGACATATTTTTCAATCATTCCATAAAGGCAGTTCTCAGATAAATAAATGAACCCTAAAACTTAGGGTGAGAAATTGAAAAGATTCTTACAAGGAAACACATATTGTAAATGCATAACACATCAGTATAGTCTGATGCCTGCACTGATGACAAACTTTGGTTTCAGTTATGATTTGGTGCTTTTATTTAAATTAGGTCAGAGTTTATTTGCTTAATCTCAGGGCAAGTATTGCAATATGGAAATTTGATCTTTGTGTGCATGGCAAGTGGTCAAAAGATTAAATTTGCAAGAGCTTTTACAAGAATAGGCTGCAAAGCTTTTGGAGTTAGGCTCTTTTCAGTTTTAGGCTTTTGAAACATGAACAAAGTCTGACATTTGTTGACTTGGGACAAAATTAAATGACGTTTTTATCATAATTATTGCAACTGTGAGGATAATCCTTCCAAATTTCGCATAGAGGAATTGTGAGTTTTAATTATAGATTTGTTTGGTTTTGTGTGTAAATGACTTTGCAGTAAAATATTATTAATTAATCTTCCCCTTACCAATGGTAAATGCCAGTGAATTATAGAGTGGGAAGAAGCAGTGGCTTTCAACTTCTTTACAAACTACGGTATGCCAAAATCTGTAGGATTCTTGCACCACAAACCTAGCAATCAGCAGGCAGAATTGCTGATCTGGGAGTAGAAAACAACTCCATTGTAAGCATCTTGGGAAAAAGAAGTGGAGGAATTTTGTTGGCTATGTACCAAACCTTATGATATTTTCTTTGAAGTTATCTATTTTAGCAAATACAGGTAGTCCTCAAGTTATGACCACAATTGAGCCCCAAATTTATGTTGCTAAGTGAAACATTTGTTAAGTGACTTTGCCTCATTTTACAACTTTTCTTGCCAGAGTTGTTAAGTGAATCATTGCATGTATTAAGTTAGTAACACGGTTGTTAAGTGAATCTGGATTCATCATTGATTTTGCTTGTCAGAACTTCCCAAAAGCGGATCATGCGATCCTGGGACACTGCAACTGTCCTAAAATATGAACCAGTTGCCAGGATCGTATGACCATGGGGTTGCTGCAATGGTTGTAAGTGTGAAAAACAGTCATAGGTCACCTTTCTCAGTGCCGTTGTAACTTTGTATGGTCACTAAATGAACTGTTGTAAGGTGCGGACTACCCGTATTTTGATCTGCAATGGTTCCTCAATCTCACTAAGCTAGTTCTTTGCTGCTGTTTTATGGCTACCTGGATTTTTGTAACTGAGAACTTGTAGCCCTATGAGTGGAAAATTAATGGGTTAGTTCATTATTGACTTTGATCTTTTTCTCCTTTTATACCCTATGGTACAATTTAAAAAGAGATTAAAGAGTGCTTTCCTGAGAATTGAAACACAGTGCCTAACTTTTGGCAATAAATCTGGTAAAGAATTCCATGCATTCTTTATAACATGTTTGACCCTTCGTTTTCAACCTGGGTCTACGCAGCATCTGTTTCTGCAGGGTCCCAAACTTTTGAATTGTTCTCAAAGCCTCACAACTTATTTTGTCGCTACAGAGGGCATCTACTTTGCATTGTTAAGCCACAGATTTTGCCCAAACCATCTACATCTGCTCAACATTTAGGGTCATCTCAGGCTACCAGAAGATGGCAAGAAAGCTGTGCAGACAACTCTTAACATTTTGCTGCCATCTAGTGATAAGATGTACTTTGCAGAATTGGCCTGCTAGTTTTAGAGTGATATGTGCCTTTTAATTGAAGGCTCTGTCTCTAACTCCAGGGTACACATAGTTCTGTGAAACCAGCACAGTCAGATAAAAACATTACTTTAAAAAAAAACAGGTCTTTACTTAGTTATACATGCATATTTTTCTTTACATCTGACCAATTGCCTCATACTTCAAAATTACATAGAAAAAGTATGTGCCCCTTGTCTTCTAGCATGGGATTGTATTTATGGAAAGAGCCTGAAAAAAAGAGGAACAGTTCTAGTCTCAATTCCAGGATGCATTAGAATCCTTCCCCTTCATGGACACATCTTCTTTTTTTTTTTACTGAAGTACTTTACTGAAAATGAAGAGTAAAAAATGAATCAAAGAGCAAAGAAAATCAAAGAAAGAAAAGAGATAAGAACCAGTGTGAGTTGAATGTGACAACCTTTTGGAAGCAACTTAAAATAAATAAATGAAAAAAGATGGTATATTGAAATTGATTGGTTAGTCACTAACCTGACATTGAAGGATATGTCGTCCATGGAGAAATGTAAGTTAAGCTGGCTGGATACAATATACTCCACCCTGCTATCATTTGCTAGCTTGTGGTAGATAGGAGGTTAATTGCACACTGATTATCTAGACTCGTCGCAATTAATGAAGCAGTTCTCTTAAATGTATGTGGATCAGTCATGGAGGTACTCTTGCACAGTTTTCAATTAACTTTCTAGTCCAGCTACAAGGAACAAAGGTCCAGTGAAGGGAGATGGGAAAACCAGATTTGGCACCGAGAAATTTACTTACCTTGGGGCCACTGGGCAATGCATCAGTAGACAGTAATTTGACTGCATAATGTATTTTGTGTATCTGTATCTCTTTATATACATTTTACAGGAGATTATGTGGTGATGGCAGTCTATTTTGATTTAAGCAGAAGGATGGGCTATTTCACCATTCAAACCTATATCCCCTGCACGCTCATTGTAGTGCTCTCCTGGGTTTCTTTCTGGATTAATAAGGATGCTGTACCAGCCAGAACATCTTTGGGTAGGTCATTGCTTCTTTATCTTTTTAGTAGTCATAAAACGTCTATAACAATGTGTTAGCTTATACTAATTGCATAGATGCGTAGATCCAATGTGAGATACATTTAGATTGCTGCTTTAAAGCTTTTGCCCTATTAAAATCTAGAGAAGCACAATATAATGCTCTCATTGGAATTCTCCAAATTGGTTCCAAGAAGCTCAAAACGTTATTACTTTCAGATCAGCAGAATAGAAATGAGAACATTTGTAGCTTTGTTTCTCTCTATCCTTTTCCTAGCCTTGCTTTTTCAAAACATATGTTTTCACTTATAAGCAATGGGAGGACATTATTTTGCCTGGGCCAGTAGAATTTTAAGTCAAAAGCATGGTATGAGATGTTTAATATCCTTAGGTTCCCTCCCCCATTTTATTTCTTGGCTAACGTTTTTGTGATTTAACAAGATTTCCAAATTAGGTTTCCCAACTCTGAAAAGAATCAGTCTTGTGGGTTGGAAAGAGCCTGGATCCGATATAATATTCCCCTATTCCACACAAGCCATGCCCTAATTGGGCTACCCTTACAGAATAGCAATATCTTAATTATAGTAGCTATTTTTTTCTATCTGTTATAATTTGTGTGTCTCTGTGCGTGCCTTTGAGTTAGTTTTTGACTCCTGGCAACTACCTGGACAAATCCTTGCAGTGTTCTTGGTAAGTTTTTTTGGGAAATAATTTGCCCTTGTCTGGTTCCTAAGGCTAAGAGAAAGTGACTTGGCCCAATGTCACCCAGGTAGTTTTGTACTTAAGATGGGACTAGAACTTGTTGTCTCCCGGTTTCTAACCTGATCCCTTTCACCTTTCACTACACCAAACTGGCTCTCCAATGTACATTACCCAAAATTATATTCAAGAGCATTGTATACAACATTGACAGACTTAACGATAGTTTAAACTGGGGAAACTGTGAGCATCCTAATTCAAGCCAAGTCCAAAAATTCTAGAAAATCCCTGGAAGCCTGCCATTCAGACAAATCGTCCATCAGAAGCCACATAAACAACATCTATTACTATTCAAAAATGACAATCAAAAAGCCAAAAGTAAACAAAGACACGGAAACACCAGCTCTCCAGCAATCAGCATCCAGATGAGAAGAGGTTAACACCAGAATTAACACTAGAGCAACAATCAAGAAGTAAATAATACTTCAGTCAAGGAACTGCTAACTCAGACAAACAAGCTAACAGTAAATTATAACCTAATCCAGGAACCCCTAAAATCCCTCTCAATTACCCTGAGAGGGCAAGCCACTAGCATATAAAATGAGTGCAAACCCCACTCCCTTGTAGCACTGATGTTGTTACTTAGTTTGGTAATGAAATCTCTACAAGAAAACATCCAAGCTCACAGAGCACCAAGAACCCAACAAGATGGTTACAATCAGATTTCACTGCCTCTGTATGCCTTAATTTGCTCATTCAATAAACGATATGATTCACTTTATCTGTGGTTATAGTATATTGTCAACATCTAATACTTGACCAATATAGTAAAACAGAAGATGTGGTATTAAAACCTGATCTTCATCTAAAAAAGTAAACATATCCCCTTTCTTTCAGAGGTTATTGTGTGCAATATATATTTATATCTTTGTGAACATATTTTGGAGCAGATATGATTGAGATGTTTATATATACCATGCATAGATTTGAAGGAAACATGGCTGTCTGGAAGCTCAAACAATATTTGCTAAGGGAGAACATTTTAATTTTCTCCCTTAGCCATGATTATGATGATTGTTTAGTTTGTTCTGAAGTATTGAGACCCCACTTGGTCATCTTTCCCACAAAAAAAAGCATGGATATATCATGGTTTATGTATGACATTGTCATAATTTTAGACAGCTGGATTACTGAATCATCAATTAATATTATGACTCTCATAAATCTTAGATACTAAGGGCTTCCCCACTAAAGAGTGGAATTGAATGGTTCACATTAGCACTACTCACGGAGAAAAAAAATTGTGATAGGATCATGGGATTCTGCTGGCTAATCATACGCTTTTATTTCTACTGCTTATGTTTGGAACCAGTATGACTAAGTTGGTATAGGTGTGTGGGATCTTCCATATGAAGCAGAATCTTGAATCAATCAGTAGATTGGGACTGCACTCTTTTTAAGTGCTGCAAAACCCACGTTTGCTGTACATTGTAGCTGGTCCATATGTCATTAAGGAGGCGTAAGTCAGCTTGGTATGAATTGATGTATTCTTTACCTATGTTTTAAGAAGGTTCATCTGAATACCTCTATTTTTAGTTAAAAATATAGTTACAAAGGCAATATTCTCTTTGTAAATGTCATGGGTTAGAACAAAAAGTCAGAGAGAGATTCTTCATTCAGCCAAGTGGACCTGGTAGTTTATCTAGCCATAACAAGGATTCTAACTACGTTTACTTGAATGCAGAATGAACATCTTCGTGCCAGCTTTAAAAATAATAATTTCAGAAGATTGTGGGTAAAGTTCATGAAGATCATGAGTGAAACAATATGATAGACAATACAAGAAGGTTTACCTTCTCACCCTCCTTGTGTATTTGAACTAATGAAGGAAAACTTCTGAAAGGGATTAGTAACTCATGACTTATTGTCAGAGAAGAATATTCTATCTTTGAAACCTTTCCTTGATTCAGAATGTATCTAAGCCTTTCCATAGCTGGACATATAGTCCAGAAGTACAATTTGTTTCTGAGATACATAGAACAGAAACCAGTGCCTAAAAACAGAAAGAGAGAAATGTGGCTTGAAATTTGAAATCAGTTGACTCTACCGAAACTGTACTGTCCAATGTTCTGAAACTCCACCATGTCTTTGAGCTATTCCTTTTGTAAAGTGGATGTCAAATATTAATAGATGTTTAAGATAGAATGAGTTTTAGTTTCCACCAAAAGCATTGATGTAATTTAAAATGCATATATTACTCATACTTGTTCCCAAGTCTGAACCAGTTATACTTTTTTTTTTTTTTTTTACCAAAAATTGTGGATGTTTATGTTAGGGAAAAAGGAACTATGATTGCCATAGGGCAGTGATGGCTTACCTTTTTCTGGTCGCGTGCTGAAAGCACCCGCATGCATGTGTGACAGTGCATGCGTGTGTCCACACCCATAATGCACAATGTACATGTGACACCCACATGCCCCACCTCCTGTGTGCTCAACCCCCTGTGCTTCCCCCAACCCCGTGCATGCAAGTGCGACCTCCCCCTGCGTGACCCCCACCCACATGCATTCACGCATGACCCCCATGCCCAATTTTGGGCCTAGTAGACCTCCCTGCAACCTCCTGGGACAAAAAACGGGCTGCAGGAGGCGCACACACATGCACGGTGGAGTTGAGCTGGGGCAACGAGGGCTTAGTGTGCTGGGGCAAGAGAGGGCTTAGTGTGCCACCTGTGGCACACATGCCATACGTGGCCATCACAGCCATAGGGCACAGGCAATATCCATTTGTCAGTATATATATATATATATATATATATATATATATATATATATATGTATATGTATATGTATATGTATATGTATATGTATATGTATATGTATATGTATATGTATATGTATATGTATATGTATATGTATATGTATATGTATATGTATATGTATATGTATATGTATATGTATATGTATATGTATATGTATATGTATATGTATATGTATATATATTTGGGTAGAATACAAATTGTTTCTTGTATTCTCAGCAATACAGCAAAGAAGATTGATGAAGGCTTTCCTCCCCCCCCCCCCGAAGGTTGGGGTGTGTGAAGACAAAGGAGATGTGGGATGCTTTAAAGTAGTAGCTGTTCCAACCTATAAATGCTCATTTTATATAAATGTTCACATTGAGGGAGTTCTACAGTTCACACTTTACCCAGACAAGAGCTTTATGGGTTCACAAGATAAATTCCATCGTTTTAAAATGCCCATAGTTACTTTATGCTATCTAGATATTTCAGGACCATTCATTTTCTCAAAGGACAGAAGGACGAAGCCAAGCTATTCACTTCTTGCCAGCTGGGTAATAAACAGCATAAATTAGCAATTAACTATTTCAGTTAAAAGCCACCTTCCAGATAGTGTAGGATTAGCTGCTCACAAAATGGACCTGAATAGAATTTGCTTCCCCCCCCCACTAATCCTTGTTTTTCTAGCTATATGTTATTGCATTTGGCTGACTAGAACTAGGGCTTTGTTGTAGAAATTGTCCACAAATTAATTACATTCAGGATGAATCAGAGAGGAGGAGACACTAAAGACATCTGCGAGTACCCAAAAACAAATAATGATTTGTTGAGTTTTACTCCATTCTCCCTTTCACAGTTCATGGTATAGGCATATTATAGCAAACATTCTTGAGGCATTAACATCATGGATAACGTTCACAAGGGAGACTGATTAAAAGGGATCTGAGCAATATAAGTTGCAGATCTGAATAAGCATAACAAAGCAAGCAGGCAACTGTACTGTTTTCTTGTTATCCTTTGGGAGATCAACATTGAAGGATCCTCTCAATAAACATTTATTTAGATCTGTTTATTTAATTGAAACATGCTGCAGGTTGGATCCAAAGAATTCCAAAGCTAAGTACAATGAATCGGTTTTCTTATTTTTCTGAACTTTCTGAACATGAAGCCGTTCTATTTTTGGCAATGGTTTTTTTTTTAATTGTATGAAAATTCATACATCTTTTTCTACACACTTATACAAATATGTCCCTTTTATGTGCAGATTCCTCTACATTGTGTATGTGTAGTTTTTGGCATATCCACCTTTATTATCTGAATGTACATGTGCACTGAGAGTCAGTGTTGTGCAGTAGATAAAGTCTTGGAATTTAATTTCTTTGGAATTTGACCCCAATTTCTAGTCCCTCATCAGTCAAGCTACCCTTAGTCACAGAAGCTTATCAGGTGATCTTGGGTCAGCCATCTTGATCCTTTAAAGAGAGAGAAAGAGAAAACAGGTGTGCTTGCGACCTGCGGGATCGCATCCTACCCCATACTTCCCTGCGACCAATTCGCTCTCACAGAGAGGGACACCTCCAGGTGCCGTCCACTAAGCAGTGCCAGCAGGTGGCGCCCAGGAGTAGGGCCTTCTCTGTGATGGGCCCAGCCCTCTGGAATGACCTCCCCCCCGACATTAGGACTATCACTAATCTCCGCTCCTTCCGCAAGAAACTCAAGACCCACCTGTTCCAACTAGCTGGCCTGGCTTAACTACAACTCTATTCTCTAATCCTCCTGGCAATTTTTTAAATTTTAGGGTAGTTTTTTAAGGTTATTTTAATCCTATTATTATTGTATTATTTTATGAAATGTAATATTGTTGTTATGAGTTTTTATACCTCCTCCACGTAACATGTAATATATATCTTTGATTGTACGCCGCCCCGAGTCCCTTCGAGGAGAGGGAGCGGCTTATAAATCTAATAAAATGAAAATGAAATGAAAAATCAAATGACTTTATTTCTGTTTCCATCTCTGTCTGCTGCATGTCCTGCTTTGACAAGCATGGGGAATTCTCTACTTATGCAACAATACATTCTCTGTACTTTCCTGTCTGTTTCTGTTTTCTCACTAGGTATTACAACTGTCCTGACAATGACCACTCTCAGTACCATTGCTCGCAAATCTCTTCCCAAAGTCTCTTACGTGACAGCAATGGATCTCTTTGTATCAGTTTGCTTCATTTTTGTTTTTTCTGCACTGGTGGAGTATGGGACTCTTCATTATTTTGTTAGTAACAGAAAGCCAAGCAAGGATAAAGACAAAAAGAAGAAAAATCCTGTATGTATTTTATTGCAATATTACAAGCCCTGATTTTAACCATGTTTTCCAGAAATGAACCCTTTCGTTCATTCATTCTTTTCTTTAGCTATATCAAACAGAAAGTGTGTATAGAAAATCTGCTTTATAAGCAGGCAAGAGTAGGAATGTAAATGGCAGATCTTCTTAGTATCCAATGTAGAACAAAGATAGAAAGAACATAGATGGAGATCCAGAAGAAATGGGAATGGGGGAATCCTTTACATAGCAAATTGAAGAGAGAGGGGGGAGGAGGGAGAGGGGGGAGGCAGGGAGGGGGGGAGAGGGAGGTAGGGACAGACAAACAGACAGATAGACAGATGGACAGATAGGAAATGATGAGACAAGTCAAAAGCATAAGAGTGCATTCATTTTCTACTGACCCCAACTTCAGTGCTCCTCAAATGTTGTGGAACAAACAGATAGATCATGCCAGAATTGCACTCTGCAATTTTTCTTAGGACCAATCTGAAAGAGTTTCCTCACTTATTCTCTTTATGACTGTCTCAGAATCTTCAGTTTGTATTAACAGATTAAAAGGGGGGTACTTTGCATAGGCTGCCCATTATAACATTGTATATCATTTCTTTGAATGTATGTCAGTGGAAACCTGTTGCCTTTAGATATTGTTCTTCAAGTCCTGCATTTCTAAGCATAAAAAATTATTTTTTGGAAAAGATAAGGTTTGTAGATCTAGACATCAGGGGGCTTCAACATCCCCCCCAATATAGATCTTGTTAACCCTGAAAGTGTAGAATTAACTAACTAAGGTTGGGCAAAAGACTGTAGAGTGCACATGTTACAAATGTTAATTTTAAAAAATGGTATGTCTTTTCTTGTCTATTTCTGCCTGTTTATCACCCTTCCTTTGTTTTAATGGTCAAAATTATCTCCCTGTTTTTCTTTTTATTTTCAGTTGTTTATCATTTGTGTGTTTTATTAACACAATGTACTTGTCCTCTTGTTAAAAATTACACATTTGTTAGTGAGTTTATATGTGCTTATCTGCTTCAAGGGTTCATTCCATGTTAAAACAATTAAGCAAGCTCACCAGCAAATATTGAGTCCAATCTGTCACTGTTGGATCACTAAATGTATGCATGGAGCTATTCTTCAGATGCCAGGCAGAACAAGTTTAATTTCCATAGACTTTTACAAACTTTTGTAAAGAAGATGGCAGTCTATAGTCAATGACATCTAAATCATTACAGAAAAAAATCTGTATGATGTCAGAAAGAGCTCTAACTTGAGAGGAAAATAACTAAAGTGAAATTCTCTCACCCCTATGAAAGCTCCAATGCTATCACTTTTCTGACAGCAGAGTTCTGGCACAAGAGATATAAATATGGATGGACTAAGAATGGAAGATTTTAGACTAGTTGAGCCTCCAGTTCCCAAGAATATCTCTGGCCAGGAAACAAAGAAACCAGGCTAGACCTAATCTAATGTATTCATCTCCATTGCAAACAATGAGAGGAAAATTGTTATTATTTACTAGTATTATTTTAACAGCAGGAAGGGTAATAAAGACTGCTGTTTCATAGAAGAAAGAGACTTGCTCTTTCATGGTTTTGTTTGTGTCTGTTTCCTTTTTTTAAAAAATAAACAGCTTCAAAGTCACTGCTCAAAATACAAGGTAATGTTTTTATATAAATAAGATTTTCTTCTTTCTTCAACCCATGTTGTGAACTGCAATGTAGAAAGACAGTGGATTGAGGAAGAAAAACAAAAGGGATGGGTGAGGAAGCAAGGACAGTGCGTAGAAATCTGATCACGTGTGCTTTTCTACTACTAAATGCTTGCAGACAAATCATAACTTCCTTAGTTTTAGAAACAGCTTAAATTGGAATTCCAAAATGTGTAATTTTGATTCTTTTTTACATACATTCTTGCTTAGTATATTTTAAATCCTTTTTCTGTTGTTTTCTTTTAACATGCTATAGTTTCAAATAGAATCTTTAATTTAAACTACTTTTTGTCTCCTTTTCCCCTCTCCTTCTTTTCTTTAATTTAAAAATTCTGATTTTTTTTTTTTCTGTCTACAAAACCAAAGCTTCTTCGGATGTTTTCATTCAAGGTATAATATTTTTGGAATAGAAATCCACTGCATGTG
Source organism: Natrix helvetica (assembly GCF_964273705.1). Taxonomy (NCBI): domain Eukaryota; kingdom Metazoa; phylum Chordata; class Lepidosauria; order Squamata; family Natricidae; genus Natrix; species Natrix helvetica. The sequence continues at coordinate 262,070,675 of NC_138548.1, forward strand.
ACTGCTGAACTGAACAATTAGAGCTTCACTAGAGGTTTATAAAATAATTTGTGCATTCTACTTGAAACGGCCTGATGGTGGAGTAGAATGGATAATATTTAGAAATGAACATCAAGATGATTCAGCAGCCCAGACACTAATTCACTGCTCTTTTGAACTTATGCTAAGTTCAAAGGATTTGAATATTTGGATCCGCATGCATGAAGAGATCCTCGTAGAATATCCAAAACATCTATATTACTCTTTCACTCTTCTTAAATTATCCATGGGATGCAATCCAGTGTGATAACCACACAGAAATACACCATAAATTATTTTAGAATTCATTTCTAAGCCTTTGTGATATCTTCTGAAGATTTGCTAGACAGAAATCTTTCAAAGATGTAAACTCTTGGATGCCATTGGATGATCTTATAATTATTTTTACATATGCCAGCAGAGTTTTGAAGACTATAACATGCTTATATTCATTACTGTCACTAGCTCTCAAAATCCAGAACGGAAAATACATGGTAGCTGTATATCATTGTTGAATATGAAATAGAATTCTGAAATAGATAACTTTTTAAATATTCCAGTAACAGATTTAATGAAATGATCCTAATACATCTGAAATATTTTTCTGTGTCCAGCCTTTATTTTAATATTTTTTTTTAAAAAAAAACATTTTAAAACATTTTTTTTAAAAAACCTTTCATATGCTATCTGCTGGTTTCAAGCAGTTTTTTCTCCTCAAAAATATTTATCAGTAAAATGTGATTGAAGTGATTGAACATATACAGCTGCCATATTTTGTCATGAGGAAGCTTTCAGCTAGTGAACAGTTGTCAAATGAAAACTGCATGTTATAGAAATGCTCAGTTTCAAAGATCATTACAAGCATCACCTAACCTATGTACAAATAATTCATATGGTAGTATTCCACTTCTCAATAACCAATTTAAGCTTATTTCACTATGTAGAAATACAAAGCATCATTTTCAAATTTATGGGGAAACAAATATGACCACTTTCCTCTATTGAACAGTCATGTTATAGCTAACAAGGGAAACAAATCATGGCGTTCCTATGGCTTAGTTCTTGTTTGGAATTAAGTCCTGCTGCGTGGCTGCTGTTCAGTAACATTTGGATTTAAGGTATAAGTGTTGGATTGTGCCTTTCCATCAATTCAAAATGATGACTTCATCATCGTAGTAGCAAACCAGAACTTTAGCAAGCTGGTCATGTGCCTGTTCCGTAGAGCTACTAGTTGCTTCGCACCAATTAGCTGAACTTTTTATAACAAAGCGACAACCGTTCATCATTGCCCTTTTTCCTTCTTGCCCCTTATGTATCTCAGGCACCAACCATTGATATCCGTCCAAGGTCAGCGACGATTCAAATGAACAATGCGACACACCTCCAAGAGCGGGATGAAGAGTATGGCTATGAGTGTCTTGATGGCAAGGACTGTGCAAGTTTTTTCTGCTGCTTTGAGGATTGCCGAACAGGAGCTTGGCGGCATGGAAGGATACATATTCGCATTGCCAAAATGGACTCCTATGCCCGCATATTCTTCCCCACGGCCTTCTGTTTGTTTAATCTGGTCTACTGGGTATCTTACCTTTACCTTTAAACAAGCAGAAAGGAAGTTGATGACATGAGCCTTATTGTTGGAATTTTATTAGAATATTGGTTTCCTGTATGAATTCACTTCAGTGCCATGATCTAGTGGCTTTGGTGCATATGAGGGGACTTAAAATAAACATATGGACTATCCTGCAGGCAGGAGCCATCCCATTCTCTTCTGCCCCAGGGAATGCACTGCACATGTATCATTGTCCATGCATAGCATTCCTTGATCTAAGAAGGGAATGGCTCAGCCCTGGTCTGTTGAGCATCAAAGTTTCATGAACTTTTCAATTTTATAACATGCTTTGAAGTGATCTGAATCCTTTAGTGCCATAACTCAGTAAATACCAACCATCAGATCATTTGTTGAAGGCTACTATAACACTATTATGACCTGGATGATATCATTCTTCATTTTAAGTGCTATGATCCAACAAAGAGCCAGGATCGTATTGAAGGCCACGTGAATCTGAGAGGAACCAAGAGGAGAGGATCCACACCAATTCTCAAGCTTTGAGTGTCACCATTTCAATTATATACGACAGCAGGTACAATCTGAGGTAAATGCTGTCTTGTGCATTAGCACTAACTACAAATGTGTGATATCTTTTGTCCTCTGTAGGCTTTTCTTTTTGGAAGAGTCATCTTTCACTTCAGATCAATGAAACTAGTCAGTGGGGAGAAGGCAGCTTTTCTTCTCACCCAAATTTTAAAAAAAGGAACTGCTGGGTGTCCTTCCTTATAGCACATGTACAAACGTTGTAAATATTTCACTAGCTTGTAGCACTTGGGTCTAGTGCATGAAGATTTTTGGGGTGGGTGGATGGGCAAAACGAATGAAGCAAAGATTTCCATATATACAACTATCTTTTATTTTAGATCCCCTGCTTTGCTGAAAACTGTGGAGTAACCATTGCCTTCTTTTTATTTGTCTGGCAGAAATCCCTTCTCCCTCATGCATGGCAGATTTGAACAGGCAGCACTTTTTTTTTGATGTTACACAGATGTTAAACAATTGAACAGAACACACACTGGTCCATGGACAGACTAAACCTGAATGACCAAAATTCTGTAATTTTGCTCCCAGTGTTAGTTCCTCATTTTCAACAGCAATTAGGATGGCAATTACTATATATATGACATATACAGTGTGTGTGTGTGTGTGTGTGTGTGTGTGTGTGTGTGTGTGTGTGCAGGAAGCATCTCCTCGCCTACTTTGAATACTGATGATTGCTAGGATGCTTTTGCTGAGATGCACAAACTATCTGAAATGAACCAGGCTGAATGTAGCTCTGGCTTTTTTTTTACAGACAGCTGTTGGTATGTTTTCATTTGAAACTGTAGACCTGCAGTTCACCATGCATTAGTGTGATGATGTTTGTGCTTCCTTTCTTTTTGTCATGCTTTGGGTCCCTTGTTATGATAAAGGTCTCCACAGTTGGCACGCAAGCTAAAGACAACCAAAATAAACGAACAGTCCAAAATGAGAAAATAATCCATCATAGTATGGGGGTGCTCCAGCTACAACTCAAACCACCTAGATAATTCTTGAAACTCATCAAGCTATAGCAACTGAATTTGAAATATTCATGCAGTGCTCAGTTATGCAATCTTTAGCACATGTAAATATTTCTGACATGTTTATGGTCACAACTGGCAAATATCAAATAGGTTTGCAGACAGGAATGAAGAATAATCTATGTGTATATTATCACTGCAAAATCAATGATAGCTAATACAGTTCTAAGGAGTTCTAAGTTTCCCAATGTCTGTATACTTTTGAAAATAAACATGCATAGAAAGGAATAACTGATTGCTGATCAATTGTTCCTTATTTAATGTACTTGAAAGAAGGAAATGCACTTACCCATGGTTTTTTTTTTCCAATAAAATTGCTGCATTCAATATCACTGTTGTCTTTGAGTGTAACTTCACTAATAACAAGCACATACACTATGTTTGTTCAGAAATTTAGAAATAAAATTAACATATTAACAGAGTTGCAAGGTACATCATGGGCCATCTAATCCAATCCTCTGCCAAAGCAGGAGACCCTACACCATTTCTTACAAATGGCAATCCAGTCTCTTCTTGAAAGCTTCCTGTGATGAAACTCCCACAACTTTGGAAGGCAACTTCTGTTCCATTGATTAATTGTTCTCACTGTCAGAAAATTTATCCTTATTTCTAGGTTGAATCTCTCGTTAATCAGTTTCCATAAAATGAAACAGTGTATGCAACAAACATTTATGGATTATGCATACATTGGTTCATCTCATCAATAAATCTTTTACAAAGTTTTTTGAAAGCTTTAGTTCTAGTCCCCTTCTTCAAAATATCAGTTGATCAAAGAACACTTAACTTAACTTAACTTAACTTAACTTAACTTTATTCAATTTCTAGACCGCCCCTCTCTCAGAAGAGACTCGCTGTTTGACTTTACTTGTTCAACGCTTAGGTTTCTAAAATACAGTGCATTTCTTCTTCTATTATCTGCAGACTTATTTATATGTAAGGCTATGCCCTACGATGATCAGCATCTAAGTAAAGTTCAGAATATCTATGGGGATTTCTCAATCATCTAGGCCATGATTGCTTGGACAAGCATGTCTTTTGGACAAGCAAAGGTGCTTGTCCAAAAGACAACTGGACTTTCTTGGTTTTTTTTCCCTTTGAAAACATTTCACTTCTCATCCAAGAAGCTTCTTCAATTCATAATAAAAATCCAGTGCTTAAAGTATAATAATAAATTATACTCTGTAAATGAAGTGAATGGTAGAAAAAAAACACAGCTAAGGTTTAATGGAAAATAATGTGGATGAACGTGGCTAGTATGTGGGCTTACAGTGTTTTCCGTACCACTTTTGAAAAATGTCCAATGGTTTTAGATTCAGGATCCTGTAATCATTATAGACAAAATACTGAAAAGGGAGTCCACTTAACATCATAGATATAAAGATAGCATTGTTTGTACTGTATGTTCTCTGTTTCAGCCATTCCCTACTTCAGTTAAAAGTTATGTAAGTTATAGTCAACCTTTCTTGAAGACACTAGTCAATCTTGTCTGGGAGTCATACAGAATATGCTAAGTTGTGCAAGGTAAAGGTAAAAGTAACAACAGCACCAAGAAATTTTGGACATTTCAGAAGCTCTCTTCCAAAATGCTCCATTAGAAAAAAAAGGGTTCAATGACAGGGAGATGGGCCACTAGGAAATCAAGAGGAAAAAGGTCCTTGGGGTTGGAAATTTAGAATGTGCTTAATTAGATTCATAATTTCCAGCCTTATGTCAATCATCAGAAATCAGGAGCCAGAGCAGTTTAAATGAATACAGATTCATTGCATGCTAACACTCATTACAAGTGTCAAAGCAAATTAATGGTAGACAACGGCCAACTGAACTCAAGTAGGTTGGAGTTAGATCTCTTGTGGGTGCAAAGACACTTGAGATTGATGACAGGGTTGACCCTTCCCTTGGGTTCAACCTGGTCATCTTCTACACCTGATTACACACATTACACAACTTTTGAAATTTATTGATGTATTATTTGGTATTCATTTTTAACTAAACATTTTTTTTAAAAAATAAAGTATACATATTACATGTAAGAAAACTGCTTACTGTATTCTGAAACCAAAATATTTGGAGATAGATGCAATAAAGTATACTTTATTGGACAGCTTACAATAATTATTGGGCTTCTTGCCAGCAAACAGCAGAAGAGAGAGCCCTGAGCAAAGCACTTCCTCCAATTATATATGTTTGCTTAATTACATTTGAAACAGAAAGATAAAAGGCATAATGCAATTATACTGCGACCCTGTCTTTGGATTGCTTCTAAGCTATTGAAATGACTTCCCTGTTGTATTTCACACTTGCAATAGTCTTCCTGGGATTATTAATATGTACACTAAATAACATTGTTTACTATGCTGTCTCTTATTACACCCTCCTGTTCCTCCTCCCTAGAAGGACAGCTCTCTTATTTATGTAAAAGTAACCTCTGGACCACAGCCATAATACTAGGAATTGGGTTACACAAATATACTGCTGCTGATTAACTTCATGAAGAAAGAGTTGCATGTGTTTAACATGATTGAATATTACTATATCACCACAAACAGAAGGCAAAATATGTATCTAATGTATCAATAGCCTTTGGATAAAATCTTGTATATTTATGACAAAAATATATATTCTCCTTTCACTGATTTTTAGTTCCTAGAATAATGGCCACGATGAAAAGGAATAGACAATTTCATTTGCAGCAAGATGGGCAGCAAACAAATGTAATAAATAAATAAATAAACAAGTAAACAAATTCACATACATTTGCTGAAGGGATCTAATACAATGGTAGTCACAGAATGGTCACAAGATGTTGCCTTTTTTATTTTATCATACGAAGCAGAATACCTAATGTTGTTTATTTACCTCAGCAAACTTTAAAGCAGGAACAGGGAACGAGAGTTTCATTTGTCAAAAACGATTAGGTTCAGAGGAGACTCCATACCAGTATACTAACAAAGGAGAAAACTGAATTTACTATCCTTTCTTGAAGAATTTCAGATGAAGTAAATACAGTCGACAGAAAAATCCAATAGCTCAAGTTATCAATTCTCTACTAGGAAACTTGGCCCCATCTTTTGCCTTGACAGGCTTTCAGTGAAAATCAAGGGTTTATACCTGTAATTTTATACCTGCTTTCCTGATGAATTACAAAAGTTATCCTGAGGCCTACCAATTATTTTGTTACTTGATTGTATGCTGACTTCTAGGATGATTTAAAAATATACTGCACAATATAACTACTCAGCTTTTCTGCTTTGAGAGATGATTGGATGAATATGGGACTTCCTGCTGGCTAGACTATACCTTGCCTGCTACGAGCAATTTTCTCATGTTTAACTCCAGTACAGTTCAATTTTTGTTGAAACAGAAATCTGAGTAACTTTAAAGTCTCCCAATGTTCTCCAAATCTTATTATATGTAGGCTGTTTCTCAACGTTGTAAACAAAATAATATAGAAAAAAATGAATAGTAGGGATAGGAATAAGGCTAGAGGTAGAGATGGTAGAAGCTAATTTGATGGCCTCTGAGATTTCACCATATGGTGGCCTTTTGTGTAGAACATAGACTTTAAACTGAAAAGTGCTCTGGACTTTCCATTATGGGAAAGCTGTACATGGAGAAATCTTATGTGAATAGTTCTGGTCCTTATGAAGGATGCGTGCAAATGTTGAATTGGAATCCCTTTTCAATCCAACTATAAGCAAAGTTTCCCTAAATTGTTGTTTGTACAGGGTTTGTCTCCTAGAACAGAGGTCTCCCATTTCCAGTCCATGGACTGGTACCAGTCTGCAACCCGTTGGGAACCAGGCCACATAAGCGGTGGGCAAACATGAGAACTCTTTGCGTATGAGCAGGATTAGGTTTCGTGAACTAAACCATCCCATCCCCCTCCCACTGTCAGCCACCACTGCCAGTCAGCAGAGCCAAAAAGGTAGGGGGACTGCTGTTTTAGAGATTTGTTTTGATTGATACTACATGTTTATACATTTTCTGGATTCACAACTACACTGAACTAACCAAATAAGCTGGAACCACATTTGGACACCCCCCCCCCAAAAAAAACCCTCAAATGAGTAGCAAAATCTATAACCCATTAAGCTCAGTGTTTAATGTGAATGTAGTTTATTTGTGTTTTTTTTTAAACCAAATCTGGTTAAGTGTACTGTGCATATGATAGAGATTATACTATATATTTGTCAGGGATATGATTTATTGGAGGCACAAACATACTATTTTCTTGATAATGTAGAAACATCATCCTTAACTTTCCATATGCAACGGCATGATGGACACTTGGACCATATGGAGAAAGGAGAGCTGCATTGCAGATTAGAGATCTCAAGTTCATCATCCATTGAAGAAGCAACTGAGATTCATTGTTTCATGGTTTTGTGAAGCTGCCAAACTACACATAGCCAAAAATCCATTCACTGAAACATATAAATGAAATCACAGGACACTGTTCCAACTATATCCATGTGTTCCATTATATAGAAAACACAATGAAAAAGAGGCATAGTACTCACCCTAAACATGAGTATAAAATAACCTTGAATTATTTTACTAAAATAAAATAAATACTGATTTTTGAATCTTAAAATGTTTGTATTGCCCTCCTAGGGACCATCCAAATTTCCACTCTGCTACTACAGAACTTTTTCCTATAGCAACAGATTTCTTAGGATGAGTTTCCATATTTTTGTTTTTAAATTCATTTCTATCAGGCTACACGACTATATTTGTAAGTATCTATTATTACATAACTAGAACAGGCATTTTTGAAACTCATAATCCTTGCCAGAATCCATATCATGTTCTATTCCAGTTCTTAAACAATGGAAAAACACTTTGAGCAAACTAAGGACAGTGTTTCAGAGTTGCAGGTTTCCATGATAAAGCTCAATTTATTTTAGCACAAAATACACATCGATGGCTGTCTACTAAGTCAAGTTAGCAAGGTTTCAAGCATGGATCAGAGCATTATGAAACAGCCCTTTGTGAATTTCCAAATATCTCATTAATTCTTTCTCTTTTAAGAGATCATCTAAGATGGAACGAAGAAAGGACAAACGACGGAATAGAATTGAGGAATATATTCCTTCCTGAAAACACAGAAATTGGATGTATTGCTTACCATAAAATCTGTTTATTGCCGTCAATGTTTTATACAACTTTGTTTAGCTCCCAGTGAAATGTGACCTCTGTTCACCTTGAAACATTACATACAACAAGTGTGCTCAAGGGAAAGTCATCTGTAGGCTAGCTTTACAATATTCTGATAAAACCTGAAATGTTTACTACCTATGAAAGTTCTTTTTCATGTATTTGAAGAAAACAATAACTTCTCCAAGCCTGTAAAGTTAGCCTACAGATAATTTCCCTTGAGCACACTTATTGTATGTTGTGGCAATGTTGCAAGGTGAATAGAGAACATGCTTCAGTGGAAGCTAATGCAGATCAACTATATGACAACTGTATGCATATTTTGGTAAATAGATAATAGGTATCTTTTTTCACTGATCTAGGGCTATGAGGATTATTTTTTAGAATCAGTTGCCCTTGTTTGCAATATTATTTTTATATACTTTTTGTATAATGAAGGTGTGCGGTGGCTCAGTGGCTTGTCGATCAGACAGGTCGGCAGTTGAATCCCTAGCGCCACATAATGGAGGAAGCTCCCATTACTTTTCCCAGCTTCTGCCAACCTAGTAGTTTGAAAGCATGTAAAAAATGCAAGTAGAAAAATAGGAATCACGTTTGGTGGAAAGGTAACAGTGTTCTGTGCGTCTTCAGCATTTAGTCATGCTGGTCACATGACCACAGAGACGTTTTTGGACAGTGTTGGCTCTTTGGCTTTAAAACGGAGATGAGCACTCCCCCTAGAGTTGGGAACAACTAGCACATATGTGCGAAGGGAACCTTTACATTTACTGTATAATTATCAAATATTCAGCAAATCTTAATCCAAGGACCTCTTCTAGTCTTCATTTAAATTCTGGTTTACTTATTCCAAGATATTCATCAGCTTTCTATATTTTTTTCACTGTTTTGTTTGTTTTTTGTTTTTGTTTGTTTGTTTGTTTTATTGGGTTTATATGCCGCCCTTCTCCCAAAGGACTCAGGGTGGCATATAGCATTAAAAAACACATATTACAAAAGTTAAAAGGAAATTAGAAACAATCCAAAAAACAAACCCAATTAATATAACACTAACATTTTAAAAATTAGATAAAATTAGATAAACTTAACTGAGTGATTTCAAACAATCAAACATTTGCATTTTGATTTTTTTTAGAGATCTCAATGGATATCTTGAGCATACGACTGGATATTTTGAGCAGCCTTCCTCCCTAACTTGCTCTCAAGGGAACATATACTTTCCAACAGCAATACACATTTTATACAATGAATCCAGTCCCTGGCATTTCCAGCAGGACTGATCAAATTCAAGCAGTTTCCTCTGATTTTGTCATTTTGAAAGATGGTTATTTTTTGTATTCATAACTTTTCATGGATTTCTCCTGCCTCCAATCACCAAGTAGGCTTCAGTGATTCTTTGGCAGGAGTTAATATGAACAGCCTCTTTCCTTCCAGGTTCTCAAGGGACTTCCTATTGTTAACCTAGCTGCTGGCAGTAAGTGTATATAACTCCATTAAAATGGAAACCATTCAACCTTCTGACAGTTGATAGACATAAACTTTCTGTTACTAACACTGCAATGTGACACAGTCTAAGATAATTAATTTAAATAATCCTGGACAAGACTGGATATAAAATAAAAGAGTCCTCAAATTCTAATGTTGGAATATATAGTCCTATAATTACCAAACATACACTCAGTAAATGGGCACTGTATTTAAGTGATTCTTTCTGTCTTAATTTACCTAGTCAGTAATCCATGGGACCCCTCAATGGAACAATCAGCAAAAAAGGCAGGTCAGATTATAGAAAAAAGAGTATTCTAATGTAACGTTAGAGAGAGATTAAAATATAATTATAGTTGTAACTGCTGTGAATAGTATTGGAAGCGATTTATTTATATATATTTTTTCTTTCTTCTCAATTTTTTTTCAACTTTTTTATTTTTTTGCATTCTTTTCTTTCTCTTTGCTTTCCATCTTTTTTTCTTCCTAACTTTACATTACTTTGTACTAGTTTTTATCTTCTTTTTTAAATCATACTTATGGAAAACATACTGTATGTGTAAAAATGATAAACCCAAGAGCTTTCAGATGCTTGCCAATCTCTTAATGTTGTAGTTCGGCTGAAGTAAATACTTGGACTATGCAAATATTATACAAGATTAGGTGTATTTGAGCATGCAAACTGAAAGTGAAAAGCTCAGAAGTTGGATGAAGGCTGTTGTCCAAGGTATCCTGAGTTATTTTCCATGGTTAGATGTCTCCCTGATCTCTACTGCTGCCACCTTTTGTTAAATAAAGAGAAAATAATCTTCCCTGGCAGCAGAGGTGAAAAATGTTAGGCTCCTCTCCTTTAAAATTCATAAACAGATGTTTGTATGAACAGATACGTTCCAAATCTCCAAATCTCTTAAGTAGGACGTTCACAAACTTCAAATAGAATGTAGAGTTATTTTGATCACTGAAGCTTTTTTAGTCCTTTGCAAAACTCCTATTTAAGGCAAGGATGATGAACAAAGTCTAAAGCAGCAGCTTGCCTGCATCACTTAATTAAAGTAATGAAGTTTCATTAAAATAATGATGTTACATTGCCAGAAAGAAGATCAAGGATTTTTTTTTAAAAAAAATGCTTTTACATTTTTATTAAAATGCTTCTCTTTGTATATGACAATTGATAATGCTATTGATTGAAATAGGTGTTTGGAAAGTCAATTCATTTCTTTCTTTAGAAGAGATGCCCCATAAATATATAATGAGGATTTTAATAATGGTGGTGCCTTAATTTTGGAATGCTGTTTGCTCTCTAAGGAAGCTGTGGCTGACAGAGATATCAGAAGCAAGTTAAAACTGAGGATTCTGCAATATTTATGAACTAATTTCTGTAAAACTGCAGTTGCCAGTCAGAAGGAGGGGAAGGGGTGCATGTGGGAAGCTACCCAATGTACTGATGAAGCAGGGAAGAACAACAATTTTATTTTCAAAGAAGTGTGTGTTGTGGCTGAGTTCATGGCCAATCCCAGACATTTCCCTTGACATATTCAACTACTTCTTTATCAGACTAAATATTTTCCTTCTCATGATTGACTTTGAGTTAATTTCACCTAATTGTGAATTGAAGATTCACAACTGGAGCTTCCCCAAAATGTCTCTTTTAAAAGACAACTGGACTTTGTTTTTACTTGAAGACATTTCACTTCTCATCCAAGAAGCTTCTTCAGTTCAGAGCTCAGATGAGCTTCTTGGATGACAGTGAAATGTCTTCATGGAAAAAAAAAAAGTCCAGTTGCGTTTTGAAAAAGCACTTTTGGGACAACCATGACCTGGATGACTAAGAATCTCCATAGACAGTTACTGTGGTTTTCCATTTCCCTTTGCATAGCTGCTTTTGCTAGATTCTCTCATGTTCAGTTAGTGGATATGTTTCTTTCTTTTCCAGGACTGCCAAAGCATTTTGTCTTTTCTCAGAACAAGGGCTTCCAGCTTCTGGGGCAAATGATTCCTGACTCCTTCCAAAGAATCTGTCACAAATTCCAATACTGCATTGATTTGAGATTAGGTTATGCATTCAGGAATATGTGTATATTTTCTTGGGTGGCTGAATGCCTATTGGTGGAAAATTAGAAATAAAAAGATTTAAGCTTTCATTTCTATAGACTTGGAGGGTTTATTTATAAAAAATCCAATTTTATAAATTAAAACATTTTAAATTTAAATTAAAAAGTTAGATTTCTGGTTCTGACCCATACATACCTATGAATCATAAAGTAATGCATGAGAATCATATAAGGTAGGCACAGGTCTGAGTCCTATTGGGCATGGAACAACAACAACAACAAAAACAAAAACCCTTATGTCACTCAGCAGAATTGTAGATTTTCACGGGTGTAGGTATGCTGGTCTTGTTGTATTTGGGTCTTTTACATGGGAAAAAGACCAGAATACAACAAGACCAGCATACCTACATCCGTGAAAATGTATGAAAACAAATATCTTACCTCTATGGGGAGGAAACCTTCCTGCTCACCAGATCCTATGAGAAACTTGAAGTCTGAAGAGCCACCATCTTATGTGACCTCACATTCCTATGCAACTGCCTAGACAAAAGCCTGATCCCCACATGCTTCCAACTAAAATCCCATTCTAAAACCTCAGCCACCGAAAGGATCCTGAAAAGAACTGAATTAGCCCTAATCAGAAACGAACTCCACAGGGAAAGATTCCTACTAGACCAAACCAATGGAGACCTACTCACTCTTCACCACAAATTCAGCAATAAAATCCACCCAGCACTCTGGTACAAATCCAAACAACTAGCCCTCTGGAGAGCCGAAACAGAAACAAACTCCACAGACTAGAAAAACAACAGAAGCCCAAACCCCTCCACAGCAACTCATGACCATATCAGACAGAACCTTTACCACAACTGAAACCAATGTCCTTTCCAGAGGATTCAACTTTGCAGTCACCCCTAGACGCATCCCCACTGAAGACATCATATGTGGAGTTGAAGCTACACTCACCAAAATCAACCCAGATGAAGCCAATAAAATCAGACTTGCAGTCAGCAACCTCCTTTACTCCAGTAATCTACCCAGAAGCAACTTACAGCAAGAAGAACAAAAAGCACTCACCAACCTGAGGAAAGACAACAACATAATCATTCTCACATCAGACAAAGGTAACATCACAGTGGTGATGAACACGTCTGACTACCAAGCCAAACTATCCAACCCAGTCCAAGACCCTGTTTACAAACCTCTAAACACAGACCCCACCACCTACCTGGAAAAAACCACCAAATCCAAAATAAAAGCCTCTCCCATCAGTGAAGAGATCCAGCAAAGAATCATCCCCAGAGAGAAATCTTCCAGATGCCCAAAACTCTGTGGCCTCCCCAAGATACACAAAGAAGGAACACCACTCAGACCCGTAGACAGCTCCATAGGCTCAAATCTACAGAATCTTGCCAAATTTCTTACCAAACAACTCCAACCCTACGCTGAATCCATCACCTCACATGTACACAACTCATTCCACTTCATAGAAACAATAAAGTAACAAAACCTACAACCCAGCGACCTACTCGAGAGTTTCAATGTCATATCCCTCTTCACCCAAGTGCCTATAAAAGAAGCCTTGACAGCTATCCAGAACAAACATAACCTCCCTAAACACATCCTGGACCACACCAACCACTGCCTAACCAACACATACTTCATCCACAATGGACAAAGATACAAACAGATAGAAGGAGCACCCATGGGATCACCCCTCTCACCCGTCATCGCAAACTTACACATGGAACATTTTAAAACTAACGTCTTTGATAAATCTGAACACAAACACAAACTCTGGTTTAGATATGTTGATGACACTTTCGTGATTTGGCCACATGGGAAAGAAAAACTGGACAACTTCTTCAAACATCTCAAAAGCCTACACCCCAAAATACAATTCACCATGGAAATAAAAGCAAACAACCAACTTCCCTTTCTGGACATCCTAATCTACAAAAAACCCAACAGCTCCCTAGGACACACGATCTACCAGAAAAAACAAACACACCAACTGCTACTTAAACGCACAATCCCATCACCACCCTGCACAGATCAACTCTGTAGCCAAGACCCTCATCTCCAGAACAAAACCACTAGCCGACAAAGACTAGCTAAAAACTGAATTGCATACTCTCACAAAAGTATTAATGTCCAGTGGATTAAAAAAAACCAATTACCAATCTAATCCAAAGGGAGACTCCCCCCAAAAACCGAGACACAGAACAGGACAATGGCATCGCCCTCCTCTCTTACATCAAAGGCACCACAGATAAAATCAGCAAAATTCTCCACAAACTCAATATCAAGATTGACTTCAATACTGACCAAAAAATAGCCAACATCTTAAGAAATCCCAAAGACAAAAGCCAACTAGAAAACCAAGGAGTCTACAAAATACCATGCAAAATCCGCCCTGCAACATACATACAGTAGGATAAATGAACAGGAGAATAAATTGCAGAACACAAGAATGCAGTAAGAAAAAAACTTCCTCCCTTTTCCGGCATCTTAAAGCTACAGGACATGAAATTAATTTTGAAGGAACCAGGTTAATCTCCAAAACTGAACACTTCAACAAGAGAATAATTATGGAACCTATCGAAATAGAGAAACACTCCCACAACATGAATAAACATGACAATACCTCCTGCCTACTAGATATCTGGAAACCAGCCCTAGTCAACAAATGAGCCACACCCACCACCCAGGCTGTTATAACATGAAACAACAATAGACACACAGCCAGCACCAATCTACCAATCATGATACAACCACACAACCAATCATTCCACTTATTGAAACAAAGCCAGCACTCCGCACACCCACACCAAGATTTATAGAAAGAGGGTAGCTCCGACTACACTTTAAGCCCAAAACCCAGCCTGAAGACAAATTGTGTGTGTGTGTGTGTGTGTATGCGTGTATGCATGTATATATGTATATATATACATTTGTTTTCGTAGATTTCACAAGTGTAGGTATGCTGGTCTTGTAGTATTTAGGTAAGTTTGAGATTGTCTTGGCAACGTTTCACTTGAAGCAAACTGCTAAGATGCTGCTAATGCACAAGCATATTCCAAAATGTTGACTATTGCAAAACTATTTTCCTCCCAAACTATTGGTTAACCATTTCTGCGTCAGCAGAAGGCTTGTTTATTAAATGTGGGAAGCATTCCAAGTAAGTAAAGACTACCACATTCCATTACTATACAGAATATCACCCTCTTATTCCTGATATCAGCCTTTTCTTTCTGTATTCATACTGAACTTATTCTTCTGAGAGAAAGAACAGTCCCTTGGTATGTTTTATTTTTCATAAGCTGAATTAGAGTTGAGGGAAAATGCCATTCTTCTTGTTGTCAGGATGTTTTAAAATAGCACATCAAATGCCCTGAATGAACTTTGCTGTTCTGAGAAAAGAAAATGATTTTACTAGAAATGAAATGAAAGAAGAAATGAAAGAAGAAAGAGAGAAAGAGAGAGGGAGGGAAGGAGGAAGGAAGGAAGAAAGGAAAATAAATCAGTTTTATATAGTGATCACTGTACAAATGTGATGATTGGGTAACATTTTGAAGAATGCTGATTCACCACTTCAGGTCAGTTTATCTGTGTTACTGAACACTGCATGACTGAATTACTAAATGATACATCAGAGGGAGTTTGGTCACAGTTTTTCAGACTAACAAATTTTATTTTAAAAATGCAGGATTTCATGAGCTTCAGTTCACTGCACAAAAAACACTGGGAGCTAAGTCTGATCTAAAAAGGAGGCCAGTTACTTCAAGGAATTCAAGGAACTCCTTATTGTTGCTAGTTGCATAAAATCTGACAGGTGTTTTCCTTTGAATCCAAAGCACTGCACAGTCTTATGAGATATAGTGCCTATCATGGCATTGGACCTTTGAGAGTATCTGCCTACTTCATTAGATGCTACTTGTTTACTTGGAAGGAAGTCTCAGCAACATGCTGAGGGATCTGTCTAAGATATGACCACAGCAGACTGATCTAAATTACCTCTGTAGGACTTATACATGGGATCAAAAGGAGAAAGAAAATCCCATAGAAAAATAATTGTCTTGGCACTGATTAAACCCAATCATGAAGCACAGTAAAAGTATTCATGTGGTCAAAAGCCACCTTTGCTTTTGTTTATTTTTTCCCCAATTGCACCATATATGTTTAATTATTAAACCTTTGGGGCAGTGGTGGGATTAATTCTTACAACAACCATTTCACCAAACTGCTCAGAAAATTAACAACCGGTTTTCCTGAGGTAGTGCGAACTGGCTGAATCCCACCACTGTTTTTGGGTGAATTAGCAAACAAATGAAATAAAAAGGAGTCAAGACAATATCATTCTTCATAGTGAATCAAAAGGATCTCTAACAGATAGTCATGACTCTACACTACAATCTGAAATAACAGTTGAAACTAGGAAGCTCAGAATGAAGTGCAGGATTTGAACTACATATTGAGTTCTGAGGTAATAACGGCACGACTACAGCAATGGTCAACTATTTATTAACTTCAGTATAACAGAACAGAGAACTAGCCGGCTGACAGCTATTTATACCCACAGCTGTCAGACCGGCAACCAATGAGAGCTCTAGGATTGTCCCGCCCAGGAGATTGTTTAGTTGGGCCAATCAGGGGTGAGCTGTAGGATGAGTTACTGAGCGCCACCTGCTGGTGGACGCTCTCAGGACATAACACCCCTTTCCCCTTGTTCGCGCAAGCGTATTCGTTCAAATACGCCGGTCGTCTGCGCGTGCGCAGGGATCTCCTCAATTGAGGTGTGGCTGATGTTGCAGGAGGAGCGTTCCCGGGGAGTGTCCTGGCAGGCCGAAGTCCTAGAGTTCCTTCAAAACTTGCAGGTACGGAGTCCGGCGTGAGCGGGGCGGTTGAAACGGCGCCGGAGTTAGTTGGGCTATTCTGGTCGGGCCGGTAGGCGTCGTCGTCAGGGCCTGGATTATTCTGAGCTGGAACATGCGATTCGCCCGGTGCTTTACTCCGGACGCGCTGCCGTAACTGGTCTAAATGCCTCCTCCATTCTCGTCCGTCGTCAAGGAGGACCCTGTAGGAACAGGGTCCTGTTAACTCAGAAATAACCCCCGGCACCCACTTCGGGTCCCCTGCAAAGTTTCTTGCGTACACTCCCTCCCCCACTAGAAAGGTCCTAGGGGGTGGGGAAGAAGGGAAAGAGGGGATAGAATAAGAAGGGTGCAGACGGTCTAAAGTTGTACAGAGTTTGCGCCCCATAAGTAGTTCGGAAGGGGCCTTCCCTGTAAGCGGACACGGGGTAGTGTGTTGACAGCGTAGAAAGGTTGCCACGCGGAGATGCATAGGCAATGCCGACATGCGGGACAGGGATTCTTTGGCAGAGCGCACAGCGCGTTCTGCCATACCATTCCCAGCTGGGTGGAACGGAACTGTCGGGGCGTGGCGGATGCCTAGGCGGGCCAAGTAATGTTGGAACTCTTGGGAGGTAAATTGGGGTCCATTGTCTGACACTAAAACGTCGGGCAATCAGTGTGTGGTAAATAGATTGTCCTTCTAGTTGTATGCAATGGTGAAAATTTTGTCGCCGAGCAAAGCGAGATGGAGCAGGCTCGTAATGTGTCTTGAGCTTTGCCATCAGGGTGTCCCACGGCACTGTGTGGACGGGAGTTGGAGCCGAGAGTGCGCGAGCGGTCGCGAACATCTCCGGCCCGCAGTAGTTTAGAAATATGCCTCTTTTTCTTTCTAGTGAGAGGCTCGTCAGGTCGTGAGCAAGCAAGAAGCACTCAAATCGCTCGACAAATGCCTCCCAGGTTTCTGCCTCCACACGGAAAGGTGAGAACATTGAAGAAGTCGTCATTTTGGCTAGATGGATGGTTGTGAGTTAGTTTCGCCAACCTTCGTCGCCAGTATTGAGTTCTGAGGTAATAACGGCACGACTACAGCAACGGTCAACTATTTATTAACTTCAGTATAACAGAACAGAGAACTAGCCGGCTGACAGCTATTTATACCCACAGCTGTCAGACCGGCAACCAATGAGAGCTCTAGGATTGTCCCGCCCAGGAGATTGTTTAGTTGGGCCAATCAGGGGTGAGCTGTAGGATGAGTTACTGAGCGCCACCTGCTGGTGGACGCTCTCAGGACATAACACTACAGAAATCACCTAAGGCCACCACTGGCAAAAGATGAAAATAAATAGGTTGGGACTCTTCCCCCCCCCATTCTTCCCATTTACTATTTTATAATGTTCTCCAAATCAGTTAGTTACAGTCTTGGTTACTCTTGCAGCATCCTTTATATACTTGTAGATATGAATCATGATGGCCCCTTCCTCAAACACTTTCCAGTGGAAAGTGGCCATTAGAAAGGAAGGTTTCAAACAAATTTCTAAGTGGGCACTACTAGTGTTCATGAGAGGGGAAGATCTTCTTGTTGCTTATTAAATTTATAGGCCACCCCTCCCCCTCTTTCTGCAATGTGACCTTAAGGATAGAGTTAAGGATATGCAAAGTGATTCAAGCTCAAACTGGCAGTTCTGAGTGTTTCAGCCTTGAAACAAAGGAATACATTCCAAGACTTTTATGCCAATGTTTTGGTAACACAGACACACACACACACACACACACACACACACACACAAAACCCAGCTAGAGTAACAGTCAGGAATGGTCATATATCTGCTTACTAACTGCTGACTTGCAAGGACAATATGGAGTTCTGGGAAAATCAGCTTATTTAAATAAGAGATGCATTTAGGTTCTGACTGTCATTAGGGCCCAGTTGTGACTGAATTCCTGCAGCTACCAAAGTTTTGCTAATAAATATATCTGGAGGTCTGATTCCAACGCAAACCCTCCATCCTCCCACTCCATCTATTTTTGTTGGGTTTATTTTTATTGCGCTGCTGTTTTAGTTTTAAAGCAGGGTAGGAGTGAATAGTTGGGGTGATGAAAAGAGAGAGAGAGAGAGAGAGAGAGAGAGAGAGAGAGAGAGAGAGAGAGATAGAAAGGGAGAGTCAGTCTACCCCTTTTTTTCTCCCCTGTCTTCTCTTCATTCTAGTTAAAAAAATCAAAGGAACATTTCTCTCTATTCTCTAAATAATTTCCTTAAATTAGGAAGAATTAATTATTTTAATTAGATGTTGTATATGGTAGCACTGCTAAGCTGTTTACTAGCTACCCACACAAACACAAAAGTGAGATGTGCAATTATGGCTTCTCCCCTGCTTCACCACTTCCCAGTCTGGTGCTGAGCAGCTAAATTTGCCCTCCTTCTTCATCTTCCATTGTAAAGGATCATCTTTTCATCAGCCGTGACTAGCAAAGATGGAGAAGGAGTTTGAGTGGTTTACAGAGAGAAGACAAGCAAGGGCCAGAGGCAGCCTAAGGAAGAGAGAAGATGACAGCTGCATAGAGACTTCTATATTATGTCCACACGATAATTGGTGCTAACAATTGCCACGATGGCAAATGTGGCTGAATGAGGACAAAACTGTACACCACATTTCTGTGAATCATGTACCACAATCGCGCTAACATAACATTGTCTCCCTTTTAGAAATGTCTTTTCTTTTTTAAATTCCCACTGACCTTTAAACATGTCCTTGTCAACAAGGTGCATATGAAAATCAAATGTTATGTTCTCCACAGTGAATTCCATTCCTTCCCCCCCTTTGTGTGTGTGTGCGCGCGTGTGTGTGTGTGTGTTGTCACTTCACTTACATGCAGTTGAGGTTATGCTCTTTTCAGGATCAAAACGCTTTTTCCTCTTTGTGGATGATATACAGCCTGCAATGGGCTATACAGATGAAGAGCCACTGACCAATTTCATTTTTTAATTAATATTTGTGAAAGGTCTATTTTTCTGAGCAGCAAGCTATGAAATGAAAGTGGACTCTGTATGCCAGCCCACTTACCAGGTTTCAGCCTGCTGGCACAAGATTCTGGAATTTTTCCATGCTTATTATAAACAGATTATACAAATGAAGCATGCTTTTACATATTGAATTAAAAGCAGGTTTATTGATCAACAGAGTTATGAGTTGAACAGATTATGCATGGAAGGTGTATTAGGTTGATTCTACCTTAATATTTTAATTTCCACTCCCCAGTTCCACACTGAATGGAGGGGTCATGTCTGTTACATTATGGAGTGTGGAGATTACTGACATACTATATGACAGTCTCCCTCATATCACTATAGGCAGCTAGATTGTTGAACATCAGAAAGAAATCTAAGATGATACTTAGCCCTGAAGTTGGGTTTCAATTTCATGAATTGCATTCAATATTCTGACAGACCAATACATTGCAGAGGTCGATTTTCTCTGCATAAAATTATCCACTAAACATGGGTAATAAAAGTGAACTCCATTGCAAAGATACAGGAAAGTAGACCCTGCTAAACATATTTACGTTAGCCCAAAAAAACACAATTTCCTCATTCAAAATGCATGAAATCATTTGACTAAATCTGAACCAGATAAAACAAAAGTAAGTTCAGTGGGGAATGCAGCTCTTATGGAAGAAGTAAATTTTCTTATAATTGACAGAAGAAATATGATCCTAGCAAGTGAGATATGCAGTTTGGAGTTGCTTCTTAAGCCAATTATGGTGTTTAAGAAGCATAAGTTATAAATACCACATATACTTGCAACTAAGGTGAGAATTTTAAATACCAAACTATATTTCCCACCCACACCCACCCCCATCAATTGAATTTATCTTATCCATAGGTGGGCTTATCTGCAAGTATATACATTATTTTTTAAAAAAATAACCAAATCCCCATACATACCCACAGCTAAATAGACCCTCAAAATGTTAACAAGATACAATGAAAAGTAAAGCTTCTCTGCAGGTGGTGAATTTTTCATGGTATTTTTATAATAAGGGAAGGAAAGAATACTAGATATGTTCTCCACCTTGAGTTATTTCTAAAAACAATAAAGGTAGGGTGAAAATAAATTAAATAAATAAATTAAAATTTTGAAGGTTGGCATATCCCCAAATTGACTTATCTATGAGTATGGTAGCAGAAAGATCCTCTGGTAAATAATTATTCTGACATTATCATTTATAGTTTAGCATGGCTCACAACAATGCATTTGGACCTGGAAAACCAGGATATTTTGACTGATGTTCTCAGTCTTCTTACTTCTAAGCATAATTTCATTCCATGAGGATAAGACTGAAAGAGCAGGAATGCCATACAAGGTCCTTATGTAATGAAGAAATATGCAATCAATCAATAAAAGCCAATAGTGTACTTTGGTGCATATAGGTTAGTTGGTGGAGGCTGTCCTGGAAGATGATCCAAACTGAATCAGACCAAGAACTCTTTCAGCATTCAGTTCCATATAAAAAATTCACAAAAGTATGGAATGGAAGTAGAAAAAAAAAAACCAGAATTGAGCAACTTTTTCCAACCTTACAAATAGGAATCTGAATGCCTCACCCTGAGTGTTCTATATTTTGATAAAGCAATAGCAGAAACCTAAGAGAAGAAAGGAATTGGGCAACCAAACTCGTTTGTATGTCATATTCAGTCTGAAGTATTGTGCCAATTTTATTGCACTGAAGAAAGGGGAAGTCAGAAGTGGTATGCCCGTTTTACATCAGAATAGCTTTCCATTGGCTGAGAGGCAATTTCTGATATTTTTTTTCTTTTCCCTCTGCTCTTTGAAATTATGGAGAAGGTTTTTGCTCTGAAGCAGAAAAGAAAATATATGAGAGCATTTCCTGAGAAAGGAGGGAGAGGCAAAAAATGTTATCCACCATCCTGAATTGCATTTCCATCCTGTCCTACAAAATCCTTTGTATTTCTAGAAAGGCAATTATGCATTCAATCAACCAATTTATTATTTCTTAATGGGAATTTACATTTTAAAATAGTTTGCTTGTTTTGTACAAAAAATGCATCATATGCCAAGTATCTAAATTCCAAGATAAAAGATCATCAAATGGTCCCTTCCAACTCTGTTATTCTAGTCTATTCTAAATTAGAGTTCTGAAAGTGAATATTTTTCAATTGTTTTCCAATAGTTAGAAGCCATTAGAAATCAATCATAGTTGTTAAAGAAAATTAAACAATACCAAAATTATAGAAAGTGATAGAGATAGATAGATAGATAGATAGATAGATAGATAGATAGATAGATAGATAGATAGATAGATAGATAGATAGATGATAGATAGATAGATAGATAGATGATAGATGATAGATGATAGATGATAGATGATAGATGATAGATAGATAGATAGATAGATAGATAGATGATAGATAGATAGATAGATAGATAGATAGATAGATAGATAGATAGATAAATAGATAGATGATAGATAGATAATATAGACAGACAGACAGATGATAGATATAGATAGGTAAATAATAAACTTACTCTAATATACAAAATTGTGAATGCACATATATTTCATAAATATTAAAAGACTATTGGATTTGATAAACTGATAACCAGTCTTATTGCTTGAACATATATGTTCCAATCTGGGAATTTGTACAGTAGTACACATGTTACTGTGAAAGTCCGAAATCTGGTGAATGTCGACATTCACCGGTGAATGTCGACATTCACATAGTCGCTTGGTGTATGTCCGAAATATTTGCTAAATACCCTTATCCTCTCGACACCTTTACCCTAATACCCTTACCCTAATACCTCGGCTCCTCGCTTCCTTTTAAGCGTCTTCTATTCGCGGACTTTTTTTAAAAAAAACCTGCAATTCTGCACGGTTAGAACGAGTAGTTTCCAGGACCGCGAATTGAAAAGCAAAAGGAAAGCGTTACGCTGAAATTTCGGACTTTCACAGTAACAATATGTCACTGTGAAAGACCGAAATTGGTATGTGTCGACATTCACCGGTGAATGTCGACATTCACCAACATTCACCGGTGAATGTCGACATTCACCAATTTCAGTCTTTCACGGTGACACATACATACATCCTCTTGCCTCCCCCCCCCAACCAGTTATTACCATTTGATTAGGGGGAATTTGCTTTGCTTCTTTTACTTGAAAGGCAGAAAGCAATACAGTGAAATGTGCCATGGAAGGTAATAATTTTTCACTTACTTGTGATGAGGTGTGTGTAAATCTCCTGTTATTACATTTGTAATAACTTTTTTCAGTGATCCAATTAAATTGCAAGGAACTCTTCTTGTCTGAAATTGCAATAGAAAAACCTTCATGTTTACTTCTCAAAAGCAGCATCAAGAACATCTTGAACAGAAGATCAGAAAAAAGAAACCTCTTCCACAACTACTTTAAATGATGTCTCTAAATACAGAGATGTGCTTAGTAGCAATGTAGTCAGCTTGACAGACTCAATTATATGATTTTTAAAAAGATGTATATTATTGTTTATATTTGTATTATATTGTTGATAACAAACCCTTCATCAGGAAAATTGGATTAAATATGACAGATAAAAGTGAAAAGAAAAGGGGGGGAAGCCGTTTACATTTAATTTAGTTATACAATTATTTTCATAACAACAACAATTATTAAAGTTATCTGAGTTAATTATAAAATAATGATTAATTATTAAAAAAATTGAAAAGAGAAGGAAAAAACCCTATAATAAAATGGAATGAAGACAATCCAACTCTTTAATGCTTAAGAAATACTATAGCAGAGGACAGCCAAAATTCAGCCATGAATTGGTTTGCCTTTAATAGAGTATGGGTTCCATAGGCTGAAAAAATAAATGTTTCTGAGGGCACACGGGGCATTCCCCTGTCAGCTCCAGCGTGCATGTGTGCGCTGGCCAGCTGATTTTGGGGCATTTTTTGCTGTTAGAAAACCTCTGGAGCCTGGGGAGAGTGAAAAAAACGGACCAACCAGGACCACCGGAAACAGGACCACTGAAAACAGTCTGTTTCTGGCCTTCGGAGGGCCTCCAGGGGGCGGGGAAGGCCATTTGTGCCCTCCCAAGGCTCCAAGAAAGCTATTTGTGCATACGTGAGGAAGCGGGCTGGTGGTGGTCATGCATGCATGTGCAGGGGGAATGGCACAGGGGGCATTAAATTATGGGAGTGGACACATGAGCATGCACAATAGCACACATGTGTACTTTTGGCATCTGAGACGAAAAAGGTTCATCACTGCTATATGCTATAGTAAGCTAACTTCAGTTATTGTGGGAGATGAACAGGCTGAGCTAGAGAGTGGGGGTTAAATATGTCATCAGTTTAGAGTCAATGTGTAGTCATGAGAAACCCAAGTCCAACCCCACCAATGAATTCTGGTATGCCTTATCTAGTTAGATCATTGCTTGCTTAGATTCTTCTGTATAGGTGGCAAAAATAAGTTCTTAGTGCTTTGAACCCAACTTCTGTTCTGGATTCTTTGCACCTGAGCGTTATTATATAATAATATTACATACTATTAAAATATATAATATTTTTCACTTCCTTAATGAAGTGGCTGAGATACTAATTAGGCTCTTCCTTGAACAATTTGAGACTTATTATTGGAAACTTTTAACTTCACCAATTAATTCCAGAATAAGCATATGAAAAATATTGGATTGCCAAACTAATATTAATAAGTATATACTTTTTAAAAAAATATGTTAAAGATGTAAGTATATACTTGATAAACAGGTCATCACATATTAGGGCCATGAAATAGGATGGTTGTGTGTGTCAGTGATCACATGGTGGTGGGTGTGAGTAGCTTGTAAAAACCCACTCCTTTTTATAATGTGTGTAACTGATGTTAAACTTGGGTAAGACTTCAATCTTCCACTAACTTCTATTATCTTGAAATGGTTTATCTTGACAAACATGCCCACACAGAGATACCCCTGTATATTATTACTTTGGATAGGATTAATTTTAAGAATGCCATTTTAAATACCTTTGCCACTTGTTGTTATTGTTTGTTTGTTTGTTTGTTTTATTGGATTTATATGCCGCCCTTCCCTCCAAGGACTCAGGGCGGCGTACAGCATTAAAAAACACATATTACAAAAGTTAAAAGGAAATTAGAAACAATCCAAAAAACAAACCCAATTAATATAACACTAACATTTAAAAAATTAGATAAAATTAACAGGCCAGGCCGGCTTGCTGGAAAAGCTAACTTTTTAGGGCGCATCGGAAGGACTGGAGGTTGGGGATTATGCGAAGCTCCAGGGGAAGCTCATTCCAGAGAGATAGCGCTCCCACACAGAAGACTCTCCCCCTGGGGGTCGCTAGCCGACACTGTTGCTTTATGTAATGCCAATTGATTTTCAATTATCCTAAATGAGATTAACCCAAATACTGAATATTTGCAATGTATTTAATAAGAATTGACCATGATCATCTTAGTTTTGGAGCTGGGTCCTCAGTTTGTTTAAAATGACTTGTCTTAATTTTGGCAAATTTGAGCCTGTTAGTATTTTTCAGTTTGATATTTGTGTGATAGAATTTTTTTTGTTTTCCTGATACATTTGGAACATTTTAAGAACTTTTGGGCCATGGAGGCTAGCTAAAGAAACTGATTTAGTAGAATCAAGGTATAGATTAGGAGTAAAGTGATCACTCAACTTTAAATCCACAGTGGGATTCTAAATTATTATTTGGTAATGATCCCTGATTATATCATCATACCTTCAACAAGTAAGGAAAAAAGAAAATAGTTGGGGTGGAAGAAGATATTTTAAAGTCTTCTTATTGATTGACTAAGATTGAAAAGGTTTTTTAAAAGAATGAATAAGTTTTCTGCAGAATGATAAGACAAAAATCTAGGCACAGGGAACTGTTTCTAAATTTATGAAAGGGAACACATGGAATTAAGCAATACCCTAGTGCATTTTAAATATCTGCAGTGGTTCATAATCCTGTGGGGAGCAATTGACTGTGAGATACAAGCCAAAAGACATATCAAATTAAAACTAGCAGCAAATGCTTGGCAGCCTTGTCTCCCTATTGCAAAGTATGTCAAGTATAATTTTGTTGATTACTGTACAGAACCATCCAGGACAGTTCCTAATTTTGTCCTTCCCGTATCAGTAAAGCATTAGTAAAGAATCCAATGACTTCCATCTTCAAGGAGACAGGAGTGTGATGAAAGCTCTGAGAAGTAACTCACACTTTTTCATCTTCTTCACTTGCAAGAGGAATACATTAGCTATTTTCTAACTCTTATGCTTTATCCTGATCTGAGTCACTCAGTCACCTGTACCACAAGATTGGATAAACAAACAAATACTGATGGAAAAGAATGTTTGTAGTTCAGGATTGAACGCTGTGTTCTCTGCAGGAGTTTCATGGTAATATCTCCAGTGAACTTCAACCTACTTTCTGCAAGAAAACAAGAGCACCGAAGACCCACAGCTCTTAACCTGGAGCTTTCATATTTTTCAAATTTCTGATGCCATGTTTAAAAAAAATCACGCTAAAAAAATCCACTATGTAGATACATTTAGTAATACATTAAAATGCCCACTTAAAATTACTAAAACACTTTCATACAAATTGAAATTGACTTTAAAGATTAACATATTTCTATGGATCACGTTTTTTGAAAACCATAAATTCACCCAAAATGGGGGAAAGGGGGGTTGGATAAATTGATGGGCAAGAAACAAAGAATATCCCCATCTCTCTCCAGTCTGACTTCCTTAGCAAAGGCCCAAGTGTGTAAGTTGATACAGATTGGTGGATGGGTGAACAGAAAGTGATCTTTCTCCCCCTACATTAATGGTAAAGCTAAAGGTTCCCCTTGGACATATGTGCTTGTCATTCCTGACTCTAGGGGGTGGTGCTCATCTCCGTTTCAAAGCCAAAGAGCCAGTGCTGTCAAAAGACAACTCTGTAGTCATGTGGCCGGCATGACTAAATGCCGAAGGTGCATGGAACACTGCTACCTTCGCACCAAAGGTGGTCCCTATTTTTCTACTTGCATTTTTACATGATTTTAAATTGCTAGCTTGGCAGAAGCTGGGACAAGTAACAGGAGCGCACTCTGTTATGCAGTGCGAGGATTCGAACCGCCAAACTTTCTGATCTACAAACTCAGCATCTTAGCCACTGAGCCATTGCATCCCACTACATTAGACCCACTAACCCACTGCACTAGAGTAGTAGAAAAGCAGGAGGAGAGTAAGATCAGATGCAACTTACTTAATGACCACATCATTTAGTGACAGAATTTCCACTCCCAAATGTGTTCATAAATTGAAGATTACCTACCTACTATTCCTCAGCAAATTTTTCAAATCCTTCCTTATCTTTCTCACTGAGTTCTACAGAGCCTTACAAAGTTGGGAGAAGAGCATTTTTGGTTCAGTTCCCTTGTGTGTGTTTTACAAGAAAAATATATGGCACTTTTTTTTTTGTAACTAGAATCATAAATGGCCCTTTAGTTTGTTTTTGAAACTTTTCTTTGGTATACCAGTAATATTGAACAAACCTTTAAATCAATATGAGGTTTCAGCAATTTCCTCCATCAGAAATCACTGCCCATATAATGGCTGCATGAAGATGTATCTCAGTCACTAAAGAAGATTTATGGATCAAAAGAAGATCAGCAAAGGATCATACAAGGATTGTCTATGCACAATGCAGTATGCACACACTACCAAACTTGTTTATTTATTCAGAGTGTTATTGATCCCAACCCAGGTTTTAATTTCACACTAAATACTACAATAAAATATTTAAAGCTTCCTTATCAAAGTTACTATCAGAGCTATAATTCAGATGTATTTTCTCATTTCTTTTTTAATACTATGATACAACCTTGTGAAAAGGGATGTTGTACCCTAAAGGATTGGGCATCAATATTATCTTTATGCACCTCTGCATATTCAAACCTTTTCCTGGGGCTTTATTCAAATAACATAGTTTAATTAACGTTTTAACAAGGGACCTAAAACTTTTGCTAGAAGTGAAATATAATTCAATCAAGGCACAGGAGACGGGCAGACACTTCATTGTTTTCTCTATCATTGTTTACTTAGAGGCATCAATTTCTATATTCACTATTTTCACTATTCATAGTAATACCATTCTGCCATAAAGTTTTGTTGGAGAGATTTCCATTTCTTCTCTCAAATTACTTCTGTTTAGTAGTTAACTATATATAGTGACTGAAATCAGGTTGCGACTACTGTTGTGCTTTTTTAGAAGATACCATGGGCTGACTTTAACTCCTTAGCAATCTTTACAGCAGAGGTGGGTTGCTACTGGTTTGCACCAGTTTGGACGAACCGGCAGTGGTATTTTGGCCTTGGTCGCAGAACTGGCAGCAACCCAGGCTGGCCACACCCCCAACCAGTTCCTCGGTCGCCGCTGCCATTGCCAGCATGATTTTTTAAATAATTTTTTCATGTTCTGTGCATGCAGAACAATTTACAGTCCACTGTGCGTGTGTACATGTGCACAGCGCACAGCTGGTGCACATGTGTGCAAAGCACACACAAAGTGAACCGGCAGCAACCCATCCCTGCTTTACAGCCAAACTTGTTTTATAGAAGGCTAGTAATAGCAACAGCAGGAACAACAACAACATAATATAATAAACAATGATCATTTATATGTCTAAAAAAAATTCTTACAATTTTCCAGATACAATCTCTCACAGGGTAGCTGGGGGTAGAGAATTAAGGATGGTGACTTTGACAGAGCTAACACAGAACGTATTGCCTAGAGAAAAGGGGGCTGAAGCATTTTTTTCTTAAGTCCAGAAGTGCAAGATGACATTTGGAAGAAGCTCAGGCAGGCTCTTCCCTTCCCTGCACTCCTAGATGGTTCAGATTTACACTGGAGGGAGACTGTCACATACTTCAGCATCATGTCTTCTCAGAACCATTATTAATTTCCTTGAGATTTGAGAAGGGTGAAGCTGAAGTCAGGTAGTGGATGAAACTGGGCAGAGGCAAGCTTGCTGCCTCTGCTCCTGTTTTTTTTTTTCCTTTGTGTGATAATGTTTATGATGCAACACCGCTTGGGTCATTGTGATGAAAGTAGTGAGAGCCTGAGGATGCTGCTGATACATGATATGGATCTTACATATAATCTCTGCTATCTTTTTTTTTTATTTGGGGACCTCAATGTTGACTCCTTGTGACCACCTGGACTAAACCCTGAAGATCAAGGAGAGATTCAACCTAGAAATAAGGATACATTTTCTGACAGTGAGAACAATTAACCAATGGAACAGCTTGCCTTTGGAAGTTGTGGGAGTTTCATCACTGGAGGCTTTCAATAAGATATTGGGAAGCAATTTGTAAGAAATGGTGTAGGGTTCCCTGCTTAGGTGGGGGAGTTGGAGGAGATGACCTACAAGTTCCCTTCCAACTCTGTTAATCTCTCTAGAACAATTTCTCAGCAAGATTCAGGAGTGGTTTCCATTATCTCTTTCCTAGCATTGAGAGTACCTAGCCCAAGGTCACCCATTTGATTTCATGTCTAAGGCAGGACTAGAACTCACGGTCTCCTGGTTTCTATTTTGATGCCTTAACCATTACCCAAATTGGCTAGGAAGGGACTATTTAAAAGTCCCTTTTCCTTACCCCACGCCTTAATTTGTTTAGACTACTGTTTCTTACTCCTTTTCTCATTGGGAAACTCGCTATGATTGATATTTGTGAATCTGACACTGGAACTGCATTTGCACTTTCCTTTTCTCTGTCAATCCAAGGAAGCCACAGGGCAATATTGCCTCATGCTTTTTTAATGCATGAACGGGTTTTAAATAAATTGTGTTTCAAGTTCTGCATCAGATCTTAGTTTCTGATTACTGGCTTGCCAATGTTTATACTCTTCTGGTGACTTCTTATTAATGATGCATGAGGAGAGAGCATGGGGAAGAGCTGGACTTCTAACAAATTAAAGAAAAAAGGAAGGAAAAAAAGTGAATTAAGAAATAAAGACAGCAAAGGAATTGAAGCAGAAAAAAGTTTATAGGAAAAGTACAGCTGCTTAATGGTTACACCAGCTTGGGAAGAGTAGTTTCAGAATGATTCTGTTAAAAACATGACAAAAAATGATGCATTCTTGTCATGTAACTTATAATATCCTTACAAGAACATACACCACACAAACAAAATCTTAAACTTAGTCCAGTAACCATTAGATTAAGAATACAGAAGAGGGTCATGCTATTATTCAGTGCTAAAATACAAAGCAAAAAACATATATCATTATTTTTACCATTCAGGACGTAGCTCAAAGAAAGAAGACAGGTTTTGCTAATAGACTATTACAGGTTTTAATTCCTAAGATCTTAGTTTACAACAGGCCCAGGTTTTGAAAGAACTGATAAGTGTAATCTGGCTTCTGTTTAGATAAACATGCTTATGGTGTAGGATTGATGAAAGTGTTTGAAAAAAATAGCTAGGTTAATATAAATTATTATAGAAATCGGACAATATATCACTGGAGGAAATAAAAAAAACTTGCAGCTTCTCCTTCAGCTAAAGAGAAGATGGTCTCTGAAGTCCATTCCTCAAACAAATAGCATGTTCCCATTCATTCAATCTAATTTTTCAAAAATGGTCGATACTTGTAATAGTAATGCCAAACAATTTGTCCAGCCAAAGGGAAAACTGTGTTGCGTATATGTTGTATCAGTTATTCATGCAAATATTTATCTTAATTTTTGGAAATGGATTCTGCCAGGCTCTCACTGAGATGACAATGAAGACATTGGGGAATCCTTGATGGAACCAGGTCAGACCTGGGAGGCAGGAAGAGGATCAGAGAAATATGCTGGCTGAAGAAGGAAGGGAGAAGAAAGCCCAGTTTAACTTCCAATAAGTTGTTTTAGGAATTTAATTACATTATTTTATTTCCTTTGATGGAGACTTTCTTGCTTTGTAGTAATGAATGTTCTTTGTACAGCCTTTTCAATTGCTACAGAAATAATGGAAAAAGAGTTTATCTTATGAATTTGATGCTCATGAAGAAATTATACGGAATGCCAAAAGGCAGGAATGGAATTTGCACAATTCAAGAATTTTGAGGAGCAAAACTATGACACTAATGGATTTGCATGCCACATTAGGAACTCATCAAACTGTCACAAGTTCATAATTGAGCAGAACTCTTTTTAGTTCTTGAAATTTGAACTCCTTGCCCACAGTCATTAGTTTACTAACTTAAATTTAAGGAATGATGAGCCGTGGTGGCACAGTGGTTAGAATGCAGCACTGCAGGTTAAGTCACTGCTCACTCCAGGAGTTTGATTCTGAAATGGGTCAAGGTTGACTCAGCCTTCCATCCTTCTGAGGTCGATAAAATGAGGATCAGATTCTTGGGGGCAATATGTTGATTCTGTAAACTGCTTAGAGAGAGCTGAAATGGTATATAAGTCTCTCTGTATATGATTGTGTGTGAGATTTCTTATTGTACGCTGTTGGAATGGGTATTCCTCCCCAATAGTGTGCTATCAAATACATAGTCTTGAAATTTCTAGAAGGAAAAAAAGAAACCCAACCATGTGGGGGTGGAAAAGATCATTCCCTTTTGAGCTTTTCTGGTAGAACACAGGAAAAGCAAACTTCACCAAGAGCTCCTCACCCATGGCTTTCAGGTTCTGGGAAATAAAAACAGGACACCAATGCTGGATCTAAACCTTGTTTATGTAACCGGTACTCACTGATCACCCACTGTGATTACAATAGAAAAAAATGTTGGAGCTAAGGCTCCATGCTCCCCACCACCTTATGAATCTTTCCCCTGGCCCCACTCAGGCTGTTCATGTTAAACCCCTCCCCCAGCACCCAGTTAGTTGTTCCATCCTATTACTAAACTGCCAGCCTTCTAATGTCCCTAGCAAACTCCCTCTACCTCACTAGTTCCTTCCATCCATCATGACTACTCCACGCTCCTCTGTCCCCACTAGCCAGCTTCTGGTCACACCCCTTGTGTGTCAGTTGAGGCTGTTGGTAATGGCTACCGCTCCCAGCAGAGAAGAGCTAGGGGTGAGTCACCAGCCTCCTGTTCGTGGCCTAATGTGCAAGCTGACAATGGCATTTTCATTGATCTGTCACTAGTGTTTCATTTATGTTCCTGCAACATCATCTGTCATAGGCAGTCAAACCAATTTTCTTCTAAAACAATTTGCCTGGAGTTCCACTGGGCTTGGGATCAGGTTGATTTCCAGAAAATCTGCCCTGATCCTGAGTATCTCCCTTCAAACTAGTGCTTTCACAGCACATCTTACCAACTCCAGTCAGCTTCTAGACAATTCTTAGTTTTCTTTAACCTGGTTTACCGGGTTTCTGCTTAAGTCTGTCTCCAAGACACATTCAAATGCTATACTGCAACATTTGTTGTCGGGAAAAGTACTTGGCTGCCAAATGATGAATTCCTGCTTTTATTACAGCTCCCAGTGGAAATGTATGTGGAGGAATGATGTCTTAACAGCTAGAAGACTTTCTCATCATACCAACTGTTGCAAAATGCACATGATGTGATCAAAAAACATGGCACAGGAGAAAAGCAACAATTTGTAGAGCGGCAATGACTAAACAATTCTCCCCCTCTGTCTCCCCCTTCTTCTCTCTCTTGCTCTCCTTTATTGATCAGCTACAAGAAGCACTGATTTGTGACGGTACTGAATGTGGAGTAATTCTACTAGTTTTGCTAGGTATGAATGCATACATTTTGATGCCTCTGAACAAATGGAGATGTACTCCAAATGTTTTGCTATTGCTGTTTTAGGACAGCATGCAAATACTGGTTATTCTAATATGAAAATTCAGATGGTGAATGCTTCTCCCTTTCAACATATAAGAGACCTGAAAGGCAATGGGACAAGCTCAGCAGGGTGGGTATATAAACGCAGAATTATGATTCACTGTCAAATAATTATTTTTTTCTTAGATGCCTACCTATCTCTAGAATACTTTTAGATGGTTTTATGGCTGGTATGAAATGTGACAGACAGGGAGAGAACAATGAGAGTTACAAGTTCCCTTTTTACTTTTAATTATTCACAAAGTTATTTGGTAACTTTGGTGTAGGCTGACTAGTCCACAGCTGTTGTGGGGTACTTCTTTGAAACATGTGCTGCACAGCCTGGAAAACAGCAGGGCTTCTTCTTATTTCTTGTCTGGAATTTAAAAAAAAACCCACAAAGGGTGATAAACCTGCAGCACTGGCATTTCTAATAATTAATTAAGAACACCATTAAAATAGGGAAAGTAAAACCAGCCGCACGTTCAACAGCTTAAATAAAACTCAGGAACAAGTAAATAATAAGCTCCTCTCCAAAGCAAGGGAACATGAAATAGAAAAGCAAACAGCAAGAGTGACATTTCACAGTCCACATACACGTCTGTAATCTGATTTATCTTTTTTAGGATTGCTGCAGAGAGTAAATGGGTCTGGGTGAAATTAGGCTGTAGCACAATTCCCAGAAACTTGCAATTGTAATGATATATGAGAACAATCTTGGGAGACGAAAGGAAAAGGCAATGGTCAGATAAGAGGCAGTTGAGTATTCAGGAGATATTGAGGTGTGGCAACATCTTAAAAAGGACCCTCCTTGTTTCTTGTACTGTAAATGTGGGGGAGGGGATGGCTATGTTCTGCCAGACTTACAAGACTCTGTTAATGTAACCTCATAATAATAATAATAAAAAAAAGATCTAGTACTCCTGGATATGCTTCTGATCTGTAGTACAAGGATGACAGCAAGCGAGACAAGCAATGAGATTGTGCATATGTACTGTGATGTTGTGTTAACTTTTGACTTCTTTGCTCCTTTTCCCCGTACTTTGGTATATTTTTGTCCTCACTTACTACCCAGTAATGTCATGATATGTGGCCATTATAGTAAAGGCCAGTGGTGGGTGTCCATTTTTTTTACTACGGGTTTGCGTGTGTGCTCTTGCGCGTGCGCAACGAATCTGCGCATGCACAGAAGCGCCCTGGTCTAGTGAAAAGAAGGAACAGGGGTGACATTATAATAGTCTTCCAATACTTGAAGGGATGTCACAAGGAAGACAGGGCCAACCTATTTACCAAAGCAAGACAAGACAAGAAACAATGGATGGAAACTAATCAAGGAGAAAAGCAACCTAGAACTAAGGCGAAAATTCCTAACAGTGAGAACAATCAACCTGTGGAACAAATTGCCTTCGGAAGTTGTGGGTGCCCCATCATTGGAGATTTGTAAGAAGACACTGGACAGCCATTTCTCAGACATAGTAGAGATATATTTCGTGAGCAGGGGATTGGACTAGATGATCTCCAAGGTTGCTTCCAACTCTGTTATTGGTACACTGGAACAGGATTATTTGGCTGGATGCCTCATGCTTTTTTAAACCTATCAAAGAGAAATATTTTCAAAAGAGCTTTCATATTTCTTGGATTAGATGCAAATGGTTTAAAAATTTCCATTCCGGTTTGTCTAGAGAAGCTACTGTATGTGGAGGCTTTATATCATGTACACAAATACCCCTTATAACAACAATAATCTTTTATCACTTTCCCCATCTGCTTCAATATTTGCTGTTTCATTTTTACATCCTGTCATTTTTAAAAAATTTTCTCTTAAAGGGGAGAAACCAAGCCAGCATCTTGATAAGGAAATATGTCTGCCTTGTGGTTCCCTTTAATTGGCGAATGTCTCATTCAGCTTTGCACCTTTTGGCAAACTGGGGGAGGGGGGACATTTATGCAAAACATTTCCATCACATTAATGTGTTACACTAAACAAAGATTTTAAGATTGCATCCTTATCAATACAGTTATTATATCCAGATTTGAATAAAGACCTACCTGGATTTTTTTTTCTTCCATCAATGCTCAATTCCAATCGATTTACAAACATGATTTATGACACTAATTTTAATCTGAGAGATTGTTACTGGAAGAGTCAAATAACCATTTTATCAAGTATAAATGCATGCATGTAAGCCATGTATTTGCAGAACTCCTGTTTACTGTTGCCTATCATCGAATAAAAATAAAAATAAATAAGAATAATAAAGAAATTAAAAGAAAATAAAAACAAAAAATCAAACAGCGAACTCGATGGACTTCTGGAACTTTTTATGCCATCTGTTTTCTATGTTTTAATGTGATACATGTGGCAGTACAGGAGCTTGCTCCTGATAAAATAATTTAATATAATAATTTGGGTTAACTATATAAATAAGTAAATGTCTCCAAACCCTGTTGTTCATTAATGGCTTGGCTTTGCATAAAAGCTAAAGAGTTAATTGCCATTTTCTGGTACATGCTCAATTAAATAGCAAATGCATAAACAATTGTTTTCTTAAACATAAAGAAAAAACATCGCTGATACATATTATTATCCTATTTGTGAAATTTGCTTTGAAGGGTTATGGCTGTTGTTTTTCTCTTGTCTGGCAAATCCATTAATCATACCTTATTAAGAGATGATTTTTGCTAACATGCCTGACATAATTTGCTAATGTTTGCCATTAAATATTGACCTCTCAGACTCACACATGCAATTCAGCGAGACTTTGAACTTGTCACCCCCCAAAAAAAAATCATGTTAGTATGCTTTGTCGCTGAATCAACTTAATGTCAACATCAGCTTCCCAATTAGCTGCCGATGGTTGGGATCCTTTTTGTAAAAGGAATCTCTTACACATTTAAGAACTAATGTGTTCTTGTGGACCCACACACCACACAACCACAGATCAAAGCCTGTTTTTTTCCCATTTAATCTTGATTTAGTAACCTCTGCTGGCTACTTCTGGGCATTTCATCACTTACTGAATCTTCACATACAGTATATAGTAGATAGTCCTAGACTTTGAGTTTGCCATTAACTACCAGATTTTACTCTACCTGGAAATGGTTAACTATACTAATCAAGTTACCATTTACAAACTTTGGTGCTATGATTAATTTTTCTCCTTACCTGAACTGCGATGGCAAAATTATTCCAGACCAGAGTCTCCATTTCTACACATCTGCTGTGTGTCTATTAACATATGGTGTTTCACTAATTAATTGCTAGCTATCAACCAGTTTCCTACTGTTCATATTAAATAGGAAATGTTTTAGGGGGAATATGGTAATAAGCATTGGGCAAATTACACAGAGCATCTTGTGAGAAGTTGAAAGTCCAATTTCTCCGTGTGTGACTTGGGTTAAAAGTGAAAATAAGCAAAGAAGGATATGCTACCTCCATTGTTTGTTTCTTTCTTTCTTTGTTTGTTTGTTTGTTTGTTTGTTTGTTGGATTTATATGCCGCCCTTTTCCCAAAGGACTCAGGGCGGCGTACAACATTTAAAAAAACATATTACAAAAGTTAAAAAAGAAATTAGATAGAGTATCCAAAAACAAACCCAATTAATGTGAACAATAACATTTTAAAAATTAGATTAAAATTAATCAATCATTTATTTTATTTTGTTCAGGCCAGGCCGGCTTGCTGGAAAAGCCAACTTTTTAGGGCGTGTCGGAAGGACCGGAGGTCAGGGATTATGTGAAGCTCTGGGGACAGCTCATTCCAGAGGGAAGGCGCTCCCACAGAGAAGGCTCTCCCCCTGGGGGTCGCTAGCCGACACTGTCTGGCCAACGGCACCCTGAGGAGGCCAACTCTGTGGGATCACACTGGACGGTGGGAGGCTACTAGTGGCAGTAGGTGGTCTCGCAGGTACCCTGGGCCTAAGTCATGGAGCGCTTTAAAGGTCATAATTAGTACCTTGAATCGTACCCGGAAAGCAACCGGCAACCAGTGCAGGCCGCCTAAAAGGGGTCTAACATGGGAGCACCTAGGTACCCCCATGATAACCTGCACGACCGCATTCTGGACCAGCTGAAGCCTCCGGTGCTCTTCAAGGGCAGCCCCATGTAGAGAGCATTGCAGTAGTCCAGGCGAGAAAGGACGAGGGCATGAGTGACTGTTCACAGAGCATCCTGATCCAGGAAGGGGTGCAACTGATGTATCAGGCGAACCTGGTAAAAGGCCCCCCTGGTCACGGCCAACAGGTGTTCTTCTAAACTAAGCCAGGAGGACTCCCAGATTGCGGGCCCTCACTGAGGGGGCTAAAATTTCTCCCCCTATCATCAAAGATGGAACAAGATGCACAATTCGGGATGACGGAAACCACAGCCACTCAATCTTGGAGGGAGCTTGAGCCTGTTCCTCCCCATCCAGATCCGTACAGCCTCCAGGCATCAGGACATCACATTGAGGGCATTGTTTGGGTGGTTTGGAGTAGAGATGAAAAGTTGGGTATCATCAGCATATTGATGATACTGTACCCCAAAACCATGGATGATCTTGCCTAGCGGTTTCATATATATGTTGAACAGGAGGGGTGAGAGAACCGACCCCAGGGGCACCCCACAAGTGAGGCGCCTGGGGGTCGATCCCTGCCCTCCAGTCAACACAAGCTGCGACCGATCTGACAGGTAGGAGGAGAACCACCGTAAAATGGTGCCCCCCACTCCCAACCCCCCGAGTCGTCGCAGTAGGATACCATGATCAATGATATTGAAAGCCGCCGAAAGGTCTAATAGGACCAGGACAGAGGAGCAGCCCCTGTCTCGGGCCCGCCAGAGATCATCAACCAACGCGACCAATGCCGTCTCCATGCTGTACCCAGGCCTGAAACCCCACTGAAACGGATCCAGGTAGACAGCTTCATCCAGGTACTGTGGAAGCTGATGTGCTACCACACTCTTGACAACCTTCACTACAAAGCGAAGGTTAGAGACCGGACGATAGATAGCTAAAGAAGCTGGGTCCAGGGAGGGCTTCTTAAGGAGGGGCCTCACCACTGGCTCCTTCAAGGCAGTGAAAACCCTCTCTCAATGAAGCATTGGTAATTGCCTGGAGCCAGCCTCGTGTCACCACTCGGGAAGCCAAAACTAACCAAGTGGGACCTTGGTTCAGCACACAAGTGGCAGCACTGAGTCTCCCCATAATCCTGTCCATGACCTTGGGGGTCACAGGGTTAAACTCATCCCAGATTGTCTTCACAAGATTCATCCCCATCAACTCACTTGAATCTACCTGCCATGAGCAGCTGCTCCAATATTATGAACCTCACAGTGATGCCATCACTCACACATGCAATGCTACAGCATTGTGTGTCCTGGGATACTCTGAAGGCTCAGAATGGAGCTTTTTTGTGAATGGCAGGAAAATGGGAAGGGGGGGTTCCTAGGCCCACCCCCCCCCCAAAATCAGGCTAGGACTTTTTTTGGGGGGGGGTATGACATATTTTCAAGGAAACACGGTATTAGTGAGTGTCCCCAAAGGTGCTTTTTTTCAAAAGACAACTGGGTCTTGTTTTTTCTTGAATATGTCTTGCTTCTCATCCAAGAAGCTTCTTCAGTTCTAACTGAATGGTGGAGGATGGAAGAATTTATATTCCTTGCAGTCATCTGGTCTTAGCATTCATTCTGAGAGTTGTTAAGACCACTTGGAGGTTTATCTGTGCCCATGAGGGCACCTGAATAGTGCAAAGGGTGTGGAATCTTTTTAGAATTGCTGAAAGTTCCAAAAAGAAGTTCCAAGAAGATTTCATACCCATTTGCAACCTGATTCAGTTGATCCCGAGGACATAGATAAATCCCCAAGTGGCTTCAACAACTCTCAGAAAGCTAAAGATTGACCTTCAGCTGAAGAAGCTTATTGGATGAGAAGTAAAACATCTTCAAAGAAAAAAACAAAGGAAGTCCAGTTTCTTTTAAAAAGCACCTTTGGGATAACCATTACCTAAATGACTGAGAATCTCCATAATTATTTTTAAGATATACAAAGAAAGAACATGTTTGATGTTAGCCTATATAATCTTATAGTAATAATACATCATAAATAATTATGAGTCAAAGTTTTTTAAATTTTTGTACTTTCTTTTCAGTTCCTAAAAATTGGAGATTGGTAATTGTACTAGTATTTTCTGCAGCAAAAGAAAATTCCCTCAAATTATGTTGAATTTTCCTGTGAGATTCCCTCCTTGGTCCAAGGTTAAAACTAAATAGATAACAGCAGTCAAGTATTAAGCAAGTACATTTTCCTCCCACATTAGTATCATATAAGAAAAAGCTTTCCAAAATTTGCAACATCTGGTTTGCTAACGTAGAAGCAAAAATAAAAAAATTAAAAATTACATGACCAGAAAAATGGAATTCTGGGTAGTCTTGAAGTCTTATGAATAAAGATATTTGAGAATGAAGGAAAATGTATATGTCCTAGGATAATGTTTTAGGATCCATGATAATGTTTCTTCCTAACATAGGAAAACAGCCTCAAGCAGCAGCTTGAAGAGGTTGGTCTTTAGGAATGTAGATTTTGTATCATAAAGACTGGACAAATCTACTCATAAGCAAAGAGACTCCAAATAAGCAATACAATAGGTAAACCAAAACCAACAAGATTAGCTCAAACATCTAGGATTTACATTTCCCTTTTGCCTGTAGAGCCAGCCAGGACCCCATAGGAATCTGGCAAATTAAAGTAGTGAAGAACATATCCTTGCAGAGGAACAGGCATCTCAACCTGCAAAGCCCCAAAGAATGTATAAAAACCCACCTACTCTCAATCCCATTTTGTCAGCTATCCCAGAAACATGCTGCTGTCACTAGTTTCTGGCTACCAAATAAACAGAGACTTCCTTTCCTGCAGCCTCCCTACATTTTATTTCCAGCATCTTTCTCCTGGCTCGGAACTGGACTTGATTTTTCTTCCAACATCTGAAAGCTTGGAAGACTAAACATCTGCTGATGGACCTATCTTAGATCCTGCTGAGATCTTTGGCTACATACATTATATGAACACGGGGAAGACCTAAGTGTTTGGCCAGGAACAAGAAAGCCTATTTTTCTCTCAGGTACATTCAAACAACAGCCAATGACCAACTTTGCATACAACCAGAACAGTAATTTGTTCCCTGTTTCCTTTTGGTTCCCTGCAATATGTATATGTCAGGATGCTTTTAAAGACAATTCCCACTTTCTTTCTTTCTTTCTTTCTTTCTTTCTAATAAATATATTTTTCCCTCTACTTCTTAAGAGAAATTAAGAAAGTTGGCTTTCTATAATGCTGAAGGAAAAAGACACTGATATGGGCCAAGACACTAATGGCTCTTAAAGAGAAAATTGTTCTTTAATCTCCCAGGTGGGATTAATAGCAACAAAAATCTCCAATCCGTATGAAATTGCCAGGGATCTCAGCTGAATGGACCTTTCTTATAAGAAAATGTAAGAGGATGTTGGGCAAAAGGCAATCATGACTATTTAATGTGGTGCAATATTAAATCCCTTTTAAACCACATGGGAAGGACTGCAACAAATTTAAAAATGTGGGATGTTTTACAAGCCAAGATCCTCAAGTCCTAAGGGTTAAATACCCATTTAAACATGACTGTAAATGCACTATGCATTTAAATACCCTTTAAAGGTCATTTACTTGGCTTTCTAATGAGTTTAGCTATACTTATTAATTAGTTTAGAAAAATATTTGGGGTTATTTATTTTTATTATTCTATGTTTTTAAGTAAATGCATTTGTATTTCTATGTGTGCTTATATTATATCTCTATTTATACATATGCATCAGTGGTGGGTTGCCAATTGTTTTACTACCATGCATGCATTCTGCACATGCGCAAAAGTATCCGGGCAGGTGGACGGAACCTCCTGCCACTGCTACTACTGGTTCACCTAATCCGGGCAAAACGGGAGCAACTCACCTCTGGTATGCGTAAAGTAGAAGTGAAATAGAAGTCGGTCTTTTTTAACATTGCTACATATATTTTTAAAATACATGAAATACAATCATCCAGTATCCAGGGATTGGGTCAGGTTATAAAAATTGAGAAATAAAGAAATATTGTATCTCCAGATAGTGATTGGGAGGCACTAAACTACAACCGGAGATTGTAAATCCCGTAAATGACCAGCTGCTATTTGGGAATTATTAGTAACCTGGTTTGACATACCACCTCACTCTTACCAGTGGGACCTGTAGATTACTGCTAAATTACAAGAATTGTGCTTTCCTGAATCTCAAGATAAGAAGATGAAATGGTAATGAATAGGAAAGGCAAGGATAGCATACTAATGTCTGATTTTTAAAATGTTCTATATCATGTAATTGGCAAGGATTCATTTCCATTGTAGGAAATTCACTTTGACCCAAGATGGAAGAAATCTTATACAGTGTTATAAATGAAATGTATTCTGAGCACCAATTTTTGGATTCCATTTGGCTTAGCTAAATTACAGAGGGGCTTTTTTATTTTTTTGAAGTTTGAAATGTAAGATTTAGGTAATGGAAATATTAATGCAGCCTAGATTAGCCCTTTTGTCAATCGGTTCTTGATGCTCTTGAGATTGGTTGTTTTCTTTGCTGATGCTTCATTACTCAACTAGATAACATCATCATTGCCCAGAAGGGTGGGGGCAGATTCCTGTTTATATACAGTATCTATCCTTATTAGTCTTTAAAGTGATCTCCTTGATTGTTCCTTGATCGTGGTATCCTTTCTTCTCTGATTGTTTATCTAGTCCCATTTCCAGGTTATTTGGTTATTGGCTGTGAAGAAGAGGTGTTTTAGGTTGATTTGCTTCCTCCTTAGTGTTTTAATTATAACTCTTGAATGATTTGTAAATGGGGTGTATTTGTTTGTTTAATTTATTTGCCGCCTATCTTGTCATAGGGCTACTCTAGGTGGCTTACAACAATAAAAATGGAGAAAGGGAAAGAAGTGTAAACGCAACAGTAGCAAAGTGAAGGAACAATAGAGTAAACAATGAAAAAGAAAACAATGAGAATTCAGTGAAATAAGAATAAAAGATAGGCAAATAGGGAAGCAGGAAGTGAGAGGGAGGTGGGGTTTGCTATCAGTTCTAATAGCCACTTCCAGTGTGGTAATCTTCCAGGGCAATAGTAGAGCCAGGTCTTCAATCTCTAATGGAAGGATAGGAGGATAAAGGCAGATCTCACCTTGGAGCATAGGATGTCCCATAGAGTAGGTGCAACAGCAGAGAAGGCTCTTCTTTTGGATGTCAATAGTTAAAGAGTTCTTTGACTGACTTTTATGCCTGTGGCTATTGATGGATGATTTGTCTACATATCAAGCTTCCGGTAATTCCCTAGAATTTTCAGGTTTGACTTGATCTAAAATGTCAATAGTTTCCCAGTTGACAGTGTGTTGACTCTGTTCAGGGTTGCAAGATAAATGTGTTTTGGTCAGGTCTTGTGACTACTAGTTGGTGTTCATGGATGTGGCCTGCC
Organism: Natrix helvetica; assembly: GCF_964273705.1. Lineage (NCBI taxonomy): Eukaryota > Metazoa > Chordata > Lepidosauria > Squamata > Natricidae > Natrix > Natrix helvetica. The sequence continues at coordinate 262,112,752 of NC_138548.1, forward strand.
AGTGTTCTACGTGTATTCTACACTATGTACTACCTAGTGGCTGTTACAGTCTTTACATTGTATGTTGTGAATGATTCTTGGTTGTTCTTCTTTGGTTATTGGATTTTTAAAAATTTGCTCTGGACATTATGAAGATACTCGGTTGGTTATGTGCTATAATTAAGTACAATGGTTGTATATGTGGTTATCATATAAACATTTTTGATGTATTATCTGTTCATATATTGTAATGGTTGTGTTTCAATGGATGTATATGTAAAATCAGTGCAATGCAAAGCAATGTGTACTGTAGTCAGGTATTTTTGAAGTTGTGTGGGTATCCCTTGTGTTGGAAGATGTAGAGCAAGTCTGTTTCATTTTTGGGGGCATTCTGGACTTGGCATTATTTCATTTCTTTGGAGAACATATGAAAGGATTTATGTGAATTCAGTATAAATTCAAGATGCCCAGTACAGGGTCAGAACTTGCAGAGAAGCAAAAGGGGCATTTGGAACAATAAGGTTGAAGAAAATTGATGTCAGGCCTGCAGCCGGTTCCTTTTGGGATTTTTGGCCTGCCACACTAATATTCTATTCTGTTATGCTGTTTCATTAGTGGGGAATTGGGAGGGGGAATTGTAAGGAGTAGATTGTGATGTTGTCAAAATAAAATTCCTTTCTAGAATCTAAGGTCATCTGTTGTCTCTACACCTCTGCACCTGACCAGAATTGGATGGGTGGAACTGCCAGCACGGCAGTGGAAGATTGGACCATGTGATGGACTTGTGGGTGTGGGGGCCGGATCTTGAACTTTTAACCGGGTGGGGAAAACTGGGAAGCTTTCAGATTTGGGTTTTCCCAGATGTGCCAACATGGCTCTCTTAATAAATTGGAACTTTGAGTAATACTTTGGACTCTTGGACTCTGATTTAATTTTGGCTGTTATTTGGAACCCTGACAATTGACTTGTTTTGGAAGGGGGAGAGCTTGAAACTGCCAAGAAGTGAATGATATGTCAACATTTGTAGCATTATCAATACATATCAACAAAAAATAAATATAGCAGTGTCAGGGGAGAAAATATTCATTGGAAAGTTGCAGGTAATAGGCCTAGGAGTGAGATTTCAGGTCTCACTGAACCAAAGTTTTAAACTAGCATAATTGAAAAATGTAGCAGACTAATATTTCTAATGTGCTGACTTGTGTCTGCATTTTCTTCAAAGTTTGTACTTGTACGGATATATTTAGAGCAGGAAGAATGAGATAGTGGGAAATGAGGAACTGAAAGTGACAAGTGTCTGAGAGTTTCAAATGTACACGGTGTATGTGGAGACTGTCTGTCAATAAGACAGTACAAGGAAGTAAGTTGTGAAATGTGTGCAGAAAAGTATAAAAAGAATGCTTTGGGAAGAGTTCAGGGCCACTGGCCATTGCTAATCCTTGCTGGATTCAGCTATGTCAATGGAGTTTATTGCAATAAATTGCTAATCTAAATAATGCTATGTTTGCTATTCATGTTCAGAATTGTTCATGAAACAATAAACTTCTGATCTTAAAGTAAAGTTGCCAAAAAAGCCAACACAATTCTAGGCTGCATAAATAGAGGGATAGAATCAAGATCACGTGAAGTGTTAATACCACTTTATAATGCCTTGGTAAGGCCACACTTGGAATACTGCATTCAGTTCTGGTCGCCACGATGTAAAAAAGATGTGGAGACTCTAGAAAGACTGCAGAGAAGAGCAACAAAGATGATTAGGGGACTGGAGACTAAAACATATGAAGAACGGTTGCAGGAACTGGGTATGTCCAGCTTAAGAGAAAGAAGGACTAGGGGAGACATGATAGCAGTGTTCCAATATCTCAGGGGTTGCCACAAAGAAGAGGGAGTCAAACTGTTCTCCAAGGCACCTAAGGGTAGAACAAGAAGCAATGGGTGGAAACTAATCAAGGAGAGAAGCAACTTAGAACTGAGGATAAATTTCCTGACAGTTAGAACAATTAATCAGTGGAACAGCTTGCCTCCAGAAGTTGTGAATGCCCCAACACTGGAAGTCTTTAAGAAGATATTGGATCGCTATTTGTCTGAAACGGTATAGGGTTTCTTGCCTAGGCAGGGGGTTGGACTAGAAGACCTCCAAGATCCCTTCCAACTCTACTATTGTATTATAAGATTTATTGCTTGTGGTTGCTTGTGGTTTCCCTTTGTTTTTCTATAGGGATATTTTTAAAATTTCATTTATTCAAAGATGAGAAGTGAGACCAGTAGCCTAGAAACCTTTTAAAAGCCAATTTGCATGTTGAGATTTTGTTTCATTATACTTTGCAATATATATTTTACATAAATGATTTGACCCTCGGATGTATTTCTCCCACTTCTTGAATGTAATAGATTGTCTAACAAATGATGGGTAACTTGAGAGTCTGTGTATATTGTGTAAACTGTTAATTTATTAGAATATTCTTTTTCATGTATGTTATCTCTCTCACCCACACATATTTTTGTCATGACTGACCAATGCTATTTGTTCCTCCTTCTGCTCCCTTAGTTTTAACTCAATGTCCCTATCCTTAGACACAAAGAGAAGTTAAATATTTTTTAATCTTCTGAATTGTGATGCAAACAAGTGCAATTGTTCCAAGGAATTTGAAATAGAAAATACGTTTTTTTAATGGTTTCATTCAGAGACACATGTTGTCAGTTGTCAAGACCATAATTCAAAGTAGTACTGAAATATATGCACCCCTCTCCACCAACCCTTTTTTCTTAATCTCCTGCCTACCTAACTCTTTGTTCATTGAAAGGACTAGTCTGATTAGGCCAGACTATGGTAGTATTTTGAAGTTAAGTTTAAGAACACAGGTTGTGATACTTGAGTAAATTATTTATAGCCCAACAAATACAGAGGTATAAGTGAAATGTATAGTAGTACATCTCTCAGTGTGGATTTCTTCTTGGAAAGGCACTCACAGCAATAATAGCAAAAGAAAAAAAAAGGAGTTTATTTCAAACTCTTCCACCAGTGTTTCAGTATTAGTATTTAGGAATGAGCCGTGATGGTGCAGTACTTAGAGTGCAGTACTGCAGGCTACTTCTGCTGACTGCTGGCTGCCTGCAATTTGGTACTTCGAATCTCACCAGGTTCAAGGTTGACTCAGCCTTCCATCCTTCCAAGGTGGGTAAAATGAGGACCTAAATTATTGGGGACAATATGCTGACTCTGTAAACTGCTTAGAGAGGGCTGTAAAGCACTGTATGTAAGTCTAAGTGCTATTGCTATTAGAGTTGCTGACATTGTCTTTTTTTTTTCACCTTGTGGAGAAATGGCCCAAACTAGTCCTTTCTTATGACTTGAACCTCTAATTTAGAGTTGTTGGTTGCAAGGAGCAAAGAGCAGGTGACAAACAAAAAAAAAAAAACACATGGTGAGGCAATTATAATAAGGGATCATATTTATATACATATTTAGCAATGTTTATATTTGATTTAATGATGGTCTCCATGGGACCTATTGGGAGACTATTTTAATCCTTTCCTTTATCGTTTCAAAAATCTGTTTCTTACAGCTAAGCCCCCATGTGCTGTAAAAATACTTCTCCCTGAGGAAAGTTATAAGAGAGTTAATCAAACCTCATAAGATTAGCTCTCAGCAAGTAAGAGTTATAACTGTGCATTAGGAACAGAGCTCAAGGCTCAGGAAATATCAATAATAATTTTCTGAAAAGTATAGTGAGGAAACAACAGGGATCCAACAATGACAACTAAAAGTCACATTGCAGATTAAATTTGCAAATTGAAATATTTGAGTCTGAGTGCTAGTGGCAGTCTTTCAAGACTATTTTCTGACACCAGAAAATAAGACTCATCTCCCTAATCAGGGACTATAAAAATAAGTTTTAGAAGAGCATATTATGTGCTCTTTGTCCAAATTCTCCTGATCTCGTTTCTGAAGCTGTCTTTTGAATCTTTCTTTGGATCTCATAACCACCTGAGGAAAGGCACAAATATCTTGTATTTGTAATTGCACTCAATGAAATCTTTTTTCAACATTACAAAAGCCAGATTGTATCACAGATCAAGGCTTCCTGAACCACTATAATGTTTCTATATCAAACCTAGGCCCCTCTGAGTGGTTTCTGGGACACCAGGGAAAACATTCTGACTTCCAAGAAATAATAATAATAATAATAATAATAATAATAATAATAATAATAATAATAATAATAATAATAATAATAATAATAATAATAATAATAATAATAATAATAGATTAATTTAGGTGACATTGGTGAGGTGGAAAAAAAGTTTGAGGTGATTAGAAACAGATTTTGGTGTGGCAGGATTGTGGTAAGGTTCAGTTCTACTGCTCAAAACAATTCTAGGTTTGGAAATCTTTCTTTAAAAAAAAAAGCTTTATTACAAAATATAGGCAATTTACGTTCTTCAAGCTTATAGTAAAGAATAAAGAGACATAGAAAAGTGAGATACTGATACAAGCAGGAGTGGGATTCTACCGGTTCAGACTGGTTCAGACAAACCTTTAGCTCTAAAGATCATCTGAGAGCAAACCGGTTCACTCTGACCTTCAGGGGGGACTGCCTGCCTGCCCCTGGGCTGTACTCATCTATATTTCCTTGTTTTTTAGCCCAGCCAATAGGTGTGGCAGAATGGATTGCCACACCTCAGCCGTTTTGGCACACCTCAGCTGCAGGAGATGGCAAGTTTTTTAGCTTTGTTTTAACCCACTGTGCGTATGCGCAAAGAACTGGTTGTTAGGCCAGTTGAATCACACCACTGGATACAAGTAAGAAAAGTAATAAATAAGGAGATATTTTCAGTTGCTTATTTCACCCCTTTTTTCTATTGTTCATACACATGAATTGCTACCTAAATTTTCAACTTTTCTTGTAGCATTGGAAATGGTTGTTTATATTTATTTAAATTGTTTCATTTTATATTTTTAGTCGATCTCTTCCAGTGGTGGGTTCCGGATCCCATTCCAACCGGTACGGTTAGAACGGGCCCGGCGTCACCCACATGGACACATGCAGCGCATGCATGCATTGTACTTGCCTGCGATGCTTCCACAAGCCTCCACGACACTCCAGCTGCTCGGCAGAGCGTCGTGCAGGTGCCGTACGCGCGATGTGTGTGCACAGAAGCGTCAAATGCTTAAAGGATAGGTAAGGAGCTTAAGCGAGCAGATGGGCCCTCCAGAGCACTGAACCAGAACAGTACCTGGTGCTCCGGGCATGCTCTGGTACGCCTGTACTGGGGATACTGCCTGCAACCCACCACTGATCTCTTCCTTTCTCAAAATCTGCACTCCAAATGATGTGGGAAACCCTGCCTTGCTATGTGATATTTGATATGTAAATAAACCATTACCTGCTTGAATTTAATTAAATGTCTGTTATAAATATATAGCCAGTTTTGCCATTGCATTTTTAGTTTCCCATTCTCATCTGCATTTCATTTTTGAAGTGTTGTGCCAAACTGGTTATTGCCACTGTCAGCACATATCTTAGAACATCGTGAGATACTTTAAATTTATGTAAATTGAATTGAATTGGATTGAAAAAATGTAGCAACCAGTTCTCTGCCTGGTTGGTGGGTGGATGTGGCTATGGGGGTGTGGCCTCCTCAGCCTCCTCATGGCGGGGGTGGACTTTTCACCCTTTCCAGGCTTCGGAGGCTTTCCTTGAGCCTCGGGGAGGGCAAAAATGGCCTTCCCCTGCCTCCAGATGCCCTCCAGAAGCTGGAAACAGGCCCATTTAGACTTCTGGAACTTCCACTAAGCCTGTTTTTCACTATCCCAGAGCCTCCGCATGGGCCTGTACTTACCTGGCATGATAAACGGAACAAGGAGACTCCTGGGAGGGGCAAGGCAGGGTGAGCAGGGCCAATTGGTCCTTGCAACAACCAGTTCAGTGAATCGGATGCAAAAGTAGTATCCAGTTCACCTGAACTGAACCTAACTGGCTGAATCCCACCCCTGGTCCTAATGTTGTTACCTAGTTGGGTAATGCAATTACAGATACAGTAATAAAGGAGAGAATGGACACCTTTATCTTTTGCCTTGATTTGTTGAAAAGCCTGCAGTGTTCTATTTACAGTGATCCTCGCTGCTTGCCATTGATATAGGATGTTCTCCCAAGTTCTAAATTCTTATTCAAAAAGTCTTAAATATTAATCATATTCTCTTTGCTATACTTGCTGAGTTTTCAGACTCCAATTTAAAACACAAAGATCTTGCTAACCTCAAATATATATATACTTCTGTCCAACTGATCTCACAGTCTATAAGCAACAGAATAAGAGGCTATGTAAAAAATCTTTCTACACTTTATATAAAACAGCAAAAATTAGCACTTCAAGAAGAAAGAATTTAGAATTAATCTGATCCTTGCTTCTATGTACTGAAGATAATTTCATTTACTAAAAAAGTTCATAAGAATGTGAACTCTTCTGAATGGCTGAGAACAATTTCATTCCTACTACTGCATAAACCAGTCTTGTCCTAATATTATCAAAGGGAAGGGGAATGTGGCCACAGAATATGTAAACTGATCCCTTCTTATAATGATTGAATTAATTCTTAATATCCATAGTCTGCTAAATATAGTTGGATTTTAACTCCCATAAATCAGTTCTAAAAATGAGTAGAATAATTCAAAAAGGAGAAAATAATAAGCATACATATGAATAAAATGTAAACATGCATATTCATAATTAACAAACCTCGTTACTTCTCCATCTCTCTACTATTACTATCTTCAATTTAAAAAAAAATCAACTTAATAAAAGAAACATATCAGTTACAGTGCCACAACAATTTATAAAGCTGACTGAGAATATTTCAATGCTGCCTTTTTTCATGTGCCAATTAGCAAACATTCTTTTTCTATTTCTACTTTTTTTGACATGCTCCCAATCCTCTGAGAATTTGTTTTCCTCACAATACTAGGCAGGATGTTGATGAGAAGGCTAAAATTTGAATAATGCACCTTACATAGTCAAAAGTTTGCTAGGAATCTGATGACAGCACAGTTTATGGGTTAATTTTTAATCGATTGCTTTTGGTTATTGTACTTCATATATACTGTTTATTTCCCTTCATTCTTGGTCTTTCCATTAGGAGACACCCCCACCACTTTTTTTTTTGCACTAAAGAGAATAAGACTTTGTTGTAATCACTTTGGTCTGTGTCAATGACTTTCCAGATCAAATAGACCAAACTGTCACATCAAGGCTAGAAGCAATAAAGTTGATATTTTATCAGTCTGGATTTATCTTTATGTGGACAATGGTTGGAAATCACAAGCTGCTCTTGTAGCTTACCTTATCACAAATCCACAAGATAGCAACTGCAGTGTTCAGATCTATTATTATTTAAAGAACAGCTTATTCAGTTTTGCTAGTCAACCTTCTTAAATAGTCCTCAATTTGCCTTTTGTTCTTTGCTGCATTGAAATTGAGGAAATCTTTCCTGGATTTCTGGAATTATAAGAAATTAAGATACATAGAATAATAGAATAATAGAGATGGAAGGGATCTTGGAGGTCTTCTAGTCCAGCCCCCTGTTCAAGCAGCAGACACCATACCATTTCAGACAAGAGGCTGTCCAATTTCTTCTTAAAAACCTCCAGTGTTGAAGCACCCCCAACTTCTGGAGGGAAGCTGTTCTACTGTTCAATTGTTCTCACTGTTCGGAAATTTCTCTCCTTGATTACTTTCTACCTGCTGTTTCTTATCCTGCGCTCAGGTGCTTTGGAAGATAGGTGGCTCCCCACTTCTTTGTGGCTGCCTCTCAAATATTGGAATACTGCTATCATGTCTCCCCTAGTCCTTTTTTTTTCTCTAGACTGGTCATATACAATTCCTGCAACTGTTCTTCATATGCTTTACTCACAATTAATCAATTAATCATAAGAGAGCAATGGCTGAATTCAGAAGTATGTAACTTTATACTTTAGGATCTTTTTCAGTAAGGAAGCTTTCTGTTTTCATCTTCATTTGTCATTATCTCTTGTTCCATTTCTTCCTTTCATCTCCTCCTCTTCATCTTCCCAAATGGGCATATTTCTCTTCTCACAAAGAAACAGAAAGGTGCTGTGATCTCATGACAACAACAATACACTAAAGAAGGAGAACTCCAAATGTTTCAGTTCTGTCTTTCTTCAGTAAGCTGAATTAATTATTAAGTCAATTCTCAGGAACTTAATTTGTGGATGCCAATTTGAAGCAAAAGTTAATTGTGGGTATTGGATTTGGGAAAAATACCCCTTAAAACTATGCTATTCTAGTCCCTTCAGAGCAAATAAAAATAGCAGAAACAAACATATAATTCTTCATTTATACACTTAATTAATCAGTGGAACAGCTTGCCTCCAGAAGTTGTGAATGCCCCAACACTGGAAGTCTTTAAGAAGATGTTGGATAGCTATTTGTCTGAAACGGTATAGGGTTTCCTGCCTAGGCAGGGGGTTGGACTAGAAGACCTCCAAGGTCCCTTCCAACTCTACTATTGTATTGTATTGTACTTAATTACTGATGTAGGGTAGGAAAAACTAATCTGGAAAAAAATCCATGAGACCCCTCTTTGAGGCAACTAAATATTACTGCTAGACAATAATAGGAGAAGTTATGAGTGAAAAGGTTACATACAAACTGGTAGTAGTTTGTTAAGAAAGTAATTTTATAAAAAGATTTCAGGGTATACAGTGAATTGGCCGTAGTGTGTGTGTGTGTGTGTGTGTGTGTTAAAGAGGAGTCAGAAGTAGAAGTAGGTCTTCTGTATGTAATAGACCATCCCATGCAATAAAGAATATGAAATTCTGCCCACAAGAATTCAGTTCTGACAGGACTCAAGGTTGACTCAGCTTTCCATCCTTCCAAGGTCAGTAAAAAGAGGACCTAGATTGTTGGGGACAATGTGCTGGCTGTAAATCATGGCTACCAAACTCCAGCCTGCTGACCGGATGCATCACACACTGGCCACGGCCACACCCGGTTTAGCAAAAGGGGAAAAAATCCCAATACATCTTGTGATGCCGCTATGATGATGTGAGTTTGACACACTTGCTATAAAGCCTTTAGAAAGGGCTGTAAAGCACTGTGAAGCAATATATAAATCTAAATGCTATTGCTATTCAGGAGAGATGTAAAAGCAAGTGAACTCTGAATAAACAAGATGAATACAACAGCCTAGCCTGGCAAATGGCAAAATGACAAAACAAATCAGTAGGATAAAGAGTTTTTTTCTCTCAGCAACAAGAGAATTGTTTCATTTTTTTAGCCCCAAAATAGATTTTCTTGCAAAGGGGGGAGGAATTAAACTGTTAATTTACAATGCTTTCTACAGGTTAGAGACACCATTACAGTTTAAAAGTAAAATGCAAGAAAATGGAGAAGTCATCTTCTTGAATCCAGAACAATCTCTATGACTAATAGAACTATAGTCCACCATAGATTAATTTTGTCAGAAGGATAAGAGGTTGCAAGAAAGGCAAAGTGAAACATTTCATAAGAAATATTCAGCTGACATCCATGTCTACTATGAAGACCTGACTGTACATGGCTTAAGCTCAATTTTTCAGAAAAATTGAGACAGGTTGAAATGAGTTCAGGGACTGATGATAATCAGAGAATGATAGTCAGAAGGAAAGATTAAGATTATATCTAGTCTTATATCCAGACTGAAAAGTGGGTAGAATAACATTATTCTAGTATATCTAGGGCTGTCACATAAAAGAATGTCCCACTTCTGTTTTATCTTCAAGTGCAGGTCACAGAAATATATCATTGGAAGGCACACTCTGCTGAATGTTTGCAAAATTTCATAAAATAAGAGTGAGGCTGCACCGGCCTTCCAGTTCAATTGAAAAAGTGCTCCAGAGTGTGCAAAGGCATAAACACAGCATCTGATAAAAATCATTTAAGGAAACTGTGCCTTTTCCAAAGAGAGATTCCTGGGAAGCACCTCCTTGAAAATAAACATGAATCATTGCACATTCCTTTTTGCTGAATGTTTTCAAGTGGCAACATGTGGGGACAACCACTGGAATACTTGGACTTGGATTCCTCCATTGTGAAGAACATTGGACTTACAACATTGGACTCAATGGAGTTTGCAATTCTAAGATTTTTTAAAGCTGTATAATAGAAAGGACATCTCAGAAACAACCAGCTAGAGCAATAATTTCAAGGTATCTTTTCGATATATGGATCTCAATCAATAGGATACTTTGTTTTATCTCTCTAACCAGTTTTGTTCAAGGTAGGGAACAGAAGTGGGTTGCCAATTTTTCTACTACTGGTTCGGGCGTGCACCCGCTCATGCCCCCGCCTGACACTTTTGCGCATGTGCAGAAGCATCCGGGTGGGTGGGTGAAGCCTCCCGCTGCCGCTACTACCGGTTCGCCTGATCTGGTCCAAACTGGGAGGAACCCACCTCTGGTATGGAATATGGCTGAATGCAAGACCTTTTGCTAAGGAATGTCTTGATTTCATTATTTTCTTTAGTTCTATCACACATTCCTTTTAAAAATAAGGAACAGTGAAGAGCGTAACACAGATAAAGCAAGCATTCATTATTATAATAAAGTATTATTTTTACAATACATAATAACATGTAAAATATTCATTTGTTTGTTTCTTCAATATTCATCCAGGTGACTGTCTGGAAAAGTCCTTATGGTGAAGGTTTTTTGGATAGTTGTTTGCCATCACATCCTTCCTAGGGCTAACAGGGAGTGACTTGCTAAAGGTCACCCAGCTGGCTTTGTGCCTGATGTGGGACTAGAATTCATGGTCTCACAGTTTGTAGCCTAGCACCTTAACTGGCTCTTTAGAAATATCCTGTTTCCCTGAAAAAAGATCTATCCCCAAAATAAGCCCTCTATGTCACCCCATATATAAGCCCCATCCTTCCAAATAAACCCTAATTAAGACCATATCCCCTCTGGGGTAGGGTGAGGCACACAGGTAAAAATTAAGCTAGGATGGGGATGGGGGGTGGAGCTGCCGTACTACTTACTTTAGGACAGTTGCTGCCAGGTCTCATGTGCCTCGACACCTTGATCGCACAAAGTTTTCACTTTGTGTAAAAACCATTTCCTTTAATTATTAAAACTAGCCTTGCAGTATCAAATGTATTGTGCAGGCACAAAATAATTTCTCAATTCACTATGGACTTTTCATCTTACCTAGAGTTAAAGGTTTTGTCTTTAGAATGTTTTAAACAGATTAATGGCTCAGAAAAGGTTGGAATATTTGACTTGGGACACTAATGTCTTGAAATTAATTTTAAAGAATAAATGTATTTTTGCGGGAAAGAAAAACGGTTTTTGGTATTGCAGACTTGGTAAGAGAAGCAACATTATAATTGTATTGAGAGATATTTGGAGGAACTGCATCAGAACTTTGAATCAATACTGTCAGCTCTGTTGTGTCTTTTTGGTTACAGAAAAAGATATTCAACAGAATATATCTGAAAGCAACATAAACAGTAATTTGAACAAGTTTTTGTCATAAGACTTTTTTTTAAAAAAAGTGGATTTATTTTAAAAATTAAGAAAGAAGTAAAAAAATAATGATCCCAGAAAGCTTGTTTTGTTGGGATTACAAAAGAGGCTTTGAAGGAATTTCAAACAATCATCAACACTCATCTAAATGAATTATAGAAAAAAAGTACAAGAAGTTGGTTGATTTGACCAGATTTAAAAAAGGGACATGTTATTATTTTTTGATTTTCTGGGAAAAAAACGTGATGCATTGGATTTGCTTACAATTAACATGATGTTTAAGCATTTCCCCTGTTGTTATTTTATCTATCCTAAACTGACATTATTTAAATTGACTTTGTAACTAACTGTCTATTTACTTAAAGTACAGATTTTTTTTTCTTTGCGTAGAAAAAAAATCCTTCTTTGTTATGTTAAATTACAGTCTTTTCTTTATAGTAAGATACTGGGACTGCTTTGTGCCTTTTAAATGTGGATTTGCTTATAGTTAAGAGTTGAGATATGGAATGTTGTTCTGATTTGCTGTTATTTGGGGACGTTCTCTTTGTATCTGCTAATATCTGAAATTAAAAATGTCGTGCATTGAGTTTGATTACAGTTACCATGGTTAAACCTTCCTCTCTACAGATATTTTATGTATTTTATGTATTCCAATCTGATCACTGATTTTGTATTTAATTAAATTATCCAATTAAACTACAATACAATAGCAGAGTTGGAAGGGACCTTGGAGGTCTTCTAGTCCAACCCCCTGCCTAGGCAGGAAACCCAATACCATTTCAGACAAATAGCTATCCAACATCTTCTTAAAGACTTCCAGTGTTGGGGCATTCAACACTTCTGGAGGCAAGCTGTTCCACTGAAAAATTGTTCTAACTGTCAGGAAGTTTCTCCTCAGTTCTAAGTTGCTTCTCACCTTGATTAGTTTCCACCCATTGCTTCTTGTTCTACTCTCAGGTGCCTTGGAAAATAGTTTGACTCCCTCTTCTTTGTGGCAACCCCTGAGATATTGGAACACTGCTATCATGTCTCCCCTAGTCCTTCTTTGTATCAAACTAGACATACCCAGTTCCTGCAACCGTTCTTCATATGTTTTAGTCTCCAGCCCCCTAATCATCTTTGTTGCTCTTCTCTGCACTCTTTCTAGAGTCTCCACATCTTTTCTACATCGTGGTGACCAAAACTGAATGCAGTATTCTAAGTGTGGCCTTACCAAGTGGTATTAACACTTCACGGGATCTTGATTCTATCCCTCTGTTGATGCAGCCTAGAATTGTGTTGGCTTCTTTGGCAGCTGCTGCACACTGCTGGCTCATATTTAAATGGTTGTCCACTAGGACTCCAAGATCCCTTTCACAGCTACTACTGTTGAGCAAGGTACCACCTATACTGTACCTGTGCATTTCGTTTTTGTTGCCTAAATGTAGAACCTTACTCTTTTCACCATTGAATTTCATTTTATTAGATAGTGTCCAATGTCCAAGTTTGTCAAGATCCTTCTGTATCTTTAGCCTATCTTCTGGAGTGTTGGCTATTCCTGCCAGCTTAGTGTCATCTGCAAATTTGATGAGTTCCCCATTTATTCTCTCATACAAATCATTGATGAAGATGTTGAAGAGTACTGGGCCCAAAACAGAGCCTTGGGGTACTCCACTGCATATTTCCCTCCATGTAGATGCAGTTCCATTGAGGACTACACATTGAGTGCGGTTGGTCAGCCAGTTACAAATCCATCTGGTGATGATGCTGTCCAACCCACATTCTTCTACTTTATCTAGTAGTAGGTTATGGTCTACCTTATCAAATGCCTTACTGAAGTCCAAGTAAACTATATCGACAGCATTCCTCTGGTCCACTAATTTTCTTACTTTGTCAAAGAATGCAATATGATTAGTCTGGCATGATCTGTTTTTGACAAACCCATGTTGGCTTTTGGCTATTACTTTGTTTGCTTCTAGGTGTTCGCTAATTCGTTGCTTGATTATCTTTTCCAGAATCTTTCCTTATATTGAGGTCAGGCTGATAGGTCTGTAGATTCCTGGATCTGTTTTTTTCCATTTTTTGAAGATGGGAACCACATCAGCTCTTTTCCAATTCTCTGGTAGTTCCCTGGTGCTCCAGGATCTCTGAAAGATATAGTTCAGTGGTTCTGAGATCTCGTCTGCCAATTCCTTCAGAACCCTGGGGTGTAACCATCCGGTTCTGGTGATTTGACCTTGTCTAGGGTAGAGAGGTGCTCACTTACCATTTTCTTCCCTATTTCAACTTGTGTTCCTAATCTGATTTTTGTGGTGCTGTTTTTGATAGGTTGGACTGTTTTATCCCTTTATGTAAAGACAGATGCAAAACACAAGTTAAATAGTTCTACTTTCTCCCTGTTGCTTGTCACCTTCTTGCTACTTTCTCCCAGCAATGGACCAATTGTTTCCATAACTCTTTTCTTGTTTTTAACATGTTGGAAGAAGCTTTTTTTGTTATTTTTTACTTTTGTGGCAAGCCTTTCTTCATTGTGAGTCTTAGCTTTCCTCACTTCATCTTTACATGCTCGGGCTATTTGCTGATATTCTGCCTTAGGTATGTCCCCCCCCCCCTTTCCACATTTTGTACTTATCTTTTTTTTCTTTCAATTTGTCAGAGAGTTCTTTATGCAGCCATGCTGGGTTTTTTTGGGAGCTGTTATTTTTCTTCTTCATTGGTATTGTGCTAGACCGGGCTTTTGTAATCTTCTTGAGTTGTTTTCCCCTTGAGGATTCTCATCCATGGAATTTTTCCCAAGCTCTCTCTAAGTTTATTGAAATTAGCTCTCTTAAAGTTCGAGACTCTAATTTCACTTTGTTCTACTACATGTGTTTGCATAATGTTTTAATTCCAATATTGCATGGTCACTTCCCCCCCAAGGTTCCTGTGGCTTCAACACCTTCTATCATTTCCTCTCTCTTAGTGAGAATTAAGTCCAATACGGCTGATCCCCTTGTTCCCTTCTCTACTTTTTGGGAAACAAAGTTGTCTGCTAGGTTTGTTAGGAACCTGTTGGATCTTCCATTTGGTGCAGGGTTTGTTTCCCAGTTGATGTCAAGGTAGTTAAAATCCCCCACTACTATTGTGGTGTGCTTCCTACATACCTTAGTTAGCTGACTAGCAAAAAGTTCGTCTACTTCCTCTGCTTGGTTGGGTGGCCTGTAGTATAGACCTAGGGCAGTGGTCGGCAAGCCGCGGCTCGCAAGCCACATGCAGCTCTTTACACACTTTAATGTGGCTCTTCTGTGTGCCGGGCGCCCGCTCCCCTCCCTCCTCTCGGGCACTTCAAAACAAGAGCCTTTTTCCCTTTTTTCTTTTCGACCCACAATGATTAGGGAGGATCCTGAAGTCGGGCGGGGACGAGAAGCGAGGAGGCAGAAAAAGAAACGGAGGCTAAGGAGCTTCCCCCCCCCCGCCTCCTCCCAGCAAAAATCTAACCGGGGAGCCAGGCGGGCAGTAGCAAATTAGCCGATCACGCCGCGTGATCAGCTAATTTGCTACTGCCCGCCGGCTCCCTAATAAGATTTTTGCGGGGGGGGGAGAAGCTCCTTGCCTCCGTCTCTTTTTCTCCCTCCTCGCTTCTTGGGGCTCCACCAATGGGGGAGCAAGGCCCGCCCAGCGCCAGGCTTTGGGCTAACACAGAGGTCTGCAAAGGTGGCTGTTTTAAGACTTGTGAACTTCAATTCTCAGAATTCTGGGAGTTGAAGTCCACCAGTCTTAAGAGCCAATTTTGCAGATCCCTGCCTGGGCTAATATGATTGATGCCCTTGGTGGACTTCAACTCTCAGAATTCTGGGAGTTGAAGTCCTCCAGTCTTAAGAGCCAATTTTGCAGATCCCTGGGCTAATATGATTGATGCCCTTGGTGGACTTCAATTCTCAGAATTCTGGGAGTTGAAGTCCACAAGTCTTCAAGCTGTCAGGTTTGAAGACCCTGGGTTTTTTTTCTAAAGGGTTAGGGGTGCAAGGGTCTTGCAACTTGACAACTTTAAGACTTGCATGTTTCAATGCCAGAGTTTCTGAGCCAACATGACTGGAGGAGGAATTCTGGGAGTTGAAGTCCACAAGTCTTCAAGCTGTCAGGTTTGAAGACCCCTTGGGTTTTTTTTCCTAAAGGGTTAGGGATGCAAGGATCTTGTAACTTGACAGCTTTAAGACTTGCGTGCTTCAAATGCCAGAGTTTATTGAAACTAAAAACAGTGTATCATCCTATGTATTTTCGGTTTTAAAAGTGTGGCTCTCAAAATAAATTTCAATCGTGGTTTTGGCGAGATTTGGCTCAGTTGAAAAAAAAGGTTGCCCACCACTGACCTAGGGCAATGTCCTTTTCCTCGCAACTTTTAATATTGACCCAAATGCATTCAAGATAGTTGAATTAGGTTTATTTATGAGTTGTTCTCTTTATTGGAGAATTTTCCCCTTTTTCTTATGGTAAGCTTTTGTTTTTTGGACATTGAGACGTCTTTAGGCTTTTCAAAATTTTGCTTAAAGCTTAGATTTGGGACACGGAATGTTCAGTTTTACAGATATTAATGAATGTTATTATTTTAAGGCTCTGATTGGAGTTTTTGCTGACACCTGGGATGAGAAGACTTATTGGACATGCCTCTGGTTAAAAGATGAATTATGGGATTAGGAGTTTTATTGTTAATTAAGAAGAGGTAAAAGATAAGGAAATAGTTTATAGTTTTTGTGAGGAGAGGGATTCTTTTTCTTCATTACCTTTATTTCTTTCTTCTTTTCTAGTTTATATTGCCTTTAATTGTTGTAATTAAACATTTAATAAAATTATTATTAAAAATAAATCCAAATACATTAAAATGTAAGATGACAATGATAAAAATCCAGATAAATCTGATTGACACCATCATTATTCATTATTGTTCTCTGTACAATTGTATCTTTCTAAAGCATCTCTGCTTCCACTGTACTGATATAATAGCAATATCATGTTTCTCTGAAAATAAGACAAGGTCTTATTTTCTTTTGACCCTCAAAATAAGTGCTTGGCATTATTTTTTGGGAGGTCTTATTATTTTTGAGGTGCAAGAGACAGCGAGCATGGTCACCTCATGGCTGCTGCTGTGTTGCGATATTTGTGGGGAGGGTTTATTTTTAGAAGAGGGCTTATTTTAGCATATGAGCTCAAAAGCCCGATGGGGCTTATTATCCAGGGAGGTCTTATTTTGGGGAAAACAGAGTAGCAATTGCACTTAGTCTTATATACCGCTTTACAGCCCTCTCTAAGCGGTTTACAGAGTCAGCCCGCAATAATCTGGGTCCTCATTTTACTGACCTCAGAAGGATGGGAGGCTGAGTCAACCTTGAGCCTGTGAGATTTGAACTGCCAAATTGCAGTCAGCAGTCAGTCAGCAGAAGTAGTCTGCAGTACTGCATTCTAACCACTGCATATTGCTTTTTGTAATTTAAGCTTCTCATGTCTCTCTTTTCCAAGGTCTCATGAGCTGCCATTATTTTCTCAATCTTCCTCCCTCTTTCATTTTTTGCTCATTGTTTCCCTCTTTTTCATCAAAATACTCTTTTATACTGCCTACTCATTTTTATATTCAGTCTGTGTTCATTCATCTCCAAGTGATTTTTGATCCTTTCTCTTCTTGCTTACTACATTTCTTTAGTACCCCATTCCCATTACACCCAGTTTATCTTTATTTTTTGCCTGACATACTCACCCATCACTTCCATATAACCTGGTGGCAGAAACATATTCTTATAGACAGGCAGTTTTGCTGAATTTGATGAATATTTATTCTTTAAGGGAGACCATGTATTTTCATTTCTCTTATATTTTTTGTTCTATTTTTTTCCATCTTTTCTTTTACTCTCTGTAATTGTTTTTCCCCCAACATGCAGTCTTGACGCTATCAAATAATGGCCCATCCCACATTGATAACCTCTTATCAATAATTTACTAATTCTCTAATCCTCTGTCTTTAATTAATAAATAATTACATAAATTATGCTTTTTGAGATATTCCTTTTCCATGTACATATAAGATTAGGTGCATTTTTAACTATCCATTCAAAATATTTTCATAGAGGGTTGTGAAAATATATATAGACCCCTCAAATCCCGGACATACAGTAAATAGTTTCAACTTCTACCCTCAAAATGACGCTGTAGGGCACTGCACACCAGAACAACTAGACACAAGGACAGTTTTTTTCCTAAATGCCATCACTCTGCTTAACCAAATTCCCACAACATTGTCAAATAATTTACTAAGACTCTATTACTATTATTCTCTTCCTTACTAGTATCTATCTCTTCCAATGTATTACTATAACCATGTTGCTTTTATCTTTCAATTTAAATTGTTTTTAATTGTTTCCTAATACGATTTGATAGCTTATTAGTAACCTTGACTGTCACTAAGTATTGTATCTTTTTATTCTTGATGAATGTATCTTATTCTCCTTATGTACACTGAGAGAATATACACCAAACACAAATTCCTTGTGTGTCCAATCACACTTGAGAATTCTATTCTATTCTAAAAAAAAAAAAACAGATACTCACCAATCACTATACACTTCAGGTTTCGGTCTCTCAGTGGTCCATTTGGCATACGTTCTGAATGTTGTACCACTTTCCACACAATTCACCTTCATTATCATCACTCACTGGAGTCTGAATGAAATTATCATCAAGCCATGATTTCTTATTTTCATAGATACTATCAATGACGTAAATGACACCAATACTCGTTTTCTGGCATATTTTTTTTCTTTCATTCATAAATAAACCTATAGAACCTTTTCACTTTACTAAAATTTTCTGCTTTCAAAAATTTTACTCAAACGTTCAAGCTAACTTCCTTAAAATTTGTTACATCCTTCCCCCTTTTTTAGTTTCACAGACACAGAAAATATAAACATCATCTTTATTTAGTTTCAAATAAAGTGTACATTTGTTTAATTCTAATGGGAACATGCCCATGCAGCAAATCTATTTTTCTTTAATTCCATTTGTTAATCAATGATATTTATCATTTACTGTTCTTACCTTCTTAATCACAAAGCATCTTCTATATGCTTTGGACATAACCAAGTGGGACATGGATATTGATTTGTTGCCCATCCTAGTTTAGGTCAAAGTTTTCATTTAATACTGAGTAAGGTAAACATATTATGACTTAATAGCCTTAGTGATATCCATGCTGCATACAGCATTTGCAGTTAATAGTAAAGCAATACTATTTAGTTTTGGCCTGGATTCTAAGGTTTCTATTTTAGAGATTACCTTGCAAATTAACTTATTGTTGCCTTCATCCCAGCAGCTCAGAGGTATATTCATGGCACAAAATGAAGATATTGCTTTATTTAAGTGACCTATTTGAAGAACAGTTTAAGACTATAACTAATGCTATAGGATGTTCTTTTATGAAGTTGCTTTAAAAGTAGGGCACTTTTCAATTACCCAGAGTTGATGGCACTATTCGTGATATTTTTCTGGAACTTAGAAGTTTGCTTTCTGGTTCAATAAGAATAAATTAAGGAAAACATACTGGCAACAGAGAAAGGATTAGTCATGCTTCTTTATTTAGTGTAAAATGCCAATAAAATTTGCATTTGCAATCACAATAAAATTAAGCC
This sequence comes from Natrix helvetica, assembly GCF_964273705.1. Classification (NCBI taxonomy): domain Eukaryota; kingdom Metazoa; phylum Chordata; class Lepidosauria; order Squamata; family Natricidae; genus Natrix; species Natrix helvetica. The sequence continues at coordinate 262,131,887 of NC_138548.1, forward strand.
TTTGCTAGTTATGTCCAACAAGTTTGCATCACAGTGACCTCTATCTGTCCTTGACTGCTACTGAATTGCTGTATGGTCAATTAGTTCAGAAACAAATAGAGCAATAGCCTTTTTACTAGCCAATTCCCAGCAGTTATTTTCAATGTGTTCAGTGACATTTACTGTTGGATTTTTCTATAAAGCTGCTGTCAGGTAGGTTCTAAAGTGGCTAATGTTAGAGGTGTAATAGCAGTTATACGTGGCTATTGCTTCCTTAAATCTGAATGCTTTTTTTTAAAAAAAAATAGTGATTATGTGAACTAGGAGAGAGAGAAGGAATGAACAGTTAAGAGAAAAAATTCAAGGAAATTTGATTCTGGAGACATTGAAGAAATGATATTGACTTTCCACAGGGTAGAAAAAACTTGTCTTTTCAAACCAACGTTATATGAATAGTATATTGTGCCTAATATATAAGGTACATACAATCTTACACGTGGATTGTCTCTGATTTCTCTTTTCATAATTATTGAGGGATGGTTCAGATGGGGATAAAGGAAGGTTTTCTTCTTCCTTTCTCTTTCAACTACAGATATCCAGAAAATATTCCCTGAAGAATTTGGTTACTGTCAGTGAAGTAGACTGTTACAGAAAGTTGAGATAGAAAGAGAAGTCCATGAAAATGAGAGCAAGTGAATGTACGCCACTCATGAAATGTTCATCCACTCTATTTTCTGCAGACTCTTTATTCCTTTCACTCCTTGGCACCAAAGTCTACTGCATTCTGCAGGTTCCCCAATCTTTTAAATAATACTTTGAAGTGGAAGAAGAGGGCAAGGAATAAAGGAGTAAAGGTCAAGTCGACTTGTACTTGCTCCCTTTTGCAGATGGATATTTGAATGCAACCTGAAGTATCTACTGACTTTAAGGGTAAATTTATGAATTAAGGACACAGAGGTGAGGTAATTGAAAATTTTGTCCATTAAATTTGAATTAGGTGGATGCATTACTCAGTGCTGCAATCATGATGTGACAATCACATATCCATAAGATAATCTCAAGAGCTACATCTAAACATAAACTTCTAGAAATAACTCAAGTAGTCCCATTAACAGCTTGAGTTCCAGCTAGGCACGAAAGCTGATTGCTCTACCTATGAATATTGATTGGCTATATAAACTGGGGTAAACAGTTTCCTTCAGGATGACTGATTTAATACCTTTAATCATTAAAGATGGACAGGTTTCCTAAACTTCTGCACAAATCAACTCAGTTGCTTGGCAGAGATGATTATTAAAAAAAAAAACTATGTTAGCCCAATGGCTAACTTATCTTTGGACTCCATAATTCCCCAAGACCTTAGCAATCTCTGTTCCACCCTTACATACTTTCCCCATTCTCTTTCCTTTTTTATCCAATAGAACCTGCAGTAGCCCTCAGTTACTACATATTCCATGGTCCCCAGAGGTCCACATAGGCATTTCATTGTAGCTTGTGGAGAGAAGAAAGAAACCGTTTGAATCTTGCATAAATGGGTGTTGAGAATTTTTCTCCTCCTGAGATCTACATTTAAGCCAAATAAAACAGTTAGGGTTAGAGTACAGTACATTAGGGAGTTTAAATATCTATCTCTTCCTTATAGTCAGCTTTTTTGATATCTTACAAGTCGTATTAAGAACATTTCCCCTATATTGGGGGAGTGATGGTGGCTTGTTTTGCTTTGTTTTACATTTCAAATTGTTGTATGGAAAAAAAGATGACTAGAAGAAGGCAGAACGTTATTTCTATTAGGAAGAATTCACACAGAATTTATCCCAGGCTAGATATTTGGGAGTTCAGCACCACCACCACCACCACCACAGAACATTAGCTTTTCTGAAACTTCATTAAAATTCAATTCTGGATAGGGGCATTGAAAAGAAAATAGTTATTTATTAAATTTATATGCTGTCCATCTCACCAATATGGTGACTGAAGTCAACTGTGAATTTGAACATAGAGGGTCCATTAAACCCACATTTTTCTAGTTTATCAAAAAGGAAACTATTTACTATTTTATCAGATCCTTCTAAATTAACTTCAGCCCTTAAAATTGCTAGAACCCCTGGATCTCTCAATTATGGTGATGAAAAGTATTGTGAAAAAAGGAAAGATCCATGATATATTGTTAGGATACACAGCATTTAAAAGTTGATATCTCCAAAAATAGAAAACCCCCACAATGAAAAAATAATGGAAGAGACAGCCCAAGAAGCAGAAATGGTTCATCCAATGGGAAAGTGAATCATCCATAGCTCAGAAGAAATAAAGTTTTGGAAACAACGATAACAACAGATTTGTTCCAGGTTGAAACAAGCCACATAAAAAAAATGAAAGAAACAAACTCAGCTGTAAATGTCAGCTGATTTCATGGGTCAGGAAGTGTTCCCAAAAACAAAAGTCCTTGCATAGAACCTTTGTACAGTTTATACATTTCAGTTAAGAATCTCATCTCATCTCTTTCTCACTCACTCACTTTTTCCCATAATATCTTCTATTTTGAAACTTCTGGAACCATTCATGGCCACACATACATGCACATACATGTAGTTGTGGGTGTGTATACACCTGTGTGTATGTAAACCTGATAACAACTCTGGCAAGAAATTTTCAGCTTCTCTTCAATTCTATAATTAGTTTATGCTTCTTTAACAAGCCTGCTAAATCAGTTTAAAAATAAATGTTCCCCCGCACATGTGTGCTAGTTGTTCCCAACTCTAGGTGGTGGTGCTCATCTCCATTTCTAAGCTGAAGAGCCAGCACTGTCTGAAGACGTCCCCGTGGTCATGTGGCCAGCATGACTAAACACCAAAGGCACATGGAATGCTGTTATCTTCCCACCAAAGTGGTCCCTATTTTTCTACTTGCATTTTTACAGGATTTCAAACTGCTAGGTTGGCAGAAGCTGGGACAAGTAACGAGAACTCACTCCATTACACGGTATTAGGGATTCGAACCGCTGAACTGCCGACTTCTGATCGACAAGCTCAGAGTCTTAGCTACTGAACCACCACATCCCTGCTATATAAGTTTATATCAACTCAATTATAATTCCAAATTTTTATAAAAAATAATCTGCATTTTCACTTATTCTAAACAAGCATACTTCTATATACAAAAGTCAATGTCGGCTACATAAAGTTAGTTATCTAGTGCCTTATAATAAAAAAGAGATATGCATATTAGGGATGATAGGCTGTCAGATGTCTATACAGATGGATATTCTTAGAACCTAGAAAGAGGTACACAGAGATCATAGAAGAAAACATAATCTAGATTTAGAATCTGGCATTTCTGGTTGCTAAGCAAGAAAATGCCATTTATAGCTGAATGTCTAAAATCCTTCATGCTTATCCAATTGTCTAACTTAAATTTAAGGAACTTAATTTGTCATGCCATAAGCACATGCTTTTCAAATGTGGAATTTGAAAATACACTCCCGGGTATCTAGGAATTCTAGGAATTACAGTACCAACATAGTTGTAATATTTAAAACAGTCCCCTTTAATAATTTAAACAATACAGTGAAATGAACAGCAGTAGATTGATGTTTATGTAACGGATGGACCAAGAATATTGTGAGTACATCAAGTACTTTATACTCTCAGAAGCCCAGCAAAAGTAAGCAGGTATCAGACAGCAGAGATACAGAAAGATATTGGAGTTAGATGGTTACTTTAGTAGCAAAGGCAAATACATCAATTCATACTGTACAGGAGAAGGCAGTAGCAAATTGCTCCTCTGTTTTACAAAAAAAAAATACATAGTGACATTGTGACTAAGAAAATGATGGTGGATACTGGGCCCTTCAGGTAGATGGTATTCACCAGGCTACTAAGGAATTGCTCAGGATTTTTCTAATGTTTTTTATGGCACAGCTAAATTAAACCCTTCAGGATATCTAATTGCATAGCCTAGATTTGGACAGTTTTACTCAGAAGATCACACTATTTATTACTATGTACATGAAATAAAAATGTAATGACATGGTTTCCATAATTAGGAAGGATACAGTAATGACAGTACTTCGAGACAATGCAGTCAGTGTCCAAATAATATAAATCAGACATTATGGACAATAATTTAATCTGATAGCTATTCAGATTTATGCTGCATCTATTGATGCAAGGAGTTGATTATTTTTATCAAGTTAATCTGAAATTAATGGAATATGTAAGCAATATGAGCTGCTTGGAGACTGGAAAAATGGGAAAAAGTAAGAAAGAACAAATAGTCGGACTAAATAACCTAAGGAACAGAAATGAAACAGAAGATTGATTTACCTATTTCTGCCAATCTATTTCTTTATCCCTAAGACTGTATTCCAACAATCAAAATGACACTTAAATATATAGATATCATCAGAAGGAGAATATAAAAATTGAATGTAGTATATTATTGATAAAAGGAGTTGGAACATCTAGGATGCATCCAAGATCTGACTATGGAACAAATCATGAACTCTCAACCTAAACCAAAATAACAAAGCCTACCAGTTTCAACTATATGATCCACTATTCTCAAGGGGAAAATCAGGAATCACTCTGCAATCCTGATTCACACCAACAGGGAATGAGAAGGACTGCATAATGGATTCAAAGGAGTTGTTAAGGATAAATGTGAAGGAGATTGTCAAATAGCAAGAAGGTAAAGCAAGCAAACTGCATATCAAAATAAATGGAAATTTCCAAGAAGAAGGGCCAAAGCCAAAATAGGCAACAATCTCAGGAAGAAATGTTTAAAAAATTCAGAAAGCTGTTAGAAGACACATCAAGGAATATTATAACATCTGTAAAGATATTCAAGATAGAAGTGTCAGGATGTTAAAAAGTTTGCTAGGCCTGAACTGAATGAATTGACACTCAAGAGTTAAACTAAGAAAGAGTTATTGCGCAGGTCATAAAAGTTCTTATCTGAAAGTGATTTATTGCGCATGCGTTTACACATTACAAAATTCCTTTCTTCTTTGTTCGGCTGCCAACTTGGCAATCAGAGCTTTCATTATCAAAATGTAACAATTAGTTATTTTCTGTTTCATTTACTTTTATTATTTTCGTATTAAAGTTTGTTTATTAATTAGAATATACTTGTCAAAGACTTTTATTTTATTTTTTAATATCTCAAAAGATATGCGGAAGGGAATCAGCCTCGGTCCATAGACCTCATTTTCTACAGGGTGTTTTTCCCGTGACAACTTGGTATGCAGAGGTTGGTCGACAACTTACCAGCTGAGATGGCTACAATTTACGGCTGTTTTTTCCCTTCACGCTATCTAAAGATAACCGACTACGCTAATTAGCAATGTCGGAGAAAAAGAAAAAAGAAGAAAAATTGAAAGAGCTTTTTCTGACAAGGAGGCCCCCTCGGACACAGAGAAGCAAGATCAAAACGTGCTTCAGGAACAACAAATTCCTTCAGGTGCCGAGCCAGATGTGGGGGAAGGAGCTACAGGACGCGACATCCACGAAACGAGGTCAGTGGTTCCTCCTTCTAAAATATCTCCAGGAGATTATGAATTTTTGGGGGCCAAGCCAAAACTTCCCACTCTGCCAGAGCCACTCCATTCCCAGACCCTCGCAGATTATCAAACGATTGATGAATGGCAACTGCCGGCAGAAAAAAAATCCTCCCACGCAGAAAGCAGATTTTATGAATTCCCCCCAGATGATGATGAAGAAATGCAAAGCTATCTTGATCAAATAGAACGTTTCGAAAAATATGCTAGGGAGACGAGAATGTGCTTTGAGGAGATAAAGCGAAGTAGGAGGAGCTCCCCCACTCCCAAAATGTCTGAGGACGCCATCTTGTCTTCAAAACAACAGCCTAAGACACACCCCACAGAGTTCATTGGTCAATTAGAACAAAGAGACATGTACACGTCATCGAGGTCACGTGGTCCTTTTGAGTCAACTGAACTTCCGCATACGTATAGACGACTGCAGCCAAAAAGTGAGGCTGCACTGCCATCTGCTGGCGGAGAAAAATTATTACAGCAAAAGATGATGCAGCTTCGTGACAATTTTAAAGAATTGGCTATGAGTCCTTTAGAAGCCAAAACTTTGCCTCCAAAGGTTAAGTCTTCAACACCCCCTGGCGGCGTTGAATCCTCCCTAGATGGAAAAAGGCAAAGCCAAAGGCGAATTTGAGGAAGCCAATTTGATGTTGCCACGCAAAGGCCAATGATGCAACCCCAGCATCCCCTGGTTCAACAACCAGCTTTGCAACCAGAACAACAAATTGTTCCAATGCACATTCCTCAGCAGGTATTCACAGTCACCCCCTTGACTGGTGAGTCCAAATTAAAGGAGTCAGGAGAGAATTATAAAGCCTGGGTCAGTGAAATTACGCTCTTGCTTCGAAGAGAAAGCACACATTCCATGGTTTTTAATCCTCCTCCTCAACCCTGGACACCTGCAATGAGAGACCTCGAAAACAGAGCAATCACGACTTTGCTCATGTCAATGGAAATTGAGATCCAAGGTATCTTTCCACCTGATGCAACTGCCCAAGAAATTTGGGCTATTTTGGAAGATTGCTACAGGCCCGTTTCAATTGAATCTTCATGTTTGCTCATGTCTGAGTTCCATGGTTCGAAGTTGAAACCTGGTGAACGAATTGGTGGACATTTGACCAAACTGAAAAGAATGAGAAGTGAATTGAGACAAAATGGCCATGTAATCGATGATATCCAAATGATTAGCATCATCATTAACTCATTGAATTATGAATGGAAAGATGCTGTTGCAAAGATTAACTACGTGCCTATTGCTCAACGCACAGTTAACCACGTTTGCAGACTTTTAGTGGAAGACGAAGCTATCAGGTTAGCTACACCACATCTGCAATGACCTCCAGCATCAAAGGCTCCAGCCAGACGTCCCTTCCGAGGAAGAGGCTACGCTCCAAGGATGCCAAAATGCTACACCTGCAACCGTGTGGGACATGACACCCGGGATTGTCCCCAACGAGTTCCAGCTCCCGCCACGTACCAGCCCAGAGGAACAGATTCCAGAGGCAGAGGTAGAGGCGGAAGACAAGGTCGTCATGGTCCAAGGCGTGATTCACAAGCTCCACTTGTGACACTGGCCATAACCAACGTTCCACAACCTGATCCAAAGTTCGACAGACGTCTTTTGTGGACTTTAGACAGTGGAGCAGCTGTGCACGTTACCCACAGAAGGGAACTTTTCACAGAGATGGGCGAACCAGAGCCCGAGTATTGAGAACTGTATTCCTTCACCAACCACACTTGCAAGGTTATGGGAAAAGGAACTGTTTACATTGAAGAGCTCGATACACACATCCCTGATGTTTATTACATACCTTCAGCAACCAGTAATTTGCTTAGTCAAAGTCACTTGTCTAGAGATTTAAAGTTCCAGGTTCACCACCTCGAAAAAGCAAGTTACTTAGTTAAAGATGGAGATATTGTTGCTGAAACCATGCTGATTGGTGGTGTTTATTACTTAAAGCCAAAGCCTAAAGGGCAAGCACAGGCAAGTATGCAAACTCCAAAAAGGCACAACGCAGGCCCAGAGAGAGTTGTCCCAGAGAGAGAAAGCGTTACTGTGCCAAAGGCTCCTAAAGCCAACAAACAGACAAAACAAAAACGGGTTGCTCAAAGCAAGCCTGAGGGGCCTCATGAAGCTGTTAATGTTGAGAATTCACTAACTGGTAAACCTTTGCATTCCAGGTGTATTCACAAGTGGCACAGAAGATTGGGGCATGCCAGTTTCCGTGTTCTTAGAAAGATGCCGGAGTTCGCAAAAGGTTTGGATCTAAAGGGGTGTAAGGTGTTTTTGGATTGTGCGGTTTGCAAAAAGGCTAAATCCAAGGCGGCTGCAATTCCCAAACATGCTACACGCCTGTCAACACGCATTTTTGATTTGGTACACACTGACATAGTGGGTCCTTTCCCACCAACACTTGGTGGCAGAAAGTATTTTTTAACAATTGTAGATAATCATTCTAGATATGGATTTGTATATCCTATGAGAGAGAAATCTGAGACCTTTCAGATCTTTAAAGACTTTGCAGCTTTTGTTTCTACACAATACCAAGTTCGCATCGCCAGAATCCAGAGTGACCGTGGTGCAGAATTCATGTCTCAGCGTTTCCAGGACTGGATGCGTAAGAATGGAATTCTTCATCAGACATCTGCTCCATATACACCGGCTCATAACGGAGTCGTAGAAAGAAGACAAGGGGTTCTACAAACCATGATGCGTTGTCTTCTAGAAGATGCCAATCTCAGTAACGCATACTGGGTTGAAGCAATCAAATATGCAAATTACATTGTCAACCGTACTTGGAGCAGTGTAATCAATCAAACTCCTTTCTACATGCTGTATGGCTACAAGCCCGATCTCAAGAACCTCCATATTTTTGGTTCATATGCTATGGTGAACACTCCCTTAAGTCAAAGAAGAAAGGGAGGTACGGTAGCAAAGAGACTGAGATTTATGGGTATTGATGATAATTCAAAATGGTACAAATTCATTGATACTAAACATGTGATTGTCATTTCACAATCTGCTAATTTTGAGGAAGATATTGACTGGTCCAGGATTCATTCCAATGATCCTGAAGTTTATTTTCCTAGAGATGGTGTTCCAGATGCCACGCAGCCTGATAACAATTTGCAGGCAGATATTCCTTCTACCAGTTCTTCACAAACTGATGTTCCGTCTTCGCAAGCCGCGGATGCTGATGCTAGCGACGAACGTGAGGACGAGGATGATGATGATGATGAAGAAGAAGAAGACTGGACTGATGTTCCTAGACGCTCTAAGAGAGCCACAAAAGGAATCCCTCCACAACGTTATTCATGGCAATTGACAAAAACACCAGTACCTTTGATTTGCAACGTTACTCTTCCTCCAGAGACATTCACACAAATCAAACAGCTTCCTGATTCAGAACAAGACAAATGGTATGATGCAATGCAGGATGAAATGGACAGTTTAAAGAAACTTAATGTATTCACACCTGCAAAACCTCCAGCAAACAAGAAAGTCATTGGTACCCGATGGGTCTACAGAATCAAGAAGAAACCAAATGGTGAGTCTTTATACAAAGCCAGACTTGTAGCTCAGGGTTTCGCTCAACGTTATCCTGAGGACTACACAAACACTTACTCACCAACAGTCAGAACTGAAAGTGTAAAAATTGCCTTAACCACTGCAACTATTCTTGGTTTAGAAGTTTTTCAATTTGATGTGGACACAGCTTATCTACATGCAGACCTAGATGAAGAGATCTACGTGAGAAGCCCTCCGGGATTCCGAAAGCACGAAGGGGATACCTGGTTCCTGAACAAAAGTCTTTATGGTCTGAAACAGTCAGGTTTAATGTGGTATTTATGTCTTACTGACAAACTAAATTCAATGGGCTTCATTAAGTCCGAAACTGATGAATGCGTGTTCACAAAAAGATCTAACAATGCATATGAGATAATTCTTGTTTATGTTGATGATATTGTTTATATTGGTCCAAATAAGAAAATGAGTGAGATTTTTGCTAAAAGTTTGCAGAGATACTTCACACTAAAATCTTTAGGACACATTAGCACTTATTTAGGTGTTCAAATTGAAAAGACACAGAAGGGGTTTAGTCTTTCACAAGAAGAGAAAATTGACCACATTCTACATCATTGCAACATGAAAGATGCTAGCACAACAAAGACACCCATGCAAACAGATTTTCACAACTTAACACATGAACCAAGTCCTGAGTTCGAGGATCAAACACTTTATCGTTCAGTCATTGGTTCACTATTATACATTAGTAGCTGGACCAGACCTGACATCGCACTTAGTGTTAATCTTTTATCACGACACGTAGGTAAGGCAACACAATTTCATTGGTCATGCATTAAGAAGTTATTGAAATACCTAAAACACACTAAACACATGAAGTTATTGCTAGAACCAACACACGCTGATCAACCAAAGTTGATTTGTTTTACTGATTCCGACTGGGCGAGCGACAAGAAGTCACGCAAAAGCACTTCTGGTTACATGATGTTCCTAAGTGGTTGTCCTGTTTACTGGCAAGTGTTTCATGCTCATCTACTGAAGCTGAATATGCTTGTGTTTCAGATGCTTGTAATTCTCTAACGTGGTTTGATGCTTTGATCACAGATATCTGGACACGTCCGATTCGACCAATCACCGTGATGGAAGATAATGTATCTGTGGTTTATATTTCTGAGTCACATTTTACAGGTTCTAGGTCCAGACACATTGACATTCGTTATCAAAATACAAAGCAATTAGTTAAGCAAGGTTTTGTTAAATTGCAATATGTTTCTACACATGATCAGATTGCAGACATGCTTAACAAACCACTTGCCGCAAATCAACACGAGTATCTGCGAAAGAAGATGTGCCTTAATTGATGATTTGATGACGTCAGCCCAGACTAGCAAAAGAAGGGGTGTCACGATGTTAAAAAGTTTGCTAGGCCTGAACTGAATGAATTGACACTCAAGAGTTAAACTAAGAAAGAGTTATTGCGCAGGTCATAAAAGTTCTTATCTGAAAGTGATTTATTGCGCATGCGTTTACACATTACAAAATTCCTTTCTTCTTTGTTCGGCTGCCAACTTGGCAACCAGAGCTTTCATTATCAAAATGTAACAATTAGTTATTTTCTGTTTCATTTACTTTTATTATTTTCGTATTAAAGTTTGTTTATTAATTAGAATATACTTGTCAAAGACTTTTATTTTATTTTTTAATATCTCAAAAGATATGCGGAAGGGAATCAGCCTCGGTCCATAGACCTCATTTTCTACAGGGTGTTTTTCCCCTGACAAGAAGCAGGTATGAAAAAACAGGAAAATCTTCTAAAAGATCTCCAATATCATCCCATTTCCTATAGGTACCAAGTCAAGCGAACGCTTGCCGGCTTTTCTAGCTAGTAAGGCAGATTTGCAAGGAAAGTCATCAGTGAAATCTGTTGCTTTTTTGTAGCTGGTATTGACTTTTATTTTTCTCATGTATAATTCTGAATACATTATTTAAAAACAACAACAAAAGACTTCCAATATCAGAAGGAAATTCCAACCATAAGTTGATATGCAGAACTTCAGTAGACAGTAATTAAATCAAAGAAGATTCAAGGAAAGAATTAAAGAGCAATTCTATTACCAGAAGATTAAGTTAGACCAACACTCTGATCATTATCAATCCAGAAACTGCAGAAAGCAATAAATTGTCTACAGAAAATTTCCAAGCAACAGAGTAAGAATCAATAAAGGTTATAACCAATTATGCCAGAAAATGTGGAGAATTTCTTTGTGGCCAGCAAACTGTAACAAGCCAATCTACATACCAATACCAAAGAAAGGAAACTGAACAGAGTGTGCAATCTATAATAAAATATCCTTAATTTCACACCAAACCAAAATAATGCTGAGGATCACCCAACACAAAGTAGACCATGGTTGTTTAACCATCAGTGAAAACCAAAATACTATTAGTCATATTAAAATTGAACGTGATGTGTCCAACAATGACTGGTTAAGCCAATTCAAACATGGAATGTCCTGGCATATGTTGGGCAATAATTTGACAATACTGCAGTTGTTGCAGTGCTGGCTGTAGATTTGTACAGCACATGTTTATATTGTGCTTCAGCAGTATATTTTACTTTGTAGGGATGACAGTCTTTGTGGATGAGGTCTCATCAGGTAGGGCAGTTTTGTGCCAACATTTCCCAGGTGGTCATGTCTATTTTCAAAGTTCAAAGAGGTCTTTAATGTGTCTTTGTAATGTTTATTTTGCCGTTCATGCAAGCATTTTCCAGCAGAAAGTTGCCTAAAAAGAAGCTGGTTGGTATATGCTTGTCCGGCATGTGGATGACATGACCTGCCCACAGGGTCTGTGCTCTCATCAGCAAAGTGTGAACAGATGGTAGACATGCTCTAGAGAAAACTTCAATGTCTGGTACTTTATCTAGCCATCTAATGCCTAATATTCTGTGAAGACAAGTCATATAGAAATGATTCAGCAACTCTTACATGCCTTTGATACAGAGTCCACATTTCACAGGCATATAGAAGGGTAGGGAGTACTACAGTTCTATAGATGTTGACTTTTCTTGCTGGCCTAATTCCACAATATTTCTATGTAGTGGGGTGCACTCTGGCAAAAAGAGAATTTGTTTTAATGTTCTGTAGTTCTATATGAATGGTTACTGCTCAATGAGTACTGCTAAGGTAATTGAAGTGGTCCACTCCCTGTAATTTCTCCCCTTTCATTGTGGTTTTGGATTCTGCTTACAGTGGATGAGGCTATAACTTCAGTGCATAACTTCAGTCTTTGAAATATTGATAATGAATCCAGAATTGTCACCAGGAGAATTTTACTTGTGTCTCTGAGCCAGCATTAAAGTCAGAGTCATTGGGAAAGACAAAGTCTCTCAGAACAGTTTTCTTCCCTGGAAGTCTTCTCAGATTGAAGAGCTTCCTTCATCCTAGAAATTTTACAATGCCCAGTGAAACAATACACTTCTTCCTCTGAAAATAGATAATTCTGCTATGACCTTAGCTGCGAGAGAGATTCATTGAATCATTTACAATGTAGAGGCATGGATATTAATGAATAAAGGTAAGATCAAAGGGTTGTTTAAAACAGATTAACCTTCAGTTTCCTATATGTTAAGAGGGACTATGACAGTCCATTTAGGGTATTGATTAAAGACCCTGGGTTAGACACCAGGAGATCATGACTTCTAGACTTGTCTTAAACACAAAGCCAGCTGGGTGACCTTGGGCCAGATACCTTCTCTCAGCCCTGGGAAGAAGACAAGGCAAGGCAAATCACTTTAGAAAATACTGCCAATAAACTTACAGGGACATGTCAAAGGCAGTCACCAAGAATCAAGGCTATTTTGAAGGTGCACTTAAAAGGGAATATAAATTATAAAAGCCATTTTGATATTTCCAGTGTTATAAGAAAGATGACAGTGATCACTAAGGCTGTGAAGAATTTTGAATGTTTCATTAAGGAGAAGCCAAACTGCCTCACATAGGTTTAGGAATCATATCGATATACTACTAAGTCTCTCTTGTCTATTTGTAACTTTCAGTTTGATGAAGTGGTGCATCATAAGACAAGAATTTTAGAATCAATGTACCTCAAACGGGCCAACTTAAAGAATGCATTTAAAATCTGGGAAGCATTATTCTCATGAAATGTAAATTTCAAGGCTCTACATACAAGTTGTAGTTGCAAAATTATGGCTGCTGCAGTAATCATGACTTCCAAATGCACTTCCTAGAAACCCATAGGTTGCATCGCAGAAGCAAAAGCAGGAAAGGGACATCTCCACCCACTTTCATGCTTCTCTCTGGTCCCTGCACCTGTTCAGTTGATGAGCAAGCAGTGATTGGTTACTTTGGAAGCCAAAAATTGAAATTTCATAACAGCAATAGGTGGTAAGGGAAGAAATAGGCAACGATTCAGATGCCTGCTGTGGAGGTAAGGCTGCATGGTGAGCTCCAGCAGTTAATAGGTGAGTTGTCTTGCACCCTGGAGGGAGGAGGCCCTTGGGAACACACCAGGATGGGAAATGGGGATGCAGTTTTCTTTGCAGTCCACAGCTCCCTTTATTTCCATTTTTCTTGTAAAGTGGAAAGCAATTCTGCATCTCAGTTTAGGAAGACCAATCTGCATCAGGGCCCCACTGAGGTCATGAAGAGAGGGGAATGGCACCACCCTATATTATATGTGAAAAGAAGGATGACCCAGTGGGGCATGGGCTGTCTAGTAAAAATTCTAATAATGAGTCTTCAGTAGAACACCACACGCACTAAGGAATAGGTAATAATAATAATCTATATTCCATAAACTGAGCTATTCCAAAGTTGAGAATACGTTCTGGTAATTATAATATGGTCATGTTAAAAATAAATGGAGGGGGGGATGTGAAATAGATCTGGATGAAGAAAATAGTCATGCAAATTACACGAGCCTGTCATGAATATAAATCCTTATATTCTACTGAGGCATCACTCAGTGACAAATTATTCCAAAAATGGATTTCACAAACAAATGCAGGATGAAACCTAGCCCGGCAAATACCTGAAGGGGCCACTATTTTGTATACTTCATCAGTATGTCTATATCTTGTCATGCTAATGAAAGTATAATCTGGTTAAATTGAGCAGTAATTGAATTGTGCACAGTCTACAGAAAATTTGAATATGCAACAATGGTTTAATTTACAGCTCTCTCTCTTCCACGATTGCAACAATTCCTTCTTATCCTTCTTTGCATTTAAATATCGTCAGAAGAAACTTCAAGCTAGAAGTGAAGTATACCATTGTTTGGCAAAAATAGTTTAAAGCTTTTTCCAAGCAGTTTATGATTAATCTTAGACAGATTTCCAGTAATATAAGCACAAATAATTGTGCTCCTTGTGTTAATTTGAAATTAACCCATATTTTTGTTTTAACATCAGCCCAACTAGACACATTTACTGAGGCTGAAATTTCATTCAATGAAATGAACCGAGATTAATCTTTAATTGATATTGTTTTCTTCTCATTTCCTCAACCTCATTTTAAAAAAAAATCTGCTAGAATAGGAACAGATATCTAATAAGAATCGAAAGGGCCCATGAAGATCATCTAGTCCAACCCCTTGCTCAAGCAGGTGGCCCTATACCATTTCAGACAAATGACTGTCCATTCTCTTCTTAAATGCTTCCACCGATAGAACATCCAGAAATCTGAAGGCACATTTCTGAAGGCAAGTTTCTCTTTCTTTTCCTTTCACTATTTACACAATTTATGACATATTGCATCAGATTCCCACTTTTCTCTCTTTCCCTCACTCACATATAAAAACAAACAGATCCCTATTCCATTTTTCTGCCATCATGTTATCTGCCATCAAGGCAACATTAACTTTTATCTATCCCATAGAAATATTGTCTTACAAGACAAGACAAGACAAGACGATAGCAGAGTTGGAAGGGACCTTGGAGATCTTCTAGTCCAGCCCCCTGCCTAGGCAGGAAACTCTATACCATTTCAGACAAATGACTATCCAACATCTTCTTTAAGACTTCCAGTGTTGGGGCATTCACAACATCTGGAGGCAAGATTTTCCACTGATTAATTGTTCTAACTGTCAGGAAATTTCTCCTCAGTTCCAAGTTGCTTCTCTCCTTGATCAGTTTCCACCCATTGCTTCTTGTTCTACCCTCAGGTGCTTTGTAGAATAGTTTGCCTCCCTCTTCTTCGTGGCAACCCCTGAGATATTGGAACACTGCTATCTTGTCTCTCCTAATCCTTCTTTTCATTAAACTAGACATACCCAGTTCTTGCAACCGTTCTTCATATGTTTTAGTCTCCAGTCCCCTAATCATCTTTGTTGCTCTTCTCTGCACTCTTTCTAGAGTCTCCACATCTTTTATACATCGTGGCAACCAAAACTGAATGCAGCATTCCAAGTGTGGTCTTACCAAGGCATTATAAAGTATCTATAGGTTATCTCAAGGACTACCATAGCTTGCACAATCTGTATCTTTATAGGTGTAGACATACCACAGAATTTTAATAACTTTTTCCAAGGCTTTGATAGGTATTCTACCAAGAGCTGGTCTGTGATGTATTTCCCTACTGTTTGTTCTTTTAAAGTTGATGGTGAATCCTAAAATGAAGAATCTATCCACCCCTTTAATCTCTTCATAATCAGTTCCGACTGGTTGTCATTTCTTTGGCCTTCTTTTTATTTAATTTTAATCCAATTCTCCCCTTCCCCCGCCATGCTCTTTGATTTTTGTGGAGAGCTTCTCAAATCCATTAGAATAGACTCTGTAGAGTTTACAGATCCATTGTGGGTTTTTTTGCTATTAATGTAGTATCATCAGTATAATGCAGGTTTTTGATGTTTCTTGCTACAATTTTAAAAACACACTCATTTTCTTTCAATCCAGCTTCCATTAATATATATTCACAATATGGTTGAATAAACAGCATACAGTATTGTTGCACATCTTTGCTTACCTGGATCCAGTCTGTTTCACGATATTTTACATGGACAGTGACTTTCTGACCTGAATTTAAATTTCATATGAGGGCGATGAGGGTAATTTTGGCATTCCCATTTTTCTGAACACATTCCATAGCATGACATAATTGACACAATCAAAATTATATCCATAAACAGGCAAAAACTAGGAAGCACTTTTATCATTCAACTATGGGTACATTAGGAAGGTGGCTTCCAGGTAGTTTTTTTTATTTATTTGCTGGCCAAATCTGGTATATCAGAGAAAGAACATACTCCATAGGTATGACATGGCCAAACATCTGCCTCCCTAGCAAGGCTATAAATATTCAACCAGAAGAAAGAAAAAGAAGGGACAAGAAGAAAAGAAGCATGAACTGACTAACTTCCAAGGAAAAAAGCTTACTATCTTTCAAACTATCCTTTCTTCAATGAACTCTGAATATGTTCTAAACCTCAAATATTATTTTAGCAGACATAATATACTGTAGTTAGATCATGTTTACTGATTTCATTTAGAATTCTCTGTCGGTCCTCCTTTCTCTGTATTATCTATATTGTCTTCCATTCCAAAATATTTTGTTATATGTAGGAATTGGGCTTCACTGATGGGAATTGAAATGCATCTGAAGTTGGAATTTCTCCCTAAAGTTTTTTTTAACATTCAAGGCTACACAGCTGCATTGTTATTCTTGTGTTTTCAGGATTTTCTCACACAGTTTTATTAAATTCTGTATTTCTGGGATTATGGAAGAAGATCCAAATCATCTTTCTATTTATATTTTTCTAAGCTGGACTGAATAGAAAAGAAATTCAGCCTTCTGGTGGATCGGGTATCAATACTTGAAACCCTTGGCAGCAACGCTATTAAACTAATCAAGGAGAGAAGCAACTTAGAACTAAGGAGAAATGTCCTGACAATTAGAACAATTAATGCCTCCAGAAGTTGTGAATTCTCCATGTTTTTAAGAAGATGTTGGACAACCATTTGTTTGAAGTGGTGTAGGTTTCCTGCCTAAGCAGGGGGTTGGACTAGAAGACTCCAAGGTCGTTTCCAACTCTGTTATTATATATTATAAAGATTTCAATGTTTCTCTTTTTAAATTGGGGAAAATGTATGCTGACAAATGCAAAATAAAACAAGTAAAAATCTCCCATTGCTCGGTATGCCCTGTTCATTTCTCTCTTTGATTGTAAGTTATCTTCACCGGCTTTTAATTTCCACACTAAGCAACTTATACTCAGCACTGAAATGGCTTATCCCACCTTTTTGATTCTTTAAACTATGAATGGGAAGCAGAAGCAAGAAGGTTCTGTTTTATTCAAGCCCTGCTTGTGGGTTTGCCATATGTTGTGAAATAGTCACTGTGGGAATGGAAACCTATTAGATGGGCCTGTGGCCTTTCCTACAAAACTCTTTCCTACTGCAACAATAAAAAAAAATTATAAGTCTCATAAATACCAAAAGATTTCATCTACGCAGCTCCCTCCCTTAGACTTTTTGCATGTTATTTGTGTTGGGGTTGAAATTCATGGAGTGCATTGCTATGAGTGTGACTCTGTTTAAAGTGTCACTTTAACACAGAATCTATAGAAGCAATGTTGAACAGCAAGCACTGTAATGCAAGCAATGCAAAAGCTGAGATCTAAATCTCATACCTGAGTAAAATTAAAGAAACAACAGCAATCAGAAGCAATATATTATCACCGAAAGACTGTTTCTGACATACAGCAGATTGCATGAAATCACTATACTGTTTTGTATGGCAGCAAAAAAGGCCCACCTCTCCTAGCATAATGTTAGCTAAAAATGCCTGCTTTTTGTGTTCTGGAATGCCTTACTCTATATATGGAGTAGTAGTAAGCAGACCTCTTGATGAGAAGTGACTTGAACAGGGCATATTTGCCTTCATAGTCCACAGTGCAATAATATTGTAATTATCCATGTGGTTCATTTAAAAGCATAAACAGTCATAGTTTCAGCATTGAACTTTAGCTTTCAGTTTCTTGTGGTTGTAGCCATCAGTGTCCTTACTTCAGTCAATTGGGTACTATGAATGGATTGAAGCCCTTCCCCTAGCAACATCTGTTTCAGTGTGTATCTCAGAAATTTGGAAAAGAATGTAATGAGCAGCAGCAAATATTGATGGGGAAGTCAATTAAAACTCGGGCCACACACCTTCTGAATAGTTTTTATCCCTGAGCTATAATTGCACTCAACAATTATTATTATTATTATTTATTAGCGTTTATATACCGCCCCCTCTTCCGAAAGGGACTCGGGGCGGTGTACAGTCCGTATTAAAATACAACAGATTAAAACATAGAAATAGCTACATAAATACATGTATGAGAGGAGGATAAAATATGCCAAACTGTACAGCTAATAAATAAATCAATACAAAAGTTTAAAATATCAGGTTAAATTTAAAACACTATCCCTCTAAAAACCAGTAAGAATGTGTATGCCAGGAGGTAGACATTATAAATTATGCCAAACCAGCCAGTCGGAACAGGTGTGTCTTCAGTTTCTGTCGGAAGGAGCGGAGGTCAGTAGTGGTTCTAATGTCGGGGGGGGGAGGTCATTCCAGAGGGTTGGGCCCATCACAGAGAAGGCCCTACTCCTCGGTGTCGCCCGTTGGCATTGCCTCGTGGATGGCACCAGGAGAAGGCCCTCCCTGTGAGAGCGGATTGGCCGCAGGGATGTATGTGGGAGGATGCGATCCCGCAGGTAACTAGGCCCTATGCCATGGAGCGCTTTAAAGATGGTGATCAGAACCTTGAAACACACCCGAAAGACCACAGGCAGCCAGTGCAGCTCGCGCAGGAGAGGTGTTACGTGGGAGTACCTAGTACTCCCCATGACTACCCACGCGGCTGCGTTCTGGACTAGCTGCAGTCTTCGGGCGCGTCCCAAGGGAAGCCCCATGTAGAGAGCGTTACAGTAGTCCAGGCGAGACATCACCAGTGCATGAGTGACTGTGCGTAGTTCAACAATGAACTAAAAGGCCACCATCAGTGAGCTGTTGGACAGCATTATTTGGTTTGTTGTGTGAATGTTTGGGTGGCTTAGGGATGGGGAATTTTTGGTGTATGGTGATGTGTGTGGGGATTGTCATGTGTGTTGGGCCTGGTCTCTGGGTGTTATGTGAATTTTGTTGTATGGGTAAACTGTGTATATGCATACAATGACAATAAAGTATTTTTCTTCTTCTTAAAGTCAAGTACTTTTACACTATTAAACATACAGAGTAGAGTACTTTCTTTTTCTATGTAACAAGCCTGATGAGATGAATACAACAGTGGAAACAACAACACAATGCACTAGAATGAAGATCAAGGTCTGATGCATTCTCTTTAATTAATGATTCACCCCCACCCCCAATGTTGGCATTATGGCTTTAGCAGATTAACAGAATTGGAAGGGACCTTGTGGGTCATCTAATCCAGCCCAAGCAGGAGACCCTACACCATTTCTGACAAATGGCAGTGCAATTTATTCTTTCTTCTTGAAAGCCTCTAGTGATGAAACTCCTACAACTTCTGAAGGCAAGCTGTTCCATTGGTTTATTGTTCTCACTGTCAGAAAGTTCCTCCTTATTTCTAGGTTGAATCATGCCTTGATCAGTTTCCATCCATTATTCCTTGTCTGGCCTTTGGGTGCCTTGGAAAATAACTTGACTTCCTCCTCTCTGTGACAGCCCCTCAAATATTGGAACACTGCTATCATGTCTCCCCAGTACTTCTCTTCACTATGTCAGGTTTCAAAAAGATACCCTAATTAATTCATGAGTTTCGAGCCAATCCTTTTAAGAGTTAACACACTAGACTATCCATGCCCTGTTCCTGTAACTGTTCTTCATATATTTTAGTCTCGAGTCCCCTAATCATCCTGGTTGCTCTTCTCTGCATTTTTTCTAGAGTCTCAACATCTTTTTTGTAGTTTGGTGACCAAAACTGGATGCAATATTCCAGGCATGGTCTTACTAAGGTTTTGGTTAACTTACTTTGATTAACTTTGTTGTTGTTGTTAGTCGTGAAGTTGTGTCTGACCTATTGTGACCCCATGGACAACGTTCCTCCAGGCCTTCCTGTCCTCTACCATCCCTCAGAGTCCATTTAAGCTTATGTCTACTGCTTCAGTGACTTCATCCAGGAATCTCATTCTCTGTCATCCCCTTCTTCTTTTGCCCAATCGTTCCCAGCATTAGGCTCTTCTCCATTGAGTCTCTCCTTCTCATTAAGTGGCCAAAGTATTTGAGTTTCATTTTTAGGATCTGGCCTTCTAAAGAGCAATCAGGGTTGATCTCCTGTAGGATTGACTGGTTTGATCGTCTTGCAGTCTAAGGGACTTGCAGGAGTCTTCTCCAGCACTCTAGCACAAAGACCTCAATTTTTTGGCCTTCAGCTTTTCTTATGGTCCAACTTTCACAGCCATACATTGCAACTGGGAAAAACCATAGCCTTGACTATACCCACTTTTTTGGCAGGGTGATGTCTCTGCTTGTTACTTACTAAGGCTTTGGTTAACTTATTTTGAAAGTATATTGCATAAAATTGAAATTCAGGTTTTCAAAAGGAGCATGGTGACTCACATGGTTAGGATGTTGGGTTGATGATCAGAAAGCCTTCATTTGATATCTGAGTGTTGCTGCATGATGGGGTGAGCTCCTGTCCTTCACTCCAGCTCCTGCTGTTCTAGCAGTTTGAAAGTAAGCAATCACAAATAAATAAGTAGGCACCATTTTGATGGGCAAGTTAATGGGGACATGAAAGAAGCCCCCAACTGGATATTTCCCAAGCATTGGTGATGTCACTAGCTATTCCTTTAAACCAGGGGTGGGTTCTGGCTGGCTTTACAGCTGGTTTGCACATGCACATGCATCCATAGTTCAATTAAAATTGTTCTGTGCATTTGCAAAACTCAAAAACAAGATGGCGGCAGCGACAGTGGCAACCTGGGAACTAGTTTGGGGGCATGACAGGTCTGGGTCGGTGCCAGTTCCAGCAACCCAGGCCACCATACCACTACCGGTTTAGCCAAACTCAGTTGAACCTTTGCTTTAAACCCAGAAGCATGTTGGTGCTCCTGACACAAATGCAAGCACATGTTTTTCAAAGCTTATAGTATCATTCATTATTTTTGTCCTTTTTTTCTCCACCAATCTGCCCTTATAGCTGGCTGCAAAGTTGCCAAAGGAATGACAGTGAGAAATGAAACACTTTTAAGATCAATTACTTTATATTGGACCAATTGTTGTTTTGCCATCAAAATATAAAACAAACTCCTAGTGAGTAATAAGACTGTGACAGTCTTCCAGATAGTGCTATGATCTTTAAGAAATTGGCAGCATTGGCTCAAGCTGAAAGAGACAAGTAAAAATATTTGACAGATGAAAACAGAGATTTGGGCTGTAAAACTTGTTAAGCTTTTGGCATGTGACTGAATTGTCCTCAAAATATATTTGCCCTGAGTTCATCTGTTCCCCTTTCTTAGTAAAGTTTAGGGAGTCCAAACTATGCAGTAGAAGGTAGCTATAGATATGCAAGAATGAATTAGCATTACTTATAATTACATGTAATTATAAATTACATTTAAAGAAACAAAAATAGCAAACTACAGTGTGTAAGGCAAAGTATGCCACAAAAGGTATGTCATAAAATGAAATTTATTTCAAGAAAAACTGATCAAAAGTCACAGAAAGAATTAAATGTAAGCTTATCCAGTAAGAGAAATATACACATAGAAAGGAATTCTTTTGCAGATCTCCTGATATCTGAGCAATCATTTGGACCAATTCAATGTACATGCATATTTCCCACACTCTAACATTTTTTCCATAGAACTAATCAGGAGGATGATAGCCTGAGGTTATATCAAAGCTTCAATGCCTTTGGGGAAAAGCAGTATCTTCTAGCTTCAATTCACTTTAACTCTCAGAAGTGTGGAGCTCTAAATAGTTTTTCCGTAGAAAACCTACTAGTCAGAGTGACAGCAAGGGTACCTGCAGTACTCTGGTTCCACACCATAAAGATTTATAAAGAGTTAATGGATAAATTAATTTAAAGGTAAAGGTAAAGATTCCCCTTGCATATACAGTATGTGCTAGTTGTTCCTGATCTAGGGGGCGGTGCTCATCTCCATTTCAAAGCCAAAGAGCCAGCGCTATCCAAAGACTTCTCCATGGTCAAGCGACCAGCATGACTAAAGACAAAAGATGCACACAATGCTGTTACTTTCCCACCAAAGGTGGGTCCTATTTTTTCAACTTGCATTTTTATGTGCTTTCAAACTGCTAGATTTGCAGAAACTGCGAAAAGTAATGGGAGCTCACTCTGTTACACAGCACTTAGGGATTCAAACTGCTGAACTGCCGACTTTCTTTTTTTTTCAAAAAAAAAAAGAATTTTATTGGTTTTTAAACATTTATGGGGAAAGGTAAAAGGGTACATAGAAAATTTTGGCAGCTCCTGTGCTAGTGATAGAAATCCCTCCAAATCTCACAATTTTTACAATGTTAAAGACAACGTATAAAAGATAAGCAAAAACAGAATCTTGTTCTACATTATATCAACCATGTGTTCAATCATTTCTTTTTTTTTGTCACTTTTTAGTATATCAACAATTACAATAATATTTCAAATGCATTTATTTTTGTGATCTGAGTCTTTTCGATATTGCTCCCTCCTCCCTGTCCCCAGATGGAGCCACAGCCCCTCCCTCCTTCATATCTTGTACATTACTACCTTTTTCACTACCTCCCATATTTTCGTCCTCTAGAAGAGAACTATGTTTTTTTAATGAAGGCTTCTGCCTCCCCCACTGTATTAATTCTAATTCTGTTTCCCTCCCAAAAGATCAACATTTCCCTCTGGCAATAACTATCTAAACCAAACTCCTTTATTATATAATTTCTTTGATAAGGAGGAGTACTTCCTCCTTTTTTCTCTTATTTTTTTCGGAATTTGCTTAAGAATGGTAATTTCTTTGTCTTTATATTTTAGTTCCACCCCCCCTTGAGCCCCTAGCACCACATCCCTCATGGTCCTCCTAAGAAATTTAACATGTACCTCCCTTGGAACATTATGTGTTCTAGCATATGCTGAATTAATCCTGTAAACCAGATCCATATGCCACCACAACTGTTCTTTGTCTCTCTTAATATATTCTGCTAAAATTGTGCTCATAGTATCCTTAAGATCTTCATTTTCTGTCTCTGGTAGGTTCTGGAATCTGAGAAAAAAGGACATTCTTTCAAGTTCTATCTTTGCCATAAAATTTCCCAATTCTAAATTCCCCTTCTGGACTGCCTTAACCTCCTCCCCGAACCCAGCCTCCCCCTCCTCCAACACACTAATTCTTTGTTTGTTTTCTGTTATATGGTGTTGTACACTTCTGAGTTCTTCTTTGAGATCTGTCACCTCCTTTTTTCAACTCATTTTGACCCCTCATAATTTCCTGAAACATTTGGGTAACAGATAAGTCTTTTGAGCTATCTCCAGTCCCTTCTTGTTGTAACAATGAAGTAATTTTCATCTGATGCATACTTGGGCTGGAGGTGGCAGATGTGGGAGCCGAGAATGACTTGCCCGTTGGTGTTTTTTTGGGCCCCATTTATCTGAGTTCAGAGATGGTATAAATCTTTTACAAAAGAAATGGTGTCAGTGGAGTGCGCAGCTGTGCCGATCCAAGGAGCAGGCAAATCCAAAAGTGAAAAGTTAGTTCTCCATCACAGTTCCAAGGCACGGAGGCACACCAGAAAGGGGAAAATCAAATAATCAAAATCCAGGAAGACCACATAACAGGAGAAGTCCAGGGGTCCTTCGGGGGGGGGGGGGGTAATAATACAATGCCAGATATTTTTTCAAAGGTAGTTTCAGAAGGCAGACTTCATTTGTATGTACAAAAACGAAGATGGAGAGGAGCCATCTTGGCTCCTCCTTTCACAGGGAGAAGAACAAAGATTTCCATAAAGTTTTTTTCCTTTAAGAAAACAGCTCAACAGTCACCTCTTGCAGTTGTGATATGAATCTTTCTCACACAGTTAATACAGGTGACAAGTTAGCCTTTATTCTCTCTCCATTCTGATATAGAGAGAGATAATTGAAATGCTGCTTTATCCGAGGGAGGTAAAGAGAAAGAGAAACCGCCCTCTAATCTTCCAGCTTCAAATAGATTGAACACGAATTTACAATAGTCTGCTGCTTATCCGTTAACGATAATTAAGGAGATTAGAATGGATCTCTTGGCACCCGCATTCTAGCTGCTCCTCCTTAATTAACTCCTTCCTCCCGGAACCCATTCAGCGAAAGGGCAGATAGCCAAATGCTGTTCCATGCCCCCCCTCCATTCCCCGGCTCCTGGGGCTAGGCTGGAAACACCTCCGCCGGCTGCCACCGAATCCGGGGGGTTCCAGCAAGCCGCCCTGTGGCAAGTGGCCCCTCTGAGACCCCCTGTGCTCCTAAAAGGAGCCCACCAGAGAGACGAACAGCAGACAACAACGTCTGTCACCTTCAGTGACCGGAAGTGATCCCCTGAACTGCCGACTTTCTGATCGACATGCTCAGTGTCTTAGCCACTGAGCCATCACGTCCCTATATAGATTAATATACACTTATGCATATAAAGTGAATAACTTTTTACAAGATTTTTTTTAAAATCCCATCTTTATTATTATTTTTTTATAAATAATTCAAGATGGCAAACATACATAATATTCCTCCTTCCTCCTCTTTTCCCACAACACTTCCCTGTGTGGTGGGTTGGGCTAAGAGAGAATGCCTGGCCCAAAGTTAACTCCCACTGTGGAGTTAACATATTATAGGTTTTGGATTGCTGTAATATCAAATAAGTTATATTGTCTTGTAATGGAATTTACTACAAATATATTTTTAAATATTCAGCCATATAGGGTGAAGTCATTATCACGATTGTTAAGAGGAATGAGACAACTCTTCATGTAAATATTTATACATTCTAGTGATCACAAAATGATGTTATCATTAGAAAATGGGACAAGATCAAGAGCAGTATAACATTGCCAGAGATATTAGATTTTGGTAGTAGGTAAATTGATATAACTATCTGTACCAGAATATGAATTTCAGGACTGGTAATAACTGATATTTCCTGTTTCTTAATCTTAAACCCTTTTGGGTTTCTGTAACATTACAGAAAAGTACTAGGGTATAAGTAGAATGACATTTATTATTTGTCAAGCTGCATAAGATTTATAAAGAAAATGACAATAGATGGAAGGAAAAGGAGCTCTTCAGATGGAACTTGTGGTAATCATCAAAGCACCTTGTTCAACAGGACAATTATTCTTTCTTTAGTTAAAGCACCTAAAGAGAACATATTGGCTCAACTCTGAAGGAGAGGCTGGATGGGATGATCTGAAAACAGAATGCTAGGGAACTAGAGTACATGGTTCACCAAGAAGTAACCCTGAATCCGACTCTCTGCTTTGAAAGACAGAGGATTGAGGAATCATTAGAGTCTTGTAGATGGACTATTCCTGGTGTGGATCATGCCAAAAAACTGTTTGAGATGTATCTGGCTACCTGGATCTGATACAAAAACCTTGACTCCCAGTTTATTTCAGGTATGTTGTTTTGTGTCTTGATTACAGTTTCAAAGAAATATATGGGATGGGTAGATATTTGAATGAATTCTATGCTGGTAGGATTGCAAATGTCCCTCTCTGGCTGGGATGAAATGTTCAAGATGTTCATATACCCAGATTATCAGAAAGATTGTTTATTTCTAGTAGCCCTTTTCTTTCCTTGTTTGCAGAAAAGGAAGTAGCATGATTTAAGGGATATCACTGGGTTTTCCAGATCACTAACCTAAAATATGTGTGTCTTTCCATCTCAAGTTGCTGCCTTCTACCAATGGTAGCTACTCAGTTTCTTTCTAGTGGAAAAATTCAAATAGTATCTGTTTTCTCCTGACCCTGGAAAATATATGTTACCATCTGCCAAGGCAATGCCTTGGAACAAGTATCTCTTTCCGTATAAAGATTGTTTCAGCAAGGTATAAAGAAACAAATTACATTTTCAACTGTTGTGGAATTGAATTTGTTTCAAAAAATCTCTCCCTTTGTTAGGGTTAATTGCATTTGCCCAAACTGGCAGTTCTCCAAGCTAAAATCTCAGTCAGATAAACAGTGATGTTTCCAACTAGTTAAAGAAAGGAATAACTTCCCCTCATAGATGTTATGATGCCTTTATTCATTCTCTCTTTTTACATTGTTGATGGATAAAAGACCCACTAACAGCACCCTGGGATTGGTTTCAGAATGCTACAGTTTGTTATTCCGGGTCAACATTCTTGATGAAGTTTTATTTATCCTTCTCACAAACCTGAATAAGCCTGGTAAATTAATCCACTTGTGTGAAGTGCCCTTTGCCTCACTTTCATACCTCACCAGGCACATTTTCATTTAACATTGTTGTTTGCTCTTGCTTCTTCTGATGTGCTATAAATGAACACTGTACTATGCATACTGAGCAGGAATCTAAATACTCTTTCTGCGGATTAAGTGGATGAAATATTCTTTTGCCATCATTAGAAATTAAAAAGTACCATGTCCACTTACTAGCCTGCATTTGTGGTATCTTCAGCCCATCAACAACTGACAAAAGTTAATTTGCCGAAATCAGAGAAAGGACTGAATGAAATTCAAAGTACTGCGCAAAGGGAATACGTAAGGAGAAGCATTTACTATTCTGATTTTATGCTCTTGCTGTAATAGGACACTGTTTTTTGTAACAGTCGAAAACATACCAATCAACACTTCTTCTAAAAATGTAATAGCCTGAATTATTATCTAAATAGCATTATAATGATGTAACTATGTCACTAGTACTGTATATAAGAAATTGTAGGGTTTTTAAAAAAAAGAAATCTAAAGAAGCTATATCATTATCTTCTTTTAACAACCCCATAGTCCCTTGTGGGGTGGAGTCTGGGCAACTGAATGGAACTAGCAGAGTGTTTTAATGGCCGGATGCCCTTCCTGTCACCAATGCAGAGTTATATTCAGCAGATATATTCTCAGTGTGCCCAGAAGGAGAAATATTTGCCTCTACCTAGGATCAAACTCAAAGCCTCCTGATCGTGAGGCAAGAGCTGCACCCCCAGGCCACTGCACCACTCCATAAAATGAAGCTGTATAATAAGGAGAAAATGTTTTTTTTTTAAAAACACCCAAACAAACAAAAACAAAACAAAAATTATACTAAAGGGTTTAGGGAGATTAAAAATAAAATGAAAAGTAAAACAAACAAATTAACAAACAAAAATAACACCTGAACCAAACAAAACCTAGGAAATAGAGAAAAGGAAGAGGGGGAGAAAGAAAGCAAAAAACAACTTTAAAAAATCTTTAAAAATCCTAAATTGTATGATATATCATTATGCATTTATTCATTTATTCATTTATTTACACTTTGTACTCATATGAATAATGTATGCTTCTATTGTACACACACATCACACATGTGTATAAAAGGTGTGTATAGACATGCAAAGTGTGCTTATAAAATTTCTTCAATTTGTAAACAATGAATTAAACTTAATCCATATAGACTCAAATTGTCTGGTCTTGTCCCCCCTTTGATACAAATCTAATTCAGCAATGGAAAACATTTTGTTAAGCCAGCTTTTAGAGTCTGAAACACAAGCATTCTTCCATAAGCAGAGCTTTACCTTTTTAAATTACCTTTATATCATGCACGTTATAAGCAATGTTCCTCAGACACTGAAGGATTCCATTTGGAAGATACAATTTAACAAAATATTGACATATTTAACTCTTAATGGACTTCTCAGAAAAACCTAGCTCACTATAATACTAATGGCTAATCCATAAAGCAGGGATGCACAATCCACAGGCTACATCCCACTCCTTGGCCATGAGCTGTTTGGAACAGACAAGGAAGTAGTTGGTGAACAAAGTCTCTGTGTGCATGCATCCCCTTTTTCATGAGCAGTGGGCAAGCACATGTGTGTATGCTCCATTTGTGTGAGCATTCGCTTACCATCTGCAATGGTCTCAAACCTTTCTGGCTTAGCAGCCAGAATGTTTCCATGTCAATGATAGGCACCTGCCAGTCATGCAAGTGGAACTGGACTTGAGTGCGGTTTCCCATGGGTCGCACAAATGGGGCTGCATCCACGTGCAAGCACCCACTGGTTGCACAAGTGGGTCTAGGCGTGTGCACTTGCCCACCACTCATGTGGTCTGCTTCCAAACGGACTGCAGCGCAATAGTGATCCATGACTGGTAGTGGTTTGGGGATCCCTGGTCTAAGGTGAAATCTGCATAGCATCTACAGAGTTTAATCCAAGTAATTTTGCATTTTTTTTCTTTTTAAAATTTGGATAAAAAGCAGACTATCTAGGAATAGCATTGAGGCAGTTTCTTTATTTCCCTCCCTCTATGCTTTACTTAACTGAAAGCTTTTATATTGTTTGAAACATTTTGACTTCCGATTTTACTCCATTAAGAGTTAACGGAGCTTCTCATCCACTTCTTTATAATGGGATCTTTTAATTTCAAGACAATCTATAGAAATCTTGTAATTCACATGTGAGCAGAAAAATGACAAAGCCCACCCAAAGTATGTTTCTGGGTGCTTGACAGAGGAAGGAATCTAAAGTCTTATACCTATGAAGCAGAGTACCTCAAGAAATAAAATAAAAAAACAAATCAACCATACAGAGTCCACAATTTGATACTTTCAAAAAGCAGGTTAAACAATGTGTGCTAATAGAAAGATTTGAAGGCTTAGTCAATCAATCACAAAGATATACATTTTTGGATCAAACAAGTTAAACAATGATGGTTCTCTTTTTTCACTATAATCCAGTTTTCATTTCAAAACCATTGAGAAAGGTCCCTTTGTAATTTGGCTGGCTTTAGAGAAATGATTTCTAACTCCCAACTGAGAGGCTGTAGCTTGACCACATTGAAGGATTTTGAAACTAGTCTCCTTTAAATCAGTTTCAAACTACTAGGCACAAGGATTTGAATTTTTTTAAAAAAATTGCAGGGCGAATCTATGTGGATTGGGCAGAAAGAGAGTTGTGGTAGCCATTATGTTGTCTGGTGGTAATGTCTGCGAAAACTTTGTAAAATGTACATATTATACACACTTCTTCATTTTAAAAAGAAGAAGCAAGGATAGTTGATTAAACAAAGCTCCCTTAAATTTTAATAATTAAAAAAGCAAGAACATGTAACTTTTTTGGCAGAACTTTATATTTATAAGCAAAGGACAGGACATTTCTAGACACTTCTCCCCCACCAAAGACTCCAATTACAGTTCCCTTTGAGTTACATCTTTGATTTAACTCATCATAACATGGACACATTCACACTAGGTTAGTGGTTTGTGACTGCTTTTCTCCATGATGTTATTTTTAGTTTAGTCTTTAGTCCAGCTACTTCCTGGGAAACAATCACCCAAGTACTTTCCAGTTTCAAGTTGAGGCAACATCAGCTAGATCATGGGTCCCCGACCCCCAAGCTGTGGAGCAATACCAGACTGCGACCTGTTAGGACCGGGGATGCCCAAGAAATGGGTGAGCAAGGCTTCATCTGCACATGTGCAGGATCTAGGTTGGATATGAAACCATCCTCCTCCCCAGTCTGTGGAAAAATGTCTTCCACAAGACCAGTCCCTGGTGCCAGAAAGGCTGGGGACTGGGGACCTAGATGTTGAAAATGAAAGCTAAAGGCAAAGATGAATCTGCTTGCTTAGGCTGCTTCTCTCCTATATGCAAAGTGGCTGGAAATTACATCAATTTAAGAAATTCCTTTCCAGATGTCAATGTCTTTCTCCACTTTGACTATAGTAATGCCCTGATGTACTGTTCAGATCAGGTTTACTGTGGGCTAAGATTGATGGGTTCCTTTGCTTTTTTATTCCTCTAGGAAGAGAAAAAAAGAAAAGAAAGGAAAAGAAAAGAAAGAAAAGAAAAGAACCTACTGGTTAATAATTGTTCCTGTCACTTAACTTGTAAGGAGAATGTAGCAACTTCCAATGTCAATTTCACTTTTCCTTTTTTGATTAATGTTTAATCAGTAGCTGCTTCTTCTTCTTCTTCTTCTTCTTCTTCTTCTTCTTCTTCTTCTTCTTCTTCTTCTTCTTCTTCTTCTTCTTCTTCTTCTTCTTCTTCTTCTTCTTCTTCTTCTTTCATTTTCTTTCTTCTTCCTCCCCCTCTCCCTCCTCCTTCTTTCATCTTCTTCCTCTTCCTGTTCTCCTTTCTCCTCCCCTCCCTCCTCCTCCTCCTTCTTCTTTCTTCCTTCTTCCTTCTTCTTTCTTCCTTCTTCCTTCTTCCTTCTTCCTTCTTCCTTCTTCCTTCTTCCTTCTTCCTTCCTTCCTCCTCCTTCCTCCTCCTCCTCCTCCTCCTCCTCTTCCTCTTCTTCTTCCTCTTCTTTTCTTCTTCTAATTCATTTTTTCACTGTTTCACTTGTGAACTTGTAAAAAAGAATGGTGTTGGAGAGTAGTGATAGGATTTGGAGCAGAATGGACATTCCTTTCACAGGGCATAGTCATCAACTGGAATTTAGACTTTGCTTACCATGCAGTAGGGCAGGTGAAAAGACTGCATGAGTCAAACAGGGCAGGAAATTATAGGCATACAGTAGGTACTATTTCGAGTGGGCAGAGCTTGTATCAAGGATGTATTCCTGCCCCAAGGAAATATATGGGCCAGGGTCAGCTGCCTGAAGCAAGCCCTAAATAATCCCTAGGTCTTCCTGAGAGAAGCTAGAGTTTGCAGTCCTAACATTACCACTGGAGCTTTGTTTGTGTAAGCCTGTTCTATGCTATCTGGGGTGATGATGATGACTTTGATATTCAAAAGGCTATTTCCTGAGTTAAATATAATTTCCCGTTTACTTTCTCAGCAAGGTTCCTATCTAATTACCTGTTTGTGCTGATTCCATTTCCAAAACACTTAACTACACATAAGAATGTTTCTCTTATACACACAGAGAGAGGGGGGGGGGGGGAGGAGGATGAGGGAGAAATTAATCATTATTCAGTTTCCCCAGTTACAGTATACATTTATAAATGTCTATGCTGGCACTATCTTCTAATTGCATAACCAGTTTCAGAAATGTTAGGCTCACACAGACCTTGTGTGAGCATAGCACTTATCTGCTATTCATTAAAAAAGCACTTTTTTATAGCCTTCCACACCAGTCTTGGGGAAAAATATTAGACCTGATATTGTGTCCTCTGAAGAAACCGAGGGCCCTTCCTTCCAAGTGTAGCTGAAATAGTCTTCTCCTTACACTGAAAACAGAGAGTAAGGCCCAAATTGCATGAAATAATAAGCTACTCATAAAATATTGTAGCCATGCTGAAAGCAATATATTTTTCTTTTGTGTCCTCACGGAATGAATTCCAAAGTAGATTAATTCTGTCCCACTTGCCTTCCCCTTCCCCCAAACCACTATTTATAAATAGATGCATGAAGTACATATTTACTTATTTGCACTGACTTAAAGAATGCCTCATTACAGAAAACTCTGTACAAACACATGCACACATACAAATACAGAGATAGAGTAAGTTCACTGCAATTCATTGCAAGATTTTTTAAAAAAATATTAAGGCATTGAAAAGGTTTTTCTATATAAATGTATCATTGTAAACATAGGTTGTATGCACACATTATTACTGGAACAGGGAAATTCAAGGAATAATGGTAAAGCAATAAAGCATTTTTTTTAAAAAAAATGAAGGCATGGGAAAATGGGAGGGAAATGATATATTCATGAAATCCTTCTTTCCATTATACATTTTAAAAACCTTGATATCACTTTAGAGCCAAGGGTTGAATAAGTGAAATTTCATGTCCTTGCCAGCAGTCCTTTTGTGCCTCCCACAGATCATGAAAGTATGTGAGGTAAAATATTTGGTCATATTTGCATTTTTTCTCATTAGTTTTGCAGACGTTGAAGGCATCGACTTGAATGCATATTTAAAATAATCCAAGAAATGCATTAAGCAATAATACTTTTGAGGTGTCACTGGACTTTCTTGCCTTCTGAAAAAGCATCTTTGGGACAACCATGACCTGGATGACTGAGAATCTCTATAGACTATAAAATTAATTAATTTCATTTTGTTTTTGTAATTTTTTTTTATTGGTTTTAAACCATTTATGGGAAAAGGGTAATAGGGTACATAGAAAATTTTGGTAGCTCCCATGTTAGTAGAAGAAATCCCCCCAATTCTCACGCTTCTACAATTTTAAAAATAATATATAAAGGATAAACATATACAGAGTTCTTACATTATATCAGCCATATGTTCAATCCTCTCTTTCTTTGTCACTTTCTAGAATATCAACAATTGCAATAATATTTCAAATATATTTATTTTTGTGACCTGAGCCTTTGCGATATTGCTCCCTCCTCCCTGTCCCCAGGTGGAGCCACAGCCCCCCCCTTCCCCATGTCTTCTAGATTACTGCCTTTCCTCCCACCTCCATTATCTTCATCCTCTGGGAGAGAAAAATGTTTTTTAATAAAGGCCTCTGCCTCGTCCACTGTCTTAATTCTGATACGGCTTCCCTCCCAGAAAATCAGCATTCCTTCTGGCAGCATTCCTTCCGATTAATTAATTTCTACTCTGAATTGAACCTTGTGCATAATCCAAACTAAGGTTCTAATCAAATTTATTTAGGGATAAGCTCTATTTCCCGTAGTTGAATTTAGTTGTATATCTGTAGAATTTGCATCAGTCCAATCTGCAGAGTTCAATTTTGAGGGGGAAAAAAGTTAAAATAAACATTACTTTCATTTAACAAGTCAATTAAGTCTTTGTTTAGCCATTGGTCACTTTTACCTTTTAGGAAAAGGAATCCTGTCATTCAAATCACTGATACCACTCTGTTTTGGATTAACACATTTATTAATGAACTGTAACATGGCAACATTCCAATTGGGCAAACATCAACTATGGCAACATACAACAAACATGAATTGACCATTTTAATAATTTTTATTATTTAAAATATGGGATGTAAAGAACAGTCAGAATGGTACGAAAACAAGTTCCGGAATATGTGAACTATTCTTTCAATGTTTTATTCATTTTTTTTTTTTTTTTTTTTTTTTTTTTTAAATGTTTATTTATTTTTCTTTAAAAAGACAAGACAACACATAAGGTACAAGAGCAGGGAAGTAAAAAAAAAAACACATTTTCATCAAGCATGTCGTTTGGTTACAAGTTTTTGTGCGATGGTTTTTACAATTAAGGATGCGTTCACTAATTATCCATTAAATATAGTTAAATATTTCATTGAGCATTGCATGTTCAAGTTACCATAGTATTCTTTCTTTTATGACAACCCTTATTTCTTTATCTCTACAATTATGTACTAGGTAGCAATAGGTCTTTATAAAATTGTATCACCATTCTCTCAAAGATAAAAGTGGAGATTAAGTCAAAGAAAAAAAGAAACTCATTACTTCATATAAGACATTTCTATTTTCCATTAATCTTAAAGTTTCCAATCATCCTCAACTCCAAATTTAATTTCCCATTATTATTTGTCAATCCATGTAGTCATTAAATATTTTAATCTATATTCACATCCATTGTTCATTACATCATCATTATTCCATTTTATATTATAAAATAGTCACCAGCCATAATCATACCTAACAGTTTAAATCATCTCACTCTTATATATTAAATACATTATTATTCTTATCTCGTATAAGTAAATGGTCTATTTCATAATAAAGGCTTAATATGTATAGAAAGAGAAAAGAAAAAAAAAGAAAGAAAAAAGAGAGAGATTTTTTCAAAACATTAAGTATAACTTTCTATTATTATTACATATAAGATAGGGTAAAGAAAAAGAAGAGATTCACTTCCAAGTTTTTTTATCCAACCATTGATAAAACAAGTCCCATACTTTATAAAATTGCTCATCCTCTAATTCTCTAATTTCAAATGTAAGTTTACTCATTTCTGCACAGTTCATTATCTTCCGAACAATTTCCTCCTCTGTTGGTACTTTCTCATTTTTCCAGTATTTAGCAAATACAATTCTAGCAGCTGTTAAGACATTTATGATCAAATATTTCAAGTCTTTATTGTATGTTTCTGGTATTATTCCCAATAAGAAAAGTTCTGGTTTCAAGTCTATATGTTTATGTATCATTTTCTCCAACCACATGTGTATTTTAGTCCAGTATCTCTTAGCTTCAGGACAAGTCCACCACATGTGGTAATATGTGCCGGGTGTATGTTGACATTTCCAGCATTTTTCAGACTTATTCTTCGACATTCTTGCTATTCTCGATGGGGATAAATGCCACCTATAAAACATCTTATACAAATTTTCTTTATATGCAGTTGACATTGTCATTTTATAATTTTGAGTCCACAATTTTTGCCATTTTTCTAAATCAATCCCATGTCCAAAGTTTTTTCCCCAGGCTAACATAGTTCCTTTCACTTGTTCTTCATATAATTTCACCTCTAATAAATAATCATAAAATTTTTTAATTAATTTTTCATCGTTACCTGTTAAAATTTTATCTAATTCAGTCAGTTTATCATAAAAACCCTCATTTTTTCGATCTTCATTGTATCTAGAATGTATTTGCACATATGAGTACCAATTGAGTTCAATACCTTCTTGTTTCAATTCTTGTATAGATTTAAGTTCACCCTCTGCATTCAATAATTCAGCATATCTAACTGCTTCTTCCCTTTTAAATATTATTGGATATGAAAAGGCTTCAATAGTTGATATCCAGACTGGAATTTTCAAGTAGTGCAACCTCTTAACCTTCTGCCAGTTTAATAACAGAGCCTCTCTTATAGAATGGTCTCTAAAGTAACCATGTTTTTTAGTTCCTTTATACCATAAGTATGCATGCCATCCCAACAGCAAGTCATGACCTTCTAGATTCAAAAGCCTATCATTTCTTAGCATTATCCATTCCTTGATCCACATCAGACTAGCTGCCTGATAGTATAACTCCCAATCAGGTAAACCCCACCCTCCCCTTGATTTGGAATCTTGTAACAATTTACATTTTATTCTTGCTTTTTTCCCTTGCCATATAAATTTCAACACTATTTTATTTAATTCTTCAAAATATCCTTTCCCCAACTTAATTGGAATAGTCTGAAACAGGTATAACAGTCTAGGTAAGATATTCATTTTGATTGTTGCGATTCTACCAATCATTGATAATTGAAGATTCTTCCATTTCGCCAAGTCTGTTACAATTTGTTGCTTCAATTTAATATAATTATCTTCTTTGAGAGTGCTGCACTTGGCTGTTAGGTGAATCCCCAAATATTTAACTTTGTTTGTGATTTGCATTTCCAAATTTTCCGCCAATTCTTCTTTTTGTTTTCGGGGTATATTTTTTGTTAAAATCTTTGTTTTGTCTTTGTTTATTTTTAAACCTGCAACTTTTCCATACGCCTCGATTTCTCCTATCAGTTTAGGTGCAGATTGAAATGGCTCCTCAAGGATGAAGACTAAGTCGTCAGCAAATGCTTGCAACTTGTATTCTTCCTTTTTAATGATCATTCCCTTTATTTCTTCCTCTTCTCTAATCTTTCTATTTAGTACTTCTAATGTTAAAACAAAAAGCAGTGGTGACAGTGGACAGCCTTGTCTCGTACCTCTTTTAATTTCAATTGGATCCGTCAGCTCTCCATTTATCATTATCTTGGCTGTTTGCTTGTGATATATCGTTTGTATGGCTTGAATAAAATTCTTACCAAAATTCATTTGTTCCATTTGTTGAGTCATAAATGTCCAATTCACGTTATCAAAGGCTTTCTGCGCATCCAAGAAAATCAAAGCCATTTGCTTCTCAGAGTGGACCTGATAATATTCTAAGGTATTTAGAATTGTCCTTATGTTATCTCTAATTTGCCTCTTTGGTAAAAAACCATTTTGGTCCGGGTGGATAAACCCATTTAGGTATTTTTTCAGTCTCTCTGCCAGTATTGAGGCAAATAGTTTATAGTCTGAGTTCAACAAGGAGATAGGTCTATAGTTCTTAATTTGCGTATGGTCTGCCTCCTCTTTGGGTATTAATGTAATATATGCCTCCAACCATGAATTAGGTATTTTACTTTCAATCATTACTTCATTCATGACTTCTAGTAATGGAACGGCCAAGGATTTTTCTAATGTTCTATAGAATTCCACAGGAAGGCCATCCGGTCCCGGGGCCTTCCCATTATTTTGTCTTTTAAGGGCCTCAGTTAATTCCATCATTGTTATTTTATCTTCAAATATAGTTCTAGTATCATTTGGTATTTGGGGGAGTTTGGCGTTTTGTAAATATTGTTTCACTTCTTTCTCTTCTATGTTCTCTTGTTCATACAGCTTGGCATAGTAATCTTGAATAATTTTCCTTTTTTCCATATTTCCATGATGCAATTGTCCTTGTTCATCTCTTAGTTGTAGTATTTTCTTGGTCTCTCTTTCTTTTCTCAGTTTATAAGCCAGCCATCTGCCTGGTTTATTTGCATTTTCAAAATAGTTCTGTTTGGCGCCTCTGATTTTTTGGGCCAGGTCCTCCTTTTCCAATAGGTCAAGTTTGTGTTTTATTGTGTCCATCTTTATTTTAATCTCTTTCTTTTGTGGAGATTTCTGTAGTTCTTTTTCCAATGTGCTGTAATCTTTTTCTAGATCCTTAGACACTTGTCTTTTCTTTAAGTTTCTCTTTCTTATATAGTCTATTATCAAACCTCTAGAAAAGGCCTTCATTGTATCCCAAAGATTCTGTAAAGACGTATCTTCTTTTTTGTTTTCTTTAAAGAAGAAAGTCAATTCTTTTTCCATTTTCTTTACAAATTCTTTCTCTTTCAATATCCTGTTATCTAGTGTCCATCTCGATCTTCTTCTTTGTTGTCTCCAACCTATTGCCATTGGATTGTGGTCTGCCCAGATGTTTGGTTCAATCTCCACATCTAGTGCGCTGCTGGATATGCCCGTTGAAGCCCAAATCATATCAATTCTAGAGAACGATGAGTGTCTATTTGAATAAAAGGTATATTGTTTTTTAATGGGGTTCCTTTCTCTCCACACATCTTTTAGATTTATTTCATCCATCATCCTGAAGAAGGACTTTGGGAGTGTTTTTCTATTTTGTTTTGTTGTTTTGTGGGTCTTATAGTCCAGTTTCTGGTCTACAATACCATTGAAGTCTCCCATCATGCAAATGTCAGCATAGTCTAGATCAGAAATTTTCTTGTGAATTTTTTTATAAAAGTCATCTTGTTTTTCATTAGGGGCATAAATTCCAATTAGCAGTATTTTCCTAGCATTGTCCATTATTTCCACCATTAAAATTCTTCCATCTTCGTCTGTGTAGATTTGTTTCGCAGGGATTTTATCTTTAATGTAGAAGGTCACACCTCTTTGTTTACAGTCCGCTAACGAAGTAAAGTTTTTTCCCAGTTTTGGTTGTACTAATAAATGACTATTACTTTGTTGAATATGTACTTCTTGTAAGCAAATTATATCTAATTTTAATTTCCCTAATTTGTGGAATATTTTCGTTCGTTTACATGGCGAATTAAGTCCATTTATATTAATTGAGAGTAATTTTATTCCTTCCATCCTTATGTTTTATATATAGGATTTATAGCTCTAGTTGATCTTGGTTCCGTTTTATTCATTTTTTAAATCTTCATTGAATGAGATGAAGTGAGGGATTTCTATTTCAGTGAAATATAATTTCCAACTTTGCTTTTATTGAATGTATGGATGAAATAGATTTAGAGTATTCATTTGGACTATCTTAGGAGAGAGATATTGCATGTTTGTAGAGTGAGTGAGCAAACATTCAACATTATTTAATAACAGGGTTTTTTCCCCATTATAGAAGCTTTGTTTGTAGAAAAATTGTCCTCCATGTTCAAACTTGTTCTGAATAATGCAGCAGAAGCTGCTTGTCCATATTGCTATGTACAAAATTGCCATATCAATAGATACTTCATTTAAATAAGTAAAAAGAAATCAGTATGCATTTATGTAGATACAGAAGGTCCTCTTCAGGGTTAAGACACCTAATTTTTTTAACCTTCAGGTGTCACTTATAACATAAAAATCAAAAGAAGGCTAAACTAACTCTTGAAAATAAAGTCCTCTGTCATGGGTCCTGCTGTTTAGCTAATAAATATAGTCTTCATTTGTCTCCTAGAATTTTATATAACAAATGCCAAATGCTTGTTCCCACTAGCAAAGCAAAAATAGTACAGCAGGATAAGCTTTCCCCTCATTAAGCATAAATTAGAGTAGTTATGTACAGTATATGTCTCTCTGTGTGCATCTCCAGCTGTACTGAAGAGAGAACATGCATGCCATCTGTCTGACCTACAAACAAACAAGAAACCACATCAAAAAGATGTTTTGTCAAAGAGAAAAGTGGGGGGGAGAGGGAGAGACGAGTAGAAATGAGAAATCCCCTAAGGGTCTTATTCCCTGTCTTCAAAGAAAATCATCCTATCCATAAAATAGCCAGAGAGAAACAACAGCAAACTCAAAAGAAAGGTCGATTTTTCAAAGAGAGAAGACAAGTGAGCATTGGCTAAAAAGTACATGCCTTTGGTGTTTCTCTTTCTAGTTACACAGTTGTCACTGAAGGTGGAATTATGAGGTCATACCAAGCACAGTATTTTTACATTTGCTTAAAAGCAAAACTAAATGTCACATTTAAAAAGTGGGGAAAAACGTGATTAGTTTCAAACTCAGTGATACAGAAAGGGGAAAATGAAGGACAGTTATTTGGTTATTTAAGGCTATTGGTGCATGGTTGTGATTTTCTGTAATCCAGTTACTGCAGTAATAGGTAAGATAGTTTTAGGAGAAGTCAGCAAGCAAGTGGGCATCTGGAGAGGGCTGCATGGAAGGTATCAAGTTTACAGGTAGCTGTAAGCATGGATTCCTGATATGTGCGATATATCTTTAAGAATCCACCTGTTTAGGGACAAGGGTGACTGAAATATGACTTCTGAGATGTCGGATTTCATTTCCTAACTTCCTTCCTTGTTGGCCATGTCAAAAAGTCTGATGTCAATTGGAATTCAGCAATATAGAGAGAGTCATGGATTGTTTTCACCATATGGAATGAATAACCTTTGTTGTCTGACTGCTGAAAATAATAATTGAGCCATTTAAACCAAGATGACTGTTTTTAACTGAGGAGATCGATTTGTGAGATGACATTTATAACTCAGAATATTTCTAACCCAGAAAATGTTGCTATTGTCTCGTAATACTATATATTTCAAAATGACAGAATGGAAATTGAAACTGCTTCTCTCAAATATGTAGAACAGGGAAGAGCTGAGCTAGTGTATTGCAGAGTTCGTGAATCGATAAACTTATATATTAGCTTGTGCTTAAGAAAAGAGACTATGTATGGTCAATTGTAGCAGTCACTTGGCGATAACACAAAAAATATAAAATATAGTAAAAAAAAAAACAAAGCTGCCAATTGCAATGTTATGTTCTTTGCATTTCAGCTTGCATTAAGCTGAACTGCTTCTCCAAAAGTTCCTTATTTTCCTTTTAATGTTCTCAAACAACATCATTCATTTTCGTTTGTTGCTTAGCGCACAGCTTGAAGTAGTACAGGCACAATTGTGATCCTCATATGAATACGTTTTTGTGGTAACTACAAAATAATTTGGGAAATACCCCTTAAAGATGAAAACATTTGAATGGCTGGTTTTATATACTTAAGACTGGATAGTTTCCTTTTTTATTTTTTAATATTAATACGTACTCTTATTTCAATATGTTCTAGATGGGAAAACATGTTTTTGATTTTGCATGAGGACAGTCACTTTTCACTGTTTATTAAATCAGCCTTTCTTTTTTTCAAGCTTCTGTGAGCCTGAAAATACTGGGCAGCTGCCACAGGAGTCATTGTAATTAATTGATTCCTGAAAGCATCTACTCCTTTCTTCAAGGTTGCATAACTCATTGTTATTCTTTTTGGCTGTTTGGGGACTTCCCTTTTTTTAAAAAAAATCCAAAGGTAATTCGATTTTAAATGTTTATGATGACATATTAGTATAGTATTATTAGAATTCAAGTTCTTCCAGTTCTCTTTCTCATTAATCAGCAAAACCTTCTTGGTTGGAATTATTTTGTTCAAGGCTGACAATTAAGACCATAAACTTTCTCTCTTGAATAGTGCCTGGAGCAAAAACATTACCTAGTTTCTGAACTGAAATCTTTGCAGATCGTAAATACTGCACAATACTTAGCATGGAGGTTTTGCTACTGGCCTATTTAGTCAAAGATATAGTTCCAAATCAACAGTGTTTTTTTTTCCAAGGTATTACCAAATTATATTTAAAAGTGTTTGATCCAACTTATTTTGTACGTTCCCCATACCTTTTTGCATACCCATATCTGATTTCTCCTTTAGTTTCCCCAAACTATCAAATACATGTCAAAAATAATATGGGCATACACGCACCCACAAAAGCACACACACACAAACACCCACCCACACCCACACCATATATGTGTGTGCATAAAATTGATCTTCTTGTAACCCCTTAGAAATCTTTGGGAAGCAAGCTTTTTTTTCATTAGGAATATTCTTGACAGCAGATGGCAGCATGCAGGGTCTAGCTGGGTACATGGATTTACTTTCTGGACAAGATAATGATCACTTATGACAGCTTCAATTACAGCAGGTGAGGCAAAATGAAATTAATGGGGTTTACAATGCTTACTAGTTGATTGGTCATCCTCCTTCTCTTTTTGTGGGCTTGCACAATCATATCCACCCATTATTTATAATTATTCCAAATCAAATGTGCCATAGTATAGAACTGCAGTAATTTCTCCATGGTGCAGAATGAGGATTCAGCGTAAGAAGTAGGTAAAGTGCATAAAAACTTATTTTCAGTATAAGGTCAGATTAAAATGTATACTTCCTTGACTATTCTTTGTAACAATCTTTCTCTGAGTGTGTACGTGCATGCATGTTCTATTGTTTTTAGAGCTGTCTGCACTTCTCAACTTTTCTCCTTTTCTTTTCGAGCTCTAGAATTTTGTTGATGCTTTTTTCTCTTCCACATTTCACACTGTTTGACATCTCCAACTGCAATGCAAACATAACTTGACAGATAGCTTTTGGATATAGTAATGCCTAAAACATATTGGGAAAACAGGCAAAAGGAAAGTCCTAATAGGTAAAGACTTCGCATGGCTTCATGGGGAAAAATATTTGATCTGGATGAAATGAAACAAAGCTTCCATTTGATGCATATTTGTATTCTTACTTGCTTAATTTTGACTGGGTGTGGATATCAATCAAAGGAAAAATGATGTATATGTATATCCATTTTCTGTGAATGAAATCCTTTCTTTCATATGATCCCAAATTCAGTCCAGTCTTTCTGCAATAACTGATGTGATAATTGCATGCATGTATTTATCACATGGTGTAATGTACATGATACTTTAGAACAGAATGAGAAAATTCAGCAATAAAAAGTGCAATGTTAGGAGAAAAGAGAGAACAATTCCTCATGTTTCCATCAGATAAATCCCACTGCTGCCCACACTTGCTTAAGACTATAGTGGGGATTGCTTTTACTTCTGGGTAAACATATGTAAAATTATAGTAGTTAGTTAAATTTTGACATAGAAATGGATGAAGTTCAACCTAAAATGTTCAGATCTGAAGTTTTTATGTGCTGTTTTAACAAATAAGGGGGGTTTTTTGTTAGTAATTTGCATCCATTCCTGATTCTTAAATAGCTACAGGTTGCAAAAAAAAAAAATCCACTGAAGCTCTGAATTCTTAGTGTTAAACTTGAATTAAATATAGTAACCTATCTGTGTTAAGGAATGGCACAACATGGCAACACCCTGACCTAAATCAGCCTGCACAACATTGCCCCATGGGCACATGTGACCCACCAAGAAGTCTAAAGTGCCTCATCAGCATTTTTTAAAATAATCAATTCACTGCTGAATGTTGTCACCACCAGCAGGAAGCAACTGTCACCTTGGTTTTCCCTGCCACTTCCATTCCCAAAGACATGTTGTTCAGCGCCTCCAATGCCTTCAGGCCTCAGGGAAACTGCCAGCTTCATTGTTATCACCATGCCACCATGCTATGAAACAGCTGATTGCCATACCAGCTATTCCTTTGAGCTTGAGATTGTTTTAAGGTATCAGTCTGGACTTTTCTACCCTACAAGATGTGTAGACCTCATCTATGTGGATGGCACTAATCTCCCTTCTGCTCTGCAATCTGGGGGGGAAAAAGCAGATGTGCTTTTGTTTTACAGATAAACACAGATCCTGAATCTCTGAAGTCTGAAAAAATATTTCCAGCTAATTGGTTGCTGGACTAAGATTGCTTTTAGACCAAGCTAAATATTCAAACACACTTCCTGTTATTAGGTTTGAATGGTTTAGAAATCCTTCAGTAGGGGAGTAAACAACTTAAGGATCCAGGAATACATGATGAGGCCCTTGTTTTCTGCAGCCACTTTTTAAATCTTCTGGTGAAAATAAAAAGCTTGGTTTTCCATTATTTTGGGACAATAGAGACACACACAAAAACAATCAGTGTGTTTGTCAGTGTGTTTGAAGAACCCCAAACTCTACTTTTCCACAAAAATATCAGGCAAAAACAAACAACTAGAAATCATTGTCCCATTCACCTAAATTTAATGTTTTGCCTAACTGCCTTACTCACTGTAGACTAAATTATCACCTACTGAAAAATAGAGTGTAGCTCCTAACAGATTAAAAAAAAACCTCCTTATGTCTGCTCCATTTCATTCACCATTAGTTTAAAAAAAACATGAATATGACATTGACCTTCTGCCTAAGAAAGGAAGTATGGAAGATATTTATTAGTATTTATGTTCTTGTAAGAGGACAGTAACACCTACTGAGAAGAGGATCACACTGAATTCCGCTGTGCTGACAGAAATAATTGTATCTCTCGGTTTAGAGCTACTTTTTATGCTCTAGTTTTGGAGGCAGCATTTGACCATTCTTGTAAGTCTGAAAATGATGATAAAAGAAGGCATGAGTCCTGGCTGCCATAAGTAAGTTCCCAGTGAAATGTCCTCTAGCAACAGCTAGTTCTCAAATGGTATTGAAAATGTCTGTACTCTGGACTAGCTAATCAGTCAAGAGTACTCCAAAGCTATACAAACAAGAAACTGTGTCTTCTTTACAATGAGCTTCATTGCCTCTTTTTTTTTTTTGTAGTGTATCACTTCTTTATGTAGCTAGAAGGTATCTGATCAAAGTCAGAGAGCATCAAAGAGGGAATAATGCTAAGTGGGGCTTTATATACCAGAGCAGCTAACAAGAAGTGTTGAATGGCTGGGGTAAGCTTTAACTTTTAATGTCATGAGCTTTAGCCTCAACAAAGCTGAAGTATCAACATGAACACATATGTGAGTACAACTAAATATTTTCTTTCTTGCATTTTCCCAGCTTTCTCAGACTACTGGAAGAGATTTTTCTCACTATCAGAGTGATTATAACACAGTTGTAATCATGAAGAATGTTTCTGTTTGAAACCAAGACAGAACTTTTTAAAATAGGACTATTTTCTTTTCTTTGAGCAACTTGCTTTTCTGCTGGAAGATTCCTTTAGGAAAAGGGAAAAAAGAAACAACTGGAAGCCACAGGGGGGAAAAACAGGTGAGAGTATCTAATCGTTACTTCCCAGATTGTAGTTCAATAAGAGGCTGGTTGTAAATTATATCCTAGTAAATAAGGGCTAGATCTCCATGAATTCAGAGATCAAAACGGACATCATCAAGGAATTCATAGATCATTGGTATGATAAGGAGGGCACTCACTTCTCAAGCCTCCCTTAACTCTGCTTCCGGGCCAAATACTTGGGAATGTCCCATTGTGGGAGAAACCTACTAAGGGTTAGGGTTAGGTCCC
Organism: Natrix helvetica; assembly: GCF_964273705.1. Classification (NCBI taxonomy): domain Eukaryota; kingdom Metazoa; phylum Chordata; class Lepidosauria; order Squamata; family Natricidae; genus Natrix; species Natrix helvetica. The sequence goes on from NC_138548.1 coordinate 262,175,900, forward strand.
CATGAATTCAGAGATCAAAATGGACATTGTCAAGGGATTTATATGGCTTTGGTATGCTTAGGAGGGCAACCATTCTCATTTTGTCACCATTCCTAAAGGGTCTGACAGATAATTTCTAGATACCGTGCTTTGTTCTTTTCTATGGGAAAAAGTCTTTTTTAAATAAAACAAGTTCCTGCTGAATTTCAAACAGAAACATTCTTCATGATAACACCTGTGTTATAACCACTTTGATAGTGAGAAAAAATAATGTCCCCCCCAGCAGTCTGAGAAAGCTGGGAAAATGCAAGAAAGAAAATATTTAGTTGCACACATGTGTTCTTGTTTATACTTCAACTTTCTTGATACTTCAGCTTTGTTGAAGCTCATGACCACTGCCAGGAGTTCAATCCTGACCAGCTCAAGGTTGCCTCAGCCTTGGGGAAAATATACTGACTCTGTAAACCGCTTAGAGAGTGCTGTAAAACACCAAGAAGTACAGGATAAGAAACATTACCTGGTCCTTTTCAGAGATGCTAAGACCATCTTCATGTAAAATGTATATATATACATTGAGAGAGAGAGAGAGAGAGAGAGAGAGAGAGAGAGAGGGAGGGAGGGAGGGAGGGAGGGAGGGAGAGGGAGGGAGAGAGGGAGAGAGGGAGGGAGGGAGGGAGGGAGGGAGAGATTTCCAAGAAGTGAAGGAAAAACTGACTTGAAAAACTGAAAGGGTTTTGGCTCCACATCTGCTTTTTTTAATTTTAGAAGATGTTCAGTAATTTAGCATTGCTGTCAGTCTTGTACAGAAAAGGCATACATGGAACAGGTGGTTTGGGGTTATGAGAAACACCTGAAAACAGGTGATTTTTGAGTTTGCAGCAATTCTGCCCAGGTGGGTTCATTTGATTGAAGAACTACTTATTTATCCCTTTTTTTTCTTTTGCTGTTCGATATATAACTGGTTTTTTTTCTTTCTTGCCAAACCTGATATCATCTCTATAATAGAACTGGTATCCTCATTCTTATCATAAAAGGAGCAGATAAATCATTCTATTATTTCTTATTGACTATGCTATACACACACACACACACACACACACACACATATACACACATACATACACATACATACTAGCTATACTGGTGCAACTTGTTTGGAGAACACTAAATGGAAAGAAGTTAAATTGTTTTGGTATCATCTGTGACTTCTACTGGACAATTGGATTTTTGCAGGTCAGATATGGTAGTCTCAATAGTTTTAATTCATGTGTTGCCATAGTGATAACTGTCTGCAGATTGAGCTTCTGAATAGTTATGTTTTATGTGTGTCACTTATTTCAAGTAGGTTGGAATCAGACCTGACTTAATCAGTAAGAGCATCTGGCAGGTTGAGAGCTGTGAACCATAAACACAAAGCTTTTGCTGTGACCCAACAAAACAGATATAGTGCCCTTGCTGACCTTAATGGGGACACTAAAGAGTTAGTAGTTAGTAGTTATCACAAGGTAGTTGTGATAATGATGACTCAAATAAGCAAAGGATCGTGGTCCAAAGCAAAGAGCTTTATTCGGAAATGCGAAATGGGGAACCAGGTATCACACATCAGTCGCAGAAGAAGGTCAAGGTATGTAAAAAGAGAAGCCACCTTCTGGTTGGTGATTCAATCGTAAGGGATGTAAATTTAGGAGAGGATATGGAGGTTTTAAAAGAGGTCAGGTGTCTGCCAGGTGCTACTGCCAGCAGAGACAAGAGACGTATTCTTAAGATAGTCAAGAATGCAAGTAAGGACTGTGACGTTGATGCTATTATACATCTTGGCACTAATGATCTATCCCAGAAAGATGTACTTTCTGTGCAGAATGATTTCCAGAACTTGGGGTATGAACTTAATAGTACAGGTTGTAGCTTATCTTTTCAGAGGTTTTACCTGTATATAAGGAACAAAAAGAGAAGGGCCAGCATGTAGCAGAGTTTAATGTTTGGCTAAAGGAGTGGTGTAAAAGGGAAGGCTTTGGTTTTATTAGTCATGATGCCTGTAGCTGGTCCAATGAAAAACTGTACAAAAGAGATGGGTTGCATCCATCCAAGAAAGGGACTGAGTTACTTGGCATTAAATTCACAGATTTTCTTGATAAACATTTAAACTGAAGAGCGTGGACAGAGAATTAATAGATACAGAACATTTCTGTCCCCAGCAAACTAAAATTCATAGGGTTATAAGTGCATGTAACATAGATGTGTGTATGGGTAAGATTATCACTCCTGCTGTCAAGCAAAACCAAGCATTTAATAGTGATTGCCATACCATGTACATGAATCACACAAGTGGCAAGAAAATAGGGGCAGTCAGGCATAACACAGGTTATGTAGACAGTAAACACAAGGTCAATCAAAATGGACTCAAATGTCTATACACCAATGCACAGAGTATGAGGAATAAACAGGACAAATTAGAAATTCAAGTAAGAGAGGGCAGATACGATATTATTGCCATTACAGAAACTTGGTGGGATGAAACCGACAAATAGAACATACAGCTAGAAGGATTTAAATTATTTAAAAGAAATAGACCAAATAAAAGAGGAGGTGGAATTGCACTATATATAAGAAATAATTACCTCTCTACAGAAATAGAGCACAACAATGATAAGAACTATCTTGAATGCATTTGGGTCAATATTAAAGGTTGTGGGGGAAATGACATTGCCATAGGTCTATACTACAGGCCACCCAACCAAGCAGAGGAAGTAGATGAACTTTTTGCTAGTCAGCTAACTAAGGTATGTAGGAAGCACACCACAATAGTAATGGGAGATTTTAACTACCCTGACATCAACTGGGAAACAAACTCTGCACCAAGTGGAAGATCCAACAGGTTCCTAACAAACCTAGCAGACAACTTTGTTTTCCAAAAAGTAGAGAAGGGAACAAGGGGATCAGCCATATTGGACTTAATTCTCACTAACAGAGAGGAAATGATAGAAGGTGTTGAAGCCATAGGAACCCTGGGGGCAAGTGACCATGCAATATTGGAATTCAACATTATCCAAACACAAGTAGTAGAACAAAGCCAAACTAGAGTCTTGGACTTTAAGAAAGCTAATTTCAATAAACTTAGAGAGAGCTTGGGAAAAATTCCATGGATGAGAATCCTCAAGGGGAAAACAACTCAAGAAGCTTGGGAAATTTTGAAAAATGAGATTACAAAAGCCCAGTCTAGCACAATACCAATGAAGAAGAAAAATAACGGCTCCCAAAAGAAACCAGCATGGCTGCATAAAGAACTATCTGACAAACTGAAAGACAAAAAAGGTAAGTATAAAAAGTGGAAGGAGGGGGACATAACTAAGGCAGAATATCAGCAAATAGCCCAAAACTGTAAAAATGAAGTGAGGAAAGCTAAGGCTCACAATGAAGAAAGGCTTGCCACAAAAGTAAAAATTAAGAAAAAGAGCTTCTTCCAACATGTTAAAAACAAGAAAAAAGTTAAGGAAACAATTGGTCCATTGCTAGGAGAAAGTGGCAAGAAGGTGACGAGCAACAGGGAGAAAGCAGAACTATTTAGCTCATGTTTTGCATCTGTCTTTACACAAAGGGATAAAACAGTCCAACCTATCAAAAGCAGCACCACAAAAATCAGATTAGGAACACAAATTGAAATAGGAAGAAAATGGTAAGTGAGCACCTGTCTACCCTAGACGAGTTCAAATCACCAGGACTGGATGGATTGCACCCCAGGGTTCTGAAGGAACTAGCAGACGAGATCTCAGAACCACTGAATTATATCTTTCAGAGATTCTGGAACACCGGGGAACTACCAGAGGACTGGAAAAGAGCTGATGTGGTTCCCATCTTCAAAAAAGGGAAAAAATTAGATCCAGGAAACTACAGACCTATCAGCCTGACCTCAATACCAGGAAAGATTCTGGAAAAAATAATCAAGCAACGAATTTGCGAACACCTAGAAGCAAACAAAGTAATAGCCAAAAGCCAACATGGATTTGTCAAAAACAGATAATGCCAGACTAATCTTATTGCATTCTTTGATAATGTGACAAAATTAGTGGACCAGAGGAATGCTGTCGATATAGTTTACTTGGACTTCAGTAAGGCTTTTGATAAGGTAGACCATAACCTACTACTAGATATAGTAGAAGAATGTGGGTTAGACAGCATCACCACCAGATGGATTTGTAACTGGCTGACAAACCGCACTCAACGTATAGTCCTCAATGGAACTGCATCTACATGGAAGGAAGTATGCAGTGGAGTATCCCAAGGCTCAGTTCTAGGCCCAGTACTCTTCAACATCTTCATCAATGATTTGGATGAGGGAATAAATGGGGAACTCATCAAATTTGCAGATAACACCAAGCTGGCAGGAATAGCCAATACTCCAAAAGATAGGCTAAAGATACAGAAGGATCTTGACAAACTTGAACATTGGACACTATCTAATAAAATGAAATTCAATGGTGAAAAGAGTAAGGTTCTACATTTAGGCAACAAAAATGGAATGCACAGGTACAGTATAGGTGGTACCTTGCTCAGTAATAGTAACTGTGAAAGGGATCTTGGAGTCCTAGTGGACAACCATTTAAATATGAGCCAGAAGTGTGCAGCAGCTGCCAAAAAAGCCAACACAGTCCTAGGCTGCATCAACAGAGGGATAGAATCAAGATCACGTGAAGTGTTAATACCACTTTATAATGCCTTGGTAAGGCCACACTTGGAATACTGCATTCAGTTCTGGTCGCCACGATGTAAAAAAGATGTGGAGACTCTAGAAAGACTGCAGAGAAGAGCAACAAAGATGATTAGGGGACTGGAGACTAAAACATATGAAGAACGGTTGCAGGAACTGGGTATGTTTAGCTTAAGAGAAAGAAGGACTAGAGGAGACATGATAGCATTGTTCCAATATCTCATGGGTTGCCACAAAGAAGAGGGAGTCAAACTATTCTCCAAGGCACCTGAGGGTAGAACAAGAAGCAATGGGTGGAAACTAATCAAGGAGAGAAGCAACTTAGAACTGAGGAGAAATTTCCTGACAGTTAGAACAATTAATCAGTGGAACAACTTGCCTCCAGAAGTTGTGAATGCCCCAGCACTGGAAGTCTTTAAGAAGATGTTGGATAGCCATTTGTCTGAAACGGTATAGGGTTTCCTGCCTAGGCAGGGGGTTGGACTAGAAGACCTCCAAGGTCCCTTCCAATTCTGCTATTTTATTGTATTGTTTCCAAATCTTCCTAATCTGTGCTTCATTGAAAATGCCATCATTGCATTTTCACAACATGCTAAGGCAAAGATCAACTGTCATAGCATGGATTGTCTTTTATGCCAAAATAACTGGCTGTGTTTTGGCTCTATTGAATAGTATTATTTGCTGCTCTGCCTCTTGGCAACCTTATCAATTGCCAATCACTGAATCTAACCCAAGAACAGTGTGCAGAAGCCTTCCCCAGCCTTAAAACGTGCACGGAACTAATCTACTAGCTGTACCCAGCCACGTGTTGCTGTGTCCCAGTCTGGTTAAATGGAAAAGAAAGAAAAGAGAAAGCACAAGTTTATAATATGTTTAATTTCACAATGCTTGTGGGTATACAATATTTTTTGTTGTTCCATTGTCTGTACAGATATAGAGATTGCCTGGTTTGCCGACTCTAGAGCATGCAACATATAATTGTCCATGTGAGAAACAATTTTCAGTTGCTGGAAAGATGTTGGACCAGGCACATTTACCAAAAGCTTGCGAAGAAAGAAACATTTCCAGGGTAGTTCCCTTTGGGCAGGGCCATGCCGTTACCAGCAGCGGCAAGGTTTGTGAGGTTCTTGCCCACATGGCGGGCCCTGCCACTCACTGCACCAGCCACGGCTCCCCCGGCAGAGGCATGGAAGTGAGCCACGGTGACCCCTGCAAGAGCAGTCACGGAGGACACTCCTGCAGGTCCGGCCTGGTGCCCTCCAAACTCCCTGCAATGGGCAGCCTCCAGAAGGATGGGCTGAATGGGGCCCTTCCAGACCCCAGTGTGAGAGGGAGGGAGGGAGGCTGGGGGTGTCTCTCGTGGGAGTAGTGGGGCGGCAGGTGGGTGCTGCTGTTGGTCAGGCCTCGGGGCTGCTGGGCCGGGCAAGGCTGGTTGGGGGAGACGGCGTCGGGGCTGTCGGCCTCGTGGAAGTTGTTGAGCATCTCCTCAGAGAAGCTGCGCTCGGGCTCAGTTGCCCGGGAGAGCGAGACGTCCAGGATCTCGGAGGAGGAGAAGTCCTTGGTGTGCGACTTGTCCAGGTCATCGTAGCTCTCTGTGTCTTCGGCGATGCTGTTTTGGGAGCTGAGGCTGGCCGAGATCTGCGCTGGGGTCACGCTGGTGATCTGGAAGCTGCTCTTCTTCTTCAACTGGGCGCCTGCTGGACCCCCGACACCTCCTCCTCCCTGCGAGAGCAGCGCCAGGTTCTGCGGCAGAGATGCCCCAGGAGGGCAGGAGGAGACTGAGATGGAGTTGGCATCAGAGGCTGGGGGAGGCAGCGTTGGCTGGGCCAGCAGGTCGGGTGGGAAGTCCTCCAAGCTGGTGCTACTGCTGCTGCTGCTGCTGCCGCCCCGCCAAGGCAATATTGCAGGCTGTGCCATCTTCTTCCTCTCCTGTGCCTCTGCCACTGAGTCAGGCTGCTGTGGCTGCTGCTGCATTGGGGCTGGCGGAAGGCCTGACGCCGCCACCAATGATGACGACATGTCCCTCAGGCGCCAGCCCAGCCAGGCTGAGGAGGAGAGGAGGAGAAGGTGGCAGCCACCCCTGACCCAGCTTCCCTCAGCGGCGGCAGTGAGAGGAGGTGTCCAGCGTCCCCTGAGGAGCATGAGGAGGAGGAAGGATGTGAGGCAGCCCCCGCCAGCCACGGCCCCATCCAGAGGTGCCACTCCTGCTGCAGCCGCCACCTCATGGGGCACCCAGTGGGGCCCCCAGCCCCACTGCCCCTCAGGCTGACACCGCCGCCCCCTCCCCCCGTCAGAGCTGCCTTGGTGAGGCCATAGCTGGCTCTCCGGGAGGGGGAGTGGTGGAGAGCACACGCGGCCAGCCAGGCTGAGGAGATGCTGCGCCTCTGCCTCCTCTGGAGCTCCGCTGGGCAGGGCGGGGGAGGCTGGCTTAAGGGTGGGGCGAGGCGGCCGAGGGATGGCACAGGTGCCACCCCGCCTCAGACAGCAAAGGGAGGGGGGAGGAGGGGGGAGAAAATCATGTTTTTACCTGTCACAGGTGTGACATCTATATAATATACATATTTATAAACATGCACGTATTCAAATGCAATGTTGTGTCAAAATTTCAAAGCAATCGGTGAAGAACTTTCCGAGATTTGAGATTTTGAACAAACAAACATTACATTTTTATGTATATAGATTTATACTACCATTACCTTCTTTTAGTCCTATAGGCAGGGTCGGATTTAGATGAAAAGAGGCCCTAGGCTATTCCACTTATGGGGCCCTTTCACCTCCCATTTTTAAGTTTGTAAATTACATGAGAGATAATAAAATACATCATTACTGTGATATATATCAATATATTAAATGAAACATGTTGTAATTGGTACTAACCTTTATAAAAAATGTGGTACAGATAAATAAAAGGCCCCTCTTGATCTTGAGGCCCTAGGCTGAAGCCTAGTTAGCCTATAGGAAAATCCGTCCCTGCCTATAAGATATTAATATAAAAATGTGGGACACAAGCAATTCTGGCTTTGAACTCAATCTCTCATTCTCTAAAGATGGCGAATGCAGCAAAGTGACAGAGATATTATACTGAATAGATTACATGGACTGAATAGAGAATGGACCAGTTCTTCCAGGGTAAAGTGTAAAGGAACACTACTGACTACATGGAAAAATGCACACTTTTATAAAAAACAGAAATGAATATATAATGTAAAATAACAACCAATAGGACATATTTCACTTCTCCAGGCCACCAATTTCAAAGTGGCAAATCTAGAGAATATGAATCATGAGAACCAAATGCATAGCAAAACAGCGGAGCTAGAGTTTAGTACAAGATTTAACAGTATCTTTTAGATCAGGGGTGTCAAACCTGTGTTGCCACGATGGTGTCATGTGACGTATTTGAATTTTTTCCCCCTTTGCTAAACTGGGCATGGGCATGGCTAGCGCATGACTCATCTGGCCCATGGGCCACGAAATTGACAAAACCATGTTTTCTTGTAAGCTGTAATTATTCTGTGCAAAAATATCTGGGTAACAATTAACTTTTTCTCCAGCAATTCTTGAGTAATTCCCACTTTTTCTCCCCTCATTTTACCACTTTCTTTTCTTCCTCTTCTTATCCCAACAACAGCTGTGTGTCAATGCATTGTCTATAATGCTTCACTTTCATGAGCCTACTTCATACATCTGATGAAGGCGACTGTGAGTCAAAAAAGCTTTATATTGCTGAAAATATGGATACAGAATTGAAGGAGAGAGAAATGAGATTGAAAACATGGGTCAGGAGAAGGCATGGGTCAATTACCTCATTCTACCCTTTCCTCAATACTTGCAGTGCTTCTCTTGATGTGACAAAAAATCTGCCTTTCCATATAGTTATTCTACAGACAGAAATCTTAATCTGCCTCACTCTTTCTTGCAGCCTCTGATTATTACAAAGCTTGGTCCTGCCCACTATTTCCAAGAATACTCTTTCCTGCCTCCTAAACTGGCTCCCTGCTGCTTTGACTGAAGGAATGATTGGCAAAGCAGGCAGCTGTGGTAAGTTAGGGTGGCACTTCTCCAGGATTTCTTAATAGGAACTCCCTCTCATCTTAAGTTTCCTGATTGAAAGAGGCACAGCAAGGATCATAGAACATCTGGGTGGGAAGACCTACAGCTGGATGATTAGGAGGATGTCTGTAGGATTCTGCTGCAATACAATTCTGGTTGACAAACTTATATACTTTTGAAAAGTAAAAAGAGAGGAAGAGAGGTTGGTGTGCACCTTCACAATGGCATCAAGACTATTCTTCATCTGCTTAGAATTAATACTATGATAAGTTGCAACCGAAGTGAGCATCAATTATATTATAAAACTTTGGAGTGGTCACATGCTCCTTGGGAGCAGCATATTTATCTTCTCTGGAAAAATCCAAACCTTCAACAGTGTCAGGACATTAATACCTAACTATAGTTGCTAAAACTGTTTGAACCCATATGAGATACAGCTTCCAGTTAACTAGAGTTGATGCAAATATTTTGAAGTTGTTTTAATTCTAGAAATTTACCCCATGTATTAAACTAATGATTATAATACTATAATTCATTGTATCCTATGCTACTGTTGTGTCAGATACTTTTGAATATCTATATCACTATTCACAGATTTGGAGAATGAATTAGAACAGCTAACTTCCATCAAATTTATATTGTAGCCTTTAGTATGGTAATGAAAGAATGAATGTGGTAAACAATGACTTATTGAGGTATCTATGTATGCAGTATGGTCATTCCTGTCTCCATCAAATCTATTATATGGAGGATTTCCCAGAGTGAAGTCCATAAAACTTCAGAGTAATCCTGTTGGATCATTCCAGGGTCCTCTTATTGCAGTTGTTTGTTTCTTGACCATTCACTGCTTTCGGTGTTTATAGTGAGAAGATGGAAGCACATAACTCTATGCTACCATTGTTTCCTACAAATGATACTTGGAAGCATCCTTTATACCAGGGGTGTCAAGCTCAAAGCCCAGGGTCCAAATGCGGCCCATGGGGTTCTTAGATCGGGCCTATGGGGGCCTCCCTGGAAACAGCAAAGGACCAGCCCATAGCGCCTTTGCCAGCAAAAATGGAGCTCGGAAGGACTATGCTTGTTTTGGGCTGCATTGGCCTCCTGCAACTCTCTGCTAGCAAAAACAGAGGTTAGTTTTCACTGGCAGAGCACTTGGGCCATCGCAGGTGCCCCTGACATGTGTGGTCTCAAGCTCACCACATCCACCCTGGCCACACCCATCTCCCCCCCATCAAACACAACCCTCATGTGGCCCTCAATGAAATTTAGTTTGACACCCCTTTTTTATACAAACACACAAATAACAGTGAGTCTTGAAGACTGAAGGTCTTGATAGGAATTTTTAAAACTACTGAGCTAGGTGATCATTGCCATACCCTCAAGAGTGGCTTCTAGATAAAGCTGTTTTTGTAACAGGGCTAAATCTTCTGGTGATTTTCTTTGAGCTTTCAAACCTCAGTATAATATGTATCGATTCTGCTAGAGGAAACCCTTTTGTTCTGTAGAATATTGATTCCAACTTCTTGATTTAAAAAACAAATCACTATTTGAGTATTTGTCTTCAGCCCCCCAAAAATAGTTCATTACTAACAACAGTTTCCAACAGAAGTTCTGATGTACTCTCTCCTTTATGTATATTTTTGATTTGATGAGAGGAACTGATGTTCTACCAAGTAATTATCATTAGGTTCTGCTGCAATCTCCCCTACTGTGTAATTTTCTATTTCCCTAGAGAATCATTTTGTCCCCTAGTAGTTGTGAAAAGAACTCCTGGTATATGTCTCATAATTGATGAGTCATTTTGAACTTCTGAATGGGCTGCAGCAGTAAAAACGATGTTCTTCACATGGTTAGGGACAGAGAAAGCTCCCCTTATCCAACAGGTCCAATTGCATATTACCCATACATACTGTAGCTGAACATCTGTTTCCTGAAATCACTGAATGAAAAAATCAGATTGAGTAGTCATTTGCCACAATGTCCAACCCTTCCCTTCCTTAATTGCTGAATTAGAAGAGGTTGAATGCCAATGCCTTCACGAATAGAAGACATTATTCACAAATATACATGAGGACCCTGAATTTCAAAGGTCCCTATGTTCTTGTCTATGTACCATTCATTTTGTGAGAAGTTTCTTTTTTTTCCACTTGCAAATTGTTTATAATCTTTAGTTTTATTCTGGATCAAAGGCCATGCTTCGATTGCCCTTTCCCATAATTTTCCTCATCAATTCTCCATTCTGCTTCATGATGAGATAGATCTCATCCATACATGAAAGTCCACCGGTGAGTGACATTCCTTAATCATCTCTTACTTTGTAGATGACTTTTTTTTGCTTCACTGTCACTAGCTGTGTGCATCTTTTGCCTTATGACCATGAGTAGTATAATCAGGTTTATTTTCTTTGCTTTTCTTTAGGCTTGTGTATGTGATAAGATTTCTTAAACAAGTGTCTCTTGTTCAGGTTAATAATGTCATCCATTGTGATTTTCTGCCTTTCTCAACTGAAGATTGCAAGGCATAAACTACCTTTTGTTATTGAAAGTGGTCAGCCTAACAGGGCCCTTTACTAGTAAAGATCCTTTGTTTGTTTGTTTAAGAGCATTTCATGGACTTTTGAGGATGATTTTCAAGGATCTGCACTCATCCTGTTTTTATTTTTAATTTAAACATTCTGATTCCTTCATTTCTATTGTGATGGTAGAGCTATTGAGACCTTCGATGATATCTAAACAATATATACATTTTCTCATAATAACAATTGATAAAGATTAAGCTAATTCTGTTTCTAGAATTATACATCACATACTGATCCCTACTTTCTATTGCATTTATAGTTCGTAATTACTCTTCCTTCAATTTTCAGAATTACCATAATCAAGCAAAACATAATCAAGCAATGCTGATACTGTTGCTTATCAGTTTCATGAGTGTAAGTGAAATGATTCATTGGGAACACTATGGAAAGAGTTAATCTCTAACCTCATGTAAATATATATTGTATATGGAGAGAGAAAGAAAAAAAGTATATATATATATATATATATATATATATATATATATATATATATATATATATATATATATATATATATATATATATATATATATATATATATATATATATATATATATATATATATATATATATATATATATATATATATATATATATATATATATATATATATATATATATATATATATATATATATATATGCTGGTTTTGTTGTATTCGGGTCTTTTCCCGTGTAAAGTTGAGATTGTCTTTGCAACGTTTCGGCAGGATCGCACCTGCCATCTTCAAGCGTAGGCTCAAAATGTGGGCTTAAAATGGGAACGGAGCTGCCGTCTTTCTGTAAGTCTTGGTGGGAGGGGATGGGGTGCTGGCTTTGTTTCAGTAAGTGGAATGATTGGTTGTGTGGTTGTATCATGATTGGTAGATTGGTGCTGATTGGTGCAGGCTGCGTGTGCATTGTTGTTTTGTATTATAACGGCTTGGGTGGTGGGTGGTGTCCGTTTGTTGGCTAGGGCTGGTTTCCAGATGTTTGGTAGGCGGGAGGTATCATCACGTTTGTTCATGCTGTGTGGGTGTTTCTCTATTTCGATGGCTTCCATGATTATTCTCTTGTGGAGGTGTTCTGTTTTGGAGATTAACCTGGCTCCTTCAAAGTTGATTTCATGTAGGACTCACTACTCCCCCTTTCTGTCATTCGGCTCATCACAGAGGACCATTCAGGCAGAAAACCATATTTTTATTTTTAATGTTGCCTTTTTATATTTGTGTTGTATTTGTGCTGATAAATAAATAAAGGGAGACTAGTATAGATCAATTTCAAGCTATTTAGCTCTCATCAGCTAGGGTATGGCTAGCTGATGAGAGCTAAATAGCTTGAAATAGATCTATACTAGTCTCCCTTTATTTATTTATGTAAATAAATGTTTACATAAATGTTTACATTAATTTATCTATGTAATTTGTAGCCTGTTTTATTTCTTTCCACAAATGAAATTAGTTTTCTCATGAATTCTGAGGAGAAAATACAGCAAAAATATGAAAAATAAGTTTAATTTTCAAAAATTTTAATGAGGCTGTTTCAAGACCAAACAAAAAACTCACAATATTTTTAAATATAATTGCATAAATCAGGACTTTCTGTTGGAAATCAAGGGCTGGGCAAGTGATTTGCTGATGGCAAGGAAAGTGCATCTCTGAATGATTTCGGTAGTCCTATAATATATCACACCTAGTTAAATGTTAAAGTGAAAGCAAAAGTGTGGGGGGGAACCCTCTCCAGATACTTTAACCATTAATTGCAGTTAAGCAAAATGGATTATTGAATAGCAGAAACATTAAGGTCCAGTTGTGGATAATAGTTTGACAAGCACAGTCTTTTTCCAACTGAACTGTATAGAAAATTTGCTTACTGGAGAAACACATGGATGCTTGTGGAGCTGACAAATTCTTTTTCAAGGGACATTAATCAGATGAAATTTAAAAGGCATTTGCTTCTGGCCTTAAAGTCTTCAGTGTGGAACGAATTGCATTGGAAATCACTCAGATCACTCAGAAAGAACCCTTGAATTGATAGTGAGTGTGTGTGTGAATACACATCTCCTTTACTTTTGGAATTGGTTTCACTGTTTATGATTCAAAGCATCTAGATAAATGTAATGCCTCTTTGCTTTTCCTGTGAAAATTTATCAACCATTACAAAGTTTATATAAAGCAGTGAGTGATCAAAAATAGATTGCTATTGTTATTATTTTTCCCAAATGTTTCTAACTCTTGAGGATCCTAAATAGGAACCCTGGCATCATAATAACTCTACAGTACCATACATTAGCACCAGTGGTGGGTTTCAAAAATTATTGCCACCAGTTTGGTGGGCATGCCTAGGGGCGCATGTGACTGAGTGGGCATGGCCAACTTGACATCACTCATGCACACTCAGTCACATGACACCCCCCCACCAAGCCATGCCCACTGAACCGGTGGTGAACATTTTTGGGACATTTTGGTCCGGATGCCGCGGGGTGGTGCTGGTCATCTCGGCTTTCCCTCCATTGCCCTTTCCAGCTGAAATGCCATGTCTGGTGAGGCTGTAACCACAGGGAAGACCCATCAGAGGTGAGATGGGTGCTCCCCTCACAGCTGTTGCAGAAGCTGCTCTCAAAGAAGCTGCTGGGAGGCTTCGTTGCCAGCCAGCCACTTCCCAGCTCCAGTCAGCTACCTTCCAAACTCTGAACCAGCCACCACGGAAGGTAAGTAGCCCAAAGAAAGAGATGGTGGCTCAGAAGCAGGACTAGGGCCTGGGCCATGGGGAGGGCAGGATGGTGAGAGGGTGGTGGTGCCAGAACAAGGCCGCAGCCAGGGAATAGTGCATTCCCTGACCTGGCTGAGGCAGGTGATGAAAGGGCAGTGGTGAGAAGGCAAGGCCAGAGCTGGGGAATGGCACAGTACCAACTTGGCTGAGGTGGGTGCTGAGAGGGCAGTGGCTCCTGGGCCTCAGGGAATGGTGTGTCCCTGGAGCCCTTGCCCCCAACCCAGGTCGAGCGGGTGGCATGCTTACTTACTTTTGGTGAACTGAGTAGAAACGGGTGAGGCATGGAGGCAACTGTCAAGGTGTGTAGCTGGGGACTGGGCTATGTGGCAAAGGCATATATAGGGCTTGGATGGGTGGGACAAGTGAGCGGCAGGTAGGCGAGCAAGCAAGCGGCAACAGGGGGAACAGTTTGGGGTGTGTGACCAGCCAGCCATCACTACCGGTTCTCCAACCTGAGAGAAATGGCCACCACTGGTTCACGTGAACTGGTGCGAACCAGCTGAATACCATTTCTGATTAGCACAATTTTTGCACATAAGTTTGTAAAACACCGTACTTTCAGTGTATATGGACCAGAATAGAACTGATTGACAGACTGACATATACTGTATTTTCATAAATTGAAAGAATCCCTTCAAAAAATAACATATTATAATGTGTCTATGAAATATTATAATTTTATGGACTGTTAGCATTATGAATATATCTGGGAATAAAAAGTTAATTTGCTGATTTGATTACTAAGGAGGAAAAGGAGGTGCTGACTGTATTCTTTGGAAATGACCCCAATTCTAGGCACCAAGTTGGTCAAACAATGGATTAAGTGGGATGTAGTCTGTAGGATCTTAGTCATAATCCATTGCTCTTTTAAATCTGCAAGCTGAGATAGAGGATATGAACTGCCCGGTCCTTTCCTACAATGTGAATGAGACATTCAACCAATCTATTCCCAGATTAATAGATACCGTTGTCTGTGCTTCAAATTAAGTAGGCAATACTTCTTCATGAAAATACCGGTATGTTCATTTTCTGGATAAATGGTGGCAAGTGTGAATCTCTTTGTATGAGTGGATAATACTCAGAAGTTAATGTTGGAAAATGATCATTACATGCCTGACATCCAATATTAGAAAGAGAGAAAGAAGAGTTTTGAAGCCACCTTCCCCGTTTTACAACCTTTAGGGATTTCAGTCTTGTTTCTTTTTTCCACAGTCATATGCAAATGGGGGGAAAGGAACAAAAATATTAGCAGAGCATCAATTTCTATGTGCCAACAATAAAAGAGCACCACTTTGTTTGAATTCTAGTATGCAGAGCATTTCCTCAGTTGTTGCCTAGCAACTATTGTAATGATTCTCTAAAATAATAAGTAGGTGGACACAGCGACCAGGAGGAAGGCACACAGACAAGTCTAATGCTATTGGAATAGGTACAATTTAAGGAGTGATTTGGGTACAGTACATTGATACTTACTCAGAATTTTTGATACAAGTTCAGTACCATTCTGCTAGAACACATGGTCAAAATGTAATCTTCTAACAATTAATAGAAATTCTGAATAGTGATGGAGAAGTAAACAAGACAATTTTAGAACAGTGGATGTTTGTTGTCATCCTGATTGATACTAGGCAAAATTGATTAGATCGTAGTTATTTGTAAAGAATATTTCTTTACAAAAATTGCTTTTTCTTGGCCTTTGCTTTTCAAGTGTATCTTCTTAATCTGGTGGTCAGTACTGTGAGCTTTTGTTTAATAGTCTTTGGGGTTCAAGCCCTTGTAGTTTTTTAGTAGTTGAGTCAGCCTTAATCTGCACACCCTTCTGTAATTCTACCAGTTGACTAATCTCTCTCTGAGTGGCCTTAATCCTAGCCTCTAACCTCATTTTCCAGATGGCTGGGATATGCACAGCTGTTCTTGTTGATCTGTTAGTTAAGCATTTCCAAGAGTAGAGTGGTTGTAATGTACGACAGTTCACTGTTTTGAGTTATGGTAGTAGCAGGGATTGTTGGAAGGATTCTATTGGCATCTTCTACCATGCTATCTGACAGTATCTACCTTGATAAATTTCAAAGGTTGAGTGTTGTTAGTTTATCCATGATCTTATGCCTCATATCAACTGCTGTGCTCTATAATGAAGAGGCTTGTAGTGACCTTCCAGCTAATCAAATTGTTCTTTCAGCATGTAATTAACAGCTTCCTCTTCACTTTGTTAAAGTGTGGCATGTGTATATATTCCTGCTCTTATTATCTTATAAGTAACTCAAACCCATTATTTCTTCTTCCTATTTTCTCCATGGCAACAACTCTATGTGGTGGATTTGGCTGAGAGACTGTGACTGGCCCAATATATATTACTTTTAGGCACATACAGCTTCTGCTCCACCATTGAGCTGTGGCCATTCCCAATAATTGGACACGAACCGAGGTGTAACAATTATTAGGCTAAATTATGCATAAAAATTAGACATGACTACTACACTCTTTGCCAGGACGACAACATATATTACATTTATTTCACTACATTATACTCACTACCGAACACTTGCAACTGTCCCTTTAAACCTGTGAATTACTGATAGAGAGAAGTCATTAGCTGAGGAAGCTTGATAAAATCTTTCAGTATGGCTTCACTTGCCATACGCTGATACTTGAGTTGCATGGTAATTGGTAATAGCTGTGTTATTTGTTTAATATTTCTTTAGAAAGATATATTTAGGACCTTATAACATTAATGACTGGAAATAATGAGGTAAATATGAATTACATTTTTAAGGGATAGGTTTTTTAAATTGCTTTCCCTGCTCATGCTTTTTTCAGTGTATTTTAACTTGTTGTGAACTATGTGTTTTATATTCTTTAAATAATGAATGGGAGGTTTAAAAAAAGATGAAGTTTCACCAAAACAGAATGAAATTGTATGATCCATGAAAGCACTTTTCCAAGGTGCTTTGTCTACCTAAGAGATGTAGGGAGAAAAGTTAGCTCTCCCGTGATACTAAGAAACAAGAAAAAGACAAAACTAAATTGTTTTAATTTTGGAGACTTAACTATCTTTCCATCTCCATTCTTTCTATCAGACAGAACATATGTTGGAAATAATTGATTTGGCTTGCTTATCTCTATTCCACAGTAGGCTAACATGGAACAAATTTTCTATAATCATCTTTCTTTTTCAAGATTATATCTGCATTTTATTTCTGTAATGCAATTTGACTCTCCCACCCCAACACTGATTTTATTTGAGTGCTAGATGAAACCCTTCTCACAAAATTAGGAAAAAAAAACAATCATGCAAATGCACAGCCATCCAAAAGGCTTTGTTTTATATTAGGAAGGGATAAAATGCACTTTTCTTATTAAAAAGAAAAAAAGAAAAGTTATAGCACCTGATTGAATGTTGAACAAATTTCTCTTGTCCCCATATTTGCAGTCAAAGTTTTACAGCTCTAGGAACTGATTCGCTGTCTTGTCTCTTTGCAAACCTGAATGATTTCATATGATACAGGAGCTAAAGAATAAAAAAATAAAGCTATTCTTTGCATGGAGATTTCAAAATGCTCCCTGAAAACATTACCTGTATTAATCAAAGAAGAGTGGACATGCTAATCAATATTTTATAGCACTGCAAAAAGATATGTCCTGTATTTAATTATATTCACAATACAGCCTTTCTATATTTAGAATTCACTAATAGTTACCAGTACCTATCTGAAGGGAGCTAATGTAAAATATGGTGAACCTACTATCACTCATTAGGTTTTTTTTTAAAAAAACAAACAAACTTATATTTAAATATTTTATAAAACAAACTTTTGGAAAGATATTTATTGTTGAAAGTTCATTCTTCGAACTTTTGGGTTGGTTTCCAATTGTTTTGTTACCAAGCTAGGGAACATCTTCAGTGGAGTTTAGTGATGTCAGTGTCCGTGTTCTTCTGTTTATAAGGGTGTGTGGTCAGTAGGTCTTGTGATAGTGAGGTCACATCAGGTGAAGTTCTCATCAGCTCATTGTGATGGGTCTTGCCATAGATCAGGTGTGAGTCACCACTGAGAGTCTTGTGATGGATCGATTACATCAGATGGGGTCATTGGGAGGTGAAGTGCTGATTGGGGGGGGGGCTTGCTTGGGTTAGTTGAGGGTCGGTGCTGTCTCTGATTGGCTGTGCAATTGATTTGGATTCTGAGGAGTTCGTAGGCTGGTTGTAAGTCAATGTGTCATTTGATGGAATTGCTAGTGGAGTGCCAAGCTTCAATGATCTCACAAGTGCAGTGAGGGTAGCATGGCCACCGGTGCTGTCTGGTGTCAATGTGGGTAGAGATTAAGGATTTGGGATTGTGGCATTTGACTTCCAGCTGGTGTTCATGGATCCTGGATTTTAATTGACATGATGTTTGTCCCATGTAGAATTGGTTGCAATTGCTACATACAGTATTTATTGTTCTTAGAGAGACAATGTTATGGGCTGATTCATTCATTATTTATTGGATACTTTAGATATTTTAAATAAAACAGATGAAATAAGGTCATGCCTTTGCAGGTAATCCTTGACTTACAACATTTCATTTAGTGACTGTTCAAAGTTACAACATCACTGAAAAAAGTGACTCATGACAATTTTTTACACTTATGACTATTGCAGCATCCCCATGGCCATTGTGATCAAAGCTCAGACACTTGGCAAGTGACATATTTATGACATCTGCAACGTCCTGGGATTATGCGATCACCTTTTAAGACTTTCTGACAAGCAGAGTCAATGGGGAAGCCAGATTCACAACCCTTGCTACTAATTTAACAACTGCAATGATTCACTTAACAATTGTGGCAAGAATTGTGGTCATAAAATGGGGCAAAATTCACTTAAGAAATGTCTTACTTAGCAACATAATTTTTATGTTATGCTCAATTGTGATTATAAATTGAGGGCTACCTATATAGAGGGAGATAGAGAGAAAGGAAGGGAAGGAGGGAAAAGGTATAAAAATATTAGCATTCAGAACACTCTTTGGAAGATGAGGGCTTCATTTTGGCTTATTAAGTGCTGTGGCCAGGGCAGAAAAAATGAGGAGGGCAAAAGATAATATTATAAGAACATCTTCCTAGCCCTGCTCCTTGGGAAGGATTCAATTGGTGGATAAAAATGTCAAATTCAATCAGAACATCTGGCTGTGCTACCAACCATAGTAATACTTTTTAAAACTAAGGCATACAAAGATAAAATAACAGATAAGAGCAAATTGATTAAGAAACTGTGTGATTTGTGTGTGGCCACCTTGTGTCAGAATGCTGACTACTAGGAAACCATAAACTATAAAAATGGATAAACTTGATGTAATTAAAACATGAAGAACTACTCCTGGAGCACCGGGGAACTGCCAGCGGACTGGAAAAGAGCTGATGTAGTTTCCATTTTCAAAAAAGGAAACTACAGACCTATCAGCCTGACCTCGATACCAGGAAAGATTCTGGAAAAGAGCAAACAAAATACTAACCAAAAGCCAACATGGGTTTGTCAAAAACAGATCATGCCACACTTATCTTATTGCATGACAAAGTGAAAAAATTAGTGGACCAGAGGAATATTGTTGTTATAATTTACCTGAACTTCAGTAAATTATTTGATAAAGTAGACCATAATCTATTACTAGATAAAGTACAAAAATGTGGGTTAGACAGCATGACCACCAGATGAATTTGTAACTGGCTGAACAACCACACTCAACATGTAGTCCTCAATTGAACTGCATCTGCATGGAGGGAAGTATGCAGTGGAATACCCAAGGTTCTGTTTTAGGCCCAGTACTCTTCAACATCTTCATCAATGACCTGGATGAGGGGATAGATAGGAAACTCCGCTTCTACTTCACAGGATAAACCAGCAGAACCGGCTTCAACTGAGGGTCCCAGTACCCCATTCACCAAACACACGGTGGAAAAAGAGGTGATCCCTGTTCTCAAGATATTCCTGAACATCATCCAGAAGCAGTGGGAGTCTCCAGGCACAGGCCCACAGCCGACCAACCTTGACAAACGTCTCTACAACATTGCACCAGACCTCACCAAGTTCTTCGAGACTCCCCCAGTGGACGCATCGGTTGCAGCCCTGTCTTCACCTACTGTGGTCTCTGGAGCCCCTGAGGAGGTTCTCAAGCCTGAGGAGAAAAGGTCAGATCAAACCTTAGTCAAAAACTATCATAGAGGCTGTTAGAGCCTCTACGGCCACTTCCCTTTTCTCCAGGGCAGCCTTGGTTTGGATTGAACAGCTTCAGGAGCGCATCGCTCCTACTGACACTAGATCACATAGGGATCTCAATAAGATCAGGGCAGCAGTTGAATTTGCAGCTGATTTTTCCCTTAATGCTGCTAGATTCACTTCTAAAGCCATGGCCTCTTCGATCACGGCCAGGCGTCTGCTTTGGCTCAAGCCATGGCAGGCAGATGTCCGTATCAAGTGGTGCCTAGCAGCCTCCCCATTCAGTGGCACAAATTATTTGGTAATCCCTTAGACCCGTATCTCACGGAATCTAAAGACAAACACAAGGTCCTTTCATCCATCTATAAGAAACAGGGCAGTCGGCCCGCTCCCTTCTATAGGAGTTCACCCTTTCGACCGGTGGACGGGGGACCTTCCTTCCCCCATCCACAATGCCAATCCTACACTCCCAGACAGGGATCTCACCGGGAGGTCCAGTAGAAACACCCAGCATTTCCCCTCCAAGAAATCTTACCGTGGAGGAGGCAACCACCATTTTTCACATAGGAAATGACTATATGGTCTCTCTTCCTATTGGAGGCCGCCTGGCATTCTTTGCTCACTGCTGGGAGGAGACCACACAGACAATTGGGTACTCAAAACTGTCAAATTTGGTCTCATGCTAGAATTTCTCTCCATCCCCCAGGAACACTTCGTGCCATGCCCGGTCTCTCGGTGTCCTCGCAAGAGGGCACTGATGGAACAGGCCATTCAGCACCTGTTGGAGATCCGGGCCATCTAACCGGTTCCTCCCAATCAGGAAGGGCAAGGTTTTTATTCCCGCCTGTTTGTGGTACCGAAGAATTCAGGGGGATGGAGAGCAATTTTAGATCTAAAAACATTGAACCACCACATTGTCTATCAGCAGTTCAAAATGCATTCTCTGCACACCATCCTCCAGGCGGTCAGGAAAGGTGATTTCCTCACATCGGTAGACTTGACCGAAGCTTACCTTCATATCCCCATCTTCATAGACCACTGAAAATATCTCCGCTTCTCCTATGGGGGGAGGCACTTCCAGTATCAAGTTCTTCCATTCGGTCTATCCTCTGCCCCCAGGATATTCACAAAAGTACTGGCAGCACTAGCCACCCACATCAGGTCATCCCCAGTTTGAATTCTCTGTTACCTGGATCACATCCTCTTGTTGTCCAGGTCTCCAGTTTAGGCAGAGAGGTATCTTGTCCTCACCATTCACACCTTGCAGAATCACGGGTTCGGGGTGAATCTCAAAAGAGTCACCTCATTCCCAGCACCCGCCTTCTTCACCTCGGGGTCTTGATAGACACCATGGCGGAGAGAGTATTCTTATCCAATGACCACATTCTCAGTCTGAGGGAACTTGTCAGGAAGGCGCTACGTCTACACAAGGCATCCCTTCTTCTTCTCTCCCAAGTCTTGCGCAAGATGGTATCCTGCTTTGGGATTGTCCTGTGGACCAGGTTTCACAGCAGGAGTCTTCACTGGTTCATGCTTCCACATCACAAGGCCGACCGGGGCAGCTCTCCTCTCAGGGTCCCCCTTCCCAGACAGGTATTACACTCTCTCAAATGGTGGCAGTCCCTGGTGATTTTGCAAGAGACCTTGTTCAGGGAGCTGTGCCGTCTCACACTTAAGACAGATGCAAATCTGACAGGATGGGGGGCACACATGCAGGACCTTGTGGCTCAGGGTCAGTGGTCCCTCGAAGAGAGCCAAAACAGCATAAATTGGCTAGAATTGTGGGTGGTTCGCCTCGCCCTCAGACACTTCCACCACAGAGTTCAGGCCCGACAAATATTAGTCAACATGGATAATACCACGACCAAGGCACACATAAAAAGAGAGGGGGCAACTCATTCCTGGTCCCTGATGAAGGAGTCCAACCTGTTGTGCCAGTGGGCAGAATCTCACCTGTCATCTCTCAGGGCAGAACACATCTCAGGGGTCTACAATGTCCAAGCAGACTACCGGACAACGATAGATCAGGCGGAGTGGAGCATCCATCCAAACCTCTTCCATCGACTGACACTATGGTTCAGTATCCCAGTTCTAGACCTGTTCACGACGGCAGACAACAACCAGGTACCCAGGTATTACTCAAGGTTCATGGACCCCATGGCAGAAGGAGTAGACGCTCTCAGATGCTAGTGGCCCAGGGGTCTCCTGTATGCATTTCCTCCCCTTCCCCTCATTCAGAGGGTAATTCAAAAAATGCTGGAGCAGGAGGCAGAACTGTTGCTGCTGGCACTAAATTGGCCACACCAGCCTTGGTATGCCGACCTAGTGACTCTGTCAATCTCCACCCCATGGCACATCCCACGATCTCTCCTGTCTCTACACCAAGGGTCAGTTTGTCATCCCGACTGTCAGTGGCTGCAATTAACCACATGGCGATTGAGCGGCAAGTCTTAACAGCCGATAACATCTCCCTCAACATCATTGCTACCATTCAGGCATCATGAAGAAGCTCTACTAATCGCATTTATGATGCCACATGGCGTACTTTTGCTCTGTGGTGTTCCAACCAGACTGTTGACCCACTTAGGGCATCCATTCCGCAGAGGGGGCTTGATCAGGGACTTACCCCTAACATGCTACACTGACAGATGGCCGCTCTGGCCTCTGTTCTGGACGGCCTGGCATCCGAACATCTACCTTCTCACCCCTTGATCCGGAGATTTCTCCCATCCAACCTTCGTCCCCCTGCCATACATAGATATCCGACTTGGAACTTTCCTCACGTCCTAGAGACTTTGACTTCCATGCCCTTTGAACCTATGAGATCCACTCCTTTGAAACTGTTGTCCTTCAAAACAATGTTTTGGTGGCTGTAACCTCAGCTAGATGTATTTCTGATTTGGCTGCTCTTTCAGTCAGGCATGACTTGTGCATGTTCCATCCAGACCGAGTTGTCTTAAGACTGGACCGGACATTCATACCTAAGGTCAATAGCTGTTTCCACCGAGGTAAGGAGTTGACCTTACCTGATTTCTGTTCGTCTCCCCATCACGAGAGGGAGTGCAAGTGGCCCACTCTTGACGTACGTCATGCCCTCAAGATCTACATCGACCTCACTGCCTTGTTCTGCCACTCGGAAGCTCTCTTCATCTCCTTTCGCCAGACCTCCTTGGGTACCAAGGCTTCATCATCTACTCTGGGGTGCTGGATAAGAGCCTGTATTACTTATGAACTTCAATCCATACAGGTCCCTGCAAACATTACAGCTCACTCTACATGCAGCACGGCAACATCTGTGGCTTGGTCCTCTCAAGCCACCTTGGAAGAAGTTTGCCGCGCGGCCACCTGGGCATCTCCCACAGTCTTCATACATCATTACAAGTTGGACAAGTATGTGTCAGCTGACGCGGCCTTTGGGCGCAGGGTGCTACAACAAGTGCTTATGCCCTAACAGACCCTTTTTACAATTTCCCACCCTAGTGGACAGCTTTGGTACGTCCCAGTCTGGCTGCTGTCTCTACGATAACAGGAAAATGGGAGTTGGTCCTTACCTGATACACTCATTTTCTGGTAGAGGCAGCAGCCAGCCCCGCTCTGGTGTGGGTCATGCGGAGGAGAGAGAGAGAGAGAGATACAGTGACTATGGACTTTCACTTTTTGCTCATAATTCTCACTTGAGTCTACAGTTTTCCTTCATCTGAAACTGGGGAGGAGCCACAAGGGCCCGGTGACATCATAAGTGTAGACTCAGTCCGATTGGTTAATGGATGGAGCATACCCAGTCTGGCTGCTGTGTCTACTCTACCAGAAAATGAGTGTATCAGGTAAGGACCAACGCCCAGGAAATTGTTTTTTTGTTTTGTTTTCCCTATTAATTTTCTTTGTTCACTAAAAAGTTTCCCATTTATGGCCTAAGTTTAAAAATCAATAGAATGTGGCACAAGGATAATAAAATGTGAATTAAAATATCTTGTAAACCATTGCCATCAGAAAAGTCTGAATTTCTATGGTATGTTCTTAAAGCAGTCTTTTAAGTTTGTTGGTCAATTATATTATTCATTGAATTAAATAAATGATTTAACTCCCAGTTTGAATTAATAAGCTTCAGACAGTATTCATATTGATTGGTGTGGTAGCCTAGAGATGATGATGCTTGCCTCCCACTAAAAAAGGTTGAGAGTTCAATCCTAGGTTGTGACAGATGTTTTTTTTCTCTCAGAATGCAAAGAAAAAATATCTGCTGCAAACTCCACATAGGCGTCAGGAAGGGCATCCAGTCAACAAATGCTCAGCTCCATTCAAGTACCCCAGCTCTACCTTGAATAAAGGACTGCAGGCTCATAAAAAGAAAAAAAAGTACAGTATTCATATTGAGAACTCATGTATCTCAAGGAGTCACCTTCTAGTTTGTAATCATATTTAAAACAGGTTGGATGACACTTGATTTAATATCTAAGTATGGCGGAACAAAGAAACTTAATCTGTATCACTAAGCCGTAATAGTAGATTTGATGTAATGTTTGGAGCCAGGTTGAATATTTTATAGGTTGAACATTTATTTCATTCTCATTTATTGCAAAACAGAGAGGTTGATTAATCTGGCCCATGGCAGAAAAGAAATAATTGGCACTGGTAGTGTCCACATGAATGGAGGAATGGGAAATAAATTGATTAGATAAATAAATAATATCAGTAGATATAACTAGAATAATACAGCTTTAGAATGTAAAAATAGAATACGTAAATATAACTCTGAGCACTTCAAGGATGATCATCAGCAATTTGTTTAAAATTTTCAGATGCACATTTCTTCTCCCTAGCAAAACTAAGCAAAAGGTTTTGATTTCAATGGACATAAAAGCATTTGACCATCCTATTTAATATGTCAAAACCTTACAATTACATTTAATATTGAGTCAACCTTCAATTTCAGAGATTCATACTAACCAGCCCAGGTGCCAGATGAACAAAATACCAGACACAAACTGATATGAAAAACTTTGGATAGAATTAAATTATGCACTAATGTATCAAAGGTTTTGATCAAAAGAATCATGTTAGTACTATGCCAAACCAATAATTTTGGAATTGGGCATTCAGTAATGTTAATTACAATCTACATAGACTGGCTATAAAGTGTAAGCATAAGGGAAAATGGATAACTTTCTTTTATATAAATCTTCTAGTTTATATAAAATATGTAGCATATTCTTTGGCTGCAGTGTTAATAAGATTATTTACACCTTGTATAAATGCCTACTTAGATTAATAAGACTAAACAGTGTGTCTAAAATAGGATCCAGTGTTTTGTGTTAAATTTGAATAGCACTGGTGATTCATACTCTTCTCCAAAAGTGTCTTTCATCAGTAAACTTAGCTAAAATTTATATTTCTTTATAACAGAAATGGGGCAATGATTTGCAGCTTCATAAGGTGAGAAGTCAAATGGATATCTTGTCAAGTGTCTGAACTAGAAAGTGGAAAGCTGAAGTTCTGAAATCTTTTCATAATTTCTGTCTCTTTATAAATTTGCCTTTGAATCTCTAGTTTAGGAAACTGGTTTGGTAGTTTCTACTGTCACTTATCTTCAAGAAGATTAGAGTTAGCCCGCGCTCAGTAAATTGGTTGTAAAACTAGTAGGATCCCACCAATAGGATCCCACCCCTCAATGATATCTAAAAGATTCAGCCATTCCTCCCACATTAGCAAACAGAACAATCTCACCAGAAATAAGGAAAATCAAAATTCATTTAAAAAATTACATGAAAACATTGACATATTAAAGGAAATAATTGTTAATAATGCAGTTGGGCAAGATCAAGAAAGCAAGAACTACAAATTTTGGTAGGTTATCTTTAATACTAACCTTATATAAATACAGTGTCTTGGAAAATTATATAAATATAGAATTTTGATCAAACCATTTATCTGTTTTTGCAAAAAGGGAAGATGCTGAGCTTGTTGATAAGAAAGGTCGGCAGTTCAGTGGTTTGAATCCCTAGCGCCGCATAATGGAGTGAGCTCCTGTTACTTGTCCCAGCTTCTGCCAACCTAGCAGTTTGAAAGCATGTAAAAATGCAAGTAAAAAGAGGAACCACCTTTGATAGGAAGGTAACAATGTTCTGTGCACCTTCGGCATTTAGTTATGCCGGCCACATGACCATGGAGACATCTTCAGATAGTGCTGGCTCTTTGGCTTTGTAACAGAGATGAACACTGCCCCCTAGAGTTAGGAATGACTAGCACATATGTGCGAGGGGAACCTTTACCTTTTATCTACTTTATTTATATTTCAATCTGTTTTTCAGGAGTCCAAATCTTAATCAAAAACTTGGGGAAACCATGGTAATTTTCTCTTTTTTCAAGTCAAAGTCTACTGACTTCAACAGAGTTCTGTTTCTAGAGAACCGAGGACAGAGCTCAGGGTACCTGATAGCATCTCTCCCTCATGGGATATGATTGTGAGTCTGACATAAGAGGAGGAGTAGGCAAAGTGGTATGTTTACAGTGAAGTGTCAGTAAAGTGCTTCAATATAGCTGTTTTACCATTTAAGTAAGCTATTATTTTCTGGAATACTTAATTATCTTTTTACAGTATTTTCTAGGCTACACCAAAATTATCTTTGGAAACTTCATTCCAAAGTTACTAAACTATGTAACTTTTATAAATAAGCTTAAGCATTTCTGCATGAAATGTCATTATCTTGTCAGCAAAACATGCCCCTTAATCAGTGTTAGAGAAAGATAGATATGAGATTGAGACAGAGTTAGGGATAAAGACAGAGAGAGAGATTGATAATATACTTCTATACTGTATAGAACATTCTATGTTAAGATAAGGCAATTCCAGTTGCATATGTTGTTTTCTAATAAAGACAATTTTGTAACACAGAACAAATGTAGCAAATATATGCGTTTGTGAGTGTGTTGGGGGCTGGCTGGCTGGACGGACGGACAGACAGATTTTGAAATATAAAAATCATTAAGAGGGCATAAATTCTAAAATTTTTAAAATAAATGCATGCAATAATACAATAATACAATACAATAATACAATAGTAAAGTTGAAAGGGACCTTGGAGGTCTTCTAGTCCAACCCCCTGCCTAGGCAGGAAACCCTATACCATTTCAGGCAAATGGCTATCCAACATCTTCTTAAAGACTTCCAGTGTTGGGGCATTCACAACTTCTGGAGGCAAGCTGTTCCACTGATTAATTGTTCTAACTGTCAGGAAATTTCTCCTCAGTTCTAAGTTGCTTCTCTCCTTGATTAGTTTCCACCCATTGCTTCTTGTTCTACCCTCAGGTGCCTTGGAAAATAGTTTGACTCCCTCTTCTTTGTGGCAACCCCTGAGATTTTGGAACACTGCTATCATGTCTCCCCTAGTCCTTCTTTCTCTTAAGCTAAACATACCCAGTTCCTGCAACCGTTCTTCATATGTTTTAGTCTCCAGTCCCCTAATCATCTTTGTTGCTCTTCTCTGCACTCTTTCTAGAGTCTCCACATCATTTTTACATCGTGGCGACTAGAACTGAATGCAGTATTCCAAGTGTGGCCTCACCAAGGCATTATAAAGCGGCATCAACACTTCACGTGATCTTGATTCTATCCCTCTGTTGATGCAGCCTAGGACTGCGTTGGCTTTTTTGGCAGCTGCTGCACACTGCTGGCTCATATTTAAGATATAGATTACTCTCTACCAGTGTGGCAAAATCAAACTTTAAAGGTATCTGGAAACAGAAATGTTAATCTTCTAAAGTACTGGACAAAATCCAGACTGTCATTCCTTGATTTCTCCCACTTTGTTCAGATGCAAGTGCTAGGGGTAAAGTCTGAAGGGACTGGGAAATGGATTTTGGCATAATCCCTCCTAGATATGTTTGTTTCTACTCAGTACAATGATCTAATGTCTCCGTGTATTGTCAAGAAATTGGAATAGAAGTGGTTCATGAGCAATGTTTTTGCAAGCATTATTTCAGATAATAGAATAAAGTTAAAATATCCAATTTCTTAAAGAAATCATAACTTGAAGGACAAAGATTTGATTCCATTTACTATAGACATTTCTACACATTTAAAAGCTGATCTTTCCCCAGAACTGGCCACTTGTCACTTTAAAGATAAACTCCAACAATCCATGAGATAATACTTAGAAAATTATGTCTCATTCTAAGGACATTATATCTGATATACCTTCAAAAGTTTTCAAATGTCTTGGTTTCATTATGATGTGCATTTTAGCAGAAATATTTGAAGCATTGGGAATAAATGATGTCAAGTGAACTGAGTTGAAGAAGCATTAAAAGATAATTAGCAGGACATTTAATAAATCCCACAGGTAACAACTCTGATCACCTTTTGGATGCGTCCAATCTAAGAAATACTATGCACCATGAAGAACAAGTTTGGCTTCACATGGTTCTAACAACACATCATGGTTTTAGATTAAAATAATTTACTTATTAATATATCTATGTTAGCATGAGAGGCCATGCTTCTACTCAATGCCATCTAAAGGCAGAAAATACTTTCTATTTTCTGATTTTGAAATCCACTACTACAAATGTGTATTTCATATTGTTGGAAGTTATCACCCAGCCCTCTCCCAGAAAAATGAAATATCCTAGGAAATATTGAAAAGGCAGAATATTATATTTTCCTGGATGTGAAAAAGGGAGAAACACATTTTAAACACAAAGTAAATTCCTGCAGCTTCCTGCCCATCCCCACTTTGTCAATGGGCCATTAAGAAGGCCAAGCTAGTCCACTTTATATAATAAAGAGTTCTTCTCCCCTTCAGCTCCAGAGTGATGGGATTAAGGCAGGATAATATAAGCCTTTACTCAACTGACCACATGGCATCTGAGAACTCAACCAAACCTCGATTCAAAACTCATCCTAGAGGGTTGCCCTTGCATGGGCCCATGGGAGTCTGGCAACCAATCAGAATACATTTCTCACACAGGAACAGGAAACAGATAGGTGGGGCAGAACAGATTATAAAAAGCCCTGGAAGCCCTTCTTCAGCCCTTCCTTTGCCTTCTCTTCTTCTCCACCAACATTGAAGCATGTGATCACCTTTTCTGTTCAGGGCTCAAGCCATGCTGTCCTGTCCACCATTAAAACCATCTTTCCAAGCAGCCTCCATGTCTCCAGTGTCTTTTTCCCCACTTGGAGCCAAACCCAGAAGGACATTTCTTTCAACAATATCTACACTTTCGAAATGAGACATAGGAACAAAATACTAAACATAACCAAAACAGAAGCTTAAATAAATATGCCATAAATATTCATTTGGGCTGGTGGGATTAAAATTATACACAGACACACCATCAGTCCACCTCTTTAAAAAGAATTCTGTAAAGATGCCATGTTAAAAAAGGAACTGTGAATAACATATCTATAAATGAACTTGTATTTATCTACTTTCTCTTTCTCTCAAATACAATTCTATACAAACACAAATGCAATAATTCAATTTTACCAATGCTCCCTGAATTAATTTGCAGATTATTTTTGGAGATTTTAGTTTAAAAAGCAACCTCCCCATACACACTTTCCTTAACCTGAGTGACCTCAAGAAGTGAAACAAATTTGGACTTGGTTGGTATTTAGAGTGAGAGACTCTTAGGGAATACCAGAGCTATTGGAAAGCCTGGGGAATTTTTTTAAAAAAAGAAAAGAAAAATAAAGCTCTCTCTATTACATTGAAGAATATAATTGTAAACTGCTTGCATACTGGACACATCCATGAAATTATCTGGAGTTCAGCTTGTAAAAATGACTTTCCTTTTTAATGTGGAGCAAATTGCTGATGACCTGAGACGAAACCCTATTTAATTAATTTAATTAATTTTTAGTGAATTTAAATCAAATTTAATTCATCCACCCATGTCTTTCTCTTGATTGAAGTGGTAGCTTCAATCTATAAAGAATATATTCTTTATACTCTATAAGGAATAGAGTATCAGCGAAAAGAAATGGAGGAAAGGATCTTAAAGAAACCTGGAAGTAGGCCTCTGCAGAAGTATTACACTTTCCTTCCCAACATTATTTTCATCTCAATAATTGAAATCTGCTGTTACCCACTACCAACCTAATCTCACCAGCTCTTTTTGACTGCAATGGTAATGATGCTGCAAGGAAAATAGCAAGATGTCCATTCAGCTCTTCTACATTATTCAAAACCTCTCAAGAATTTAGTATTTTATGGATAAGCTACAGCCAGGCCTCCCTCAGTGGGAGCATCAGAAATAAAAAGGATTTAGTACCATTTTAGTCTATTCTTATAACATCACTGGCCTTAATTGTGGAGAGGTTTACTGCAACAGGATACTTTAGAAAATATTAATTTTTATGAACAATGTTGCAGGGGAAAAACCCACAATGCTTAATGTTAAATAAAGGAATAGAGATTTACATCCTGTTGGTTAAAATATTTACTCTTCTTTCTTCTAGTTAATAAATATCAATTTGAAGACATGACATAGCTATATATATATATATTAAGCACAAATCAGTAAATTAGGTTATAGACTATACTTGACATATATATGTAATGAAGTCCTTCTGGATATTTTAGTACAGGCAACAACCAATTGATTTTCATCTTAGTCATTATGTACATATAAATTACCTTTTTAGCTCTGTATGGTCCATAGTACTCTCTTCAAGTTATTTTTATCTTTCTTTCCCTACTCTGAATCCTAAACCTGTGTTTGGACCCAAAGTAGCTCCTGAAAGGTTAGATGCTAGCAAATAGATAATACTCTAATGACTCTCCAGACATCTGGATTTCAGATGTTGTAGCATTATATCTCATCGATTGTCTATGTAAAATCATATCATATATAGTCTTAAATAACATTAACAACAACAACAACAACAAAACAGTTGGAAGGGACCTTGGAGTCTTCTAGTCTAACCCCCTACTCAGTTAGGAAACTCTATGTATTATGCATTACATTTCATTGTTTCCACCAGCATCTGAAGTTTTGTAAGACACATTATTGTTGAGTTTTGCACTTTACTCTTGTAGGGTCTGTCCTATTATTTTTTAATTCTCTATTTGTATGTTTTTCATTGGATTGTACTGTAAGTACTAACTAATAATGGGTAATCGAGGATGACTGGATAACAAGGACAAATAATACACAACTAAATGGCAAATTTGAGCAAATAGTTAAGTTAGAGTCATTCACTAAATATACTAAGTTAAAATGCATCTATATTCAAACATATTTTAGGTACATAAATGAATAGGTTCAGCTCAAATTCATTTTAGCAGATGTAAAGTGTAAATGAACAATGTATAACTGTACAAATGGAACTGCTTTATGTTTTATAACTTGAATTCTTTGACATCTGTACAAATTGATTTTCAATCTTTTTTTTATCAGTGAATGATTATCAGATTTTTTTTCCTTTGAACATAGTGATGGACTCATTTTGCAGAATTGGATTTTGTCCATATAAAAGGAAAACTTCAGGTGTTTAGCAAGTCACTCTTAGAGGCACTATTTCCATGTAGCCCCTTGACTACTTTCCAAGTGACTGGACACTTATATCTAATAAATGTTCAAGAAGCTGTTAATTTTCTTGCTCCTGTTAGAATCCAGAACAATATTGGTGATTCTGTCCAGCACTACTGAAAGCTATAATTTGGAGGGTGTAACAGCGTGGAAATGCTGATATTGTCAAATTACTCACTTCTCAGATTAGTATGCCTATCACACAGTTAATATATTCAATAAATCATCCAAGTAATGACCAAAAAAAAGTTGAGTCATTTTATGAAGGAAAAGCAATTAGAAATGTGTTTATGATCAGTTGGAACTTTTCTCCAACAATCTGAAATAGAAAATGAAAATGAAAGCTAAAGAAAGAAATTCTGTGCCTTACACTAGACAATTTACTGGTTTCTTATTTATTTTGGAAAATACATTATATAATATTCCCATTAAATTATCTCTAGGTATGGTAGAAAAATATCTGACATTATTTTATAATTTTCATCTCATCCTGCCTTTCTATATGAATAGAGTAGTATTGTGCTGAAACGCAGAAAACTGTTGACATAGCTAATAAGTAAATAGGCTTCATGGTATACAAAGCAGAACATCTAGATTCAGTTTTGTTCCATAAAGCATAAACTGGTCTTTTCCCGTGTAAGGTTGAGATTGTCTTTGCAACGTTTCGGCAGGATCTCACCTGCCATCTTCAAGCTGTGGGCTGAAAATGTGATCGGAGCTGCCGTCTTTCTGTAAGTCTTGGTGGGAGGGGATGGGGTGCTGGCTTTGTTTCAGTAAGTGGAATGATTGGTTGTGTGGTTGTATCATGATTGGTAGATTGGTGCTGATTGGTGCAGGCTGTGTGTGCATTGTTGTTTTGTATTTCAACGGCTTGGGTGGTGGGTGGTGTTCGTTTGTTGGCTAGGGCTGGTTTCCAAATGTTTGGTAGGCGGGAGGTATCATCACATTTGTTCATGTTGTGGGGGTGTTTCTCTATTTCAATGGCTTCCATGATTATTCTCTTGTGGAGGTGTTCTGTTTTGGAGATTAACGTGGCTCCTTCAAAGTTGATTTCATGTCCTGTAGCTTTAAGGTGCTGGAAAAGGGAGGAAGTTTTTTTCTTTTTTTCTTACTGTTCTGTGATGCATGCATTTATCCTTCTGTTTGTTTGTCCTATGTATATTGCTGGGCAGATTTTGCATGGTATTTTGTAGACTCCTTGGTTTTCTAGCTGGATTTTGTCTTTGGGGTTTCTTAAGATGTTGGCTATTTTTTGGTCATTGGTGAAGGCTGTCCTGATATTGTGCTTGTGGAGAATTTTGCTGATTTTATCTGTGGTGCCTTTGATATAAGGGAGGAGGGCGATGCCATTGTCCTGTTCTGTGTCTTGGTTTTTTGGGGGAGTCTCTTTTTGGATTAGGTTGGTGATTGTTTTTCTTTGGAATCCATTGGAGATTAATACATTTGTATTAATTTGTATCACCACTGACCAAAAAATAGCCAACATCTTAAGAAACCCCAAAGACAAAATCCAGCTAGAAAACCAAGGAGTCTACGAAATACCATGCAAAATCTGCCCAGCAATATACATAGGACAAACAAACAGGAGAATAAATGCACGCATCACAGAACACAAAAACGCAGTAAGAAAAAACGAAAAAACTTCTTCCCTTTTCCAGCACCTTAAAGCTACAGGACATGAAATCAACTTTGAAGGAGCCAAGTTAATCTCCAAAACAGAACACCTCCACAAGAGAATAATCATGGAAGCCATTGAAATAGAGAAACACCCCCACAACATGAACAAATGTGATGTGTGTGTGTGTGTGTTGTATTTGTACTGATAAATAAATAAAATTATGTACGTGTTTGGGTAAATCTACCCAAACACGTACATAAATATATATATATATGGTTTGTGTGTGTGTGTGTGTGTGTGTGTGTGTGTAGCATGTGTATATATGTATGTTATGTACGTGTTTGGGTAGATATATACTTTCTCTTGAAATCAGGCAACAGAATTTCATTTTCAATGTGGGCCGGTGTGCTTGTAATTAAAAAAAAAAGACGACATAAAGTCATCTCATCTCAACTCATTCCATCCCATCCCACCCCATCCCCTCTCTTCCCATCCCATATTATCTTATCTTAAATAAGCTTCAAAGGTATGCCAGTAAAACAGTGATTAAGAGGAGCTAGTGACTAAAGGAGCAAGATTGTGACAGAAATTAACAAGGTGTTGGATGGATCAAAAGGCCAGACCTTAAATCATATATTGCTGTAGATAAAATTGTATGGCTTTCATTTTTGAAAACGATGTGGTTTATGTTCTTGCACACTTGCACTCTGTGGCTTAAAAATGGTAGTTTAGAAAGGAAATTATGGCCTTTTAAAATTCAGGAAAAACAATATATGCAGGAAACATCTGTAAATAATATCTCAAAAACTCCTAAAGGTTCACATTCTTCAATTAACTTAATATTCAAACACAGTCTCATTTATTTCAGAATGCATGCTATGGTTTTACTGGTAAACTCAATAAAATAATACTTGACCTTTATTAGCTTTATGGAAAGCTGACATTTCTCTTTTTTTCCCCTCATGAAAATTGTTACTTTTTGTATGGTAGGTTGTTTTAAAATAATTTACAACCACTTTCCCTTGTGTAAAACAGCCAACAGATTTCACATGAAATTTCTCAATTTCACATCAATTTTACTTTAGATAACTTTCTTAATATTTTTTTGAGGTGATAAATATGTGGCTTACTCAATTTTTAAATGAACAATTAATATCAATACTTCCCAGAAGAATGCAGTAAAAACATAGTAAGAAATGAAAGACTTCCATATTATACTGGGGAAAAAATAGGGCTTTGTAGTAGGGAAGTGATCAGGTAATTGGCTGTACAAAATCAGACTTCATTTTCAGATTGATTCTCTGATATTTATATGTTTCTAAGAGGTACTGTATATTGTTTCGTAGAAACATGAAACATAGAAAATAGAAATCTACTACTTTCCAGAGCTGAAATTTGAAACCCGGTCTGAGATATGTTTTAGTTCACTAATTATTTCTCTGATTCTATTGAACGGGTCAATATTGTTTTAAGAGTTTAATGCTTAAGTAAAATTTACTTTCTAAATTGACAATTTAAAGCAATACATAGAGTGGGCTAGATAATTTATGTATAAATTAATTTATTCAACAGTAGTCCAGGATTTTTTAAAAAAATCAAAGATCAGCTATCCTGCTAATGAATAACAAATTGTTTGATGAACCCAGGTAGGTTTTGAAAAACAAACATGCTGCTTACAGGTTAACCTCCCTCCTACTTGGAAAATTACTTTCCAACTCTTAACAAGTTTCAAGTCAATTTAATAATGTGTTAACCAATGTTGTCAATTAAACTGAAATGCCTAAGGGCTCAGCAGAGCTGCCTAATGACAGCAAATCATAATATTGCTCAAACCTTTACAGTTCCTTTTAATTAATCAATGGATATATTGATTTCAAATATCCACTACCACTATTGCAAGTGTTTTGTTTTTCTGTTACAATTCGAATAATTAAAATTAACAGGGAATCAAATCATACGTAAATTGTGACCACAATTTGAACCCCAACATTTCTGTTGCTAAGTGAGAGATTTGTTTTTTGGCCCCCATTTTACAACCTTTCAATTGTTAAGTGAATCACTGCAGTTGTTAAGTTAGTAACATGGTTATTAATTGAATCTGGCTTTACCATTGACTTTGCTTGTTAGAAGGGAGCAAAAGGTGGTCAGATGACCCCGGGATATTGTAACCATTATAAATATGAGTCAGTTGCCAAGCATTTTAATTTTGATCATGGGGAGCATGGAGATGCTGCAACAGTCGGAAATGTGAAAAATAGTCCTAAGTCACTTTTTCCAGTGGCATTGTAATTTCAAATGGTTACTAAACAAACTGTTGTAAGTCAAGGACTTGGATATTTGGAGTGGTATCACTTTTTTTAACAGTAACCTTATGCCCTGTCTTTATTTTTAATCCCAAACCCCTGAAAATAAATTCAATATTAACTTGCAATCAGATTTTCAACATCAAACCTACTGAGAACAAAAACCACAGATTTTCACTGACTTGTGTCAGATCTTCAGAAAGAACTTTCATTTACCTGCATTCCATAAAAAGGAAAATAAAATAAATTCTCTACTTCTATATCCATCCATGTCCTTGTTTCAAGTGGTGTGAATTCAGAAACCACTATAATATGGGAGTTGCAAAGCCATTAACCTTAAAAAAAATGAAATATGTTCTATGCAGAGGTGGGTTCCTGCCAGTTCTAACCTCTTCTATAGAAGAAGTTCCACAAATCTACAGTGCCATTTAGAACCGGTTCCAGCTCCCTCCCACCGCCCGTCAGTACATCATCAAGATGAAGAGGAGGAATTCTGGGAGTTGAAGTCCAAAAGTCTTAAATCTGTCAAGTTTGAACACCTCTGGAGGTTTTTTCCTACAGGGTTAGGGGTGCAAGGGTCTTGTAACTTGACAGCTTTAAGACTTGCGTGCTTCAATTGCCAGAGTTTCTGAGCCAACATTTTGGTTGCTAAGCAAGAGCATTGTTAAGTGAGTTTCACCCCATTTTACAAGTTGGTCACGCCCACCTGGTCACATGGCCAGCAAGTCACTCCCACCCGGTCACATGGCCAGCAAGCCACTCCCACAAAGCAGGCCACACCCACAGAAGAGGCTCTAAAAAAATTTGAAACCCACCACTGGTTCTATGGCAATAGACTTAAGAATAGTAACCCAACCTGAATTATTTCTGAATATGAAATACTCAGAACTATACAAGTTTGATTTAAGCTTCTGGTTTTATAATTTTTGTGAATGACATATAACTAATCAAATAAATATATAAAATAAGTCATCAATGCTTATTAAATTTGTTTCTCTTGCATATATTTTGCTGAATTCTCCTCTTTTCTTTAATGGAAACGCCACTGCAGATGGAAAAGTGTCATGTTATTGGTGAGATGGGTGATATATAAATTTAATAAATAAAATAAACTAATAAAGCACCCTTGCATTCAACAACTCTATTTATGATTAAATAGTGCCATGAACCCCCTTTGAATGGTGTGGGAATAGGAATGGATTTCCACAGGAAAAATTGCAGACTACAGGAAGACTCAGGAGATCATGAGGAGACAGATTTCCAAGTTCTTCAATGACCCTCTAAAAGAATGCAATTGACCATTGCAAATGATTGCAAAGAATATAAATCCTTCCATTCCCCACTATCCTGTCAGAGTTGAAGAAGCTTCTTGAATGACAAGTGAAGCATCTTCAAAAGAAAAAAAAAAACCAAGAAAGTCCAATTGCCTCCTGTAGAAGCACAACCATGGCCTGGGACAACCATGACCTGGATGACTGAGAATCTCTACAGACTATGATTAAATATGAAATGGCACAACTTATAAATTAGATCACACCCAGTATTAAAAATATTTTAAAGACTATTTAACAGTTAATTAGTTAATTTAATTAACCAATTATCAGAATTTCACAGTTTAAAAAATACTACTACACTATAACCATCTGATTGCAGTGTACTTTTAGGATAAATATACATACGTGATGCACTTCTGAGGAGCAAAAGTGAAAGAATAATAGACCTGTCAAATGGCTGAAGATTATCAAATGTCCAAGGTTTGAAACAAGAATGCATTTGTATTTATTTATTTGAAAAAGAAAAGTAGTTGAAGCTTTTTCATTTCTTGTCTGATTACATTTCCTTTACATTTCTTCCTTCTACTGAAACTGAAATCCATTAGAATTCAGATAAATCCATATGAGCAACCTCAGGAATATACTGCTTTCATTATGATACATGTATACAAGTGGCAGGGGTTGTGTTGTAAAGCCATAACATGGTTTTCATCATTCTCTCTCCTCGTATTTTCCTGCAGATGGATTGCAGCAGGAGTCCTGAAAGTCTGTGTATTTTTTTAAAAAAAATGATTCACTTATTATCCTTCTACACTTTCTGTGGAAAATCTTAAAGAAAATGGCTTAAAGGAGTTCCTAATTAAATAAAATTTATTACCAATTAAATTTAATTGGCAAAACTTCAAAAAATAGGTAGTTCAAAAACGTGTTGGGTTAAAGTTTATTTTCCAAATTATGGCTTGGGAAATAATATTTGCAAAGTTTCAGAAAGATGAGGATACCATTTCTGAGCGATAATTAATCAAATATAATTTTCTGAAGCTTTCAGGTCATTTACAGAATAACATTTTTAAATATTCATGCGTGGTTGAGTAGATCAAAGACACTTTAACAGAATTATATAATAATGTAAAATGAAGAAGACGTGCATACAGTTGAATGCAAAGGAAAGTGTAAACTGCCAAAGAATATCAAATGCAAGAAATGTTGAGACTATTTCAAATGCACAAATCAAGTTTATGAAACCTTTATGCCAGAGGTTGTATTCAGCAGGTTCTGACCAGTTCTGGAGAACTGGTAGCAGAAATTTTGAATAGTTTGGAGAACCAGTAAAGACCACCTCTGACTGGCCCCACCCCCAAGTACTCTCTGCCTCTGGAGTCCCAGCTGATCGGGAGGAAATGGGGACTTTGCAGTAACCTTCCCCTGCAGTGGGGTGGGAATGGAGATTTTACAGTATCCTTCCCCTCCCATGGCCACCAAG
The DNA here is from genome assembly GCF_964273705.1 of Natrix helvetica. NCBI lineage: Eukaryota > Metazoa > Chordata > Lepidosauria > Squamata > Natricidae > Natrix > Natrix helvetica. The sequence continues at coordinate 262,214,367 of NC_138548.1, forward strand.
CCATGCCCATAGAACTGGTAGTAAAAACTTTTGAATCCCACCACTGCTTTATGCATAACTTAGTTAGAAAATTGAGGTTCCTGTTTGGTAAGAAAAAAAAATAAGCCTGTAGAGCCGTGATGGCGAACCTATGGCACACGTGCCACAAGTGGCACCCGTAGCCATTTGTCAGGGCGTGCGCAGTGCTGCCCTGTCAGCTGGCCAGTGCGCATGCGTGCGCTGGCCAGCTGAGTTCACCTTTTTAAAAGCTATTTTTTGCCTTCCCCAGGCTCCAGAGGCTTTATAGGAGCCTGGGGAAGGTGAAAAGAGCTTCCCACGCCCACCCGGAGGCTTCAGGGACCGTCCGGAGGCTTCCCTGAAGCCTTTGGAACACTTAAAACCACCCTCCGAGCAACCGGTTTGCTCAGAGGGTGGTTTTAAGTGCTCCGAAGGCGTCAGGGAAGCCTCTGGACGGTCCCTGAAGCCTTCAGAACACTTAAAACGACCCTCCGAGCAACCCGGAAGTCACTTCCGGTTTGCTCGGAGGGTGGTTTTAAGTGTTCCAAAGGCTTCAGGGAAGCCTTCCGACGTTCCCTGAAGCCTCCGGAGGACCTCCAGGGGGGCGGGGGGGGCTCTTTTCGCCCTCCCCAGGCTCCTATAAAGCCTCTGGAGCCTGGGGAGGGCGAAAAAAGCATGTAAAAATGGAGGGGGCGTGTTGTGCACGCATGCGCACTGGGGGATCGCACGTTGCATTAGGGGTGCGGCATGCCCGCACACGACCCCTCCGCGCTCCCCCCACTTGTGGCACGCGAGCCAAAAAAGGTTCACCATCGCTGCTGTAGAGACTTTTAGTGCAAAATTTAAAAGCCAAACAGAAAAGGATCACTGGCTATCATAAAGTGAACTTCCGTTTTTCCTGGGTAGAGCTGTTCCCTTCGAATGTGTTCAACACAGTTTCAAGTACAAAAATGTGGATGCAGTATGTTCTTTATTTTGTGCAAACCTACAGACTAGGCCAGTACATTTCGACTGGCCTATATTTAAAGCAACATAAGAGAAAACTACTTTGGCATTATTTAAAGGCTCCCATTTGAAAAGTGCATAGTTTCTAAAAAGATTCTCTAACTTGAAAGCCCTGCAGCTGTAATTTCCATGCCACTCATTGCACATGCTATTGAAACCCAAAAAAGCAGACAGTTTGCTGAGACTCCTTTGCCAGATGCCGCAGGTGTGGTAGCAAGAAAAATTGGGAAAGGCATCAATGGAAGATCAGAAGTATTTTTTTAAAAAAAATGACAACAAACCACCATGTTTATAAATGGGCTATTTGGATTGTAATTATTGCACTAAGAAACTACCAGCCAACAAAACAGATGGCAATCTCACTGCCCACTAGATTTAAAAATATCTCTGGGGATTTAAAACAATGAGCAGGCTTTCTGCAATTAATCTAACAACTAAGAATTGTATCTGGAGCACTAATTAAAAGCTTAGCTTTGAATAAATGAGTTTTCTCAAAGAGAAACCTAGGTTCCAAAACTGTATTAACTTTTCCGTTTTTTAATACTGAGTCACATTAACAATTTCCCAGGAAAAGCAATGGATTTATCTTTCACTTTTCTTTTTAACACTAATCTTTTATGAATAATGCAACCATTTCCAAATTCCAAGTCTTCAGGATTAAGCTAGCAGTTCTAGTATTGCTTATCAAACTTTTAAGCTTACCTAACTCAGAAGTAGTGCATGTACCAGCCTTATAACCTATTGTTATTTCGACAAAAGTCAGTGCAAACTAAGTTGTCCCACAATGACAATTCTGCTTTACCACTGTATTTAACATTTTATTTATTATTTATTTATTTATTTATTTATTTATTTATTTATTTATTTGTTTGTTTGTTTGTTTGTTTGTTTATTTATTTATTTATTTATTTATTTATTTATTTATTTATTTATTTATTTATTTATTTATTTATTTATTTATTTATTTATTTATTTATTTATTTATTTATTTATTTATTTATTTATTTATTTAATCTATATCCCACCTTAGATTCAAGAGCTCTCAAGGGCAGATTATAAATATGGCCCCCTATTTGTCTTGTCTGCCATTTTTTTCCACAATGACGCTGTGAGGGTTTTTATCAGTCTGTTTCTTCTTGAGGTTCCTCTGAACACTATATGGTTGTGGTCTGCTGGTGGCCTGCAGAGCTGGCAGCAGAGTCGGACAGTGAGGAGGTTGGGGAGGAGCATGGGCCAGTCCTGGAGTCAGTCAGACTTACCCACATTTGCTTTGATGGTTTCAAACCAGAAAACACATGTGGATCATTAACAATATGCTTGCCAGGACATACATACATACATACATACATACATACATACATACATATCTATCTATCTAAGCCTAACCTGAACTAGAGGCAACTAGGCAATCATATCTGCTTGCAAACCAAGGTAGCTTAGAGGAGCTGGGTAGATTCTAGTCCTTACTGAGTCCTTACTGAGACCTGGCAGATTGTATCCATATGCTGAAAGAATAGAAAAACATTATTATAATGGAATGGCTAAAAAAACCTTTAAGTTTCTTTTGATACAGGATGTAGAGGAGACAAAGGCAAGACTAGGAGGTCATGTCAAGGGAAATGTGGACAAATGGATAAAAGCAAGCATGCGAAGAAGAGACTTCTTAAGGTTTTTTTTACAGGGGCTTTTAAACCAAATTTTAAGGGGGGGAGGGGTGGGTTGATTTGGATGGCTCAGACAGGCTTAGGGGGGAGTCTGCCAGGGCACAGGCCAGAGCTAACTAATGGGCGCAGGTTGGGAGGGCTAGGAAGGGTTGGGATTCCAGGGGAGACATTAAGCCATTCCATTGGGGGGTTCACCATCTCTACTGTTTGTGGGAGAGGCAGATATGGTGGGGGCTGAGGGCCAAATGATGTTCGGAGGACGCAGGTTTGCTGTTTAAGAACGATCGTGCGTTCCGACCCTTATCGCCCTTCTCACACCCCCGGGTGCTCGGGATTACAGGACCCTGGTCTCCGGCTGGTGTCGCTTAATGCCAAGTCCATGGTACATAAGGCTCCCCTCATTTACGACCTCATACAAGAGGGTAGAGCGGAACTGGTGTGCATTACTGAGACCTGGTTGGGCCATGAGGGGTGTGTGCCCCTTAGCGAACGATGCCCACCAGGCTTCCGGGCGTTTCACCAGCCGAGAGCCCAGGGCAGGGGTGGGGAGGTGGCAGTGGTTATTAGGGAAAGTCTCAGACCTCAGAGGACACTGTGCCACAGATAGGCGGGTGTGAGTCCCTCTTTGTGAAGTGGGGCCTTGGAGCCCAGGTGGGCCTTTTTGTTACATACCTGTCTCCCTGTTATGTTTCATCGTCCCTGTCGGAGCTGCTAAATGTGTTAACTGGATTGGCGGTTGATTTCCCCAGGCTCATGGTCCTGGGGAATTTCAATCTGCCTTCCATTGGCGAGACATCCGAGTCAGCTTGGGAGTTCATGGCTTCCATGACAGCTATGGACCTAACTCAGTTAATTCAAGACCCCACCCATAATGGGGGACACACGCTCGACCTGATTTTTGTCTCTGGGCAGTGGATGAATGATCTAGATTTAGGGGTTATTTCTATTCAACCCTTGTCATGGTCTGATCATTTCCTCATCAGGCTTGACTTCCATACCACTACCCCTCGCCACAGGGAGGTGGAACCGACTAGATGATTCCCCCCAGGCACCTGATGGACCCCGAAGGGTTCCTGATGGAGCTTGGGACTTTTCCTGAATCCCTTGCTCACAACTAGGCCGAAGCCCTAGTGGAAGCCTGGGATAGGGCAGCCGCTGGGACCTTGGATCGTGTTGTGCCTTTGCAGCCTCTGACCCGGTGTTGATCCCGGGTGGCTCCCTGGTTTACTGAGGAGCTCCGGGAGATGAAAGGCCGGAAAAGATGCCTAGAGAGTGGCTGTAGGGCCAGCCGGTCCAAATTTGATTGAACACTAGTAAGAATTCATATTAAATCCTACTTAGTGGCGATAGAAGCGGCAAAACAGCAATAATTTTCCGCTCTTATCGCGTCCACAGATAACCACCCAGCCGCCCTGTTTAGGGTGACCCACTCCTTACTTAACCAATGAACTGGGGAAGACCCTTGCAGGGTAGGGCTGAAGAATTTGTTCAGTATCTGCAGGATAAAATCGCTCAGATCCGGACAGGCTTGGACTCTGACTGGGTAGACTCGGGCGAGCCGACGGGCATGAATCTTGAGGAGACAATCTGGGATGGGTTTGACCCTGTGACCCCCGAAGGCATGGACAGGATTATGGGGAGACTCAGTGCTGCCACTTGTGTGCTGGACCCGTGTCCCTGTTGGTTAGTTTCGGCTTCCGGGGAGGTGACACGAGGCTGGCTCCAGGTGATTACCAATGCTTCATTGAGAGAGGGGTTCTTTCCTACCACCTTGAAGGAGGCGGTGGTGAGGCCCCTCCTTAAGAAGCCTTCCCTGGACCCAGCTTCTTTAGCCAATTATCATCTGGTCTCCAACCTTCGCTTTGTAGCAAAGGTTGTCGAGAGTGTGGTAGCACGTCAGCTTTCCCAGTACCTGGATGAAGCTGTCTACTTGGATCCGTTTCAGTTGGGTTTCAGGCCCGGGTACAGCACGGAGACGGCATTGGTCGCGTTGGTCAATGATCTCTGGTGGGCCCAGGACAGGGGCTGCTCCTCTGTCCTGGTCCTATTAGACCTCTCGGCGGCTTTCAATACCATCGACCATGGTATCCTACTGAGACGACTCTGGGGGTTGGGAGTGGGGGGCACCGTTTTATGGTGGTTCTCCTCCTACCTGTTGGATCGGTCACAGTTTGTGTTGACTGGAGGGCAGAGATTGACCTCCAGGCGCGTCACTTGTGGGGTGCCCCAGGGGTCGGTTCTCTCACCCCTCCTGTTCAACATATACATGAAACCACTGGGTGAGATCATCTGTGGTTTTGGGGTACGGTATCATCAATATGCTGATGATACCCAACTTTTCATCTCTACCCCAAACCACCCAAACGATGCCCTCGACGTGATGTCCCGATGCCTGGAGGATGTGCGGATCTGGATGGGGAGGAACAGGCTCAAGCTCAATCCCTCCAAGAATGAGTGGCTATGGTTTCCGTAATCCCGATTTGTACATCTTGTTCCATCTTTGACGATAAGGGGAGAAATTTTAGCCCCCTCAGAGAAGGCTCGCAATCTGGGAGTCCTCCTGGATACGTGGCTTAGTTTAGAAGAACACCTGACGGCCGTGACCATGGGGGCCTTTTGCCTTGAAGAGCACCCGGAGGCTTCAGCTGGTCCAAATGCGGCCGCGTGGGTTGTCATGGGGGTACCTAGGTGCTCCCATGTTACACCTGTTTTAGATGGCCTGCACTGGTTGCCAGTTGTTTTTCGGGTGCAATTCAAGGTATTAATTATGACCTTTAAAGCGCTCTATGGCTTAGGCCCAGGGTATCTGCGAGACCACCTACTGCAACCAGTACGATCCCACAGAGTTGGCCTCCTCAGGGTGCCGTCAGCCAGACAGTGTCAGCTGGTGACCCCCAGGGGAAGAGCCTTCTCTGTGGGAGCGCCTTCCCTCTGGAATGAGCTGCCCCCAGAGCTTTGCATAATCCCTGACCTCCGGTCCTTCCGACGTGCCCTAAAAAGTTGGCTTTTACAGCAAGCCGGCCTGGCCTGTAAATTTTAACTCATTTTTAAATGTATTGTCCTATAAATTCGCTTTGGGTTTTTTGGGGATATGTATTTAATTTCTTTTTAACTTTTGGGATGTGTGTTTTTTAATGTTGTACGCCGCCCTGAGTCCTTTGGGAGAAGGGCGGCATATAAATCCAATAAAAACAAAACAAACAAAACAAATGATGTGATTTGCTCAATGAAGGACTCAATGAAACCACTTTACCTGCTTTACCTGGCACTTGCAATAGGTACAGGAAACTTTGTGTATGTTCAGTGCATCTTCTTGATCTTGCCAGTCAAGATAGTGGGAGCAAGCAACACAAATCAATCTGTCTGCTTCTTTCTTAAAAATAAGGGGACCACATGGAGTTGTTTTTGATTAAAGTATTTTTCTCAAGGACAGAGAAAAAATGAGAGGACCACATGCAGCTTTTTTTGTTGAAATACTTTCCTCAAGAATAGAGATCTATGTTTTGTGGAATGAAAACCTATCTACTGAAACAAAGACTTATACTGTATATTACAAGCAGCAGTTTGTACTGATTTACAGCCTGCTAGATATTTAAAAGTTAAGCAGCCTGTCATTATTATTATTTTTTTCTTTCTACTGTAAGACCACACTGTTATGATCTGGAAGAGGCAAACATTTGGTTCAATCAAGTTTTGGATTAGAACCTACATTTTTTTTAATAAAAAGAGTTGAACTACTTACATGAATAGAGATTTATGTGGAGAAAAAATATGCAAGTGACAGATTTGCAATCACTTTGATCACTTAGCTCTTAAAATTGGGTTGTATTGCTACTGTATATATTCAGCCAGGTTTCAGCACTATCTTCTTCCTTGCAGGCTGGCAGAATCATGCTATTTTGGGCCTATCTGTCAGTATTCCTACTGAAATTAACCAGTAAAGGCACATGAAAATTCCATTCAGTTTATTTATCAACATTTCACATAGTTCAAAAGGTGAAAAGAACTTGATGTTTTTAAAATAAAAATGAAATGTAAAGAAATATGAAATAGTTGGTCCAATTTTATTTCATTTAGAACCAAGACAGAAAGACTATGACTTACTAATAAATCTCAACTGGTAAGTGAAAAATGAGATTGGAATAAACCTAATCTTCCAAAATATGATTTATTCTTTTCTTACAACTAATTATGTGCAATTATTTGTTTGTGCCAGTAATACAAATTGTCATTAGATAATCATGCCTCAGAATTAAATAACAATCTTGAAGGTTTTTCAATCAGAAATGTGAGATATAAATTTGATAACAGAAATAAGAATAGCAACAATGATAACATGAATGGATGGAGGAGAAAGAGGAAGAGGGGAAGGAGGAACAGAAGTAAGAAGAGAAGGAGGAGGTTATTTATAGCCCAGCTTTCCTAATGCAGAAGTATATAAATCAATACAAAATGATGCAACTTCATAATTTATTTTGTGGAAGAATAATTTCATGTGTCTGTCTATCATCTGACTATCTTCTATTTAAAATGTAATAATGTAAATTATGTTCACTAATTAGCTTCCTTTTCAAGCCAGATCACTGACTGTTTAATTAATTTAATAAAAAAGGCAGTAATGTTGATCTCATTGCTAAATTATTTGCTTTTGCTCTTGTATCTTCCAAAAAATGTAGTCAGTCAGAATTCAGGACATATAAATGATTATTGAACAGAATCACAAAAATAATATTTTTGTCAATAACTATTCTCAATAGTAATGATCATGAATTGTTTAATTTATAGCAGCATATGAAAAGTAACATTCAATAACTGTTGGAATCAGTCATTAGAAAATATAAGGGATAATAACATTAGAGCTCATAGATAGGAAGTGATCAACCACTGAGGTCTGTGATTCAAACCAAATATTTAGACTGAATCAGAACAATCAAACCGAATGCCTCTAAAATGTGTTTCTTTTCTGAATTTGGTGTGGGGGTGGAAATCTTAATTTAATAGGCAGTTTGATATGAATTTTCACATTCAGTTTTCAATCATAGATGTCAGACTGAATCAGATTGCAAATCCAAATCAAACTGATTATTTAAATTAGATTTCAAGGAGAAATTTAACTTCCACATCCCACGTCCATTCTGTTCTTCTCTTCTGGTAATAATACTTTCTGGGAGAAACAGATGAGAAATTTCACTGGCAAAAGCTGAAGCACATATACAATAAGTGTGAGAAAGGGTTAAGTATGAATACTGAATACTGGTCACCACAATGTAAAAATAATATTGAGACACTACAGAGAAGAGCAACAAAGATAATTAGGAAAATGGAGGCTAAAACATATTTTTAAAAAGATTGCTGGAATTGGCTATGTCTAGTTTAATGAAAAGAAGGACTAGGGGTGACATGATAGCAGTGTTCTAATATTTGAAGGGCTGTCATAAAGAAGGAGTCAGCTTATTTTCCAAAGCACAAGAAGGCAGAACAAGAAGCAATGGATGGAAACTAATCAAGGAGAGAAACAACCTAGAACTAAGAAGAAATTTCCTGACAGAACAATTAATCAGTGAAACAACTTACCTCCAGAAGTTGTGAATGCTGCAGTCATTTGTCTGAATAGTCATTTGTCTGAAATGGTATAGGGCTTCCTGACTGAACAGGGGGTTGGACTAGAAGATCTCCAAGGTTCCTTTCAACTCTGTTATTTTGCATATTTGGGGAATCTCCACATGAAGGGGAATTACAGCCAACATTTATTAACTTAAAAGCAACACACATTTAACTTAAATCTCTGTACATAAGACCCTCTCACAGTGACTAAATATGGAAATTAATGCGCTGATTGTTTCTGTGGGATATTAGGCACATGGCCCACATACCCAAACAATTCAGCTGAATTCTGACATGGGTAGTGATATTGCCAAAAATATTGGAACATGTTTTGATTCTTGATGAAGTGGTGGACTATTACAAAAGGGGAGTGCTCCATTGTGGTTGAAGAGTTAGATAGATTTCTCTTCTCTTTTTCACACACATCGCCAAAATCACCAAGATGTTACATATGTAAGAACTTTGAAAGTGTGAAGAACTTTGGTTCTCTGATTTCACTGGCAGCTAATGGTGTCCTGCCACCATGAGGACGGATATCTCACCTTCTGCCCATGTGTGTATTCTCATTTATTCCTGTGAAATGCCTGAAAATAGTCTTTGGCTTCCTGAATACATTTCAGTTTAATTGCTATAATTGAATAGTTCTTCTTATATGTAGTTGGAAAAAGAAAGGGGAAAATCAGGTGGGTGGAAAAATAAATAAATAAAAGTTCACTTCTTGTCACAAGAAACTTATTCTATAAAAAATGTCAGTCTTAGTCACTGGCAGTCTGAAGTAGCAAGTTTCATCAGGAAAGAAAGGCATCTATTTAAGGTAATTGTTGAGAACCTGTTTCTGATGCAGTGCATCCTCTGATATAAAGATCATTACAACTGTGATAAGCAATTCAGGCCGACAATAGCAACAAAAAAGTTGGTAGATAACACTGGATAAATTGTCAAAAACGTATGAGGGAATTTCAAATATTTGTTGGAAATGTAAACAAACTGACAGAATATTTTTTTCCATCTGTGTTGGATATCTAACCAGACTAGAAAAATATCGGGATTAAGGATTAGGTATATATTATAATGCAGAAGGTTTAAAAGTAAATATGCAATTTACACCAGTGGCCTTCATTTTGAGCTTAATAGACAAACAAAAAAGTACAAATACTATTTTTACTTGGAAACCATTTTTGGACTTTTTACGAGAAACTGAAAGAAATGAAAAATTGATTTTGGGATTGGATGATTAGAATTACATGCAATTATGGAAATTGTGTTGATAAATATTAATTTTAGAATAAGAATTTAGTGTATTTTTTTACTTACCGGTATATTGATGGGAACAGGAGAGGGGGAGCTCTTTGAGTAATGTTTTCAGTAATCAGGAGTGTCTTTGATTAATGTTTCTAGTTTTTTGAAGTAACAAAGAAAGTTCTGCATGAGAAATATGAGGGTCTGGTAAAACTGGTTCAAACCTGATAAATACAAGGATTGTACACATAATTGAATTCTAGCCAATACACTATGCCTTAATACAATATAAAAATCACACCTAATGAATAAGAGGATGAGCATTAACAAGTCTTGTTAATGATTTTTTAAAGTCATACGGTACTAATAACAGGGAAGCTATGAAATGTTACATGGTACATATAAAGATACTGGTGTGCTTTATCACAGTTGTGTCAAATGATGCAAACCAGTGAAAGAACGTATTTCAAGCCCAATATGTTTAAACTGTATGTAGCGACATTCTCTACACTTCTAAGGAGCAACAACTTTTTCTATGAGATGCCTCTCCTTCTTTATGCATAAATAAAGATATATTGATCTATTTTTCTGGCTTGGGTCCTGTTTGGGCAAGGCATAGTGGACTGTTTAATCTTGCTTATATTTATGGCTAACAATATCTGTAAAGCATTCTTTTTCCATTTTCCTCTTTCTTGCACTTTCATCTTTTTTCTTTCTTGGACTACTTTATTTTTCAATTTTAATTGTTTCTTTAGTAACTTTGTATTTCTTTTGAAAATCAGTAAAGAGGTTAATAATTTGAAAATTTTATGTGAATAACACACAGTTTAACTCTGTGTTAAATGGAGAACATATGTGTGTATATGTGTGTGTATATATCTTGTTTCCCGTGCTCAGTTTCCACCAATGAAAGTTGCCAGCATTGATGCATTTAGCTGATAAAAGAAGCCGTCCTTGTACTAAGACAGTGCAGATTTTTGACAGGGTGATTAAGTTTGATGAAGATTTGATCATCTCATGGAAGCTGATTTGTGCAGTGGAACACAGACTACTTCAATTCAGCAAATCAAGTGTCTCTGAAAGACTTCATAAGTAAAATGCTTCAGAGATCTAATGAATTTTGAAGAGTAGATTCTTCTTATGGACAACATAGAAAGTTCCAACTTAGTTTCTATGTGAACAGGGTGACATGATGGCAATGAAATAAATAACCAACCGATGAATTTTATCACCTCCTTAAGCCTGTCTATAAGAGCCTTTTGGAGATGGCAAAAATATAATTGCCTGAAGCTTCATTCACTTCCTCAGCTTCCTTAATGTGGACAACCAACATCCTTAACTTTGCTGTCTCTTGTGTTAATGGGATTTTACGCTTTAAGCACTGATCCTGTCAACACAAATGGCAGTTCAGCTCAGCTCTCAACACTTTAATATACACTCACACCAGCTAATCCAGGAAGCATTCATAGGTCAGAATTGATTTTGCATGATGCGAATGGGTTTAAATTTCCTGACAATCAGTTAATTGTTATTAGTCTAATTCTTATAGGTGTGGACCAGGCATTTTCTTACATTTTTAAGAAGAGCAGAAGGTAAGGCTTTGAAATTCTTTTCTCTATGACATTCTCTGTAGCTTGTTGTACTGGTTTTGCTACCTAAATGACAATTAACATAGACCATTTCCAGAAGCCACAAATGTAACAATCAATCTACAATAAATGATAAGGGGATCTTTCCAAAAGAGGCCATCTTTCTTTAATATGTTTAATACTGTTTAATACTGTTAATATGAACAAAGATGTGTGTGTGTGTGTGTGTGTGTGTGTGTGTGTGTGTATTCTAGCAATGGCATTAAAATATCTTTGGGTTAAGTAAATATGAGCACAACATCATCAGCGAGAAATGCAATTTATACAAAGCAGGAGTTTTGAATAAGAGCTGTTAATCAAAGTGTTATTATATCATAGCAACTATATGATCAGTGCTGCAAAAAATATGTTTATTAGTAGATTAAGAAAAGCATAATTTATTAACTGGTGGGTATTATTAAATAGTAATTCTAACTAATACCATTGCTATTTTTGAGAATTAGGTGTTTGTATTCAGAAGTAATACACACACATTAAATGTCAGTATTTATTATTATTATTATTATTATTATTATTATTATTATTATTATTATTATTATTATTATTATTATTATTATTGAACCAAATCAATCTGTTAGGTGAGAAGGACTGATGGGTGCCAAAATCTGGCATCTCATAAGACCTTCTGGGAAAAATAGGAATATTCTTCAATAGTCTGTAAAATGGAACTCTGGAAATCAGTAGTCTATAAGCCAACTGTAAACACACTGACTGTAGAGAAACACATTTAAATTTGAGTTCTCTAGAAAAGGAAGAAGCTCTGCTCCCAGATAGACTCTAAATAAGATGATGATGATAAGAGTCTCAGATATGTCCTTTTTTTAATTATTGGATCAATATAATTCAGATCTAACCACCTAGTAGATATTTTGCAACCCAATTCCCCTCTTCCTAAATTACCTAGAAAGAGAATTGAAACCCCAGGTACATTCTGAGTTCTGTATTGATCAGTCATGAAATTAGAATGGCCTTCCCAATACAGTCCATATAATCCATCCAATGCTTTCTTCAAGGACAGGGGAAATAAGTATATTGAGAAGTTGAAACTGCCCAGAATTCAGCAATACATGCAGTTTTGGCTTACCAGAATCTGCCAACATAATACCCTTGTTTTGTGATATATACTGGCTTGCAATAGGCTTCTAGCACAATTTAAGGTGCTGGTTAATCTATAAAACTCAATATTGTTTGGGGGCAGGTTATTTGTTGGACTGACTTCAATGGGTTTCTGCACATCCCACAAGATCAGCAGGGATTGGATACTTTGGATCCATTCTGTGAAAAAATATTGTCAAGTGGCGACTCTATCACAAAGCCATTCCTATCACAATGTAGTGCAGGCCATATGGAACAGCATCCCCGTACATTTCAGGTGAACTCTGTTAATTTTCCCCCTCAGATCTTGATCAGCGATGTCACCTGAGTTCAGTGTTGGGTTGGTTTTTTTTTTTGGGGGGGGGGGGAAGGAAGTTTCAGGTGGTTTATTAGGAGCATAGAGTCTACTGTATTGTTCGTGTGTATTTTGTTATATTGTTGACATGTTTGTATATATAACTAGACAACTTGTGACCCATTGTGTCATTTCAGAGATAGTTCCTTACTTAAACAGAGAAAAAGAATGTTCATGGGTGGGCAAAAAAGCAGTGGGAATGGGAGCAACCTTTGATTTCCTGCTAGCTTCTTCACTGAGTTTGCTTGTAGAAGCTGTCATAGAGAATCAGAAACTTGCTTGTCTACCTACCTACCTGCAACATATGGCAACACTGAACAGCAGCAATGCAGTGGCGCTGAAGTAGCAACAACTTTCCCATATTTCATTCCCACAGAAGTCATAGGTCCTGGCATTCTGTAAATTAGTCCATTAGAGTTACTTTGGTTCAATAAGTGTTGCCTTGGGTCTTCCAATTTCACAGAATTGAAGGTAACAAACAATCATTAGACTTGAGAGTTTTAGTAGAATATAGTTTTGTTGCTCAGTATCACTGGACAGTCGATAGGCTGCCATATAGATTATTTGGGAGGAAAAAACCCACCATTCATTGTTGTTTTTTTAAAAAAATACAGCCAACTTAAAGATGCCTCTTTCTGATGTCAGAGCCCTGATCTCACAGGCTTTCCAGAATGTATAATACAGGATTTTCCACTTATGTATTTGAAGGTCTTTGTGTTCAGAGACCAATTTGCATGGAAACACATTTTAACTATTATATTTTATGTCTCCACTTGCAATAAACAAGTCCTTTATATATAAATGAAAGAAGCAAAGAGCTTTTTAAGCTCTGAAAATTAGACAGCAGGAAGTTCTGATCAGAATATAGTGAAAGAGAGCAGAGCAAACAAAGGGATAAAGAGAGAGAAAAGGGCAATCAATTTTACTGTGATAGGTGCCAGTCAAATGAGATTGCCAAAAAGAGGGCAATAGAAAAGAAATATAATTGTACAAACAGTTTACCTAAAAGATATAGGTTCTGCTGATTGTACAGACCTAACAATAACTTAATCACCCAAGCTGCCAATTAGGCATTATATACTTGTTTTATCAGGAAAAGTTATATTGTAAGTAAGCTTAACTCTGTTAGACAGCATGCTATGAACATAATCACAGTAGTTCATGAATTAACTGGAGCAAAGACTCATTTCTTAAGTTCAGTATGCAGTATGTAATTGCTGGCATTAGTAGCATCCTTTAATTCAACTGTCCCAATATAACGCCTTCCTAATGTCTTCACCCCTCTTACTGTTTGAAATTATGGGAATTGAAATTATGGAAGCCAAACTAATCTATAAACTATTAAATATGGGCATATGTAATTAATTCCTTTAAGAGAATTTCCTCCTTGTATGGGAAATTACAGTAGTTATAATGACTCTGAGAGCAATGTTGGTAGATGCTGATGACTTTTTGGTAGACTAATCCTTGAAATAGCCAAATAGAAAAGCTAAGAGTAGTCCATAGGGAGAGCAGGTGGTCAATCAACTTAAGAAAATTAGCATTTTAATTTATATAGATAAGTAGATGATAAATGATGATCACATATACAAACATGTAAATTGAAGAAATACAAGAACCTGGAAATACAGAATAATTCAAAGGTAATGGCAAATCATTTCCAAAAATCTTGCAATATTGCCAAGAAAATTGCAGGGACTAGTTCAGGCAATTTCCAGGTATCAACACTATATTGAAAGTACCAGAAAAAAGAAGGGACATGTCATGAGGATGGGTGGATGGATGGATGGATGGATGAGAAAAAAAGATTTATGTTAGCCAAAGGTAAAAGAAGTTGAAGGAGAAGACAATGGATGTAGGTAAATTGTATTGGGGTTGACTATAGAAGAGTGCTGATTGTCCTTTGAACAGATTGACATAGAAGACATTTGTCCCTACAATTCATGAATCCAATTTATGTCCACAATTATATCCACAGTTAATGGTCTGATATGCAAAGAACAATTTGTTTACTTTACACTATAATTAAACATATCCAGTGCTAAATGTTTCCAAACATGATTACAATCACCTGCCAAAAATAATTATATCATGTTGTAGATATAATAAGAGAGAGATAGAGAGAGGAGAAAATATTGTCTGAAGTTTGATTTCAGATGAACTTTTTGTCACTTACTTTGCAATCAAAGCATTATTAAGAGAACAATTACAACCTGCAGAAAAGAGGTGGAACATTCTTTTCTGCTTGCCTTGTGAGATGTAAATCTCATTCATTTCAGTGGGATTATTCTCAGTTAAATTGACTTTAAGAGCACAGTCTAATGTTCAAATGTAAATCAGCTCAAATGTATGGGCACATAAACTTCTAGCATTTTGACATTATTGAAGTCTTATGCTGAGTAAACATTTTGACAGACCGAAGAAAATTGAGATAAAAACATCCTAATTCTCCCCCCCCACTTCACAAATATTTTTTAAACAACAGACAGTTTATTCTTCACCATTGTAGTGCCAAAAGGTGCCTTGAAGCATCTTACTTCCAACTGCCAAATGGGCAAGCCAACCTTGACATCCCTATCTGAAAAAAAACACACCCTTAATGCTTCATATGGTAATAGACTTGGCAACAGGAAGCCATTCCAGAATAAGCTCATCCACAATTTAGTAGAGACATGTAAATGAGGGAGAGCTATCCACATCTTTTCACCTCAGTTGTTCAGAAAGGTACATAACAGGGAGACAATTAAAGCAGTTTGAGTCAACCCCAGATGTTTTGTCATTCTTAGGCCTGGATGAGGCAGTGCAGGAAACAGAGATAATAGCTGATGAAGTTCTGTTGTGACATACTCTTTAAAACCACTTAAATATAGTTCATTTTATTTTTGTCCACACATACTAGATCCTTAAATATAGCCATATTAGCAGTATTCTTCTTCAAACATTCTCCATCACACTGCATCTGAATTTTGATATATTGCTGCTTGTCTTCTGAAAATTTTAAGTTTAAGGTAAAGCTCCCAGTGGCATTATATTGCTTGGTCCTGAAGTGTAATGTGGCTAGAAAGAAATATTGAAATATAAACAAATGTATTAATTATAGTTAATATGTATTCAGCTCAATTTAGATAAACAGTTGCTACTATATTGATTCTATGTCCAATTCTGGGTGCTCTACTTCAAAAATAATTCAGGAAAAGGGGAACAGATGTAAAAAGGGTCAACAAGAATGATCAGAGAATTTAAGTTACCCAGGGAGAAATAAAAAGAAAGAAAAAATAAAACCTGGGCATGTTTAGACTACTAAGGTAGAAAATATTAGCAGGCATTTACAAGTACTTCCTGGCTATAACATAGAAGATGATCAAGACCTATTTTATATCATCAAAGTGGATTGTCTTAAGTTACATGAGGGCATTTTCATCTGCTTTATGTACTTTTCAAGTCTCCAGTTCTCCCTTCAAAAACCAAGAATCAGCATTGGCCTGAAAAAAAGTTTTGGGCTAGAGTGGATTATTTTTCCAATGCCTCATTCCACTGCAACCCCAAGAGAATGTCTTTATCAGATCAATTGTAGTGTAAGAAATCTAATCCATTTCAGTTTACCTTATAAGTCTGTTTCTAAAACATTGAATATTTGTTCTGAAACACTTCTCTGTCTGTACAATAAATATGCAGAGAAAGTTTGTATAACTAATAAGAGTAAGCTTCCTAATAATTTTGCTTCTGAAAATAGAATTTTGGACAATGAGTGTTAGCTTCATTTAAAGCTGGCAGATGTACTTGAAATATAATTGTGAGAACATTATGTTTCATTCTTGTTCCCTTCCAAATGGCTTGTTAGATCTGCTGCTGAGTCCAAAAGCTTGTTTTTCACTCAGAAGTAGTCTCAAGCTTTCCTGTCTCTAGTGTTGAATTAAGCCCTGTAGATGAACAATATCTTGAGAAGGGGAACTTCTCAGCTGGATGCTCATTAATGCCCTATGATTAGAAAATGTACTTATCCATTTCACTTTCATTGTAGCTATAGCAAGAATTGAGTGATACAAACATTAACATAGTACAGAGAATATTTTTAGCTCCTTGTTCTTACACTGCACAAGAGCCATCCTGATAAGTAGCACCTACATTTCCATCCTTATTAGAAAAACAGTTTCAATTAATTCTGTCACATGTATAAAGGCATTAGTTCCAACAATAGTACTGAGTATAAGAGAAAGAGATCTACAGAGATTCTCAGTCATCCAGGTCACGTTTGTCCTTTGGGATAAGAGAAAGAAGGTGGGCAAAAAGACAACCATTTGTTAAAAATACATTTTGAATTGGACCTTATTGTAAGGTCACCAAACTTACTGTAGCTGTTATAATGCTGTATTCTTATAGCAATCCAGAAAGGAAGGCCAGAAGAGAAGATATTTCAAAACTCAGCACATCCTGAACCATATTCTGGATTTAAATTGAAATCTTTCCACCAATATTATATCATGACTGGCAGTACTGTACATGCATCTTATTGATTTCTGTTTTCCTCCAAAGTGTACATAGCAAAAAATCATATATTAGTTGCTGTAGTGGGAGGTCAGAGAAGGGTATTACTTATTCATGCTCACAAAAATGTACTTGGCTATTAGGCAAGTGTTCATATCAAGATAAGTCACTGGCACTTATTATAGTAGTTCATAAGCCACTTATTTCATCTGCTCACTGTTCACTTGATCTCCCTCACCACTGCAACTAGATCCTGGTTGAAAACACAGAGGACTTCTCCTGATTCAGGTGCTATTAAAATACTTAATGAGGCTGAATATCATGGGCATAGTGATGATATTTGGCCTTAAACCCCTGAATAATTCTCCAGGAGAATTAGACAGACCCTAAAAAGCATTAGAGACAAAATAATGCCACAAGATAGCTATATGGGCACAGTCCCCCAAGATCATTTTCTGATACCTTCCTTATTTATTTATTTTATTTTATCAGACTTATTAGTCGCCCCCTCTCCCCACAGGGACTCGGGCGACATACACAAGCAACGGTCTACGGACTACAAAGGAGGAGGTAAAAATAAATAAATACAATAATCAGAGAAGTTAAAACCCCAATAAGAATAAAAGTTTAAAAGCTAACATTGACAATTAAAATTAACCAAGGGGTGGAACAGTTGTCAAGATTATGCCAGGCCGGCTAGCCGAAACAGGTGGGTCTTCAGTTTACTGCGGAAGGAGCGGAGATCGGTTGTTGTCCTGATGTCTGGGGGGAGGTTGTTCCAAAGGGTGGGACCCGCCACAGAGAAGGACCTACTCCTGGGCACCGCCCTCTGACAGTCTCTAGAGGACGGCACCCGGAGAAGGCCCTCTCTGTGTGAGCGAATGGGCCGCAGGGATGTATGGGGCAGGACACGATCCCGCAGATAACTAGGCCCTATGCCATGGAGCGCTTTAAAGATGGTGACTAACACCTTGAAGCGCACCTGGTAGGCCACAGGAAGCCAGTGCAGCTCGCGCAGGAGAGGTGTTATGTGGGAGAACCTCGATCTCCCCATGATTACCCGCCCGGCTGCATTCTGGACCAACTGCAGTCTCCGGGTGCACCTCAAGGGGAGCCCCATGTAGAGAGCATTACAGTAGTCCAGACGAGACGTCACCAGCGCGTGAGTGACTGTGCACAGGG
Organism: Natrix helvetica; assembly: GCF_964273705.1. Lineage (NCBI taxonomy): Eukaryota > Metazoa > Chordata > Lepidosauria > Squamata > Natricidae > Natrix > Natrix helvetica. The sequence goes on from NC_138548.1 coordinate 262,232,642, forward strand.
CCCCCCGGTCCACAAGGGGACGCAATTGGTGCACCAGGCGAACCTGGTGGAACGTCCCCCTCGCCACGGCTGCCACATGATCTTCTATAGTCAGCCAGGCATCAAGGAGGACGCCCAAATTGCGTGCCCGTTCCACCGGGGCTAATTGTTCATCCCCGATGGCCAGCGATGGAATGTGCTGGTTGTATCGGGGAGCCGGGAGCCACAGCCACTCTGTCTTAGAGGGGTTGAGCCTGAGCCTGTTGTCACCCATCCAGACCCGCACGGCTTCCAGACAACGGGACATCCCTTCGACGGCCTCGTTGGGGTGGTTTGGGGTGGAAATGTACAGCTGGGTATCATCAGCGTACAGGTGGTATCCCACCCCAAAACCACGGATGATCTCGCCCAGCAGTTTCATATATGTGTTGAACAGGAGAGGTGAGAGGATCGACCCCTGTGGGACCCCACAAGTAAGGGGCCTCGGGGTCGACCTCTGCTCCCCTGCCAACACACATTGCGTCCGGCCAGAGAGGTAGGAGCGGAACCACCGCAATACGGTGCCTCCGATCCCCAACCCCTCCAGACGGCGCAATATGATACCATGGTCGATGGTATCGAAAGCCGCCGAGAGATCTAATAGGACAAGGATGGAGGAACAACCCCCATCCTTTGCCCTCCAGAGATCATCCACCAACGCGACCAAGGCCGTCTCAGTACTGTGACCGGGCCGGAAGCCGGACTGGCGCGGGTCTAGATAATCATCTTCCTCCAGGTGACGCGGGAACTGTTGAGCCACCACACTCTCAACAACCTTCGCTAGAAAAGGAAGGTTGGAGACAGGACGATAATTTGCTAGCTCCTCTGGGTCCAGGGAAGGCTTCTTGAGCAGGGGTCTCACCACCGCCTCTTTCAAGGCGGTTGGTAAAAGGCCCTCACCCAACAAAGCATTCACCAGCCCCAGTAGCCAGCCTCGTGTACCCTCCCAGGAAGCCAGTACCAACCAGGAGGGACACGGGTCCAATAAACATGTGGTGGCTCGCAGTCGCCCGTGCAACCTGTCCAAATCTTCGGTGACAACAGGGTCAAACTCCTCCCAGCGTGGAATCTCAAGACTAGCCTCGGACGCCCCCTCTGGAACACTGGGGTGGGTCCACTCCCTCCGGATCCGATCAATTTTATCCTGCAGGTATGCCCCAAACTCCTCTGCCCTGCCCTGCAACGGGGGATCCCGCTGTCCCTGCGACAGCATGGAGCGGGTCACCCGAAACAGGGCGGCAGGGCGGTTCTCTGCGGACGCTATAAGGGTGGCACAATACTGACGCTTGGCCACCCTTATTGCCACAAGGTAGGTCCTTAAGTAGGCTCTTACCTGTGTTCGATCGGATTCGGAGCGGGAGGATCTCCACTTGCTCTCTAGGCGTCTCCTATGGCGTTTCATCGCCCTTAGCTCCCCATTAAACCAGGGGGCCCGGGTCGATCGTTGCCATCGGAGAGGCCGCAAAGGCGCAACCCGGTCCAAGGCTCCGGTGGCCACACTATTCCACGCGGCCACCAGGTCCTCTGCCCGGGAGCGGGACAGGTCTGCAGGAGGTGGCCCAAGCTCCGCCTGGAACCTATCTGGTTCCATCAGACTCCTGGGGCGGAACCATCTGGGACAATCTGGTTCCGCCTCCCCGCGGCGGGGAGTAGCGCCAGGGAATTCCAGTTGGAGAAGTGAGTGATCTGACCATGACAGGGGCGTGATGACTAAATTCCCTATACCCAGATCACTCGTCCACTGGTCGGAGACAAACACAAGATCCAGTATGTGGCCTCTTTCGTGTGTGGGGTCCCGAACTACTTGAGTCAGATCCATGGCTGTCATGGAAGCCATGAATTCCCGGGTAGGTAGAAATGGTAGGTAGGTAGGTAGAAATGCAGGTAGAAATGGCACTGATGCCCTAGAAAGCTTGTGTTTATCAAAAGCCACTGAGAGATCAAACAGGATCAACAAGTCGTGCCGCTTCTGTCATTCTCGGTCAAAAAGTCATTATAGCAATGAACTTGGGTGGTTCTGTTCTAAAAACCAACCAGGCGTAAAAGAACCACATTCTTCCAAAAAAATGTTGCATAGATGTTTGGTAATCACGTTGCTTGAAAAAGGAGCATTTGTGATACAGCAGTATCTGCCAAAATCCCCAGGGTGGCCTTCCTTCTAAGAATGGCAAAATCAACTGAATCCAGCAATAGAAAAACCACTGCCTCTTCTATGGTCTTTGTGACCAGTTCATCATGGAAGAATGTATTTATAATCCCCTTAATTGAATCAGGTATAACCTAAGATGAGCAGGCTATGTATCCAGTTTGAAAATGAATTTGTCATATACACCATATAGGCCAATTCAGCTTCAAAGGAATACAAATAGGATGGCAATCAAAGATGTAGAGGTATAAGCTGCTTGTTAAATCATAAAACAAATCCAAGAATTTGATTTAGGATTTCACAATATGGCAATCTGGACTGAAGAAGCTTCTTGAACCAAAGAAGCTTCCTGCAATAGACATTGGCTAGATGAATAGGAAATACCTTGGAATATAAGATTTGTAATATAGACAGGGAAATAGCAATGCCAACAAAAATTAGAAGGCAATTGTTAATAGTGTCTGCATTAGTGTCAGACCAATTATAGTAACAGGTTCATGAAAGCACAAGAGCCAAGTTCAAGCTGAAAGAGGAAGTATCTCTACCATTTTCTTTATTTTGTTATTTTCTAGTTTGGGAAACCATTCCATTTCAACTTTTAACAAGCAGCATCACATGAGATCAATTTCTCTGCTAAAAATATTTTTATAATAGTACTTTGAGAGATAATCATTTTCAAGTCATAGATCTACTTCATTGTAAATTCACAAAGAATAAAAAAGTTCCTTTTAGAGAAATTTAAGTTTTATTATACCTCTGAATATTTGGAAGCAGAGACATAATCTGTTCCTTATTTATTGTAGCTACTGTATATATCCAGTTTGACAATGCATTCTTTATATACACATAAAGAATTTTTAAATTTTATTTAAAAGAAAAAACTCTTTGAGAAGCCTGAAATAAAGTAAAAATGATGTTCTGATTTCCACAGGATTGTCTGGGATGCTATACATCATCTTCACTACCTGTTTTCCTTAATTGCCTTCGGGGAAGAGGGTTCGCGACATCCAAATTCAGTACACTTTTGTTCAATCTTGTGAACTCTCAGTTTTCCTCTTTCCACTACATATTCAAAAGTAACAGTGTGTCAGATTTGGGTTAAGGTCGATTCAGGTTAATGTCAGGGTTCCAAGTAACACTTCGAATGAAAGTAGACTCCAAGGCTTGAGTTTCCTCAAAGTTCCATTTTATTAGAGATGTCATATTGTCACATCTGGGAAAACCCAAATCTGAAAGTTTCCAGGTTTTCCCCACTCAAAAGAAAGTTCAAGTTCCTGCCCTGCACCCACGTGTCCATCATATGATCCAATCAGGCACCATCCAAAACTGGAGATACCTCCCAGTTACATCATTGCAGCTGCAGGGCAAGGTGTCCTTGACTCTTTGAGAAAAGAATGTTATTTTGACTATATATCACCGATACTCTATATCCATGGAGAACCTATGGCACGTGTGCCAGAGGTGGAACGCAGAGCCCTCTCTGTGGGCATGTGCACCATTGCCAGCTGCTCTTCTGGTTTCCGGCATGCATGTCAGCTGGTCTTCACAGGCACCAGAGTGCCTGAAAAATGGCCCGAAAAATGGCCTGAAAACAGGCATGCATGGGCTGGCCAGGTGGTCTTCAGGTTTCCAGTACTCTGGCGCATGCACATGCATACGCATGCATGCATGTTCTGGTTTGGGTACTGGATGCCAAAAAGGTTCGCCATCACTGCTCTATATAATCCGCCTCCAATTTTCCCACAGTATAAAATTTGTCAGGCCTGAAGGCCCAGTGTAAAAGATGGCTTCCAGGTCTTACACAATGATTCACACACACACACACACACACACACACACACACACATCTAGGTAGCACATTGTGTACTGTTTACTGGCTACTATGTATGTAGCATGTATATATGTGTGTATTTGTCTTTGGTGCATATGCTCTCAGTGTACATAAAAAGAGAAGTTACATTAGTTAAGAATCATAAGGTACAGCAGAATCATCAACTTTGGGTATTCAAATATCCCTACCAATCATCATCATCATCATCATCATCATCTTAGCCATTGTTTATCCACTGCACGATGAAAGCCTCTTCTGCATGTTCCCAATCCATACGGCTCTGAGCTTTCTTTTGCCAATTGCACCTGCAATACTTGCTAATGTCATTGATCCATCTTGATTTAGGTCTCTATTGTAGATGCTTTTTAATCAAGCGGGATCCATTTTATGACTGCGTTGGTTTCCCTGGCATCAGTTCCTCTTGTCCTTTCAAATGGCATAGGAAGCAGGTAGGTATCTATCGTGACACTTCTCAAATCTTGAAAATTTTATCTAGATTTTTGTCTAGGTTTTATGAAGCAAGACATTTTTTTTCAAATATATTTTTTAATCACTACAATACGTTTGAATATTTTCATCTTCAATGTCTAAACACTTTTTTCAGCATTTTTTAAAAAAATGTGAAGGAATTTGGATTCTTGTACTGTCATTCAGAGAATAGAAAAAGATCCTGCAGAAGAAGAAGCTTCCCTGGCCATTTGAGAAAAGCCATCTGAAGCAAAAGTCTATCTTCTTTGCCATTAATAAACGTAAATCCAGAACATTTTTACCTGAAATTATAGATTCAGTTAGACTGCATTGGTCCCTATGTACTATAGATCCAGTGGTTGGAGTCATCTACATTACTGAGTCATGATTTATTGAACAAGTCATAGTTGTCCCAAACTAATGTATATGGTTCATGCATAGTTTTGAACCATAAACTATATTTTACACACCATAGTGTTTCTATAGCATACTAAGGCAAAATGAAAACCTTTTGGTCCCAGCGACCATTGTAAAGTAAGGACTAATCGGTTTTTTGTTAAAAGTGTAATTTAATTCTGGAAGAGGCATTCATGTGCTATATTTATTTATTTATTTATTTATTCAGTTAATATGGCTGTGCTCCTCACACAAAGTGACTGATTGTAGGACAAGAAAGGATGACAGCCACATAAGGAATAAGGGAAAAAAGAGACAGGAGAAGAAAGGCAGAAAGAAAAAAAGATTATATAATAGACAGAGGGAAGGAGGGGAGAGAAAGGGGAAAAATGATGGATGGATTAATGCCCTAAATCAAGCAAATAAATGAACTTTTGATTCTATCTAATCCATCACTACAACGTGACCCAAACACCCTTCGTCCATAGAAATGTGATCAAAATATTTTCTTCATAAAACTATATTACACTGACTCAAACCCTTTACCAACTTCGACAAGTGACACTACCATGCTGTGTAATCCTGCACTTTATCTAAACCATTGGTCGGTTCCTACCGGCTCGGTGCTGTTCGGCTGAACCGGTAGTGGTTTGATGGTCTGGGTTGCTGGAACCGGCAGTGAGCTACGCCTCACTGGTTCTCCAAACCGGTTCTCTATAAGTGCCACCCTCTTGTTTTTTGTTTCTGCGCATGAGCAATTTTTATTGCACTGCGCATATGCATGTCAAGCACACTCAAAGCCCGTGTGTGTGTGTGTGGTGTGCCCATGAGCAAACCATCAGTAGTGACTGCCAGAACCCACCCCTGATCTAAACCATTATTCTTTCATCTCATTTACAGTGCATTTCCAAAGGAGCCTCTTAAACTGAGATTAAACCAATTAAATAGATGATCAACCCACCTGTTCATTGTGGCTGCACTACTTTTTCTTCCTCTGCTTCATCAACCCTTTCTCACATAGACGGTCAGGAGGAAGCAATGTGGTGTTCTCCAGGTGATTTTAACCATAAATCCTATAATCTCTAATCAGCTGCCATATTGTATGAAGCTTAAAGGTATGATCTGCAGACACGTTTTTTTCTCCTTATGCAAGGCTAATAAAAAATGCAGGGTGTGGAACAATGTTGAAGAATAGAAGGCATAGCTACTTGACCTGAACTGAAAGGAAAATCATTTTAGTTTTACTTCAGTGACTATAACCTAGACTCTCTCAAATTGCAGCTTAAAGCTGATCAAACAAGCACAAATCTCTTCCCCGACTCTGCTAATATTCTTCTTATAACAATCTATTCATCAAGCATGATTGCTTCTTATGAGGTTCTTAATAACTCTATTTTATCTTCACCCCTTTTTATCCTATGCAGTTCCTAGAACCCTCCAGCTGTGTTTCTTATTGCAAGGAGCCATTGATTTGAATGCTAAACCTTGCTCTCGGGTTGGCATCAAAGCCTCTAGATGGTTTTCTTTTGTCACAAATAGTTCTAGAGAGAAGTTACATATAAAAACCAAATCACATCTGGAAAATCATAAATCAGTGTGAAATGGAGCAGAATCTATCTTTTTCATGAAAGGTAATTTGAATGCTGTACATAAAGGACAAAGAAAGAGTAATTTGTATTCCCTAGGCAGAAGTGTGTATGGCACTAATTTTGTAACCAAATGACTTCAAGTAGCTATCTGTAGTGGCAATTAATATTGCAGGAATGAAATATCCTAAATTAACTTAAGTTGTGTTGATTACTCAGAAGAGTGATGCTTCATTGAAGGACAAGGGAATACAGAGCCTATGGAGAAGATACTCCTGGTATTCCTTTTTAGCAGCTTGCATACTTGAGGATTAAGAACATCATTTCATTTTTACTTTGTAATAAAGCAAACTGAATGAATGAACTGGTGCAGAGTATATTTTCCTATCTCATTTTTTCTCTTTGTTTATTAAAGTTCCCTACATGTTTAAAGAAGCTTATAACAATGCAGTTTAAAAAGTGACATTTCAGATAACAAATAAAAACTAAAAACCTTGATTGCAGATATTTTTATACCAAAATGGGAGCATTGTGTTTACATGCATATACTGAATAATGCATTCAGTAATCAGCACTGAGGTTTACAAACCAGATAAGCAGTGGTGGGAGTCAAATAATTTAACAACCTGTTCTCTGCCCTTATGACTGGCTGGGTAGACAGGCTTGGTGGTTATGTGACTGGGTGTGTGTGCCCAACTCGATATCACTCATGTCGAGGGGTGCCTCACCCAGCCTCTCTTTGCCACACCTGGCCATGCCTCACTCCTTCCCTCCCAGCCACTCCTTGTCACACCGGACAAGCATACATTCAAACCTTACCTTCCAATAAATATGTTAGAGGGGGTTCAAGTATGTATAGGAAGGAAAGTGTATCACCTTGGTATATGCCACACTTGATGACCATTGGTAGGTGAGCTATGTTAATTTGACTTCCAGTATCCTCTTCCATAGTCTTATTTAGTTGTTGAGAAGGGTCCTTACTATCCAATTGACTGTATAGTGCCAGGTATTCAAAGATCCATGTGTGTGGCATTGAATCAAAACTATAATCTATCTATCTATCTATCTATCTATCTATCTATCTATCTATCTATCATCCATCCATCCATCCATCCATCCATCCATCCATCCATCCATCCATCCATCCATCCATCTATCTATCTATCTATCTATCTATCTAATCTACCTACTTGACTTTGTACTACAATGCTCAGAGTAAATAGAGATTTTGGTAAGCAATACATCACTTCTAATTTATAAATGTGTTTATATCACTCTGCTTTGTCGGTCCTTGAATTTGTTTTTCCAGATGCTGCCATCAAAGGCAGACTATTATATTACATTTATTTTAAATCTGTTTCCTCTTTGGACAAAGCAGTTTCAAAAAGAATAATTATTATTGAATTCTATTGAAGTCACAGACAATAAAAAGTTAAATACATCTAGAAAATAAAATATTGATGATATAATAAAGATACTCAATCTTTATTACCAATGAAATTATATTATTTATTAACCTTTTCTTTTGAGGGATTTTTCACTGTAGCTCCTTCTTCAGTTCCATCTTTTTCCTCAGTATAAAAACTGTAACAGCTGTGCCAACTTCAAAATCTTCTACAAAGGCTAAAATGAAATGATGAGGATGCAATGAATTGCTTGATGCAAAGAGATCCCAAAAGCAAAATGGAGTGAGAAGACATTGGGGTCTTCTCTTTGAGGGATTAATTTGCCCTTTACTTATCTGCTGTTTCTCATCTACAACATCTTATTCTTGCTTTCTTGGCATGACATAGTGAACTACAAGGTAACCAACATCTCCACCTGCCACGTTTTATGAGATCAGCTCCTATGATCATTTTAATGTGAATCCTGAAGATGAGTTGACAAAACTTGGTTCAGCGGATAATGGATAGGTGTAACAGCAGCTTCTGAAATCTATTTCACATGGACTTCCCATTCACTTGAGAAAAAGCAGGGTTGAGGACAGGGGGGGGGGGGAAACAGCTAGGGAAAGAATGGGCATCTCTTTTATCTTTTCACTTTTATCCTGAACATGTCTCTATGAAAGAAGCAAGCATAGGACTGGGAATTACAGAATTACTTGCATTTGAAATACAACAATCCTAGCATTAGAAGTTTGAAATGTGAATACATTGAGCACTCTTAGCCAACATAGATTTTGCATTCAAATTATAAACCTTACTGAACAAGAGCAGCTTGAAGTCTAGAGAAGATAAATGTCCTTATAATCCGACATAAAACACCAGGATAAAATTCAGTCTTTGGATTTCTTAAAGAGACCATACATTAATAATATTGATGAAATGAATAAAAATGAGTGAAAAGGTTGGTGAAGGTGATGAAACCCTTTCAAGTAGCCCAAATATCAGCAGCTACTCCTTCCTTCCTTCCTTCCCTCCTTCCTTCCTTCATTTCTCCCTCCATCCCTTCCCTTCCCTCCCTCCTATTTCTCTCTCTCCCTCTGTAAGTATACATACATATTTATACATCAATCATCATCATCATCATCTTGTTAATCTATCCCTTATTATTTTTATTCAAGTACTAACGGCCCTGAAAATGGGCCATGCTGAATAGTTCAACATCACTCAGGATGCATCATTGCTCAGCAGCTACCTGAACTCAAGCCCATTTAGTGGATGCTTACTACATTAGCCATCATTGTAGTAATTAATTAGGTTGCAATAGCAAGTTTCTGTGGGTGTTTTTGTTTAAACAAACTAATCCAATGTGACTGATATGAAGACAAAACAAAAAATATTCAAGAAATTATTGATGCTTACTAGTTGTATTTGAACATTTCATTTTTCAGACTTTCTTGAACATATTCCTTCATTAAAAGCTAAGATGCATTTTAAGGTGCTGATGATTTTTCCCACTACTTATTGAGCCAAATCGTTCTTAATTATATTTCAATGTGAAAAAAATAATGGCTGTTCATGGATTTGGGGGAAAAAATACATTACAAAATACATTTGTAATTCTTTATTGGAAATTTCCTGCTGAGAGAGCAGCACCTGTTTCCCACCCCTCAGTCTCCTGACATTCATTTGGATTCTGATGTGAGCACTTTGCTTAGGTCCCTTGCCATGTTGCTTTGAAATAATTGAAAATGATAGTAGCAGAGGCTTCTCTGCTGTTTATTCCTGGCCTCTTGAATCATGCAAGGAGAATTGGGTTAGGGTATTATTATGGCTGTTTCAGAACTCAAAACTGGAAAGATAACATGGGAGCTGTATAAACTAAATTAGCACACTCTTGGTCTCCTGGTAGGCCAAGGGTGTGTTAGTTTAGTTTAGTTGTTTAGTTTAGTTTTGTTTCTCCTTAGTTTAGCTAATGGTAAGGACAATTAACCAGTGAAACAACTTCAGAAGTTTTCAGTGCTCCATCACAAGAGACGTCTAAGAAAAGACTGGACAGCCACTTGTCTAGAAAGTATAGGATCCCCTGCTTGACCTCTAAGTCCCTTCCAACTCTGTTATTCTGACATCTGGTATGCCAGCTCCTTTAATGCAAAATATTTGTTTTTGTTGTTGCTGCTGTTGTTATTGTTGTTGCTGAATGATGGCTATGAATCAAGGGAGTAATATTTTGGTTTTTTAATATATGGGCAAGTGCTAGATATGCAGCTTGATACCAACGTGTTTATCAGAAGCAGATGCAAATCTCTGCTGACATATTACAAAGGCACAAGGAAGAAAATGGTGTATTTCAGTCATTCTAGCAGCAAAGGTTTTTCTTTTTCCATTTGGATAGAGAGTAAAAAAATATTACTGCCTCTGAATCACTTGCTCCCACCATGAGATCTTGGTAAAGTCCCAGTGCCCTAACCAGGAGGCAGCTCTGTGAGAAAGTCATAATGATTCCATGACTCAACATGTAATCCTCAATGGAACTGCATCTACATGGAGGGAAGTATGCAGTGGAGTACCCCAAGACTCTGTTTTAGGCCCAGTACTCTTCAACCTCTTCATTAATGATTTGGATAAGGGGATAAATGGAGAACTAATCAAATTTGCAGATGACACCAAGCTGGCAGGAATAGCCAACACTCCAGAAGATAGGCTAAAGATACAGAAAGATCTTGACAAACTTGAACATTGGGCACTATCTAATAAAATGAAATTCAATGGTGAAAAGAGTAAGGTTCTACATGTAGGCAAGAAAAACAAAATGTACAGGTACAGTATAGGTGGTACAGTGCTCAACAGTAGTAACTGTGAAAGAGATCTTGGAGTCCTAGTGGACAGCCATTTAAATATGAGCCAGCAGTGTGCAGCAGCTGCCAAAAAAAGCCAACACAGTTCTAGGCTGCATAAACAGAGGGATAGAATCAAGATAATGTGAAGTGTTAATGCCACTTTTTAATGCCTTGGTAAGGCCACACTTGGAATACTGCATTCAGTTTTGGTCACCACGATGCAGAAAAGATGTGGAGACTCTAGAAAGAGTACAGAAAAAAGCAACAAAGATGATTAGGGGACTGGAGGCTAAAACATACGTATGAAGAACAGTTGCAGGAACTGGGTATGTCTAGTTTAATAGAAAGAAGGACTAGGGGAGACATGATAGCAGTGTTCCAATATCTCAGGGGTTGCCACAAAGAAGAGGGAGTCAAACTATTCTCCAAAACACCTGAGGGCAGAACAAGAAGCAATGGGTGGAAACTAATCAAGGAGAGAAGCAACTTAGAACTGAGGAGAAATTTCCTGACAGCTAGAACAATTAATTAGTGGAACAGCTTGCCTCCAGAAGTTGTGAATGCCCCAACACTGGAAGTCTTTAAGAAGATGTTGGATAGCCATTTGTCTGAAATGGTATAGGCTTTCCTGCCTAGGCAGGGGGTTGGACTAGAAGACCTCCAAGGTCCCTTCCAACTCTGTTGTTCTGTTCTGTTCTGTTCTGTTCTGTTCTGTTCTGTTCTGTTCTGTTCTGTTCTGTTCTGTTCTGTTCTGTTCTGTTCTGTTCTGTTCTGTTCTGTTCTGTTCTGTTCTGTTCTGTTCTGTTCTATTCTACTCCTCTCTTCTCTATTTATGACCATATTAGCAAGTAAGACCCAGTGGGATGACTGGGAATCCTTGCATTCAGAGGGAGTTTAATTAGGTTCTTCCATCAGTTAGAGAAAAATGTAGGTAGAATATGAATAAAATGTGTTGGAAATATAGATATATAAATATCGATTAGGAAGTAAAGAAGGAGGGGGAGAGAGGGAGGGGGAGGGAGGGAAGGAAGGAAGATGAATGAAGACTTTTCTTTTCAAAGATTCAGGAAAATATTTTTCAGTCAGTTATTTTTACTTCGTATCTTCCTGTATCAAATAAAGTTTATCATTTCAGCATTTATTGCATAACAGGTACACAGAGGGGAAAAAACTCTTGTAATCTATAGTATTGCCTATTTAAGAAGGAAAATTGTTTGCCAGATATCCATTGATTTCTGTCAGTATGTTATGCTTTTAGTTCTGTTATTGCTGTCTATTACAATCATGTTACCTTTTCTTTTTCATAGTCTTTTACATTCTGTTTTTGAGTACAATATTTTGTTCAATACATCATCCCCATCTCCCCATCTCTTTCTTCTATTCTTCTGCTATTAGCTACACATAAAATTGGTTAAGACTAGAATAACTAGAATGGTGCTAGAGAAGACTCTTACGAGTCCCTTGGACTGCAAGGCGACCAAAACAATCAGTCCTAGAGGAGATCAACCCTGACTGCTCTTTAGAAGGCCAGATCCTGAAGATGAAACTCAAATACTTTGGCCACCTAATGAGAAGGAAGGACTCACGGGAGAAGAGCCGAATGCTGGCAAAGATTGAGGGCAAAAGAAGAACGACAGAGAATGAGGTGGCTGGATGGAGGCACTGAAGAAGATGTGGGTTCCTACCTATTCTGTCTGGTACGAACGAATAGGTAGTAACTCCAGCAGAAACGTGACCGTACCAGTACTATCCTCGGTGGCTGCGGCATCTTGGTTTTCTGTTCTGCACATGCATAGAACAATCTTCATGGAAAACTATAATCCCCCCCTTTTACTGTTGTGCTCATGTGTAGACCATTTTAAGCACAAATGCCCCACCCACCCACCCCACCCAGTCAGTCCTCACCTCCTGGATGGCTACTCTGCCTAAGCTGCCATGTGGTGCCTGCCCTGCGGCCCAACTGAGCTGCCTTCTCTTCCTGCCTACAGGTAAGTCTCTCTAGCCCCCACAAGGAGCTTGCTGCATCCCCCCCTTCATCATCCCCACTGGGCTCGCAACTTTCCCTTCCCCCACCCCTTCTAGGATCCCCACCAGCCCCATTTTGGCTCCCAGCAGGCTTCAGGGAGGCCTGCTGGGTCCAAAATAGAGTGTGTGGGGGGCTAGAAAGCCTCCCTGCAGCCCCCTGGGAGCAAAAGTGAGGGAGTGGTGCTTCAAGAGAGAAAGAACGAAAGAAATCCTCACAGTTTGGGGATCCTCAAATGCATATAGCAGAGGTCTGCAAACTTGGCAACTTTAAGACTTGTGGACTTCAACTCCCAGAATTCAGTTATGCTGGCTGGAGAATTCTGGCAGTTGAAGTCCACAAGTCTTAAAGTTGTCACGTTTACGGACCTCTGGCATGGAGTTGAGAGCTTATTGAAAGTGTGGCTAGCTATCTCTTTTAGGAACAGAAATAACTAGTTCTGACATTTCCTAGTGCTTCGGTGTTTTGCACAGTTGTTCCATGGGGTCATTTTATTCCATTTTTTTGAGGCAGTGAGAAACTCTTTTGAACATTTCCACAACATAGGTATATGCACTCACATATGCAAATCATAGTTCTGTTATCTGCAGCAGCTCATAAACTGTATCAATAACAGAGCCATAAGCACAAATTTCAATTACCTTTTCAGAAGTTAGAAAAAAAATAACTTATGGGAGTAATACTAAATATTCATATCTCGTCGCTCAAATCCGGAAGGATTGGGTCCCCTTCAGTGGCTCAGTCGAGACGCCACTGGCGAGTCTTGAGAAACCTTTTTGGGAGGAGTTTGACTTGGTTGTCATTGAGGATTTGGACAGATTGCGTGGACGACTGCGACCTACCACATGTTTACTGGACCCGTGTCCCTCCTGGCTTGTACTGGCATCCTGGGAGTTTACACGCGACTGGCTCCTGGGCCTAGTGAACGCTTCGTTGGGTGAGGGGTCTCTTCCGGCCGCCTTGAAAGAGGCGGTGGTGAGACGCTTGCTCAAGAAGCCTTCCCTGGACCCTATGGAGCTGGCCAATTATCGTCCTGTCTCCAACCTTTCCTTTTTGGCGAAGGTTGTAGAGAGTGTGGTGGCTTCTCAGTTCCCACGACATCTGGAGGAGAATGATTATCTAGACCCGCGCCAGTCCGGCTTTCGCCCCAGGTACAGTACAGAGACGGCCTTGGTCGCGTTGGTTGATGATCTCTGGAGGGCCAGAGATAGGGGTTGTTCCTCTATCCCGGTCCTATTAGACCTCTCGGCGGCTTTTGATACCATCGACCATGGTATCCTGTTGCACCGACTGGAGGGGTTGGGGGTCCGGGGCACCGTTTTGCGGTGGTTTGGCTCCTACCTCTCTGGCCGGACGCAACGTGTGTTGGCAGGGGAACAGAGGTTGACCCTAAGCCCCCTTACTTGTGGGGTGCCACAGGGGTCGGTCCTCTCGCCACTCCTGTTCAACACATACATGAAGCCGCTGGGTGAGATCATCCGTGGTTTCGGGGTGGGATATCATCTGTACGCTGATGATACTCAGCTGTACATTTCCACCCCGAACCACCCCAACGAGGCCGTCGAAGTGATGTCCCGGTGTGTGGAAGCCGTACGGGTCTGGATGGATGACAACCGACTCAAGCTCAACCCTTCCAAGACGGAGTGGCTGTGGGTTCCGGCCCCCCGGTTCAACCAGTTAATCCCATCTCTGGCCATTGGGGGCATTCAACTCACCCCCGTGGAGCGGGCGTGCAATTTGGGCGTCCTCCTGGATGCCAGGCTGTCCATGGATGACCATGTGACAGCCGTGGCCAGGGGGGCGTTCCACCAGGTTCGCCTGGTGCGCCAATTGCGCCCCCTATTGGACCGGGACGCCCTACGCACAGTCACCCATGCGCTGGTGACGTCTCGCCTGGACTACTGTAACGCTCTCTACATGGGGCTTCCCTTGAAATGCACTCAGAGACTGCAGTTGGTCCAGAATGCGGCTGCGCGGGTGATTATGGGGAGTACTAAGTACTCCCATGTGACACCTCTCCTGCGCGAGCTGCACTGGCTTCCTGTGGTCTATCGGGTGCGTTTCAAGGTCTTGATTACGATCTTTAAAGCGCTCCATGGCTCAGGACCTAGTTACCTGCGGGATCGTATTCTGCCCCATACATCCCTACGACCCATCCGCTCGCACAGAGAGGGACTTCTCCAGGTGCCGTCCACCAGACAGTGCCATGGGGCGGCGCCTAGGAGCAGAGCCTTCTCTGTGGCAGGCCCAGCCCTGTGGAATGACCTCCCCCCGGATATTAGGACCACTACTGACCTCCGCTCCTTCCGTGTAAAGCTCAAGACCCACCTATTCCAAATAGCCGGCCTGGCTCAATCATAACTTCATAATGCTCCTGATGGGTTTTTTAATTCAGTAATTTTATTTAATGGGATTTTAAATTGTGTTTTTTAACTGTCTTTCACTTATGAGTCTACCTCCTCCATGCACATGTATATGTCTTTGTTCTTTATGTATGTATGTTTGTCTTTATCTGTATTTTATCTGTTTTGATTGTACGCCGCCCTGAGTCCTTCGGGAGAGGGTTGCGGCTAATCAAATAAAATTATTATTATTATTATTATTATTATTATTATTATTATTATTATTATTATTATTATTATTATTATTATTATTATTATTATTATTATTATTATTGTTATATCTGACTATAGTGATAACTAGATAGCTGCCCATAAATTAAGCTCAGCCCAGAAAATATCTACAGGAATGGGATTCAAAATTCAAGTAAAGGGTGTTCATTCTCTCCAGATTACAGAGAGGCTGAAAGTGTTTATCAACCCATGCTTGTTGGTAGAGACTAGTCATTTTTCTGTAGTATGAAAACAGTTAGTGTAGTCAGTTCTAACCATACTGCCACAAACATATATCAGCAACTTCCAGTTTAGCCTGTGAGGAAATGGAGATCAGTTTTAAGATTGCTTGTAATTAGTTCAAAAGTGTAAACAAGTCAATTACCTGCCAAAAAAAAAAGTTTATTGGTCAAATTGCTACAGTAACAGAAAACCTCGATTATTTCAGCATTCATCAGCTTTTTTAAAAAAATCAATATGTTTATGCACATTAAACATGCATGTTTTGATTATCAATTATCTATCTATATCTGCAGTGTATCTATCCATCTATCCATCTATCCATCTATCCATCTATCCATCTATCCATCTATCCATCTATCCATCTATCCATCTATCCATCTATCCATCTATATCCATCTATCCATCTATCCATCTATCCATCTATCCATCTATCCATCTATCCATCTATCCATCTATCCATCTATCCATCTATCCATCTATCCATCTATATCCATCTATCCATCTATCCATCTATCCATCTATCCATCTATCCATCTATCCATTTATCTAGCCAGCCAGCCAACAACCAGCCAACCAGCCAACCAGCCAGCCAGCCAGCCAGCCAGCCAGCCAGCCAGCCAGCCAGCCAGCCAGCCAGCCAGCCAGCCAGCCAATCAACCAGCCAGCCAACCAACCAGCCATCTATTAATCTATCGATCCACCCATCATCCATCCATCATCCATCCATCATCTATCATTTATCTATCTATCTATCTATCTATCTATCTATCTATCTATCTATCTATCTATCTATCTATCTATCATCTATCTAATCATCTGTTATATTTATCTTAATGTAATTCAGGATGATTGACTGTGTAACCCCAAATCAATGTTGACTCTTGACAACCACATAGACAGATATTTTCCAGGGCAATGTGGACAGATATTTTGCAGCCTGATTTTTCAGGTCTTCTTTCTCCTTTTACTTTTAGCAGCATCATGGACTTCTCAGGAAAGCTAGGTCTTTTATAACATGTCCAAAATATGATAGTTTGAACCTGTACATTAGTTCCTTAAGTTAGAACTCTGAATTTATTTGTTCAATGTTATTTTTGTGTGTTTTCTTGGCAATCTGCATTAATTTCAAGATTCCTGTCCAACACTAAGCTTCAAAAACTTCAATATTCTTCATATCATACTTTTTTCAAAATCTGAATTTCACTTCCATAGACTGAATCAGGGAAAAATATTATGTGCATCATTATGATCTTGATAGGTATAAAATCTGATTGGTATCTGAATACCTTCTTTTACCTTCACTGATACCTTATTAAGTGATGGTTAATCTAGATTGTATAGCTCCCTAGCCAGAAGTATGGTTATAAATAATTGGTTAGAATTTTGCACATACATATGGGATGTATACCTATTTTTTATCCAATATGTTTTAATTTTGCTTGTATTGAATCATAAACCCATTTCATTAGTTTTTCATCTTGCTTTATGACAACAATGAAAAGATTTCCCATGTCTTTTCTGCACATTTCTCTCTAAGTATATATCTTGTATGTATCACTCACAATAAATATATTTGATACGCAGTTTGTCCCATATAAGCCTTTGCACAATACTATTTTAGCCAAAGGAAATTACATAATCTAGAATAAAGTGACTTATTATCTGTGTTTCAATTCATATATTAGACATGCAGATGATCTCATTTCTACTATTCCTACTTACCCATTTACCATTTCTCAGCCAGAATGAAACTCACTAGAGTGACTAGACTGTTGTCTCAGTCAGGGCTACACATATGTAACACATATGTAATTTCAAAGCCTAACACACAAATAAAAACATATTTCAGAGAGAAGATAGTAGATGTCCAGACTATTGTTCAGTTGTGTATCTTCCCTGTACAGTTTTATATGGATTACAACATGGGGACATTAATTTCCACATGGAAATCAGAAATAGAACACACAGTATATCCACCTATGATCATTAATTCATTATTTTTAATACAATCTCTTGGCTAAAGTCATGCATATTTTGCCAATCTGACAGATATTATTTCTAAAAGTTGTATCCTATAGAATTATAACTGGCTCCAAAAATGCCTTTTTGACCATATTTATTTATTTGTTGCCAGGCTTTATATACCACTGATTTCCAAAGGAGTCATGATCAGATATATGATGGCATAATCTCTTAGAAGCAGCAACAAACCATCAGAGCATTGCAGGTGTAAAAATGTTGTCTCAAATGTTTTATTAAAAATGTATTAAAGGAAATTGCAATAAAATAAGCTCTACATTTTATTTGAAGAATGGATAGTGAGCTGCATGCATTTTATTCACATCCATTTTTCCCTGGGAGAATACAAAAGTTTTTTCCTAATAGTGTCCCACAAGTATAATCTGGACAGAGAATGATTGACAGAAAATCACTCAGGGAATCCTGTTGATCAAGAAAGAGATCAAAGGATCCTATTGTGTGAAGGCTTATTTAGGCTTGTTCATGTAGTCATAAATTGTTACTTAATGTGATATTTGATTGTATTAGTGGGATTGTATAAATGGCTATATTTTATTATATTTGGAAAAAATATCTCGAATAGTTCTTTTAAAGAAATTGGGAAAAAATCACCCCGTTTCTCATGTTGAATCATACCAGACATACAAATTGATTCACTACAATAAGTTGTGCATCTTTCTATTATTAACTGTCAGATTTATTACAAACTACTAGAAAACTAAAACACATCTTTTGTTAAATCAGTGGTAGGTAAATGTGTTGGATATTGGTTTGGCTGAAAATTGAGCAAAACAAAAAGTTTTCAAAAACGCCACAATATACACTTATCTAAGTCTGGTCTCTGTTCAATCCTTAAAAAAATCTTAATTTGTGCAAAAATCATTTTACATAAGTAAATTAAATATGGATGTTTACATGTTTGTATTTCTTAAGATATCAATATTCTTTTGAGGGTTTTTCATTTTTGATCGGTTTATTTTTTTTTTCATTTTTGTATGGATGTATTCTTTCAGTAACAAATAAGAGGGTGAGACAATAGAAATAACTCATGATTATAATTATATTCTTCTTGGATTACAGAAACATGGTAATACATACTAGAAAATTAGTATGCACTTTTATTGTGCTATGTAGGTTACTTTTGTAATAATTTATCATATGAAATTGCCCCATAAAACAAGAAAATGGTGAGAGGTTTCATCTGTCTCTCTTCAACCCCAGAAGTAGGAAATTAATCTCTTTACCAACAATCCATCTTTATGAGCATTAAAAATATAGTTTTCTTTCCTAGAGTGAAATAATGTTTTCTATTATCAAAATATAGTGTTTAAAAAAATCCAATAAACTGGTTAGAATAGTGTAATATTTTTTCTTTAGTCTTCCAGTTATTCAATATTCAGACATAATTGTGCAAATGATTTGCTTTTGTTCTTGTTTTCTACCCATAGGGAAGATTTATTATTTTTGCAGCTTAGTCTTCCTTATATTTTTTTCTTCAGAAAACCTTTCCTACATTCTCATTAATTTGATAAGTAAGTGAATAAATGTAAAAGAAAGATAAGTTTCTTTCTTTGCCAGGAACAAGCCTTGAAAACAGTTTCCAGTCACTATGAGTTTTTATTAGGCTAAAAAACATGTAAGTGAGAGGGATCTTTGTATAGTCAAATATTGATGAAGCTAAAGAAATATTTGACAAGAGTGCTTTTTTAATGTCACTGAATTTGGATGTAGCAAGTATGTGCCATTTTGCTGATCAAAATATTTTTAAAAGCTTTCATTTATTCATTATTTATTCTCAGAGTAGATGGGCAGCCATAATAATATGTTAAATAAATAAATAAATCTTGTTTCAAAGTACCATGTTTTAAAATGAAACAATCTGGGTTCATTAAACTTTTAAAGGAAACTTTCCATTACACAGCTACATACAATTTTTAAAGAATGTATTTCTATATGAAACTAGGACATTCTAAGTTTAAAGTTACAATTCAGACCTAGAAATTGAAATAAATGACAGCGGGAATAAGGAATGCATTTTCCGTGCATTTAACAAAAAACAGAATGTATGTATCTCCTTACGGATGAAAAACAGTTGATTAGAAATAGCATTTAAACTTATATACCATTTCATAGTGCTTTACGGCTCTCTCTAAGTTTATTGTCCTCAAAAATCTGGGTCCTCATTTTACCGACCTCAGAAGGACGGAAGGCAGAATTAGCCTGTAATATTGCATCCTAACCACTGTGTCATCACAGCTCCACATTTACAATTTACATATAAATTGTAAAATGAATCATATGTGTTTTACAATGTATATGTTACTCAAGAAATGCTCATAAATATGCCTGGCATCCTTAATTAGCATTTCACTAAGTACCTCAAATAACCACCAAAGCAGTGGGCAAATATTTAATATCTGAATTGCTGAAGTTACAATTTGGATTTTACAGCAATGTAACAAAATAATTAATTGCACATCTTTTAAAAAGTTTTCTGCAAAGGTAATATACAAAAGGGATAATTTGCAAATTAAATTTATATTAAAAGCTTGCAATTCTATGATATAATTTTAAATAATTTCTGAGAATAGAATTTATGTGACAGTCTTGTGATAACCAAGACTTTGAGCAACAAAGTAAACTGTCAACAATGAGATTATCCACAATGAGAATAATGTTGCAAACAATTGAAAAAACATTAATATGAACATTGCTCTTAATTTCATCAAGTACAATTCTGTTGTGACTTCTAGAACACAATCTTGCTGAATAACTAAGTACAGCAAAAAATAGCAGTTGCAATTTTCCTTCAAAAGAGAAAGTTTAATGAGATCACTTCCGGTTCCCGGAGGCGACGGACGTTTCCATCCGCTGCTCGTCTCTCTGGTGGGCTTCTTTAGGGAGCACAGGGAGTCTTGGAGGCACCACTGCTGTAGGGCGGCTTGCTGGAGCCCCCAGAAGCGGCGGCAGCCATTGGGGGGTTTCCAGTCTCACCCCAGGAGCCGGGGAGCGAAGGGGGGCGCGTGGCATAGCTGTCAGCTGCCTGCGCCTTCGCTGAATGGATGCTGGAAGGAAATAATCAATCAGAAGTTGCAGTGAAGTGCTGGAGGTGAGAAGTTTGCCCTAATCTCTTTTAACACCATTTAATGGATGAGCAACAGCTACTCGCAAGTTGTGGGTTCAATCTATTTGAAGTTGCAAGATTGGAGGGTTGTTTTTTTTACCCCCCTCGGTTAAAGTGGCATTTGAACTATCTCTCGATCTCAGAATGGAGTGAGAGAGTAAAATGTTGAATTACCCACTTGTACTAACTATGAGAAAGATTTACATCACAATTGCAAGAAGTGATTCCTGAGCTGTTTTAAAAGCCTTATGGAAACTTTGAATGCTTTGCTCCCTGGTTCCCTGTGAGAGGCAGAGCCAAGATGGCTCACTTCCCTCTTCTTCTTCGCTCTAATAAATGAAACTAGCCTTTTGAAACTACCTTTGAAGAAATTTCTGGCTTTATATTACTATTACCTCCTGAAGGACTTCTAGAGCCTCCCCTGTTTTATGGTTTTTCAGGATTTGGATTATTTGACTCTCTTCTTTTGGCTTGGAACTGTGACTGAGGATTAACATTCACTTCTGGGCTTGTCTGCCTCCTCAGTATCACCCAACTGTGCACTCCACAGACACCATTTCTTCTACATAAGGATTTACACTTATCCCTGAGCTTAAGAAATGGGGCCCAGAAAACCACCGCCGGGGAAAGCAGCCTCGGCACCTGCCTCCACTGCATCTAGCCCAACGACCCAACAGACAAAAACTTTATCATTCTTACAACAAGAAGTGGCTGGAGAGAGCACAAAGTACTTATCAGTTGCCCAAATGTTTCAGGCTATTATGAAGGGACAGGAAGAACTGAAAAAAGAACTGACAGATTTTAAAGAGCAGCTCAGAGATGCACAGCAGCAAACAATACAAAATAAGCAGAGGGTTGGAGTACTGGAAGAGGGCCTGGTTGGGCTGAGGGAGGAGGTGAAGGCAACTCAGAAGGGGAATAGGGAACTGGAAAACTTCATGGTAAACATGGAATTTGAAAGAATGTCCCTTTTTCTCAGATTCCAGAACCTACCCGAGACAGAAGATGAAGACCTTAAGGATATTATGTGTACAATCTTAGCAGAATACATTAAGAGAGATAAAGAACAGTTGCGGTGGGATATGGACCTGGTTTATAGAATCAATTCAGAATATGCCAGAACACATAATGTTCCAAGGGAAGTCCATGTTAAATTTCTTAGGAAGACCATGAGAGATGAGATTTTGGGAGCCCAAAGAGGGTACCATTAAAATATAAAGATAAAGAAATTGCCATTCTTAAACAAATTCCGAAAAAAATAAGAGAAAAGAGGAGGAAGTACTCCTCCTTATCAAAGAAATTATATAATAAAGGAATTTGGTTTAAATGGTTATTGCCAGAAGGAATGTTGATTTTCTGGGAGGGAAATAGAATTAGAATTAATTCAGTTGTGAAGGTAGAGGCCTTCATGAAAAAACACAGTTGCCTCCTAGAGGACGAAACTATAAGAGGTAGTGAGAAAGGTGATAATATACAAGATATGAGGGAGGGTGGGGCTGCGGCCCCGCCAGGGGACAAGGGGGAGGGAGCAATACTGAAAAGACTCAGGTCACAAAAATAAAGGTATTTGAAATATTATTGTAATTGTGGATATATTAGAAAGTGGTAAAAGAGATGATTGACTCAGGTAAAAAAAAAGGTATTTGAAATATTGTAATTGTGGATATATTAGAAAGTGGTAAAAGAGATGATTGAACATATAGTTGATACAACGTATAATAAGATGCTGTTTTTGCTTATCTTTTGTTTTTCTTTCTGTAAAAGTTGTGAGATTTGGGGAGATTTCTACTTTCAGCATGATGTAGCTGCCAAATTCTTTTGTATATCCACCTACCCTTCCCTATAAATGTTTAAAAACCAATAACATTCTTTTTTAAAAAAGAGAGAAAGTTTAATGAGTATGGGACATTAGTAGAAGATTAAAATATGATTGCATATAATAAATTAACAGAAAGACGATCCTTTGTCCCTTGTCTTTTTAATTTTTCCCTTTTTCCTACTCTTTTAGAATATCAGACTTGAAAAAATGAAATGCACTCAATTGGCAGGTAATGTGGGACAAATGAAAGAAAATGTGCATTTATGCACCACTGAAATAATGAAAGATATCACTGAATGGTATTATTTTATCCCTGGGTGATCTTTAAAAGAATTACACATTAAGGATCTTCCATCATCTTAAGAATGTCACTGATAATTAAATGGAATCTCCATGCTCAGAAGAACTGCATCTTTGTGCAACAATTGCAGGGATGAACAAGAAAATATCTTCATCATCTCCCTTATTCAGCATCTTCTTCATTACCAGCATCCTCTATTGAGGGAGCAGGCCACTCCCTTCGGGACCTTCTTGATTACAGCATTTTTTACTATTCTATATTTCTCCTCTGTGTATGACTCTTCAAACAATGTTAATGTTGTACTAGGTATAAAGTGAAAATTAGCTCTCATTAGTTTTCTGTAATACTTTTGTAGTAATTTAAAGAAGTTATAGTATAAATGTTCACTTTGTGGTTTGTTTTTAAACAGCATCGTATTAATCGTAAAACTCAGAGAAGAAATTTGAGAGGATGCATACATATGTATCATGAATATATACATATATAATGAGCATGTGTGAGTGATCTTCAGGAAAAATACAAACGTTCTAGACTTCCGTATTTAATATTTCTACTTAGAACAACTTTTGTGTGGAGAAATGAAGTCTATTAGAAAATACATTGTTAATAGAGGTAATAAATGATAGTGACTGGATTTGAATAAATGTATCCTTCATCATAAAGTTTTTTCCAAAGCACTTAATTATTTTTACATCTTTCACTGAATCAGTGGTATTTAATGGGAAATTGCTCTGTTTGAAAAGCCCTATACTAGCATTCTGAAATTTCACCCATTCATATTCATTAATGAGACTTGCACAGAAGACTTCTCTCCTCTAAGGATTTAATTTTCTGTTGAAAAGAAATGAATAATATATTTATAAAGTAGCTGGTCCAGACTTTCAAAGACAACAATTATTGCAATTAATCTCTTGACAGCTGCATAATTAATGCCACATTTTAAGTGATAAAACTATCCTGGCCATATGACACAACTTATTTCTGAATCAATGCCTCCCTGTTTCATTGTATGGCTTCAGCACATAAAAACCACTGCCCCTGAAACCTGTTATCTACAATGCACACTCTCACAAAATCTCATTGCATTCTCTTTCTGCTATTGCTGTGCTTATCACTTAGTAGCTGATAAATTGGACCAAGTTAAATTGAGTTTTTATCATATTTAATTTGATTTGGGGATAATTCCTTTTATGACAAGCTCCATTTTATCTTCATAGGGCATTTCTTTATCAAGTGGAGCAAAACAATTGCAGCCTATCTCTTCAGTTAATCTAGCTACCCCAAACTTCAAAGGCCCTCGGGTAGTTAAAACTGTGACTTTGTGATGGTGAAACTGTTACCCTGCCACAATGCTGATTTAGATTTTGCTGGATATGCAGTTGCTAAAAACAACATTGGAATGATAAATGTAAAATGTTGGAGATTTGATTATTTTTAAAACTTATTCTTGCATGCCATAAATTATCACTACTATTTAACTTTGTTAATGTGAAGATCAATGACCACTAAAAAGAACACATATACAACCCATGGCCAGTTGGCTTGTATTAATCTAGATAAATAATATTTTAAAGGGACAAGATTAAGGTATTATATTAACAGCCAGCTTTACACGTTGTACATAGATGGCACAGCATTGCTCATCACAGGGACTTGAGAGAGCATTATTACAACTTTATATAAAAATATTTTCATTTTCTCTTTTTTTCTTCTTCAGACTTGTTAGTAGTGCAGTGGAATTTTTAGCTCAGAATACAGCTGTGCAAAAAATTCTGCATAACGTTTTCATCATGCCGTGTCTCTATTTACTATTGAATCGTGAAAAATCTCCCCTGGAAATTTTCTCCAACCAGAGATTCAATTTATGGAAAACATCCCATGAGATGGCCTTTAGGAATGGGGGAAAAATAACCAGAAAAATTGGTAAATATTGTTTTGCACGTCAGAGGTTTTGCATCTCAGATCTCCTGAATCCTTGGGCTTGGTTCAAAATCTGCTTAACACTAAGGAGTTGCAGCTACCCCCTCTCATCAAACAAAAGAAAGGAGGATTTGAAAGCAGCTCCAATAATTCTCATCTCTATTTGTGTGTCTCTGTGTGAGCGAGAGTGGGGGGGGGGGAGAGAGGGAGGGAGGGAGAGAGAGATTGGGAAAAAAACTTCTATGGCCTAAGTTATATGTACCAGAACCTATAAAACCTGTGATAGCTTATGAATCTCCCCCATTTTCCACTATTTGTCACAGTTGCTACACCATACTTTTCCCTCTGTATCCTGTGATGCTCATCTGGCTTTTCCAAATCCTAAATCTCAACATGATAAACAACAAACAACATGTCTGCCTCTGTTCCTTTCCCTCTCTAGTTTATACATAATTAGATTTTGTCCCCAGTTTCAGCCTATTTTTTGATAGAGAGCTTGATCCTAGAAAGTGATTCTGCTTAACCAGAAATGCACCAAGTGCTCCTCCAACAAATCTTAAAAACCTAATCCCCAGCTCCCAAACCAATGCTGCTGTTAAATTATAATGAAACAGAAGGAGGAAATGTTTAAATAGCCATACTGGTGTGTATTACATGAATATTACATTTAAACAAGTTTGGATTAAAATTTTAAATTTTCTCTTTGTCCATTTCTTGGTTCTGGATACTTTTAAGGATGCTGATCTCAGCCTAAGTAACCTCATACCTAAGTACAATTAAATAAATAAATATACAGGTATATGAAAGAGGTGGGGAGGTTTTGAAGAAAAACAAACTTTCGGGAGTATTTTATATTTCAGCCAATGTTAAAATCCAGACAATTTTACATGCCAAAGTAGAGTTATAAATTTTGGCATAGTTTATAAACTGATGTGTTTGCTGAGAGAAGCATTACTCACTACCCAATTTTTTTTAATCCAGTGTTTGCATATTTTCAGTTTTATACAGTCAGATTTGCAAAACTGCCATTGGAAAAACAGATTTACAGACAAGAACAACTTTCTCCTTCCTTCCTTCCTTCCTTCCTTCCTTCCTTCCTTCCTTCCTTCCTTCCTTCCTTTCCTTGCTTCCTGTCCTTGCTTCCTTTCCTTGAGTTTTTATTTCATCTTAACTCTTGGAGAATAAGAAGAGAAAGAGAAGAAGGAGAAGAAAGGGAAGGGAGAGGGGGAGAAGAAGAAAGAAGGAGAAGGAGGTAGTGGTGGTTGCTGGAAGGAAATATATTCAGCCTATAAAAAATTGCCAACAATTTTGGGAGTGTGATGAGAAGGGATACAAACAGTCAGCTTATGGATCCTAATACTCTCTGCTTGGGCTTTGTTATTTAACCATGATGCAAACATTTGCTAGCAACTTTTTTTATGTTGTGTCCTATGTTCTTGCTTTCATATCAGTTATTATGAAACAGCCTTAAATAGTCTTTTCATACACCAGTATTGAAGTTGTGTTTCCCCTCTTATTCTAACAGTGTCAATGAATCACCTCACAGTGTATAAAATCCTTTAGGCTTTGATGTTGATCAGCTTGGAGGGCTAATGACTGCAATGACTTTAAACACAGTAATAGGAAACAACACATTTCATCAAAACTAGCATTCTAATAATTCAAGGAGAGTTTGTACAAGAGCAGCAATAAATGTGTAAGGACTAACTAAACTGAATTAAATATCATTTTTCTGATATCACATATATTATTATTCAGCAAAATTAATTATGAGGGAATGACATTATTTCCCAACCTATTCAACTAAAAACCATATGCTATTTTGGTTTACTATGAAAACAAACATACAATTTTAAGATGGCACTTCATTTTTGTTAATGATATAAATAAAATATTGATGTGATCATTTGCAGACTATAAGGATGCCAAGAATTCCATTAATAATTGACTTTAAGGTCTAATTTTCAGTTCAGTGTACCATGTCATTCATTAAGGAATAATTTAACAACAGAATGAGATTTGACAGATTGATTGAATTTTTAAGCACCAATCTTTACTGAATAATTTGCTAAGTGGATACTGAAAATTATGAACCATATGGCTATCCAAATTATGCAATGATACAAAAAAGGAATACTGGCAATGGATTTGGGGAAATAGAAGGGAGAATTTATTAGCATCATCAAGATCCAGGTGTGAGGATACAGTAGGATACAGTAGGGGCAGAGTAGAGTAGAATAGAATAGTATAATAATTCAGATTATTACCATCAATCAATATTCAATAAAAAGAATCATGGAAAACTATATATACATATATATCCAGCTAGAAAACCAAGGAGTCTACGAAATACCATGCAAAATCTGTACATAGGGCAAACGAACAGGAGAATAAATGCACGCATCACAGAACACAAGAACACAGTAAGAAAAAAAGAAAAAAACTTCCTCCCTTTTCCAGCACCTTAAAGCTACATGAAATTAATTTTGAAGGAACCAAATTAATCTCCCAAACTGAATACTTCAACAAGAGAATAATTATGGAACCTATCAAAATAGAGAAACACCCCCACAACATGAATAAACATGATGATACCTCCCGCCTACCAGACGTGGAAACCAGCCCTAGCCAACAAACGAACACCACCCACCACCCAAGCCGTTAAAATACAAAACAACAATGCACACACAACCTGCACCAATCAGCACCAATCTACCAATCATGATACAACCACACAACCAATCATTCCACTTACTGAAACAAAGCCACCACCCCATCCCCTCCCACCAAGACTTACAGAAAGACGGCAGCTCCGTTCCCATTTTAAGCCCACAGCTTGAAGATGGCAGGTGTGATCCTGCCGAAACGTTGCAAAGACAATCTCAACCTTATACGGGAAAAGACCCGAATACAACAAAACCAGCATACCTACACCCGTGAAAATCTACGAAAACACACACACACACACACACACACACACACACACACACATATATATATATATATATATATATATATATATATATATATATATATATATATCTGCCTAATATGTAACACATCCCAGGTTCAAATCCCAGTAAGGGTATGGCTAGCTGATGAGAGCTAAATAGCTTGAAATGGATCCATACTGGTTTCCCTTTATTTATTTATCAGCACAAATACAACACAAATATAAAAAGGCAACATTAAAAATAAAAATATGGGTTTCTGCCTGGATGTTTTTCTGTGATGAGCCGAAGGACAGAAAGAGGGAGGAGTGAGCTCCCTCCCATATTTGGGCATATCAGGGGTTGTAACACAAATATATATATACACAGGTGTAGGTATGCTGGTCTTGTTGTATTCAGGTCTTTTCCCATGTAAGATTGAGATTGTCTTGGCAACATTTCGGAGAGGTCTCACTCGCCATCTTCAGGCTGAGTTTTGGGCTTAAAGTGTGTTCAGAGCTGCCGTCTTTCTATAAATCTTGGTGGGGTGTATGTGGAGCACTGACTTTGTTTCAGTAAGTGGAATGATTGGTTGTGTGGTTGTATCATGATTGGTAGATGGGTGCTGATTGCTGCTGGCTGTATGTCTGTTGTTGTTTTGTGTTGTAACGGCCTGTGTGGTGGGTGGGGCTCATTTGTTGATTAGGACTGGTTTCCACGTCTGGTAGGCGGGAGGTATCATCATGTTTATTCATGTTGTGGGGGTGTTTCTCTATTTTGATAGGTTCCATAATTATTCTCTTGTTGAAGTATTCAGTTTGGGAGATTAATTTGGTTCCTTCAAAATTAATTTCATGTAGCTTTAAGGTGCTGGAAAAGGGAGGAAGTTTTTTTCTTTTTTTCTTACTGTGTTCTTGTGTTCTGTGATGCGTGCATTTATTCTCCTGTTCGTTTGCCCTATGTACAGATTTTGCATGGTATTTCGTAGACTCCTTGGTTTTCTAGCTGAATATATATGTTTCTTATCCTAGCAAAGTGTTTTCTTGCAAATTGAAGGGTGTGTGGAGGAGTTCTTTTTTACTGTTCTCCTGTGCAACCATCATGAAGGATACTAACTGGATTTCCATCCCAATGAATGGAAAAAAAAACAGTGAAGAACATGGTGACCTTTTTACCTGTGAACTTCCTGTATCTCAATATTCCAGTTCAGGATGAGTAGACTGAGTAAACTGTATGGAACAGTTTGGTCTGAAAGAACAGGTCCTAAATGGCAAGTCTTAAAAAGATGCATAGATCAAAACCACCACTTTGAATTGTTCTCAGAAGCTTCTCAAAAATTAATACAGTGCCCATCACACTTGTATTTACATGATTATTATTATATAAATATACTGTATCACATCGCTTAGAAATCTTTTAGGAAAGGAAGAAACAATTTGTGCATTTCTATCATAACAACAGGCACATCGTCAAGGATTCTGGAATTACTACTGTATATATTTTTATTGGACCATTCATTGTGGTTATAAATTGTAATTATATCTTTCAAAAAACTCAGTAATGAACATTCACTGCTATAATTTTAATTAGGTGTGCATAAGTACATGTCTGAATGTACAAATAACATACTAAATAGAGCTGAATTTGCCAACATCAGGTTCATAATCCTAAACCAGATAAACTTTGTGCCAGTTTAGCATAAAGTGCAAAGCACTTTATCCATGGGGGGGGGGGGGGAACCATTTGCTTTGCTTCATATTTCTGTTGGCATTCCCCTTCTATATAAATCATCCATTTTGTTTGGAAAATGTCAGCAAGTATAGAAATGTGATTATTTCCAAAATAAGAATATGCCCCAAATTATTGCATGGGAGCAGAAGGATTGCATGCTCATTATTGATTACATTTAAAGGAGTTATCTTCTTGGAAAGTGCAGATATTATGACTGTGTGGTACTTTTGGAAATATAATAGCTATCTCTTATTTCATGAATGTTTTACCATAATTGATCAACTCTTTTTTCTGTTTCAAGTAATGGATGTCTGTATTTTTTATTTGATGCACAGTATTATGGGATTGAAATCAATCAGCAGTTAATAATCTCAATCAAAAATTTGGTGGTTTTTAGATAAAAAAAATGATGGAACAATTTCCTTTTATTTTCAGTATCACATCACAGTCATAGTTGATCTCAACTTATTTTTTCAGTATCTTGATTTTTATCTGAATTTGTCCATAAATAATATTTATATTATTGCTATATCACATTAAGCTCTATGAATACTGTGAATTCTTACAAATAGTTACCTCAATAAATACATTAATATTCAATTGTCGGTTTTCTAAAGCAGATGTAAAAAGCTCTTGAAATCCCCTATTGCCTTAGAAATAGACAGGCTGTGAATTTAATAGTTGTCTTTTAAAAAGTAAACAAGGAAGGAAACCTTGAAAAAAAGAAGAGGGGCTTCCTTATTCTTTCCCCCTGTTTCTTCCCTTTTGTATAACATTTTCTACCATAAAAGATAGAGCATATGTAAAAAAGTTAACCATCAAATAGAGAAGGTTTAGTAATATATAGAGTAGGACCATTGGCCCACCTTTGTAGTCATTTTTTGCATAACACAGAGTAGAACAAAACCTAAACTATTATGATAAGATGATGATATATTATCACTCAGTGCTAATTATGTATTTTCTATACTGAAACTTACTTCACTTATGCAGCAGTCATTAGTGATTTCTCACATTTCTTGATTAAGTTCTATAGATGCTAATTTGACAAAGCAAATTTACAGTGATAAAAAATTACAGTGGATTTTAATTTTTTATCAAATTATTTTAAATATTTAGACATATTTAGACTGTTATCAATAATTACCACAAGTAATATTTTCTCTGTTAGAAAAGCACATTCTGAAGAAGTTGAAATAGGGGCATGATTTTGACTTTTGTTCATGTGAGAAATTCATACTATATACATAAAGCCCTGATTAAAAATCCACTTTTTAAAATATTTTTGTATTTTATTCATATTAAAATACAAAAGAAAAAAGAAAAAAAATCACAGAGACAAAACAAAACTAGGCAAGGACATAAAACATGTGAACTAAAAAGAACAAAAGACACATAGAAAAAAATGTACCCTTTTACCTTTCCCCTTAAATGTTTAAAAACCAATAAAATTCTTTTTTAAAAAAAGACAAAAGACACATTATGTGTTTTGGTCTTTTATTCTTTTTAAAATATCAACTATTTTTTTCTCTTTGGGACAGACATGGACAATTAGGATTATTCATACTTTGATCAATTGATTGCCAATCACATTTCCAAAACATAGGATTTCTTGCAAGTGGAGGTTGAATCACCTAAAGCAAAAGAATGAATTATATAAACCAAAACTTGCAATAGGTAAAGGTAAAGGTTCTCCTCGCACATATGTGCTAATCATTCCCAACTCTAGGGGATGGTGCTCATCTCCTTTTTAAAACTGAAGAGCAGCGCTGTCCAAAGATGTCTCCGTGGTCATGTGGCCGGCATGAGTAAATGGCGAAGGGGCATGGAACGCTGTTACCTTCCTAGCAAAGGTGGTCCTTATTTTTTACTTGTATTTTAAGGGCTTTTGAACTGCTAGGTTGACAGAAGCTGGGAGAAGTAACGGGAGCTCACTGCATTACACGGCACTAGGGATTTGAACCACAGAACTGCCGACCTTTCTGATCAACAAGCTCAGCACCTTAGCCACTGAGCCACCACATCCTTAACTTGCAATATAGAACAATTAAAGGTTATCATTAAGGCAAATATATATTTATTTATAAGAACTTTGAAATAACCTTCTAAAATACCCATTATTAATGAATCAATGGCAAAGATTCTTAAAAAGTATTGCATATTGCTTATGGTATTATTGTGCACTTTATTTCACTTGCTGGAAAATGGTTAAAAGTAACTGGTTATTAATTTCATTATAGTGAAAGTGTACAATTGATGAAGGGACACTTATATGATAGGGGCTTGTTCTATTAAAATTTAATTTTCATTTGACAGTTATATAATGGCTAATATGATGACAAAAAGATCATTAGAGTATAAGTTTATGAATGTATTGTTTAATTATATATGAAGTACATGGGGAATATAGATTTATTCAGGGGCTAGGAAATAAAGTCACCAAACAATGCTAGGAAACCCAGTCTTAAAATCTTGAATTATAGATATCTGTTTACTATCCATTTCGAGTAGGCTTTTTATTGATGTATTGATAGGACGGATTATTATTTTTTCTGCAGACAAAGTATAAACTGTAAAATAGGCTGAAACGTATGTGATGTAGTTTTTATATCTTCTTCTTTTTCTTATTTTTTGTCGTTTTCTTTTTCTGTAGGCTAAGAATATAGTGCTGTTTCTGAATGGTCTGACTGAAATGGTCCCTCAGGGTCTAAATAACCCATTTCCTCTTAATCCTCCGAAACCACCAGACCATTTTCGCCAAAATCTATCGTGTGAAGGTAAATTTGGATACTTACTGATAATTGTCCAGTATGGAGAGATCTAATGATGGACAATTGAGGAGGATGTATAGCACCAGCTCCTTCAAGCTAGAGGGGCCATCCTATCCCTGAAAGGGAAGATGCTGCTGCATGAACACATTCCTTAGTCATCTCCCAGACCACCTTATCAACTCAGAAGGAGTAAGGATCTAACAGACAGATGTTGGAATTGACAGATTAGAGAACCTTGTTCTCTCCCTTGGCAATGACCTAATCAAACATTCAGATAATCTCATAAAATTGTTTCCCATGCAACTCACTTTTGAACTGCCCAGTCATAGTCCAACTCCAACTGAATCTGAGTGACTTTAGCTTAACAAAGAATGTTGTTCATTGTGGTCTTGCAGATAATCCTGTATCCTTGTTCTCACAAGATCACTCAGCAACTATCAGTGGACATAAAAAGGGTACAGAAATATATATTCAGATATAGATTCTAACCAATATTCAGTCAAATGGTGCTTCAAGCATTGCTTCTAGTGCTTCATCTTCTTGGAAAACCACAATTACAAAGAAATGGCTATATAAAAGTAATCTAATTCAAAGATTCAATCATCTTCTTTTCCAGGCTACAACCAAGACCTCGGCCAAACTGCCTGCCAGAATTATGGGGAAAATCCCCCTGGGACCCCAAATCCCCCTGGGACTCAATATGTTCCATTAGTTATTAGTGGAGTGAACTAATCTAACACGACCTCTCATGTTCCCCACGTTTCTTCCCTTTCTCTTATTTTCCTCAAAATAGCATCGGAAACCAAAGAGATATTTTAACTGTAGCCCACTTAGAACAAAGCATATTTTTAAACATTATTGTAACAGGGTTCTGATGTCTTAGTAGTAGTCAACCATCCCTTGTTTT